>NC_142542.1:3213928-3832142 GCF_056151865.1 Erythranthe guttata | reverse complement strand
TTCCTCATGGTTTATCTACATGTACCTCGCGCTTCATCCATAGTACCTTGAGTGTACAGTTAGAAGAAAAGAAATAGAGCTTTGAATGAGAAGAAGAATCAAAGTCAAGCTTTCAACATCTCTCTCTCTCTCTCTCTCTCTTATTTAATACATCATTTCAAAATCAAAAAAAAAAAAAAATCGAAAATCCCATAATTCATTCTTCCTTTTCAACAAATTTTCTTCAACGAATTAATATTTCCATTTTTAAACCCCACTTTTTTAGCTGTAAAGATTCTCAGAAAAACACAAAAAAAAAAAAATTAATAATAAAATAAATCCCACTTCCCTCCCACTGAAAAATATTTCGATACCATAATTAAAATCTATGTTTAATCTCTGTCCCACCTTCTAATATGCAGAATTAGAATCGCAAATTCGTAACGCCACTTGTGTATAAATCTGTGAGATCTTGAAACCCTAGTTCAAATTCTGTATATATTATAATAATAATGCTGAGGCAAGGGCACAGAGGAGTGATAATCGACGGCGTAATGGTGCCGACCAAGATCCGGAAAAGGGGGAGCTCGTCCACGTCATCTTCATCTTCCAGAGTCTACAACTACAGGCTGAACAAGCGGGCCATTCTGGTGGGCAAGAATCGGGCCGGGTTAGGGATCGGACCCGGAAGATCCAGATCCAGCACACCGGCCCCTGCGTGGCGAACCGCCGCCTTGAGGGGCGCTGTCGACTCGCCCAAGTATTCCCAGAGTGGGAAATCGACCCGACCCGTTTCGGCCCGGAAGCTCGCCGCCACTCTCTGGGAGATGAACGAGATGCCTTCGCCGGAAATGAGCGAGGTTGATTCGGAGGTGATGAATCGGCGGCGGCAGCAGCAGAAGAAGAATGGAGGTAAGATTTTCCCCAAGAGAGAGAAAATGCAACCCGTTTGGGGGTTGCATACGGGTTCGGGTTCGGGTTATTTGCCACCCCATTTATCTGATCCATCTCACAGCCCGACAATTTCAGAGGTGAGTGATTGCATACTTGCATAAGGTTCATACCATAGTTTAATTTGAATAAAAATCTCTCATTTATTAAATAGAATATAACTAAATACCCCTTTTTCGATTTTGTAGAAAATGGATCGATCCGGAACCGGTAGCCGCCACCGGAGAAGAACACCGTCGATTTCGCAGATGCTTATGTCCGCCGCCGATCGGAATATCGGAGTTCATGATTCTATAAGCAATGCTAGTTTTATGGAGGTAAAGATCAAATTTTTATTTATTAGTTTTTTTATTTTTTTGAATTTTCTGTATAATATTAAAAATGTATGTATATATACGTATATATAAATCCAAAATTGCAGGTGGAGACTCGTTCCCGCCCCCAAACGTCGAACTCGTCGGTTACGAACTCCAGAAACCGTCTCAAAGACATAAGCAACGCATTGACCACTTCGAAAGAGCTCCTGAAAATCATCACCCGCGTGTGGGCCCAAGCGGGCCCACCCTCGTCCAGCCTATCACTCGTCTCGGCCCTCCACGCTGAGCTGGAGCGGGCCCGCCTCCAGGTCAACAACCTAATCCAAGACCCTCGTTCTGCTGAAGAGAAAACCTTGTGGAAAATTAAAGAAAAACAAGCAGTCGAAGCTGCGGTGGGCCCCATCGTTGATGAGCTGGCGGCGGAGCGGAAGTCGAGGCGGAGAGTCGAGAGCTTGAACAAAAAACTCGGGATTGAGTTAGCGGAAACGAAATCTTCGTTTGTTGAGTTGGTGAAGGAATTGGAGAGAGAGAAACGGGCGAGGGAGATAACGGAACGGGTTTGCGATGAGCTGGCGAGGAATATGGACGAGGATAGGGCAGAAGTGGAGAAGGAGAGAGAAATGCTCCAATTGGCTGATAAGTTGAGAGAGGAGAGAGTCCAGATGAAGCTGTCCGAGGCTAGGCATCAATTCGAGGAGAAGAATTCCGCCGTTAGTAAGCTGCGGAAGCAGCTAGAAGTTTTCCTCGGTACGAAAAATAAGCACGAGCTTCTAGAAGAACAAGATGATGATGATGATGTGGCATTGGAAGAAGATTCTTCAGCAGAAAGTGAGCTTCATTCGATCGAACCGAACAAGAATAATAATAATAAAGGGTACAAATGGTCTTCTCAAAAAATGAGTTCTCTTCGGAGAAGTGTGTCCGATGGAGTTGAACGGGGTTTTCGAGGAGAAGATTGTCACGAGGTCGAGAAGGAAGCTTTTAGAAGTGGTTGTGTTGAGGAGGGTCAGGGGGTCAACAAATCGGTCAAAGGTATCAAGGATAGGATATTATCGAGTTCTAGGTTTGTGTCGTCACCGTCGTCCAATCAAAAGGAGCACTCGTGGCCGTCGAGAGATCCATGTGGCGGTACGCCCGAGGAGAGATCTAGTGTTGTCCAAACAACGAGTTCGAAGTCGAAAAGTACAGGGGTCGTCAGAAGATCGAAACGGTGAATGTTATTTTAGCGTTGCTTGTTTCGAGAAATGTCGAGTAAGTTAACATCTTGTTGATTTGTAAGTTAACTATCTGGAAAATTGTGAAATGTTTCCTTTTTTATTGTACAGAAGAAGCATGTAAGCCAAGTTAAACATTATATGAAGCTTCGAAACCATGCTTAAGCAGAATGCTGTGGTAATTACGATAACCCCGTCATTTTATGTCGTATGTTATTAGAGGTGGAAATTGGAACGGAAATTTCCGGATTATGCCGATTTCTATCGGAAAATTTCTGATTTTGGAGCTACATTTTTCATCCAATAAGGGGTAAAATTGGAAATATCCGAAGAACATTCTAAGGAATCTTAAAGATTCCGGTAGTTTTGACACCGTAGGTGTGTACACGGTTATATAGTTAGGGGTGGCTAAATGTAATTATGAATTTTTTTTAATTTTTTTTTTGTAATTTGACCTTAGCCGATGTAGTTTGTATTTGTTCGCGGATTTGGTGACATTAATTATTTAAGAAAAATCACAAGATTTCAACGTTGAATATAATCACTACCATATTAAGATTAGCAGAACCTTCTGCAAGACAATAACCTTAATTTTGATTTGATTAGTGCCCCACCACTTATTTAGATGCTTAAACACAATAAATAAATTGTCATGATATTTTTTTACAGAGTTAAGGGTTAGGGTCATGCCTAACCCCATTGAATATGTTTCTCACAAAAATAAAAATTAAAAAATTAAATAAATAAAAAGGTCTTCATTGAACTTTGGAATTAACAAACAAGAGAAATTTGGAATTGATTTGTTTGTTACACTGAATCCAAAGGACAAGTCACATGCACATTGAAACTTTCCCCAAACAATTTAGTTAGTTGAACAAGTTAATTTTAGCGGCAAATTACGGCCGTCCCTGAGATAAAATTAATTTATGAACAAACTCCTCATATTTGGGTAATTATCTATATACTAAAAGATGTTTTCTTTTATAAGAGAATACGTAATTGCAAGGTCGGTTATAATTACTCAAATTATTTTTTTTCGTAATTTGACATAACCTGACCCCACCTTTCAATTACTTTGTGTCTAGAGTCACTAATTTTTTTTTAGTATGATTGCAATTTTCACAAGTAATCTACATAATTGTTCTAATAAAGGCTCCATTTTCCAATTTGGCACCAGCTAAGCTAAGATGTTTCCCACTCTACCCCAAATTTATATTCCCATTTTCTCAACCTATACTATATATCACACTAACTCATAATCTCTCTCTCTCTCTCTCTCTCTCTCTCTCTCTCTCTCTCTCTCTCTCTCTCTCTCTCACACACACACACACTAATGAGAGAGAAAATGGGAATGAATTGGGTAGTACTGTTATATTCATACGCAGTTTTAGCTCTGTTATTCACCAAAGCAGCAGAAGCAAAGATCATGACTACAACACCACATGGTTTCCCTTCTTCCATCATAATTCAGCCTGCAGCAGAACAACAACATGATCAACAGCTTTCTCTCTCCGACAAAGAATCAAATCAAATTTATTACAAAGAGAAGTTCTTCACACAGATTCTTGATCACTTCAACTACAACCCACAGAGCTACCACACATTCCAGCAAAGGTACTTAATCAACGACGAATACTGGGGTGGCCCCACCACTAATTCCCCCATCTTCGTCTACACCGGCAACGAAGGCCGCATCGACTGGTTCGCACAAAACACCGGTTTCATGTTCGAAACCGCTCCCCGTTTCAATGCCCTACTTGTTTTCATCGAGGTATGTATACATATATATTGTTATCAGTATATTTGCCTATGAAAATCTACTCGATCGTTGTTCTGTTGAGACAGATTAATTGTTAAGACATTTGTTGTTGCAACGTAATTCTTATGTGGATACAAAATTGAACTAGTGGAAATTAAACAGAATAAAAAAACACAAGAATTTAATGTGGTTCGGATACAAATCTCATATATATAGTTGAAAATTGAATTTTGCAGCATAGGTATTACGGGAAGTCGGTGCCGTTTGGCGGGAATAAAGAGACGGCGTACGCGAATTCGTCGACGCTCGGTTATCTGAGCTCAGCGCAGGCGCTGGCGGACTACGCCGCGGTGATACTTGATCTGAAGAATAATTTGACGGCGGCCGATTCGCCGGTGGTGGTGTTCGGAGGCTCCTACGGTGGAAGTATGGCCGTATTTATAATATTCTTTACTTTCTATATATATGCATTCACAAAACAACGAAAAACATTGAGCTGGATTTCTTGAGATTGGGAATAATAATAATAAAATATATAATTAATTAATTAATCATATATAATTACGATAAATTATTAAAGCTCATGAAATTCCACTCAGTGTGTGTATGTGTGTGTGTGTGCAGTGCTGGCAGCATGGTTGAGATTGAAGTACCCGCATGTGGCTATAGGAGCTTTGGCTTCTTCTGCACCAATTCTCAACTTTGACAATATCACTTCTTCATTTACTTTCAATAATATCATCACTCAAGATTTTAGGGTATGTATGTACACAACTTTTTTATTTACTTAATTTTTTTGATATTTATTTTACAATTTCAATGACGAATTATTTACTATATTCCAATTTTGCCCTTACTATACGATCATCGATAATTTCAAAACGTTGGTTCTCGACTTCTCTATAGTTAGTCGGAATGGACATCTTAGTCATATTATATATATGTTTTTTTTTTAATATCCGTACATATTTATTATATTTTTTATATTTGTGTACAAAAAACGGCACTTAATTTGAAACTGAAAGTTTTTCAGATCGAAAATAAATAAATCAATAAATAAAAACAATCATCATACAGTAAGATTTAACATTTTGCATATAAATTAGATTTAACTTAGGATAAGGTTACTAGCTATTTTAGAATAGACTTCTCTAACAAGAAAACAAAAAATGGGGACCGGAAATTGGGAAGAATTAATTGCAATATTTGTGACATTTCGGGTAATTTAATTTAATTTGATTTTTGAATTTATTTTTTAATTTAATTGCAATATTTTTGAATTTATTTTTCGGGTGCCGAAAAAATAGAGTGAGAGTGAGAATTGTTACAAGGTGATCAAACGATCATGGCAAGAAATCGAAGAGACAGCAGCAAAACCTGGAGGATTAGAGATTCTCCGAAAATCATTCAAAATATGCAAGTAAGAAATTATTTTCGATAGCGAAATCATTTTTTCTCTATTTATTTAATTTTATATACATATATAATATTTTAAAAAAAAAAATATATATATATATATATATATATATATATATATATATATATATATATATATATATATATATATATATATATATATATATATATATATATATATATATATATATATAAATGGACAGGAATTATATGAGCACAGACTATCTTGAAGGTTGGCTTGGTACAGCCTATACTTACACTGCCATGACAGATTATCCAACTCCCACCAATTTCCTTAATCCCATGCCTGCTTATCCTGTTAAACAGGTACTAATTATATATGATTAATCCGGTTTATTAATTATTAATTATGATTAATAAAAAATTTCCAAGCTTTTATTTAACTTTTTTTTTTATAATAAAAATAGAAGTTTATATAATTTATTATTTTGTATAAAAATTAAGACTATGGAACCTCATATTTTGTAAAAAAAATTCAAGCTGTTTTCTTAATTAATTGTTTATTTATTAATTATTTTATATTTATAAAAAGAAATGATTTTTTTAATTAAATCTTAAAAGAAATATTGAATGCAGATGTGCAAGGCAATCGATGATCCAAAGAGTGGGAATAACACCTTCGAGAAATTATACGCTGCGGCAAGCATTTACTACAACTACACAGGCAATGCCAAGTGTTTCAACCTCGTTGATCGTTCCGATCCACATGGGATCCGACCCGGGTGGAATTGGCAGGTACCAAATTTTTAAATCCGACCCTGATTAATACTAGATATAATCCAACGAACCAAACTTCTTACTAAGTGTGTATGTTTGTGTGTGATTATTTCAGGCATGTACGGAGATGATTTTGCTTACAGACGGCAACACAGAGGACAGTATATTCCCAGCATCTAACTATAGTTACAATGACCGATTACAGTATTGCAAGTCTAATTACGACATTGACCCTAGGCCCACCTGGATCCCCACCGAATTCGGAGCCCGTGTGAGTATCCATCTTGGGCCCGGCCCAATTTAAAGTCGTGTTTTATTTGCGAAAAAATGAATATCTTTCTTTTGCAGCATATTCACCGAGTTCTCAAGCGCTTTGGAAGCAATATCATCTTCTTTAATGGTCTAAGGGATCCATGGAGCGGTGGAGGGTTCGTTGTTTCGCCTTTTTCTCTCTCACACACTAACACACACACACACACACATATGTATATATAAATAACGTCGTGCTTTCAATCATTATCGATGCAGGGTGCTCAAAGATATATCCAAAAGTGTAGTTGCAATTGTTGCAAAAGAAGGTAATTTAGGAAAAAAATCAAAAAAATATATTTCGTATTATTTTTCATGCAAGATATCTCTTTATAAATAAATGAAATTAATTTGACGAATAGGTGCGCACCACGTGGACCTAAGATTCTCAACAAGGGAAGATCCAGAGTGGCTTAGAGAGGTGAGGAAAAGAGAAGTACATATCATCTCAAATTGGCTCTCTCAATACTATCACACTTTGGCTGATTTCTCATAAATCATAATTAATTAATTATTAGTTATATTAATCTTTTATACATACACATGACATCAAGTTATATAATGCCATTCCATCTCAAACTTCTTATTGATTTGGCCTCATAATTATCAAATGTAATAATTAAGGATGTTTCAATTCGTACACTCCTCTTGCAATAAAAGAATGTGCTAATTAAATGTCTGTTCAATTTTGCTCAACGTAAATATTTTTCAAAATAAAAGTAAGAGAGAAGTACATGGAAATATCTCCTAGATTTGCATTTTGATGGGGTCAATTAGGAGAAATTGTATTATTGGGCCTTATTCATATTTATTTGGGCCGAATATGCTAAAATGATCCATCGACAATAGGTCGGGCTTGTGGTCTAGAAAAAGAGGTCGGTTCGGAAATGTGTATGTAGAGGAGCTCGGTATTCGGAGGAAGAAGAACAAACGAGTTCAGTTACATCATGAGCGTTCGTTCGGTTATGTCTTTGGCAAGACTGTCGTTCACATATTGTTTAGGTCTTTTGCATCGAAGATATGAAATCTAGGGTAAATCGAGGAATCTGATTTATCAAGGATTGTAAATTAAGTTTAAATCAATTACCAATTTTTGTGAATTAAACTGACACGTTTTATGATCTCAATTTAATAAAACAGTAAAACGAAGATGAAGAACACTCGAGATTACACACTTAAGGGAACGTTTGTATATTATGCTAGAGCCCCAACCACTATATTTTATTACAATAGGGCCCTCAAATATAAATATTAAAAAAAATGCAAATGGAGCTCAACTTTTATACAAAAAATAATATAATATAATATTCACACTTGTACTATTAATACACAAAATAAAAAAATATTACCAATTTTTTTTTTTAATTTTATTTAAAAATTTATAATAAAGACCCGAAATTTATTTTTTTACCTAAAGCCCCATGTATGTTTGAGCGGGCCATGCCCATGTATATATATACATAATTTAAAAACGTGGTGATATGTTAGAAACATTTTCTTCCCACTGTTGTAATTAAAGTTAGCCCAAGAATATGACAGCTAGACAATTTATTCAATTCACAGAGGAAACATGAACCGGGTTTATGCGTCTCCAATCATATTGTGGCCGGGTCAAGTAATTCAAAAGTTAATTATACGTTACTCCCTCTGTTTTGAATTAATAATAGTTTTTGGAGAATTTTCTTTTTTTATTAATATTTGTCACGAACCCTTAAATTTCAATTATTTGAAACGGGCTGTGCAATATATGCTAGGCTTAGTTTAATTTCGTTACGATTTTTCAATCAGAAATATTAAATGGCGTTTCAAATCTACTAATATCGTTTTGACATGGAACGATATTTTGACCATATAATAGTCTGATTTTGGTAGAATTCACAGCATGAAAGTTATAGTCAATTTGAATTAGCTTTCTAATTCAACTCGAGTCGCCTAAATTGGATGCAGCGTGAAAAAGTTGTGCGTGAATTAGTGAGATTTTGAAATTTACATATCTCATAACATCAAAGTTGTAGGAGGTATTGTTTATCGATTCATTCATATATTTCCTATCCGACATGCAATCATGATGATTCAATTTGAATTAGAATGCTAATTTAAAGAACTACAAATTCTGTGTTCAGTGATTTGCGAAATTCGGACTAACCAATGACCAAAAATAATGTTGAAGTCGAAACAGTATTACTAAAACATAAACCATAATTTTTCAAATCCCGTTTTGAAATTATGACAGCGTGACTCCATATTGTTGTATGCAATGTAATAACTAAAAAAAAAAAGAAGTGGGCCTAAAAATTACAGTGTGCAGGAATTTGGGTATGGATCTAGTGGACCCGGTTTTCAGAAAAGTCCACTACCCGCTTCTGATCCACTAGTGGGTCGGATTCCATTTTTTAAGGACCACTTCCATTCTTATTAATTAATTTAAAAAAAAAAAAAACTTGTTGACGTGGCTACTTTCGCATCGATTTATATATATTAATTAACTAGTATTTATAATCGTGCGATTCTGGGGATAACATTTAAAAAATGAAAAAAAAATTAAAAAAAATTTAATACGTAACAATAACAGTTTTAATAAAAAATATATAACACTAGTATAATATAAATTTTATTAGTGATATTTTTAAATAGCGTTTACTTTGATTTTAGTTGCGAATTTAAAAAAAAATGTGAATCATGCAAATCGAATGTGCTACTAGCCCCACTATTAAGTAAGTAAAACTTTATAGCGGTAACCAAACGAGTTCTGAAAAAATAGAAAATTATGCCGCCATATATACAGTAAGTATATGTGTACTTCTATTCATATTTAATGTTTGACTTATAATCTAGAAGGAAAATATATTTAAGTTTTAACTTTTTACAACTTTTTTTGTGCGTATAGTTTTCTTACACTTTTCAATAATATATTTGGCGGAAAGTGATGTATGATGCATTTTGGAACGAGACATATAATTTGAAGCTCGTACCATATTTAATTATGCACATGCGATTGCGCAAATTAGTGGATGTAAATGAACTGAGCCGAGGCGATTGTATGAATATTCATTTTTTTTTTGTTTATCGAGCTTTAAAATTTGTGATCTGATAAACAATCAGGTCGAGAACTCAAACTAACTTCAATCAAATCGATCACAATTCAGGATCGAGTAGCAAAAATTGTTTAGGCATATTTTATATAAAAAAGAAATTCTAATTGAGATCTATTGAGTCAATCTTTATAATTTATGGAACAAATTAAACCGAGTTTGAACGAACTTTAACTATCGATCGCGGATCGAATATTTATTTTTAATGGCCCTTACCTGATCTTTGAAGTCTTTTTATATGGTAGTTAATGACATCACATTACATAATCCATACTAACCTAAAATAAATTCATTATCAATTTTGAAAATAAAATAAAGTACAATTAATTAAATTATGCCACATGGGGAGTGATTTATTGATTAATGTTATTATGTTGACCATAACACCTTTTTGACACTTCTCAAAATTAAAATAATATTATTGTGTGGTGATGCATTAGCATTTAAAATTTCACATTATATAACACCAATCTCAATATTATTCTTTTCAAAAATAAGAAAATTAATTAGCTAGCATACGATATCTAATGTTTGAAATTGTATAATACTTGTCGACGAATATTATTATCTTGGACACAAAATAAGGTTTAAAAAATAATTGAATCTTTAGTACAATAAATCAAGATCCTATAATTCCGACATGCCTTGTACTTAAATGTGCAATTATATATAATTTGTGTGACACAAATGCAGATGCGTATCAAACTTAGGATTATGATACATTATAAGTTTTGGTAACTATTTTTTACATTGAACTGCTACAATCTGAATAACCAATGCCCCAATGATAACTTATTTATTATTTAAAATACTATATAATTGCAACCAAATGCTTCGTCTTTAGTGGTTTCACGTGTATTATCTCTAAATTATATCAATTATAGATGAAATTAAATAACTTTTCATTAAGCACACATACACATAGGTGTGTGTTGGTGTGTTTATCAGCAAATTTAAGATTAATAATTATATAATATAAATAATCAGTTGTAGCATCTAATTTTTTCAAAATCTACAAGATCGAAGATGAAAGAAGTAGATATACATATAGACATATATACATATACTGCTAAACCCAGACTAACAAAGTATGACAAATTCAATCTACAAAATATTAAGAAATTTGAACTAGAGTCATTGATTTTACACTATTTTTACTCCACCACCACCGTAATTAGACCCCCCTTAATTAAAAACAGAGGAATATCTTAGTGTAGAAGTCATTACATATAGACTTATTTAAATATAAATATATATATATATATATATATATATATATATATATATATATATATATATATATATATATATATATATATAAAAAAAAAAAAAAAGAGAGGTTGTTACTAACATGGAGCTTAATTATAAAGTCCGTATAGATAGATACATATATATACATATAATTTGTCGGATATCTGCTCGTAATTTGGACCCTCAATGACTAAGCATGTTTTCTGACTTTTTAGCAAAATTAAACGTAACCACCGATCATTTCTTTCATCAATTAATATCATGCTGCATGTGATCACTGTTACATTACACACACTCTTACGTGTACGTACCTCTCTCTTTATATTTTGTGTGTGTGAGAGAGAGAAAATAAATTATCAAATAAATAAAATATTTATATATAAAAAAAACACACACACACACATTAATACATCCCCACACCCCAACAACCTCTATAATATTATTACTACGTTTGTTTGCTTTCGTTTCTGTCGATACATTTGACAAGCTAACCCCCCCCTTTCTCTCTCTACACACACATGTGTGTTTAGAGAGAGAGAGAGAGAGAGAATACACCTGGAATTTGAGGTGAGCTTTTGTCTGAGTCTGCTAACAAACACAGATATACATACATATACATATACATATATATAAAAATATATAAATGAAATGAGATGGGACCCACGGAAATGATAAGATCATAAAATAAATAATAAATTGGGAAAGGGATAGGGACAGAAGTGAGAGGTGCCCGTAATTAATGTGACAGCAAATATGGGACTCAACTAATTAATTATTTTTTAAATGAATAAAATAAATCCCAATTTGAGGTTATAATTGGAACACGAACAAACTATCTAAAGGCGGTCCTATTATTAATTTATTTATGTATATATATATATATATTGGATCCTAAGCTTATCTCAACTCATCTAAAAATTTATTTTTATTTATTTTATTTATTATTATATATTGGAAATGCCAATATGGATTCCATGCATTATTTGTTTATTTATTGTTATTTTTACTGTCATTTCTCGTTTTAAATTAGGAAAGGTGATTGAGTTTCTATTATTTATGTTGTATTGTCATGCGTGACATATTATTTTTTTTGTTTTGAGTACGTTGGTAATTAATACATATTCATGCGACACCAGATTGAATTATTTATTTATTTTATTTCTTGCTAACTTTGATGTTCATTCATTTTATTTTTCGTCTCGTTAGGCAAAAAATGATTTGAATTTCCAATATATATATATATATATATATATATATATATATATATATATATATATATATATATATATATATATATATATGGGTAAATTACAAACACCCCCTAAGGTATGGTCAAATTACAAAAACACCCCTCTTGTTTGGATAATTACAACCACCCCTCAACTCCTCAAATTTTTAGTAGAATCTTCGAGATTATATGGAATATTATCACTTGTGTACCCGTTTTATCCCATTCAAACTCTACATTATGGAGCAAGATGATCATAATATGTGATTTTTAGCTTGTATATATCAGTTTGTGGTGCATCGGAAACTGTATTTTTACACAAAACGAGTACAAACTAGAGCACATTCCACGAAATCTAGATGATTATGTTGAATTTGGCACAATAAGGGTGGAGGTATAAGAAAAAAATCATAGTTGAGGGGTAGATGTAATTATCCAAACAAGAGGGGGATTTTTGTAATTTGACCATACCTCAGGGAGGTGTTTGTAATTTACCCTATATATATATATGGTATAGTCATGCCTGACATATTTGTTGTTTTAATTTTGTTCATTAATGAACAACACTATATATAGTATGTGTGTGTCTATGTAATATTACGTAATTGAGCATCTCTAATGGGAAATATTAAAAAAAAATAAAAAAATAAAAACATCAAATGATCTAGGCGGTGAGAGGAAATAGATCGACAAGGGTTCGAGACCAACTTTATTCGAAGCGAAACGAAGCAAAAATCAATTAAGCTCATCAGCTTCCCCTTTAACCAATGTCGGATTTCGTCAATCCGAGTCGTCGTTTAGGCACTCGAAAGTTCGCACTCGAAAGTTAGAGAAAACTTGGATTGCATTTGTGCCATTTACCGAATGAAGAAGTCTAGTAGAATTAGGTTTTATCTGGTTTTTACTATTTTTGGATTTCTTCTATATTTTCATGAAGTTTTTTAGTCTCTATTTGTTTCTCTAGTATATAAAATATGTTTTTTAGGGTTTGATTTAATTATGTGTGGAAATTAGAACGGAATTTTAAAAAACCGTTTACTTCAATCCGGCTACTACCGATTTCGGAACAATAATTTAAAAAAAAAAAAAAAACAACACTTATAATATTAATACCATTATGCATTTTTGATATGCCTATTTGGGCCGGCCAATGGCCTACGATTTATTTATTCACTGGGTCACTAGCCTAATATGGAAGACCACTACTACTGATGCCCAATCACCTTCAACTAAGGTTTGAGCCCGACAATCTCAACTAGTTAAGCTTCAGCCCAATCGACAAGGTATAAATAGTACGTTTTATTGTTCCCAGCAATCCAAGTGTTTACTTTCTCTCTACAATCTCCACGATTCGTACGTCTGACTTGAGCGTCGGAGGGGTTTTCGCCGGATCAACCCTTTGCTTAGTTTATGTGTGTTCTATTCGCAGGACTCTCAGGACCATCTAGTTCGTGAGCCAGTGATCCACTCTGCTCTCTCAACTGATTTTACTCCACTATCTAAGGTGATCTACTATTTAGCATCATCGGTTTTATATTATGGTTGACAAAAAATTAGCATTTTAAATTTTTGATTATGAAACAAGTTTATTCATTTCTATTTCAGAAATTTCGATTTCTGATGTTTCTGAAATTGTTTGAAACGAAATTGGAATTGATTTTTAACTTCCAATAGTTTTTTTCTTCCAAGTGTGTTAATTCCGATCAGATTCGTGCAATTTCTGAAAGGTATTGGGGTGTAATAAAATTTGAAGTGTGTTTTCTATGATAACATTAATAAAATAAGCATGAATTAAAGATATTGGGTGAGTGATATTGGGGTCGGAAGGATAGTATTATGTTGATATTCAATTTTATTTTGGTACGGATAATGGTCATTCAAAAATTATTTCTATTTCCAGATAAAGATATAAAGATTTAAAGAAATAAGTGAAATTGTGAATTTGTGTATTTAAATGAGAGTGTCGAGGGGTGACAAATGGATCTCAATTGTCAAGTCTTAATAATTAAGCTGCAGCCCCCCTATATAAAATATAATGCAGTATGACCCTTCAAAAATTCAAATAATGTTGTCATGGTCCTTGTGATCAAGTTATAGCCTTTAAATTAGGTTGTCGAGGGAGTTGGTGTAAATGATGATTTGTAAACACCCACCCACCATTTCAATTATATACAAAATTATTTGATAACACGAACTATAAAACCATCAATACGTAATTTTTCATGAAATTATTCAAACATTTTAATAATTAATCTTAAATATAAGATATAATAACAACTCTTAAAAGAGTTTATCGGCAGTTTAAAGTAAGTTTAGTTAAACGAGTTCCAAGGTGGTGTTTGCAAAAAAACTGAAAAATCAACTTAAATTGAAAAAACAGGTTTTGAAAATGCTTTTAAGTTGATTCTACAAATACCTAAGAAAAAATTATGAAATAGAAAAAAAAAAAGCTCTAAATCGATTTTAAAAAACTTATGCAAACACCACCTACATCTTAATCATAAATTGACAAATCAAATATATCTACAACCATACTTTAAAATTAATTAATAAGAATAAAACACGTTAAAAATAAAAAAAAAAGTCTAAATTAATGACCAAACAATCAATCACACCAATTAGCTCCCTATACAACATCAAATCTAGAGCAACAAGTCATTATCATCCTAATTTATTATATAATCATTTCAAGATACTTATTCCACAATTCTAGGTTATTCGATCTCATTTATTTGGTGCATAAATTCCATCTTGTGTAAATTATATATTATTAAGTTTATAGGTACGTAATCTATAATTTAATATATTTTATGTATGATTCCAGGCGTTGTCATCCATTCTAAAATAAAACCGTGCTAGGAAATTCACGCGCGCATACTCTAGTTTTATAGAAAATACATAAACGTAGAAGCTTTCACAAAGTTCGATTGTGAGTAAACTTACTCTTAACCGAGCTTCCGCCATGCATAGAGAATCGTTACACCATGCATGGACAATTGTTGCAGACTCACTCACAGAATCCCTGATCCCCCTCAGCAATTGATCCCCCACTAATACCCGGGCCTCTGCCAAGGTCGCAATTCATTTTTTTTTCTTCTTCGGCCCCCAACAGATTTCGAATCCCTATTATTTTATATAGAGATTTAAAAAAAAATACATTGTGAATATTATTATAATATAATGGCATTATAAACCTTATAGATTTTTTTTAATGCATTTGGGCCCGGGAAGTTAATTAATTTCTGCTCTAGTGGTGGTATGAATAACAAATTACTTGTATAATTGAACAAATATAAATGCCCTGAAAAAAAAATATAAATATATAAATTGGTGAAAGAGGAGTGGGCCCCCACCACTGGAGGGCAGTAACCAACACAGTAACATGGCAAGTGCTTGTTTATTTCACAAAGACATTGAATAGTAGAAACTAATATAGTACTGGTAATAATTCCCCCTTGGAATCAAATAACATTTTATTTTATTATTTATATAATTATATAATATAATAATATATTCCCCGGGTGGTGCAGGCAGGCCCTTGTAAGTGTAACCTAATTTCCGTGTTGCCTTGAAAAGTTGCACAGTGGATTGCACTGATTATAATGATTGATTTTTCCAGGTCGCTCACGCAAGAACCTTAAACTACTCCCCCTCTCTCTCTCTCTCTCTCTACTCTCTCTTCTCTTTCTCTCTCTATATCGTTCGTGTACTCACACACACACACTCTCTCTTTCTCTCTCTCACACACACGCCAAATATCTATTTTTTCATATAATATAATATTATTACAGAAAAAACACACAGTTGTTATTACACGCACTTTCTCTCTCTACTTTCCAAAAACAATATATACCGTATAGTACCCTCGCCTGTGAAGCTTCCATTACATTTCCATCATATATAATTTTGCAGAGAGAGAAATTATTAATTAATGTCGATAAACCACTACTCTTCAGAAATTCCAGAAACCCAGTGGTGGTCGCCGCACCACCGCGCCACCATGGATTCATCTCCCAAAACCACCTCATCCTCTTCTTCCAACAACCACCACCACAAAGCCTCCGACGATAATTCCGCCTCGTTTTGGCTCAGCCCTCACCAGCTCTACTCCACCGCCTCAGCCGGCGGAGCAATGTTCTGCCGCCAGAACGCCGCCGCGGCCGGTGGATTCGACCTCAATAATAATAATGAGGATGAAGATGGCGATGCAGTGACGACGAAAGATAGCGTGGTCGAGAAATCGGAGCTGGGTGGAATCATCCCCAAGGACCGGCTGTTCGAGAAGCCGCTGACGCCGAGCGACGTCGGCAAGCTGAACCGGCTCGTGATACCGAAGCAGCACGCGGAGAAGCATTTCCCGCTGAACGGCGGCGGCGGAGACTCCGGCGAGAGCGGGCTGCTGCTGGGGTTCGAGGACGAGGTCGGGAAAGCGTGGCGGTTCCGGTACTCGTACTGGAACAGCAGCCAGAGCTACGTCCTCACCAAGGGCTGGAGCCGCTTCGTCAAGGAGAAACGCCTCGACGCCGGAGATATCGTCGTCTTCGCCCGCCACCGCGTCGACACCGGCCGCCTCTTCATCGGCTGGAGGCGGAGGAACTCCGCTGCCGCCGTTGGACATGACGCCGCCGCCCCCTCTCAGCCGGCGGCACCATCAGCCGGCACCCCCAGCGGCGGCGGCGCCGGTGGTGTTTGGAATAGGGCGGCGGCGTTCTATTCGGCGCAACCTTATCCGATTAGCCGCGGCCAGTATCAAATTACGCCATCTTCACCTCTACCGAATCACTCTCTTCATCCAGGTATATACATACATATATATACATACAAAAAGCATATCTCTATTTTCATGTATGTATGTACTGGCCGGTGCTATATTTTCTTACAGATGCAGACGACAGACGCATGGCACTCATGCAATACTTCTGTCTTTGTCTCCTGTGTGTGTTTCACACGTACGCATTGGATGTGCGCGTGGTGCACACTTCAATTCATCTTCCCAATTTTCAACTAAATTTCCTTCAATACATGTATAGGGATATATCATATATGTTCTTTTTAACCCTTTATAAGGCAAATTAAGCCTGCAGATATATATTTGCCCCCATTCTTCTATTGTAATAATCCCAGATTAAAATACTATATAATATAATCCAAATTTGATTTAATTTCAATTGCCAACATTATAAAACAAATTAAAAAAAAAAAACGTGTTTAATTATATACATTGATTACACACACATACAGGATCAGTTCCAGTAGTACAGAAGCAAACAACAGGAAGTGGGAATCCCAAGAGGCTGAGGCTGTTTGGTGTGAACATGGAGTGCCAGCTGGCAGATGACGTGTCAGATCCATCCACCCCCGTTATGTCGACCCAGGGTCACCCCCACCATCCCTATCACAATCATCATCACTATAATCACATGGTAATTATATTTATCTCACCCCCCAACTAATATTTTATTACTAATTATTAGCCCTTCTTTTTAATTAAAAAAAAAGTATTATTTCAGATTAATTAAATTAATAAGTGGTGCAATTTCCAATTTCGATCTTGCTGTTTCCCCTATTGAAACAGAACACACTACATTATTCTGATCAATCCCACCTGACCTCCCTAACACTGTACTATAACTAGATTATTATTAGTTTAATTAATTGATCTCAATTAGTTAATTAATTAATTAATTAAGTAGCTAGTTGGTTATTCATTTATGAGAATAATACCTAGGTAGGTAGTCACCCCCCCCCCCCCCAACACCCACCCCCACCCCATAGCATGAGATGAGAGAGAAAGTAATGGGGGTGTGAGAAAGCATTAAATGTAAGAGAATGCCAAAAGAGGGAGGGTTTCAAGTAGTGTGTGTTATAGTATGAGAAGAGAGCATGTAAGAAATTTCCAACCTGTTTGGTCTTGTGGTCCCACTCTACAAATTCTGCTAATTAGGTCCACACTTTGAAATATCCATTAGATATTTCTATTCCTTCTTTTCTTTTTTTGGGGGGTGGGGTCTGCAAATATGCCACTTTTGCGGGATCAATTAACAATTAATATTAATGTCAACTTGAGAGAAGTGGGCAGATTTTATATATACACATATACTTGAACTTTATAAGAATATTTAGTAGGGTAAATAGCATTTAACCCCCTTGTGGTTTCACAAGTTTGCACTTTACCCCCCTCGGATATCGATTTAGTAACTTAACCCCCTTGTGGTTGTCAATTTGTAGCGGCCGTCTAATAATCCGTTAAATTTAACCGAGAGTGGAGCTCACTCGCCCAAATTTGAAGTGGTTGAACATTTTCAAGTTAGAATATTATAAAAATACCTATTTTGCCCATGTTATCTCTAGTAAAAACCCCTACACCCATCCCTCCTTTTTCTTGTAATTAAAGAAACAAAATGTATTGTTTTAAAATAACTTTAAAAAAATCTATATTATATTTTTTTTCAAATTTTATATGAATTAGATTTTAAATTACTTGTCTCAAATATTTTATAATTATTTTATATTTTTCAATAATTTTGTTTGTTAATCATGTACTTTTAGCTTTTTATTTAAAAAAAAATGTTTATATGTATTTTATAAAGCATCTGTTATTATACATATTATAACAACAGATTACAGCTTAACAAGAGCTGATTTATCCACCCCAATCTAAAACAAAACCCAAAAAAAAAAAAACACAGGTTGAAGAAGATGAGTAGATGATTTTGGATACGGTGACTAAAATTACATCTATTAATTCAATAAATCCCAATATTATTTACTCATTTTAACAGCCAATCATCAACCCGCCGTCGACCACCATTGGAGTCTCTCTTTCGATTGTGGATCTTTGGATTTCAATTTTCACTTTCGAAAAAACCTTCAAACACTTCTCGCAGAAACAAATCGCCGGAGAAGACAAAAAATGTGAACAATGGGTTTTGAGATGATATCTCTTGGTTAATCGCTGCTTTCGGATCTACTTTTATGAGTTTTTTTTGGGATTTTATTGAATTGTTTTGGGGATTTTTCTAAAATTCTTTGGGGATGTGTTTTGAAATATTTTCGGAGATTTCTAGGGCGTTTCCCTAAACAAGGATGCCGCCATTGTTGTCTCCGGCGTGACCCAGACCGAGAGGATTTTTTTTTTCTTTTCAATAGCGCCGGAATAGCAGAAGAAGAAGATGATTAGGGTAATAAAAAGTTAGTGAAATTGTAACTTAGTCCTATGAATTTGGGTTAATTATAATTAAGTTAAATAGAATTTACATTTATTTATATAAATAAAATATATGGGTTTTAGGTGTGGTTTTGACCTGCAAATAATAGAAAAAGAAGAGGGTACTTCAGTCATTTAACATTTTCCGTCAATTTATTAGACGGCCGCACCAATTGACAACCACAAGGGGGCTAAGTCATTAAATAGATACTAGAGAGGGGTGAAGTGCAAACTAGTGAAACCACAGGAGGGTTAAGTGCAATTTACCCTATTTAGTAAAGCTAGCTACTTCAAGTTGGTTTATTGGTGTAGGTAATATTAAATATTATTGAGTTTGGAATCATGAGAAAGAAGCCAATTCATTACTTTTTTGTGGGTTTTGATTAATTAATTTATTTATTTATATATGTCTATTAGGAGAGGACGCGGTTACAATATGCATGTAGTAGGACCATGTTTTGATTGGTAGCATAGCTAAATCAATCTTTTATTAATTAGAAGAAAAGTGTCTCTTTGTTAAGTCATAATCTTCTTATCGTACAACAAATGAAACTTCTCCTGTAACTATATAATTAATTAGCTGCGAGTTACTTCGTTATTTAAAAAAAATATATTATAATAATAATAGAAAGAGGTGGTTATGGTTGTTTGGAAATAGCACTGAAATTCTTGTGCTCCACAACCCTTATCTGCTTTAGTCACTATAGTCTACACACAGTGATTATATAATTTATATTGATGGTCCACCATAGATAGGGGGATGGACATGAATTTGTGATATGTATGTATTTATTTCCATGCTTATCAAATGCTATCTTCTTCTCTTTAATTTTTCTTTTTATTTATTTATTTATTTATTTTCAGATTATAAAATAATTAAATATAAATTTGTTGGAACAGGATATCAGTTTTTCAGGAGGGAATGATGATGTATATCGTCAAGGATAAAAGCTCCTGCAGGAAGTGACTTTTTTTGTTCGGCTATGCCCTATATCTATCTATATATATTTCTTGCAACATAAATCAGTCCAAATTTACTACTACAAGAACAAAAAAATAAGGTAAAGATATATATATATATATATATATATATATATATATATATAGAGAGAGAGAGAGAGAGAGAGAGAGAGAGAGAGAGAGAGAGAGAGAAAAGGGGGTGAAAAATCCCAGATTTTCAGGGGTAATTAGTTTCTCTCACTAGAGTAGAGAAACAAAACAATCAGAAAAGACACACTGATCACAAGTCCCAGGAGGGAAAAAAAGGAGTAAAGAAGATAAACACCCAACTGGGAAAGTGAAGATGTATGAGAAGATAGGGTGTTGTGGGTCCCACTTTCTCTATATTATATATATCTATATATATATGTAGAGAGAGAGAGAGAGAGAGAAAGAGGAGAGAGAGAGGTGTCCCAGATGGCAGGGATGGAATGGTTGCAATCAAGAATCTCTAACATATAGTTGTACGAATCATAAAAATAGAATTTTGCTACTGTTGTGATTCTGCATCAAGATTTTTCAGACGAGATCATAATCACCATTATTACAGCACTATATATATATATATATATATATATATATACATGTATGTATATGGTGGGTAAGAAATGGGGAGTGGGTGTGGGAGATAGAGACTTTTACTTTTGATGGGACAAATGGCAATTCCCTAGCTGCAGTTTAGTACTTTTCTTGGAACAAAATTTAATGTCTTTTTTTTTTTTTTGGGATGTAGTAATTTTTGCTGAGCATTTATTAATGTGATTACTTGACAGAAAATAAAACCTGCAAAGTAGTAGTAGTAGTAATATCAAACCGTGTAAAAAGCTTTGGATTTTATGGAACTATGTTCGAATTGCCTTGCTTCGAAAAAGAGGTTGTCTTAATGATGTTTAATGTTTGAACACATTACAGCCACCCACCTGAGTATGCTCAAATTACGGAAAAAAAATCTTTAATGTTTGAATAATTACAACCCCTCAACCATTTAATACGTTCGATGTTAAATTTACCTACTAAAAGAATGGTTTTTCGTAAGATGATATATAGTTAAAGGGGTGACCATAATTTGCCCTTAGTGTTTTACAACTACTAAGTACAAATTTTGAAAACAGGAAAATATATTGGGTACAACTAACTCTTGACCTAATAAATTATGGAAGAAGACAATATTTTCAGAGTGTACCCAAGTGACAATATTTTGCTGTTTTAGAGAATTTAGTTTATCAAATTATTTATTAATTTTAATTTTAAAAAATGTTTTTTTTTTATTAATGATCAGCATCTTCATGTAAAAATAATTACCAAACACTTTAAAAAAGCTTATAATATATTTTTAACAGCTTATAAGCGTAGCCAAACACCCACCCACGGATAACACATAGCATAATGTGGAAATATGGAATAAATACTATACAAACATGTATTTTTTTCTGTTCAAAAATAGAAGTTTACCCTAATTCAACTATTTCTGCAATCTAAGTTAGGCGATATTCAAATCAATACTCTATTCATTCACACCCTCCTTTAGGAGTTCACCCAGCCTATTCACTTGGAACCACAGTTTCTTGATAAGGAGTAATCGACAATTTATAATAGTGCATATATATATATATATATATATATATATATATATCATGCACAAGGTGGGGAAAGGATAAAGTTGCAGTACCTGGTGGGTGGAAAGTGGAAAGAGTTGGGTCAGAATTTTCATGTTATATATCTGACTTGAAGAAGACATCCATCCCACTCATGCTCTGAGAGTCAAATGCTAAGTTATTAATAAATAAATAAACGAAAAACAATAGCTTTAGTGTATCCACACTGTAATTTTAGTCGAAACGGAAGTTGAATTCGAGAGCCACACACACACATACACACACACAAAGCATAAATCACCGGTTTAGATGAATGGAACTGAGAAACGAAATAAACGAATTATCAAACTAACCGAAACTGTACCATAATGATAAAAGTCGATGCTACTAACTAATATGGCTCATTGGATGGGAAAAAAGACCGGAGACTTTTATCGTAATAATACAAAGAGTTGAAGAAATGAGACGAGGGATATACCCCACCCACCAAAGTCACCACCACCATTCGAGGCACTATGTGAATCCACTGAATGGGTCTGTTATTCAGAGAGAATCATCATCTGAAATGGGAAAATAAACAGTAATTATTAGTTCTTGCTACCAAATAAATATCATCTTCAAAAAGACTTGGAATTAATAAAAGAGACAAACCCATGGAAAAGAAAAAAGGGTCGTTACTAGATCCCCTGTCTCACTTCTATGCCCTCGTCTCTCGATTTTCTACGCCACTTAAATCATGACCGTACCGGTCCTAATTTGATTTGAACTGCTAATTCAGTTTCGAATTGAGTTCAATTTATTCTTTGCTGAAAGGCTGAATATGAACCACTTCTAATGCATCATTTTTTTTTATCTCTTAGGATGACTGTATTGCAACTCCGTAACATATACCGTTGGAGGATAGCAATATGTATTTAACATTTATTTGACTTGATTATCTATATATCTTATTAGGATGGCATAATATGCCTTTGCAACGTGATTATCTTGAGTCTACTACAACTTTTGAATTTATAATTCCCCTACTTATTATTTTTACTTTAACGTTAGGACTATAAAATTATATTTTAGAATATCTAAGTATTCGATATGCAAGTATGACACTACTTTTTTTTTTTTTTTTACATTGCACTTATTGAGTTCAATGTAGGATCCAGATTTTCTCACAGAAGTGGAACTACAAAAAACGATTTGGCTGTCCAAATTTGTTCAGATTAATTCAACCATAACTAATTATCCGAACAGTAAAACGTGGAGAAAGGGGACTCACCGATTTATTTTTTCATTTTTCAGAGAAATTAATTTGATCCTTTTGGAGTGTCGGCTCCTTGAGATTTGTGATCTTCCTTCTTCTCCATAACTTGATGTATACCTTCTTGATAACCTTCGATAAAACTTCTCAGAGCATCTCTATAAGCCGAAGCCCTAGTCATGTACACTCTCTGCAGAGCTGGCCTTAAACTCTCCATTCCCCCCTTTGCAGCCACAGCTATATAATCCACCATTCACAGCCGAAAAACCGAAAAGAACATATGTTGCATGCAGAATAGAGAACATATTTTTATACGAGAAAAAAATGGAAACACAACATTACGTACAAATCAAACTAGTTTTAAATTTCATCAAATTTTATAAAATTCTCCGTATCGACGAATTCGATCAACTACACTTTAAAATATTCGTACTTACAGAAACTACTATAGCGGCCTACAATGGAATGCAACAAAAGCACAATATCTGAAGTCGATATCTTAAGCTAAAGAAACAAAAACGTAACACGAAAGTCGATATAGAAAGGCAAGCTAAAGATAATATAAATAAGGGAAACAGTGATGTGCCCATGGATTCGTCTAAGTATCTTTAAGAACCGACATCTGAATTGATGAACATACGGCAAGGCAAAAATCAAGATAGAAACAGTAATCGTTTCAGTTTCCTTTAAAATGCAAATTTATCTTCATTTTCATTCCAAAAAATAAAAAGCAAATTTTTCGTACCAAGATCCTCTAGTGTTGATGGCTCCCTCTCGTTAGGTGCGCCTTTTTCCCGATTGGATTTATCTTCTTCACTCTCTGTTTTCTTTCTGTACTCGTGTGGCCTAAGTTCCGGACCAATATCTCTTACCCAGCTCGCACCATATAATCTAGAAGCTTCCTTCAACACCTATATTAACAATTAAACGTCATATAAATTACCATCCCAACACACACACACACAAGCACATGGCAATTAATACAACGATTAAGTTTCAATTTTTTAGGCAATCCAATCAGAATTTCATCTCGTTTCAATTTTACGAGCCCGTGAACATAAAATCATTCGAACAAAACACCATTGAATAATAAAATGGTACAATAGTGCAAACATTTCGATTGGGAGTACTAACAAGGAAGCGCTCTTTCCACGAAAGTATTCCGCGCTTTTTGATGTGGGGAGGATCCGGCAAGGAGGAGGGAAACGCTATTTCCTTGAGATCGTACCGAACATAATTGTAGAGTTTCTTGCACACCACGTTGAACTTCATTTCCTATCTTAGCACTTGCATGAAACACCACCTTACTACATAAACAAGAAAAACAGAAAAGAAAAAAAAAAGGAAAAAAAAAAAAAAGCAAGTGTACTGTAAGCTGAAATGAAGGCAAATCAGTCGGAAATTTGATTCGAGATGGAATAATGGTGGGTTCTACTGAAAACAACTCTCCGCTAACACTTTACGGATTCAAAAAAGTTTCTTCATCACTGAGGCATTTCATCGAGCAGTTCGTCGGCATAAATTATGTTTAACAAAACATGGTCAAACACTTCATAACTCGCGAGATACATGGCTTCAGAGGTATCGAAATAAACGGAGGATGAGATTCAGAAACCATGGAAATGGTTCAATACCTTTTTTTTTCTCGTCAATTTTTTTGCTTGTTGCCAGGTTTTGATGGGCCCTTGCCTCCCCGCTTGAAATCATGTAAATCAAGCTTGGAATTTTTTTGTCATTTAATTAAATATAAAATGATTCATTTTTCGATGTTTTTATTTCCTTCATAGTTTCTGCTTTTTTATTTTTTACTAAAATATTTTTCCAAAAAAAAAAATTAATAATGGAAAATAGTTTTTTTCTCTTTTTCATGTAAAAAATAATAACATTATTATTTTTCCAATATTTTATTATTTTACATACCAAAGCATAATGTTATTACTTTTCTTAGTAAAAACTACAAATAATATTTAATTACTTCAAATTCGTTTCTTTATTATAAAACTAAACTTTAAGGGAGATCTTTGTGATGCATTAACTTACTAGCATTATTTAATTAGACATAACTTTCTTCGATATAACTTACTCCATATTCGGTCAAATGTAAAATTGAAAGATATGTACAGGCAGGGGCGGACTCAAGGAGTATTGGGTGGGGGCTAAAAAAATTTTTTTGGATTAAAATGATACTAAATTTAAACTTTGAGGGGCTAAACGGTATAAATTAATAGATAAATAACATAAAATATTAAAAAAGAGGTAAAAAAAAAAATCTGCAGGGACGGAGGCCCCCCAAGGCATACCTTGGGTCCGCCCCTGTCTACAGGCATGATTAAATGAAGTGTTGTTTTTAACTTTTTTTCTTTCTCATTGTCGTAAGCCCTAGGCATCGGGTTAATCTTTGTGGATCTCCGCTGCGTGGTTTTACTTAACTATTTGTACTTACGACGTTTCTTCTCTTCACGCAACTCCTGACTGTTCGTAGTTAGCCTAAGGACCGGAGTAAGAGGCTTCGGCGTATCGGGGTTCTAGGGCTTCTTAATTCATAGGCGTGTGATAAAAAGAATAAATTCTTTAAATCAAAAAGAGTATTACGTTACCCATTGCCCGATAAATGCTTCTAAGGACGACGATCGACGCCGTCTTCAATGGCGGAGGTGGAAGCTAAAGGGTGTTTAGTGTGTCAGGGTTTGGCAGGTCTACGGCGGACTTCTATGAATGCGGCGGTGGAGAGAGAGGGATGAGGTTTTATTGTGTAACTTAAAAAAAAAACAAATCCTGCTTAGGTTGTGGAGTTGATGAAGTGAAGGGTATAATTGAGAAAGCATAAAATGGTGGAGTGGACTAAGAAATTTGGTGGAGTTCAAATAGCCAAAAACCTTATATATATATATATATATATATATATATATATATATATATATATATATATATATATATATATATATATATATATATATATATATATATATAAGGGAATTGAAAGGTTAACAAATTAGTTACACATATCTATTTATATTTTTGTTAATCAAATTTATTCCATCATAAGTCAAAATTTCAATATATAGATAGTAAATTCTCAAATGAAACAATGGAATGTGGGTGGGTGGGGGGTAGGGGGTGAAAGTTGGTAATATATTACATGATATTACACCATTTGGTATGAAGATTGGCCTACGTCTCAAAGCTCTTGTAATCTCCTCACACAACGCACAAGGTTATATATGTAAATTCACCTCAGCATATGATTCCTTCTCAAAGCTTACATACCAAGGCAAAAAACTGCTTCTGCAAAACCAGTTGAAAAAATTGCCGCTTCGATCCAGAGCTTCAATCAACTATAGCCAAAAGCAACACGGAAGTTCAAAACATTTAGGCACTCAACAATATCAAAGCATCATCAAGACTTAAAAGCACCTAAAAAATCGAATTTTCCAACAAGTTGAACTCGTTTATGTTGTTTTCACGAGGAGGAGACGAAACTAACCATGGTTAGTTCCACGGTCAATGATTTTGGTCAATAATCTGATCTGGCAGTAGTGAAGGAGGAAAGGAGACCGGCAGCTTGAGCAGGTAATATGTCACCAAACCTTCCTACTTGACCATCTGTTAGCATCGACCCCAGCCTTAATGTGCTCTCCCCAAATCTGCTCCCTACCTGAAAATATTGTTCGGCCGCAAACAAATTTAACAGTTACAGTTTTATTTTTGAAATTTTCATTACAATGTCCAAATACGCAAGTATATATAGCCACTGATCAAACTGAAACCGAAGGTGTGTATTGTAAGAACAACGTTTATGAGGAATCCTATGATGAAATATGCACCACCGGAATGAAATTTTTCAAAGAATATAAACAATATTAGGATATAGAAAATATACCTGCATGAAGGACTTCAAAAATGGTGCAGCCACACCTAAACTCGAGTCCTCATCCACATCTGTACTTCGGGATATCTCATCACTCGTGTAACTTTTCCATGAATTTCTCGAGTAAACATCATCTGTAGATGCCGACACAGATGTCCTCGCTGAATTCCTCACAGATAATGCTGGAGCACTGGATAATAATAATAAATAAATAAATAAACATAAAAACATTTAGTACCAGAAATCGAACCTATTTGAATGGAAAAAACAGGAAACAACTCAAAGGATTAGCAACTAAAAAATCAACATATGAACTAGTAAATTTTCTCGTAAAGTATAATGATGAGAACCTGATGGGGAGATATTTGAAACGAGGTACTACAGAGCAGCGCATAATATTCGATTCAGAATTAGTGGGTAGCTTTTGCACAGCATCCATATGCATCCTATTAAGTTGCACAAAAAACCCAAAAAGGACAGCATGCCTTAAGTATGCCTGTCTCTCGTTCTCCCAAAGATATGGCTCGTACCTTCGATGTATCAAAGAAATCGGTAAGATAACTGCATTTAAAATGAATATAACAGCATAGCAATTTTTGCAAATAAAACAAGTTTAGGAGAAATAAAAAAAAAATTTGTAAAGATTGCATCTTAAATAATAAAAAATCCCTCAAGAACAAAAAATCAGTTCCAAACAACTTACGTTAGCCAGTCAATGGGGTCTAGCCTCTGTGAAAGCTGATTTACCAACGGTTTAGTACGTTCTCCTATGACCGTGTTGGATTGCTGTGCTTTCTGCTTCCTTCTAAAAGGAGATCTCCCGGTAAAAATTTCCGATAAATCCTCATTTGCATTGTAACTACCTCCAGACAAAACATCAGCAGCAAATTTCAAATCGAACAAGACTTGTAGAACACCCTTCTCTGACATTTGAGACCCACGAACTTCTTCAGTTGACAGTAAAGCCTCATAAATTGCAACAACCTATGCAAGCGTAACGGAAGTTAAAATCGTGTACAAGAGGAAAACTAAATATGAAACTACCTAGTCATCTAATAGGAAGGAGGTTTCTATGACTGTGTAGAATACACAAAGAAAACCACTTCACTATTAGATTAAGTACATGAATTTTGTCCCAAAAAGATCTAAAAAAGTGTTAGAAGCTAATGTTGTCACATAAGAAAGAGTGCAGGCCAAAGATTACAACGATTAACAAAAAGTAATGAAGCCACAGTTACCAATATAACTAACAAAATGGGTCACCAAGTACCTTATCGAAAAGCCTTGTTGCGAAATTCTGAAGAATTGGTTTATCAATTACATGGCCACCAACACGATGAATCTCTTCACACGCATAGCATAAAAATGATGTCACGTATAGAGAAGGCATAGAAGGAAGAGAGATCTTCATCTCTGACTGCCCTTCACTGGATTGTTCTTGCTGTTTGACTACAGTCTCCTCCCAACCCTGCCAAGTAATAAGAAACAACTCAGACACAACAAAGCAACTCTCTTGTGCTGATACTAGCAAAAAAATAAATAAGTTTGGTTTACAATTTCCAAGAAATATTAATAATAATCTTGCGCATGGTTGCGAATTCAAATAAGTCACAGCAATATAAGGGAGCTATATCATTCAACAGAAAACGTGTCCAGTATTATAGATCACTTACTCTGACTGGAGCAGTGGATGACAAGGCATCGTCCTGTTTGAGATTTCTGGAGAATATGTTTGAAAGTTCGTCAGAAACCCATGTTATCCACAGATTGTAAGCTCTGACGCTTAGATCTTGGGTTGTCTGCCTTAAATCTTCAAGTTGTGGGCTCGACTTATCATCCACTCCATATAAAGCATTCATTACTAGAGAAGTCTGTTTCCTGCTGGAATCAAGCATCTTTTTCCCAGGACTATCGGTCATTTGCGAGCCGCTTGCCACTCTAATATGTTTTGATCCAATTGGGGACAGAGTCGTGACAGCTGTCAAAACTTCACTCGCCCATGACCTAGGTGAACCGAGTATCACGGAGATATGCCTACCGTGCTTCTGAAATGCAAAGAGAAGTCTCCCAATAAATAATGATCTCTCAACAAGTATAGCAGGAGAAAGTGACGAGGCATCATCTTTTTTTTCATCTTTTAGGTCGCTGTATAGGTGGTCAAGCTCATTCTTGAGTTGTATTAATATGGTTGATAGACTTTCGTAACACTTGTTTTGTACGTACGGTGCCAAATCCCTTAACCTACGTGGCGCGTTGGGTGACTCCAGGAAACTGAGGAGATCTTCTAGAACCTTCTGACAGCAATTATCCACAGCATCTTTAATCCGGCTTACTTCTGGGCCAAAATAAGTACCGAGACAGCTAAGCAAATCATTGTCTTGGGAATGGTGTAGTTTTGAGCCAGGCACAGAACCTAGCATTTTACCATTGGGTTTAATGAACCAAACGCCACCACCAACTTGTAATCTCTTCAAGTAATCTTCAGAATCGGTGCGATCATCGGGAGGTTTAGCAATTGATCGAACTGACTGCGCCACATCAACATCTCCACTTAATGCATCAAATTTCAAGTCAATAAGCCCTTTCATCCTCTGAACAAAAGCATCTTCAAAGATATCAGCCCATATATCCGACTCTTCACCTAAGACTAGCTCGTGCGTCCTTTTCCATGGTAACTCAATCTCGGAACCGAAAACACTCTTCAGCCACTCCAAACTACCTTCCAAGACATGTTTACTGTCCATTGTCTCCCTTATCAACTTCTCAGCCAGAGAAAGCTCATACCCACTGCCCACTACATCAATCAAGTACCTTCCACTAATCTTGCTAGTGATCTCCTTCCCACAATTCCTCAGCCAATCAGAACAAGTCTTGGAAATAAAATCCCGACCAAGAAATACCATATCGGACTCCAACTTGTCCTTGAACAAATTCCACAGTTTCACTTCCTCATCGGGGTTTGGTACTCCCCCAAACAACTGAGAAGCAGGTGGAGTGTCCAGTATGGTTTTATAGAACAAAGGCATATCAGTCAACACTTGCAAGAACAATTCCCCCACTTGGCATACAGTAATTTGAATTATCTTCAGAACATAGCAGAAGACGGAAATCACTTCAGAACTATCAGCATTCGCATCACGACAACACGCACTCAGCTTTTGAGACATGATTGATTTTCTCGATTCCACAAACAGGGTCAAAACTTGCTTCGGTTCGAGTTCGTCCACAATGGCAATAGCCGCCAGCGCATCTGCATAAGCACCAATTCCAAGATTAATGGTTTGATCAAACAATCTCTCACGGCTCTTCTGCGAGATCTGAACCTTGAAACCTTCCACTATTTGCCACTGGTGTTGCAACAACGGGAAATTCGAGAGCACGTTATTGTTATCCTTGTAGTTCAGCAAGTTGAAATGCACGTGCTTTGCACGGATGTAACGTGCAGAAGATTCAAGAAACATAGATTCGTCGAGGCAGCCCCAGATGTTTTCAGGGGTGTCGACCAAGTACTTGACCCGGCAGGCAATTCCGTAAATACGGGCTCCCACAGGGTTAAAAGTGGAAGAGTGAGGGGACCTTGGAATATCAGGGGAGGAGAGAGAGTAGAGAATGGAGTGGTGGATGGCGGAGATATTTGCAGAGATGGACTCGCAGGATGACTTCATTATAACAATGGAATCGGCTGAGTCAATGAGATCGCGGTAGCGGTTTCCGACCAATTGGCGGAGCTCCTCACTCTTATCTTGAATCTGCTTCCTGGTGGTTGCTTCGACATTTCGGATTTCTGAGATGGGTTTTGTCCGGAAAAGAGATTCTGCATCCTGATTCCAAGGGACACCGCCAGTGCCGAGGCTGTTTTGTCTTGGGGTGGCGGACATTGTAGCCTAGAACAGACAGCATCAAATTACAATCAGTAACAGAAATTACAAACCACATTTGCATATATAGAGACATTTGAAATATAACAGAATATAATACCCAGTAATATAGGTTAATCGTGATCCTGCAATAAATCGGTTAAAAATTTAGCATTTCAAAACAAATCTAGATTCAAGTTTCAAAATTCAAGTTCTAAATAGCGAGACCCAGTCTACATCACACAAATCCCGACCTAAATCGAATATGAACGCACCAAATTCGGCCAGAATTGTGCCTAAATCGCGAAAAAAGAACGCTACCCAGTCGAAATCGCAAGCAATTCGCATCAAATCGAGCTTCAATCGCCCCTAAACATTGCGATAGTCCCGTATGTATTGAACAAAATCTTGATTTGGTGAATAATGTTCGAATAATTGCGGGATTTTTATCGAAGAAATTGAAAAAAAAAATGAAAGAGGGGCAACAGAAGACAGAAATTGGATCCATACATGTAATTAATTACCTTGAATCAGATTGAGATTGAGGTAGGGTACATAGTACGCACTGTCAAATAGTGATCCAATTAATTACGGGTTTGATCAAAAGCAGCCGACCAATGCTTGCTTGCTGTTGGAGATTGAACTTCGAAACGATGAATTCCAGTTTCTTCCAACTTTCATAAATTGATTGTTGGATTTGAAAAGAGGGGAAAAGAGAAGTACTGAGATTTGTTGTTGATTTTGACTTAGACTCCACTGAGATGAGCCAATTTTTGTTTGTCAGAAATTTGCTTTTTTGTCAGAATTATTAAGGCAGCCTCAACTCATAATCTTAAGAGTAAACAATCCTAATGAAAAATTTGTAATTATTTTTTTAAAATTATCTTTTTCTCCACCAATTTTTCAATTATAAAAAGTCCAAAATTCGAATCAAACCGTTTATTTTTTAACCATGCGTATGTAATTATATTTACAAGTTTCTTCGTTTTTATTTTTTTATCTAAATTTTATTTTATTAATTGCTTCATTTCTTTAACATTAATTTCATTTTATGATGATTACGTTTTTATAATCTTTTGCCGAGTAAATTTATATTACCAGATTTGTATGAATATTGATATTGTTAGTTTAAATATTACTAAAACATTTATTATAATAGTATAATACTTTTCTTATTATAATCGTTATTGTCATATAATTAAATAATCATTTTATTCACTTTAAAAAATAATAAAACTAGGGTAAAATACAAAAATCTCCATGAATTTACACTAAATTATTAAAAACACATCCTCCCCACCTATCTGCAACTACCAAAATTCCACTGACGTTTGTTTTCGTCTTACACGAACACCATTGTTGTGTAATGTTTCATGGATTCTTTCCGATACCAGAGAATATTCTCTGAAAAATGCCGATTCTACTCCTGCAGCATGGAACAGATTAAGGTAGTCATGCACATATGTTTAGAAAATGGCCTATGTAAGCCATGATGGTTCACATTAGTAAATCCAAGAAGTGTAGGTAGTGAAACTACAGTGTGATGTTGAAGAAGATGAGGTTACTGGTGTAGAATCGACATTCTTTGGAGAATATTCTCTGAAGGGGAACTAAGATTTCATGAAAAATCAAATCAAGGGGTTGGTGTAAGACGGAAATAAATATCGGATGAATTTTGGTAATTACGGATAGGTGGAGGTGTGGTAAACTTGCCGCTCTATGTCTGTGTTTTGTATCAAATTTTGATTGTTACCAGTGACAAGGTGAAGAGATCAAAGTTACTCTTCAATCGAGCTATGTATGAGTAGAGAACAACCATAAACGGACTACAAAAAGTTTCGAAATTCAGGTAAACTACACCGATATATATATTTACAATATTAGCCATACAAACAGAAAATACGAAAAATATCCAGTTTTCTTTTCCAAACATGGTGTATTTGATTATGACTGAGGCGTGTGAAAATGTCGATTATGTAGGGCACAAAAGGAGTAAAATATCTCCCCCGAAGCTTTGGTTGGGTTCACTCCTCTGCATTTTCGTTGATGCTTACGTCACTTTCTAGTTCCTTTACCTTTTCCAGCTGCCTCAACAGGTCTAACCTTTCAGGTCCATATGTCGAAGGTATCTGTCGAGAAAAATAAAGATAGCACGTGTTTCAAAATTAAAAGAGTAAACAAAACTTTAGAGGGTTTCACTTAAATACTACTGACCAATGAAGGCACGTAACGTTGAATTGCAGCCAACATAGCAGCATGACCAACTGCAGTCACCTGTAAGTATATATATATATATATATACACACACACACACACACAGAAGGCATTAAATATTCAGCTTATTGAATATATAATACACACACACAATTAGAGACAAGTATTATATCGTCACTGCTTACCGGAAGGAGCATGAGAATACCGATCGGGACAACTGATGCCAAATCAGTCAGTGTTCTTCGCAGAGCCTGTTTTTCTTTATCTGTCAATTCATCCCCTATTAGAACCCTCCTAAGTAACCCCATAGCAGCACCAGTGTCAATGGCTAGAAGCTGAGTGCCTTGCAAAACATCCTGCTCGTGAACGTAAAAGAATTTGAGAAACTAGCAAAAAAATTATAATAATTATTATTATTGTTATTACAATAGAATGGATTATTTTATCCTCCATTCATATTGACTAGATAATAAAGTTCATAGCAAGTCGCCTATTAGTGATCGAGATGCATGGCCTGTCGATTAATATATAGAGTCGTACAAGAAATATTTGGCAGTCCAAATTACATTAAATAACTTGAAATGTGATTTTCCCTCAATTAAGTAAGACTGCAGATAGATAAGCTATATAACAAACTCGTGTTAAAAAAATGCTGTTTAAACTCAAGAGTGGAAGAAACAATTTAGTTTGCAACTTGATTGATTGTCAGAATAACATGTCATTTCATCTTAGAACCGTTATACGGAAAGAAAGGTAACGAAATATATATGAAATCTTAATAGGCAAATATAGAGGGACGAGATATTCGTACTGTGCTTGTTTCTTTCAGCTTATCCAATGATTTCTCAATAAGACCATCTTTCTTCTGAGTCTGAACCAACCCAGTGCCTTTACCATCATTACCGTATTTGGATGCACCATTTTTAACCTGAATTTCGTCCTGCGTGAAAGCTTTGAATCAACATATACAGTATTTTTAATAGCCTTAAGGTGAGCAGAAAAAGGTAATCAACTATAAACACGTAATTATGAACTGAAGTGCATGAAATAGATTCTAAGTGCCTAAAGTTTATAGTTCACCTCTAATATATTGAATAATTCCTTAAAAAATCATCCTCTTTACATACTTCCTTAAATCAAAGTGTATTAGAAAGAGACTGCAACAGACGTAAAAGATGACCAAAACTCAATGAATAAGTAGGATTAAGTAGGAATAAAACATAAAATAAGTCCATTCAGGCAAAGCCATCATTATGAGTATTCCTCATAACAAACCAATTTTGATTCAAAGAACAACCTGTCAGTCTTACAATTGCACCAAAAGTAGGGAGCGGAAAAAGCATTAAACTGTAAAAGGCACTATCAATCATAAAACCAAAAATAAGTAGGATAATTGAAAGTGAACCCATATTTCTGTGCATACAAATGGTCAAGAATTAACTGAAGGAGAATCACAACGTACCGCTTCAGATTCACATCGGTCAGCACTGTTTTGAACTCGTTTCTCAAGTTCCATTAGTTCATTCCTCAAAAGTTCAAATCGCTGAATATCATTTGATTCTGAGTCATCTATATCCTTGCTTTCAGTTTCTTGTTCCAAGAACCCATCATTCTGCTGAAAAAGAAACCAACGATAGAGTGGGATAACTTTTATTTCATAATCAATTTATGAAACCACTCAGCTCTAACTTCTATCAGAATGACAAAAATGCTGAAGAAAGCAGAGTAAAATTCTATGCTGGTCAATTTCTATCCTTCAGCATGATTAATGGAATTGGAAATATGTGATTTGTAACTGAATGTATGTTCTTGGAGGCTACTGAATGCAAATAAGTAAATAAAAACATCCATGGGACACCAACGAATTGTCCATGTACAGGTACTAAAGGCTAAACCAAGACCTACGAGAGACTGAGTTGTAGTACTAGACAATATGGTGTCTGTCTAGAATGAATGATCAACCAATATCAAGGTGTGTGCACTTCCTGTAGTTGCACAGCAAGCGACACATTTGACAGATTATTATAAGTGAAGCACCAAGCAATGCAAAAAACAACCATGAGAAATTCAAATCCTAAGTTCATTAACATAAGGAACAAAATGCAGCCTACGAACATATAAATGTACAATGCAAGTAATTGATAAGCTTTTGTATAAGGTATAATACACTATCATTGGCAGTTGAAGAACTTGGGCCAGAGGATTTGTTTGGGTTGCGTTCTATGAAACTCCATAATCCAAGAGAACTGCTAAACCAAAACAGAATAATCAGCAAAAAACAGTGTTAAAAGCAGCAACAAATTTACATAAATAATTTAAATAATTGGATATTAAACTAAAATAAGAGCACCGAGTTATCTGAAAAGTCTTGTACCTGCTCCTCTCCATTTTCATGTCAGTACTCTTGCTACCTTTTCCTCTAGAATATTGTTGCCGTTCACTAGCTGGAGTTCTAGAGCTACTGACATCTCCCTAGTATAATAAACAGAAGAAGAAGAATATAAAGAAGTGGGACATTGATCTTTCCCAAGTATAGTAAATTGAGTAGTGAACAATATGGTCAACAAAATATACCGACCACCACTTTGTAGCAATAAAATAGAATTAAATAAGCCAAGATTTCAACGTGGTGGCAGTGCTAATTTAAAAGATAAGGAAATAAGAGAATCACGATGCTTATTTGTTTCGTTTAGTCAACAAGATCAAAATCAATAGTGAATAGAACGAATAAAGAACATTAACGGTGAGCAAAATCTAAGGAAGTATTTTTTATCACTAGGAAGACAAGAAAAATTACAAAGAAGAAACTCAAGAAGTACTCAGAAACACATTAATAAGTTCCATGAATCTTTCTCGTCGATTATCAGAAACTCCCTCAAAGATAGCCGATAAACAAACATAATGCATTGTACCAAAGAGGCAAACGTTAATATTAAATCAAATACAACTATTAGTCAACTAGTAGTCCTTATAGATCCATGCATTCCTTTCTATTACACCCCTTTGTATCATTGCCACAGTATCTTACGTTATTTCTATGCTACAGCCGGTGAAGACTACACCTGGTGATTTTTTACCGTTGATCTACACACACCAATGTGGGTGTGGGGGTGTTTGTGTGTATATTAATGGTAAAGATCTACCCGATGTATTTCACCCGGTGTAGCATAGAATAAACCGTATCTTACCCAATGTCTCTTTTCATTTTTCCAAAAAGTTTTGATACTTCCAAAATAAAACCACGCTTGCACACATTATACAATACCTTTCTTCTATACATTATATTTTCAAAATATTTTCTCGGAAGCTTCAGCAGAAACTCCCTTTTCATCTCCCAAAATAAAACCAAATATACACACATCCTCCAATAAATTTCCCTGCAAACCAATAAATGTTCGCTAGAAATGCTTCAAAACATCATATTATTTACTCTTCAAAACACATTACCAAAGTCAAACCAACAATACATAAAATTGTCCAATACATGCTCCCAGAACGCATTCACCTAAATACTTCTCCATAAGCACCCAAAAACAATACTAAACACTCAGTACTGAAGTCAAGCTTTTATATTTAGCCTGTTATCATTTCATTGTCATGTTCCGTGCTGCTGCACATATTTGTACTCGCAAAAAAATAAACAGACATTTCAACTATAAGTAAAACTAACCCAAGGTGACGAAGCCACTGATTCTGGAGAAATTTCACATACCTGCTGAAGAGAAGCTGCCTTAGCTCTGAAGGATGCCTCTAGAAATTCAGCCTCTTTCTTCAGCTTTCGTATCCTTTCAAGGTCTGAACAGGCAGCTTTCAAGTGCTCCTTTCCAGAATTAGATCTTGATAAATGAAGCTCCTGAAGTAATTCTTCAAGCCGTAAAAGAGCTTCGTCAACACTCTCCAATGCCTATCCAAAATTAGAAAATCGATGCATTATGCAACAATATCTCTCATAGTTCTAGCACAAGATAGTTAATTTGGACTGGTTCAATTTAAAGAATCAATAAAATATAGACATTTCTGTAGCAACTAATTTAAATTATCGACGATAAAACAATAAAAAGCTACATTCTGGAGTCCGTAAGTTTCCAAAAAAAATCAGATCCTATCAATGCAAAAAATATGAAATCAAAAGAAAAGGTATAGGATAGGAACCTTGTAAAAAAACTCAACTTCGCAATTGATTAATAGAAGAAACTATAATCATTTCCATACTATAGAATTTCATATTCAGCCAATTGTTTTTTAGTAATGCATGATAAGTCAGAATAGTCTCGTGATACTCATTTACTAATAACAATGGATATGGAGGGTGCAGAGGCCAGAGAGTAGGGATATGTTACATACTCTATTTTCATATTTGAAAATGCACTTCCTAGTTCCAACAGAATGGAAATAATGGAAGACTAATTGCATAGTGGCATGTAAGTAAAACACATTTATAGATAGCTTCACTCAAGATAGATTCTAAATACCTTATCAAAGGATTGCGATTCCTTTTCAACTGGTAAATAACCCCTGTCAACAAGTAGCTAGGCATTATTAACTCCAATAGTGCACATCAAAAGATATAATCAGCAATCTTGAGATTTATCGAACATAACATCTTTTCTGGAAAAAGTCGCATGCTGACATGAACCACCACAAATTAATCAACAACTTAATCATATGATTTAAGATAAAATTAGAGCGGCTAATACATGCTCAACTAGGACATAGCCATTCCCAAATAAAACCAAAAAAAATGTTCCACTTTTTTCATTTTTGTCTGAGATTAAGCACCATATAACCCTCCCAATCAATACTATAGTGAGTATATAAAATTGCAGTACCTATAGAGTCCAGAAAAGTTCCACTAAAATGATGACTAATACAATTCAAAAGGGAGGTGCTGACTGAGCCATGAAGGTGATATTGTTTCAACCCAGTGGAGCTCTGAGAAGAAGTTAACTATCGGAATCATTTGCAGAAAATGGATATTTATTTCTATTATCAATTCAACATTAAACATGGAAGATATTTCATCACACCAATGCTTCGAGGATGTACTTTCACTGCCCACCAGAAATTTAAGTAACAGAATTTCTACCAAGTGCACATTCACGCAGACAGACACACACACACACACACACAAACACTCTCAAACACAAAGAAAATATGGCTTCACATCCTTCAACTTACTTTTGTATTCCCAGCTCTTCCATGCATGCTTTCAATTTGTTGTGTCTGAAAAAAGTTCAGACAAAAATAGCATTGTTAATGTGACTGATTTTAATTTTAGTCTATTGAGTTAAGTTGATATAGATTGAAAATTCAATATATTGATTTCAAAGTACTATAGTTCATTACCCTTTGGAAAGAAATCTAGCTGCCTTGACGTTCGACGGACTCTCCAGCCATTTACTGTACTTTATAAAGCTCTCAATCCAGTGAGAGCAGACATCTAACACCAGGGGAATAGCTTCAGAATTGGGGGGACCTTCTTTATCTTTGTGTCCAAATGTCCGTTTGGAAGTACTGCTGCTGCCAGGATAAAAAGGAAGCCAGTCTAGCTCTTCACACACAACCTGTTACATCAAAGATATTTTAGTTTCTTTCACCATGTTGAATCTTCTTAGTGCTGATTTATTCTCCATGCTAACCTCCACATACAGTTGATAAGAACTTATTGCTGAGAGCTGAGGATAATATAGCACACTGCCCCCAATCAAGTACCTGTTAGAGAAGATAGTAAGGTATAGAAAAAACTGCGAAGTAAGTATATAAAGAAAAAGGAATGTATCTCTGACTTAGAAGCTGCACCGTATAAATCCTTCAAGAGGGCCATCCATGGTTTCAAAGCCATTAGCGAATAGGTAGGACTGTGTACTTCTCCCCAAGGCAATGAAGAACCCAAATATAGCCAAATCCCTCTCCAAAACCTCCATTACAATAGATGGGAAAGAGATCATCATTATTAAGAAACAAAGCAAGAAAGAAGAAATCCATTTATCTTTTCACAACATGTTTTGCACATAAAGTCAAAAGTTCAAAATGTACAGTATTTCCTTAAAACATACTGTGTATAACCAAATGATCATAAACTAAAAAATTAGTTTTGTGAGATCTGATTTATATTTCAGCTCATTATTATCACCATACCATGCACTCCACCAAAATGCAACAAGGCTACTCACCAACTGGGGAACATATATAGTAAGACTATATCATCAAGCTCAATCTCATTGCTGTTGACAGTTCTACAGAAACTTCAACTAAAAATTCATATTCCTAGGGCAAACTGCAAAGGCTCAAAACATGTTCTAGAAGTCGTACCGGATATTCTTGGCCAATTTTCAGAACTTCTAGCACAGCTCACAAACTACTCAAAAGAGTCATGGAAATGGAAAAGTGGAGAATATTTCTTTTGCAATACAATGAATAACCTAGTTGCTTGACATCATTGGTATAACAAACTTTAGAGTTTAGACACTTCCTCTGAGGTAAACATTCTCAATCTTGAAAATGCAAAAACATGCTGACAGCTAAAACTTGATAAACGAAAGTAGTACAACCTATGTATCAATTATTTTATCCCCTAAAATTATAATTAGTTATAGCTTGACATTTCGACAAAACCAGTCTCTGATAAACTATCAAAATATGTGCAAATACAATAGAAACTTCTTCAGACTAACCTCAATACTTTCACTAGTTGTGAGTCTGGACCATATTCTCTCCCGATTAATAGCTCGATGCACCTGCTTTTGTACTAGACCCACCCAAAACATAATCTCTTCAGCACCCAGGTCATTATTCATTCTACCAGCAGCTGCTCGAGGACCAAAATGAACAAGAAATTCTCTGCGCAGGCCAATTTCCTTTATCAAATGATAAGCTTGGCGAACAGGGACAAATTCAACCAGCATGTCCATCAATCTACCAGTTACGTCGGGAATAAGAGAAAAGAATTGCGCACAAGAAACTTTTGTTGGGCCAAGTTTCATGATCGCTGCTATGCAACTAAGTGCAAGCATGAGCAGGGATACATCACTTAAATTGCCTGAAACTGAGGACAGGCCTTTTTTGTACCTGTAAATAAGCAAATTCATTGACTCTAGCATCCGGTTCCTCATGAATATAGACATGTTGTACAGCACATTAAAGTTACTACTTACACTGCATTTGCAGGTGCAAAACGCTGCTCATTTTCAAAATAATTAACAAAACTGGTCACCACAGCTGGAATTTGCTCAGACCAAAACCAGTCGAAAACTTCTGGCTGTTTCGCCAACAACTTATCTCTAATTACACTCTCCAAAGGAGCAGATTGCCTTGATAGGCTACATTAATGAAATAATAGAAGTGTTAAAAATATCTTCCAAATATACCAGAAGTCAGAAAATTAGAAATGGATTCTTACATCCGCTGGACAAAAACATTGATATCTCTGTCTCGACCATCTCCTCGAGAAGAAATCTCACTTGCTGCTTGCAGAAGAGAGTATACAGATGCCTGAAGATAATAGAAGTCTTTAGGCAACATTGACAGGTAATAACAAGAAAAACTGGATAACCAACTATAATCTTGTCATACGGTCAACGCTGGTCATAGCATCATATTATAAATCTTATCCACTTACATAATACTGAAACATTTGAAAAGATCAATATGGAACCCTCATTAGAGTATAACCAGATAGGAATTAGAGTGACTTGAATATTACACCACCTAATAGTGCATTGGCAATAAGATATTCCAGAAGGAGAGATCAATTCTCCAAGAAGCAAAGCCGTAAACATTTTCTTTCTTTAACCCAATGAAGATTTCTTAATAAATTCCAATGAATGAGTGGGAACATCTGGCATTAATTTTGTATTTCTAGTTATTTATCATTACGGAAAAAGAAATAGAGAAGAAAGACGAAATATGTTACTAATTGACTGAAATTCGATTTCTAGATAAATGGTCACTCACAAGTAGTTCAGCTAGCATTTGTTTCATATTGTAGCTTAACAACATTCGTGGTAGCAAGGAGAGATGTGAAACAAAATCTTCAATTTTGTTGCAGGAGATGTCTTAAGAAATTCTACTCACTAAGTAGCTCAGATAGCATTGGTTTAGTAGTTAACTTAATATGTCATGGGAAGAAAGAAAGAAGATTATAAAATCTTCTATTTTGGGTTGACAGAAGATACTTTAAGAAATACCACTGAATGGTAGTTCAGTGATCATTTATTTCAGTATTCTAGCATAATGCCTCAGCAGGGGTACATGAAAGATACAAGGTAAGAGAGAAGAAAAGGGTAGTCAATTTACTCCTGCACTATATAAATTTCATCAATATCTAGTACACACCATGGAAATGAATCGACTTTGTCCAAAAATTCATACAACTTTTTCCGAAGAAATTGGTAAAGCGTGTCACTAAAAATGGACTCGTTGATCAAAATAGCACATTGGCGGACACAATATTTTTAGAAAAGAAAATTGTTTGGAAAATAGTTTTGACTATTCGAATCAATTGGGACAGAAACTTTGCAAGATATACAGCACTTGGAGGATTTACCAAGTGAGATCAAATACACAAGAAAGCTTTTCAAAACTTACTTTGGAAAAAAGAAACTTATATCTAAGTCTACTGAGCCAATTCCATGGATCAATCCTCATTAGGAGAGCTGGTACCTAGCCTCTACTAATCTCAAATCCATACAGACTGGTCTCAGATATAAATGGTATAAATGTAAGTTACATTTTTTGCCCTCGTAAATAGATATAGATAAAGGATAAGTGAAGAACTTCTATATTCCATACAGACTGGCCTCAGATTTCAGAAGTTTTTAACAAGGTCTTACAGAATCTCATGGCTCCAATAGAACTCACCTCAACAATATATTGAGCTATTAAATTGTAATGTCAACCTGATACGAAAGTGCCTTAGCCCAAGCATTTTTGTCCACACCAAGCCACGCAGTTGAGAACCAAGTTGACTTTGATAATGAGCTCTGTTCTTTTATTGCCAGCTCAAATACCCTTGCAGCATCATGTAATAACTGAACTAGGCCAGTAGAGTAGTCCTCATCCTGCAAAGACTGATCTAATTTGTACCTCATCTCCTCAACATCATTGCTGGTTCTGGCCTTGGAACTCCCATTAACTGTCACACCATCATCAGCAGAAGCCAAAGGCAGGAGATGATCTATCCTTCTTAATTTGCGAAAGCTACTCGGTTGTTTTCCTGAATCTGACAAACTGCAGCTAAGACTAAATTTACCATTTCCCAAATGAGATATCCTTACACGACCTTTCTTCCTTGTATAAAAATGACTAGATATCAAGTGATCCACGCAGACAATTTTTCCATTAAAGAAATAGTCTCTGATTGGTTTAATTGGAACCCATGGACTCGAAGAGCTGCAAATGAAAAGTGAAAGGATGAGCGACATGCAATAGAAAACAAAAATTTGCATACTTCTATAATAAGATAGTAGTCTTTGTTCCCTAGTTGAAATTAGCTGCTATGAGAACAAAGAACCGTTACAAAATCTAGGTTATTTTCTTTTTCTTTGAGCTGATGAACTCATTAAAAAGTGTGTGAACCGTCAAGAACAGGTGAAATAGGATGATCTTTCCGTGTACTTCAAATTATCTGATACATATTTAATATATAGCATTGTTATCTTGAGTTTACTATTACAATGTCTTCATATCAACATGCCCAAGGTCCCTTGTAAAAAATCCAAGAGATATAAATTCTAATAATTTCGCTATCTGCACTTAGAGCCACAACCATTTTCTAATAGAATTCTGACACCTAGATCCCAAACAGTCCTTTACCCAAATAATATACTTGAAGCAACATAGCGAAAAAAAACCATTGTTCAACCATGATAACACCAAAAAAATAGACAGAAGCTTAAATATATTCTTAGATGATATGTTCGTAAAGAAAGGAATTCGGAGACTATGGAAATTATTTAATTCTTGAAAGAAGGATACGGAGGTCACATATATAACTAAGTTAAAATCAATATACTCTCAGACTATATTTTGTCCTCCTTTTGCCATCAATAAACTCAGGTCCCGCTCTTTCACAGCCACCCCCCACAGAACCATTTTTTTAATTTCTACCGAAATAAGAAATGGATAAAGTTTCATATATTAAATCTCAGTGTACCCAAAAGACTGAAAACTGAAGAGAGTTGATAGCTCATAGATCTTGAATAGAACTAGTTAAAACTACTGCATTTTCAATTTTAAATGCTTCCATTACTACATAAGATTAAAGCTAGAATTCTAAATTATTAAAACTTCCTAGTTTCATGGCACATGCTTGACTTTAGTTTGTCATCAGTTATCTGTAATTATATGGAAGCCCTCCAGCACTGTTAATATGTCAGGAATTGTAATCAAGAAAGCGCTATGTGCTGCAGAAGAGCAGTAGAAATGGAAAAAAAATTCAGAAAAAAGAAAAATTGTCAAGGAAGATTTCCCACAACCCTTCTTGTGTTTTCATTAGCCACCATGGAAAACATACGTGTTCGTGTCTTCCAGATGGAAATAACCAAAAAACACAATGGCAGGTCCCTCTTTTCTTTCCTTAAACATAAGTGGTGAGTCCATCCACCAAACATAGTTCTCTGTATTGTTTTCTCTTTTTGCTCATAGTCTTTGTATTCTATTCATAAGAGAGCATTTTATATCTTTAATGGAGGTTTAAAAACAAAATTTGGCTTCTAAAACCACTTAAGAAAGCGAGGTGGCAATACAGAAACATTCACAGAACACATTCCAATTTGCCAATTTAATCCATAATGCTTCTTAATCTTGACCCGTGTTGATTCTCTTTCTAAATTACGTTCCTGGCAATACAGAAACACACTCGACTCTTTTTAACAACTTGCTAATCATCTCATTCCTAGTTCCAACTTTTCATAAGAATTTTAGAAAATATAAGATAAACTCTGTGCAAAAAGTTGCATATCCAACCAAAAGAAAAAAATCACAGTGCACATCAACTGCAAAAAAAAAATAGCTACTTCATTATACTGATTTCATTATAATGAAGCTACCCACAAAGTTTTCAGATAAATAAGCTTCATATGATTATGATTTAGGAAGCAGCCCACACTATCAGAAGCTAATCATAGGAGATTGCCACACCACACAAACCGAACCTAGTACAAATACCGCATAATTGTTCTCGAAACTAACTGTAAAACCCCAACAAATCGTGGAGATAAGCAAAAATGAATAATCAAAACATTAATTAAATAAATAAATAATTAAAAATTACCTGGAAGAGACGAGGTTCTGGTGGCGCGCCTGGAAAGACATAGCTAGATACAGAATTTATCAGTGAGATTTCAATGTACAAATGTCGTTGGAATAATTGATTTTGTGGGAGAAGAAGACTCGGAAGAGTGAAGAAAAAAGGGAAAATGGTGGGAAATTTGGGGAAGAACAGAAAATAATATTTATTTTTTTATTTTTTTTTGTTTTTTATTTTTGGGGTCAAGAAAAAGCTGTGGTTGCTGACGTGGCAGGAGGGTGAGTCCTATGATCCTATCCGTAGACGTGGGGAAGCGAATCATCACATGTCAAAATGGGCCGTATTCGGGTATGGACCCTGGGCCTTAGCTCGTTCGGTTATATGATTTTAATTCATTTTTAACTATTGATTAATTAATTAACAACTAGTACAGTAGAACCTCGATAAATTAATAACCTCGCTTAAATAATAAATTTTCCCGGTCCCGACTCGGGGACAACGTGCTAAATTAATAATTCGCTAAATTTATAAGATAATACACATTCGAAAATTTTAAGAAGCCCCATATAATATATAAATTAATAATGCATAAAAATAATTCTTAAATTACATGGTAGAGTACATATTTTGTAGATCTATGAAAGCTTAATAATATATAATTTAATTGTCGCTTGTTTCTTGTTGAAGTTCACATTACCATCAATCTCGTCCCTCACTCTTCTTAACATGGTTAGAACTTCCGGTGGTTTTCTCACAACACAACATAAAATCGTTATATACCATTGCTGCTTTAAGAGCTTCCGTTCGTGAAACGGGCTCTATAGTGCATTGAACTAATGGTACAATGAATAATATACACGTAAAAAAATTAAAAAAAATGTATTTATTAAAAATAATAATAAAAGTAATTTCATAAATTAATTAGTTATTAATTAATGTATAAATTAATAATTATTAATTTATCGATAAGTTAATATTTCGCTAAATTAATGAAATTTTGATGGTCCAAAATGTATTAATTTATAGAGGTTTAACTGTAGTATGTTTGATTTGTTGTATTAGATCTATTAATTAACATTGTAATTTTTTTTTTTTTTATCTTTGCATAAATATTAGTGTATTGATAAACTGGTTTGGGATAATGATTTAATCACATATCTTTTTTAATTGAAATGTTGAGTGTTCAATTGTGATTTTTTTTGTCTGTTTCATTATTAAATAAATCATTATATATTAACACTTTACATTGTAGTGTCTTTGAATGGAAAATTTATTTTTCAGTGGGTTTAATATAGATTAAACCCTCCGTTCTCTATTAAGTGTCGTTTTTGGCTTTGCACAAGAATTAAGAAGCTCAACAAACGTGTCTTGATTTAAGGTAAAATATATTAGAAAGACTAAAATAACCTTGATTATTTAATGATGTGATAAGAGAGAGTTAATACTTATAGTTGAATTAATAAGGTTAAAACAGGAAAAAATGCATTTTATGCAGTATTGGAAATCTAAAGTGACAGATAATATGGAACAAAATTATTTTAAAAAAGAGACAATTATTGTAGAACAGATGAGTAATAATTAATTATATCTATTAAATTGGATTCTTAATTTTAGTGAATTGTTCAAAGATTGTTTCATATTTTCTCCTTGTGTTAACTGTACTATACAGGGATAGAACCTCGCCTCGTCCCGCGTCGAAATTCTCGGGTATTACATGCCCCGAATAAATATGGGGCGCGACAAAAAAATTTTATTAGAAACTGTATTTTTCACAAAACGGGAGTAAATTGGAGAATATTTCATATAATTTAACATATTCTACTAAATTTGACACCGCAATGGTGGACGTGTAAGAATATTCATAGTTAAGGAGGTGGTTGTAATTACTCAAACACGATAAATTTTTTCGTAATTTGACCTTACATCAAGGGTTGCCATAATTTAAAGAAATTGAAAATAAAATGATGGATATCTTTATTTTAATAATGACATTTACTATGTGAGTCAAATTAATCATCTCATAATGAGAATCGAAATTTTAGTTTTTCCCTAATATTTTTTTTCTTTAATTCCAATTAAGGTAGCTAAAATATAACTTTATTTAAAAAAAAAAATCAAAAATCAAAATAGGTCGAACAAATTAAAGACATGAAATTCCAAATTAGGCAGTAATATTTTAATGGAAGTCTGTTCCATTTAAGTTGTCGTGAGCATTTCCAACAGCGTGGCGTTTCAGTCAAATGAAACAATGTATAGACTACAGCTTTCAACCTTAAAATTAATTTGTTCAAGTCAAATTAAAGGAAATCTAATTAAGTCTAACATTTGGTCAACCTTGTGCACTAAGGCACATATGACCACACTAATGGAGTCTATAAATTTTATATAATTAAATTTATAGATATTGTGTTATCATTTTACTTAATTAATTAAATACATTTTAATTTGCACAATTAAACAATACCATACCCATAATATAACCCCATAAACTATTAAAACTTCAAATATTCCATTTATCTCAATAAATTTATGTATACAATGAATAATGAATAGACAAAAATGTCTTTGTTATATATTGCCTTGAATAAGTATGTGGTCTTAGATTGCACACAGACATATTATATATATGGGGCTTAAGATATTGGTTGACGAAATTTATTACCAAGAAATAGTTAATCCAACTAAAGTTTTGCTTTATATGCTTTATTGAATTCATTCCAAAATTGTCCTACATATCAAAAAATGAAATATACACCAAGTAACATTCAAACTGCATTTAACATTTTATTAATGTATTTAATATCGTTATTTTTGTAGCTAACTTTTTTTGTTGAAAACAATTTTACCTAGAACATATTTTCCTTCTTTTTTCATTTTCGTATTTTTACTGTATCAAAATCTTTTTTTTTTTTCATTTTTTTCTACATAATATTAAAACTTATTTAAAAAAACATATTTTTTTATCGGAAATAGTCATATATATACACTCGTAGAAACACGTAGTCATTTGTACTAACATAATTTGAGATCGTAACTTCCTCTTTGAACCCTAGCCGACAACCAATCGTAGACACTCACACTAACTCATAACCACTCATAGTCATCTACCCTCGTCCAAAATAAACCCTAGATTTGCAACCACGCCGTCAACATAGCCATCACCTTTTCTATCGCCATAACGGCCGCCACCACTGTCTATATAATCACCCTCACCATACCTACCGCCTTCATTAGCCGCATCCATAACCACTTCCACCAAACCTTCCGCCCGCATAACCACCCCATCATAACTAAGGAGCGAGAGATCGAGAGATCTAACGAGGGAGAGAAAATAGATGTTACATGTAGGGTATAATCACAAGTTATGGATATCTTAAAAAAACTAGTTTGTTGATGTGCCTAATTGGGCTTTAACCCAAAAAGCCCAAGAGACTCATTCGAAGGAAAAGCCCAACACAAAGGCCCTTAATTAAGAACTTCATAAGAACATTATGGGAATTAATCTAATGTTTTTTGTCCCACATTAGTTTTCTACAAGAAAAAACAAAGTCCACCTATAAATACGTGTTATCAATCACATAAGAAGATAAACATTATTTAGGCAATTAATTAATATTATTTGCTTATATTGTGATAGTTTTCTGACTTGCGCGTCGGAGGACAATTGCCGGGCTACCCCGGCGGCGTGTCACCTAGTGTTTTCAACTGTTTTGTAGGTTAACGAGTGGAGCGGTCCCTTCGACTACCTCAGACGCGTGGCAAGGACTCTCGACATTCCTGATATTGGGCTTGAAGATTCCCGAACTTAGGAGACCTGTGGGCTTCAAGATCATTAGACTGATCCAACATTTTGGAGCGCAGCATCATTTGTGATTATTATTTAGTTCCAATTAGATTTAGTTTGAGGAATCAGAGTCTATTAACACCTTATATACATAGCATTAATTAGCAATTAACTAGCATGCATATATAGCTGGTGATCATGTATGTCATGCATGAGTAAACAAATGTTGCTATCGAAACAATAAAAACAAAGGAAAATCGAAGCCAATATATTGCGTGTTGACATCTAAAATAATTATTATTAACTAATCAAGAAATTGGCTGTGCATATATGTAATGAAGTCTTTGTATGAACTATATAATAGTCTTTTCGCATGCACAAACTTTCAATATCTCCGATCCTCTATTTTATTTTGTTCACACTTTTGCTTTGTTTTCACATTAACATCTGATTATGAAATGCTACACTCGGTAAAAAAACATTTAATGATTTTGCATCGTAGATCTATACAAACAGACCATGTATACCAGTTTTAGTTTACTTTTTTATTATTATTGTGTTATTTATCTATTAATTTATGTATTTTAGCCCCAAAAGTTAAAATTTTATACACTTTTAGTCCATTAAAATATTTTTAGCCCCCTACCCAAAATCCCCTCGGTCCGCCTCTGTATACAAATAACTACCACTAAGTATATATATTTATGAATATGCATGTTATTATGTGTAGATCTGTGGTGTATAATCACTCAATGTATTTTATGGAACATAGATATATTTCATCGAGTGTAGTATCTACGAAACTCGTACTGCCAGTGGATTAGGTCCAAGTGATGTGATCGCATTCGCCTTTTTCCTCACAAGAGAATTCCGAGGCCAATTTCACATTGAAACCTTGTAAATATTCTACAACTCATATATTATATTAATCAGTTATAATTAAGAATTAAGAATATCTTTTGCCTTCCACTGCTACAGACAAAACGAAAAAGTGCCATAAGGTCAAAATTATTGACTGAAATTTGCGGGTTAATTAATTGCTCCTATTAATTAAATATTCTTGCAGAATGTTTTCATATGATAGGTCAACATGCACAAATCAAGAATATTATTTAAAAAAATAATATTATATGCATTAAAAAAATTGAAGCAATTGGCAAGATAACGACACTACTTTCAAACATTTTTGGTCTGATATATCGATTTAATAATGTCTGGTACATAATCACAAACCAATATTTAACAACCAATTAACAATTCTCTCTTTTAGACCAAATTGTTTCTCAGAGAATGAAAGTAGTTCGCTATCTTGCCAAATTTATGATCATAAAATTATCTTTTTTAAGATTTTATTTTTTCAATTACTCGATAATTAATTACCTAACTAAATAGAATTAATTTAGATTATGTATTTATGGTTTGCTCGGTTCGATTGACAAGATTCATACATTCTTCAAATTCGCTACTAAAATCAAAATCAAAATCATGTATTAAATTATATTATTTTATTAAATTAGTAGCAAATTTAATAAGAGCGACTAAATAAGTGAAAGACTATTTTATCCTTTAAATAACATGTTAATTTTATTATATAAAGAAATCTAATAAGCAAATTACATAAAATACCATAATTTAATTAACATATTTAATATAAGATCTAAGCGAATGAACTGAACGTCTTACTAATTAAATAGTAATTAGTTGGTAGATAATTAATGAATCTCATATAATTCAAACTAATCAAACATAAATAATTGGACGAGCCCTTAGTATATATTGTCAATGTATCCAAACTACAGTTATTTTTACCTAATATTGACTCTATATAATAGCATATCCAACCTTACTCAAGGGTGTGCAGTTGCACGCTCTTGATTTTTTTTTTTTTATGTTACCTATATAATTATCAATTATATACAATTACAATTACAATTACATGTGACAATTTTGTTGAATTGAGCTATAGTGCAAATGGTTGGAAGCTTCACCTGCACTTCTTAGATAAATGGTTCAAACTCATTCTACTTCCAAATATTTATTTTTGGCACATTATACAAAATCGCCCCTTTACGATTTCACCAATTTCCTTTCTAAATTTTTCTAAATGTTTCTAACATTCTCATCAAAATTGCAAACCATCTTTTGTTAATTTAGAACTTTTTGCAATTTTTATTATTTAAGTGTTCATATTATTAAAAAAATTGGGGTTGCTACCCCGAACTCTAGTAAACTTTTAGTCCAGCATATTTACTAGCCATATCATTTATATTTTTACTATACTCAAGATTCAAACATTCTTGGATAAATTTATAAATTTGCCACTGGCCATATTAATTATCCTTATAAGAAAACTCATCAACTAAAGTTTAGTTTTTATTTATTGTAACTACCAAAAAATCAAAAATCAACTAAAAATGTCGAAAACAACTAAAAACTATCGAAAATAACTAAAACAATGGTAGAATAACGAAAGCAACTATAAACAGTAGCAAAATAGCAAAAACTATTATATTGGTGTGGAAGATACCTAACATCAAAAGCATCACACAAAAAAAAATCAAAATGATGGCTTGGGGCACAAATATGAAAGGGGACGAGGCGGTGGCGGTGAGGTCTCACCAGATCCGACGACGGCGGAGATGAGGGGTGGATGTAGAGAGGGGATTATGAGTTATCGATGTTGTCGTCATCTACAACTAGATCGATAATCGTAACGATGACAGTGGCATTGACGAGGACGAGAAATTTTTGTCACCGAGGCACTGGGGAGAAGTTTCTGGCAGCAGCACCGTACGACAACAGTACAGAGACGCCTCGGGCATAGATGTCTACCAGACAAGATGGATGCCCCTATCTTGTAACCCCTTGTTTCGCATATGCTACACAAGCATTGGGGCCCTTTGGAGAATGTGGTAAGAAATTTGTAACAGAGTTCGACCACAACAACCGAATTGATTATCTTCATGTATGTGGATACTGGAATAGTACTCCCTCTATCACATATTTTTTTTTTCTTTTTTGGGTATTTTTTTTCAAAATTATTTGTCATTTTAGTATTTCAATAAAGTATTAATTGTATTTTTTTTAATCAATTTTGCTAGAATTCATGCATATTTATTTAATTTTTTAATATACACGCCACCACCCAAACAACCATATAACATGAGATGGAGGGAGTGCAGTGTGGGAATTTCAACTCCAATGAGATTGGTTCCTTGTGGGCACCAGGTCCGGGTCCGCTACCTTAACGGGCCGTTGAGTTACCATGATTTACATTCCTCCATCAATCCTTGTCGGGCCAAGGGATGGGGGCCCTAGGGGCGAGGGATTTCGCATTTTTGGTGCGAGGTAGTGCATCCCATCAATCTGATTAAATCGCAAAAAATAATATAAAATATTCAACTAATTCTTTTCAGATTATGCAGGTACATATCATATCTAATAATTCTAGATAATGAGTAATTAATTTTATTTTATTTTCCATTAGTGGAATAATAACAAGATTAGCGTTAAAACCCCGGTAACAACAATTCCATAACTGTGGGCCCCATTAAATTGATGTATTTCTTTTTTTTTTTTAATCAAACCTGCCCAATACGCAATCTATGAATAAACTGCAAGACCACTTTTTTTTACACTTTACTAAATTTTTAATTAATTAAGAACCTAATTTGCCGGCGATATGATATTTATTATACAAGGGCATTCCCGTATATTCACATCTACATCATCAATATTGAACTACTATATAAGCAACTTCAGTACAAACCAAATTTCAAACATTCATCTAAGTTCAGTTTATAAAAGCGATAAGTAGCGAAAGAGAAAAAGATGCAGCATGGAGCCACCGCGACGACGACTGAGCACGGCGGAGCCGCCGGATTTTCCGCCTTGCACCCGGACATCATAAAGTCCCACGTTCTCACCAGGCTGGACGGGCCAGCTCTCGGCTCCGCCGCCTGCTGCTCCGCCACACTCCGCCACATCTCCGACGACGGCAAACTCTGGTCCGACATATGCCACTCCACGTGGCCGTCAACGGCCAGCTCGCCGCGTCTCAGCCACCTGATCTCCAATTTCCCCGACGGCGGCGCTCGCGCCTTCTTCTCGCACGCCTTCCCCGTCGTCGTGGCCGACGGCGGTTCCGTCCGTCCGCCGTCAAATCCGCCGGCGGAATTGATCTCCGCCGTCGACATCTTCTACAAGGGAAAGCTGATATTCTCGAAGGTTCAGGAGACGGAGACCGTTACCGGTTGGTTCCGGTGCTCGCCGTTCAGGATCGACCTGCTGGACCCCAAGGACGTGGTCCCCACGCGCGTCAAGCACCCGGAGGGCGACGGCGCGTGCGCGGAGATGATCGACGACATGGTCCTGAGCTGGATTCTGATCGACCCGACCGGACGGCGGCGGGCGGTGAACCTCTCGTCCCACAAGCCAGTGGCGGTGCAGCGCCACTGGCTGTCGGGGGAAGTGCAGGTGCGGTACGCTTCCATCCTGGCGGCGGATCAGGGTCACGTGCAGTGCGGGATAGTGGTCACGTGCGCCGCCTCGGAGGGCGGGGAGATGCAGGTGGGGGAAGTCAGCGTAGAAATGGAGGACATGGATGGAAATCATTTGACCGGGAAGGACAGTTTGGTCTTTTTGCATGGGGCGCTGGAGGGCAAAAAGGGAACCGGGAAGAATCGGGTTGACGAGGGTCAACGGCGGTACTGTAAGTACATGGAAATGAAGAGAGAGAGAAGAGAGAGAAAGTTGAGGGTAGAATCGGCATTGGATATGTTCTGTGTGGCTTTTGGGATATCTCTTTTTGTCGGTTTCTGCTGTTTTCTTCTGTGCAGATAAAGATGAGCATAAGAAATCAAAGGGGCATAATAGGAAATTAATTAAAGAATGTAAATAGTAATACTAATACACATTGATATTGACTATTATTATTATTAAAATAATAGGATATATTGTTTGAGAGAATTCTATTTTGTCGGCGCGAGTAAAGAATCTTTTAAGGAAATTGCCATTCACGTGTTTGGATTGGAAGTTATATATGGTGCATGCTTTTATAGTGTTCAATAAATACATAAATAGATATTCCCATTAAAAAAATGGGTGGCCAGAACTAATACAATTATACAAATATATCTTACTTTAACACTATCAAAATAAAAATTAAATAATAAATATTTAATGACATAAATATTCTAAATGGAAATTAAAATCAAAAATATATTATAAATCTCATTTTTCTTTTATTATGTACCAAACATACAAACCTTTCTCAAACTCATCTCCTTCTTCATAAATCTTTCGTCCACTCCTTCTTCTTCTTCTTCTTCTTCTTCTTCTTCTTCTTTCTACCAACAAAACCATCCTAAAAAATCTCAAAACTAAAAGAAATCAAAAGCTTACACAACTTGTAAAATGGAGTCAAATGACAATAAAAATGCAATTTACGAGTAAGAAGAACCCATTAAGATATATATTCATTTTTTTTTAGCTTAGAAGTCAATTTTGAAAGTTTTTTTTTAAGCCGCCATCCATTTTCGAGTCATACAGGTCGAAAATGTGTGTGTTTTTCGATATGTGCGTGTCGAATAAAATAAAATAATAGATATTATGAATTTCGACGGGTGAGTGTCGAATTACATTGAATTTTCGACATCAAAGTGTCGAAAATTCATTGAAATTCGACACTTACCTGTCGATAAATCAAAGCACAACCTTTTTCGACATATTCCTGTCAAAAATGGTGCAAAAATCGACAGCAATCTGTCGATTTTTCCACAATTTTCCCTAGGAATCTGTCAAAATTTGATAACTCAAAGTTTTGATAATACGCAAAATCGACCTGAATGTGTCGATTTCGGGGAAACGAAGAACAAACCACGAAATCTTAAATCAATGCTCAAATCGACTAAAATTAGAGGCACCCATCAACTAAATAACGATCATTTCTACCTAAAACAATCAAATCCTAACTATCCGTATCAAATTTAACTCTGTATCTAAGGGACAAAAAAATAGTCATTTTAATAAATGGTCATTTTATTATAACTAAAATTTACTTGTTAAATATAAGGGTAAATTACACCCACACCCCTGAGGTATGCTTAAATAACTGTAAGGTCCCTGTGGTATCGATAATTACACTCACCCCCTGAAAGGTAGTTAAAAACTCTAACGGGATAATGCATTGGATACATTATTGCGATAAGGTTCTAATGGACTATTACTTTTAGCTAGTTGTGGAGATAACATAGAGTTATGGGGAGTTATGGGGTGACATGGCTCCCCCAATATTTTTTAAATCACCCATAACTCTTTGTTGTCTTCACCACTTCCTGAAACCAATAGTTCATTAGAACCCTATCGGAATAATGTATCCAATGCATTATCCCGTTAGAGTTTTTAACTACCTTTCAGGGGGGTGAGTGTAATTATCGATACCACAGGGTTCTTACAGTTATTTAAGCATACCTCAGGGGTGTGGGTGTAATTTACCCTAAATATAATTTAAACCATTTTTTTTGTAAAATCAATTTTGATTATAATAAATAAAAAAAATGAACTATATAATAATAAAAGTTTATTTCTTTAAAAGCCATAAGGAGAAACTCCATAAGTAATTTTTAATGAGATAAATGAACTTCAAAATTTCAAATTGGACTAACAGAATAAAAATGATTAAAAAAAATATTAATCACTTTTAAATTGATCATATCAAACGTGCGATGATTGTAATTAAATAGTCATTGACCCCAATAGGCAATACCTTATCTAAATTGTTTCTTTTAGAAAAAAATGTTAGTTGAAAAGTACCAAATACTTTAACAAGACTTGGTCTTTAGAGGTGTGAATTGATTAGACATTAGACCTGAAAAAGTGGTCATTTAAGAATAATTAATCATCAGGCATCAGAGCAACTCCAATTGGAGATATCAAAATGAAACATTAAATATTCATTTGACGTTTGATATAATACTTTGATACTTCTTGAAAAAAAATTCATTCCAACCATAAGTATCAAATAGATTATCAAATTTAAAGTATATGAATAATTATATTTTTAAATGCCACGTGTCAAATAGTTATAGGTTAATTGGGTGGTTATATTTTTGATACCTCATTTTTCAGGGAGTATTTTTGCACCTCGGGGTAGTTGAGTATCAAAATAATTCTCACTTTAATGCCTCCATTGGAGGAGGATTTTTTAATTTTGGAGCATCAAAGTGGTATTTTTTTAATTTGATACTTCATTTAGTGCCTCCATTGGAGTTGCTCTTATATTATCGGGTTTTAGTAAGCGGCTGCGATAGATCTAATTATTAGAAAAGTCCACGTGTTCATTCAAGAACAATTATGCCTTGTAATCTAAAGTTCGCGTCAAAAATCCAAATGTATTCATTCATTATTTTTTCTCAGATTTCCCCTAAACCCTAGTTTCTGACTCTTCTTATGAAGGAGACGGTGGTGCAGGTGTGAGTCGTTTGTGTGGGGTTGAGGGACAAGAGGGGATGTGCCTTTATTTCCTAGGGTAATTTGGTCTTTTCAATTAAATCGACATCGAAATCTGATTTAAGGGCCAATGAGCTATATAAATCGCAACATAGGAGGATAAATGCTATTTTCTTTAACATAGGGTCTTTTCTAGCAATTAGATATATTTCTTCTAATTTCGATGTCGATTTGACTTGTGAGTTATGACCCCACTCTAAGTTGATTTGGACAAATCCATTGGTGCAATCTATCAACTCCGGACAAATCAACATCGCAATAAATAAATAAAGGGTAAATTACAACCACACCTGATGTATGGTCAATTTAGGAAAAAATCCATTTTATTTGGATAATTACATCTGTCCCTCAACAATGATTTTTCTTACATATACATCTTTATGGAGTCAAATTCAACATAGTCATCTACATTTCATGAAATGTGTTCTAGTTTGTACTCGTTTTGTATAAAAATAAAGTTTTTGATGCACCACAATCTGATATATATACAAGCTTAAAAATACATATTATGATCATCTTGCTTTAAAATGTGAAGTTCGAATAGGATAAAACATGTACAAAAGTGATAATAATCTATATAATCTCGAAAATTCCACGAAATTTAAAACCGCAAGGGTGGACGTGTAAAAAGATTTATAGTTGAGGAAGGTTGTTGTAATTATCCAAAAAAATATTTTTTTATAATTTAACCATACATCAGGGGTGATTGCAATTTACCCAATAAATAAATAAACCTATTGAATTACTTAATAAATAAAAAGATAGGATTGCAAAAAATGACACTCAGCCAAAATAAAGCTAACAATCAGTTTGCAAACACTTTTGCAAACACCACCAAAGGATGAACTTCGAACAAAAGTGTCAAATCAAGTCGGCAGAAATTGAAAATTTCGTTTCCACTTCACCCCTCTCGTGGGACATAAATAAATGAATACTACTAAATCTACATCCAGAAAAGTACAAAGTACTCAACAATCAATATTCTTATGCTCTAGATTCCTTTTTATCTATAGAATACCGATCTTGACATTCGATTAATATCAACAATAACAAGCTCTCATTAATGCAAGCATTTATACTAATCACCCGTAAATGTGTTGTTCGAATTGCAAGTACAGTTACCCTTATACTCGATGCATTTCGCTCGCAGTAAAAAAGGTGATCAACAAATCAATTTTGTGGTGCAGGTTCAGGCGGTCCTCTAGCTATCGGCATCGAATTACTCGAGCCCGATCTGGGCTTCGCATAGTCCACAAAAACAGTGCGCCCATTAAGTGGCTGCATTAAGCAGCAAAATTGTCTTAAAATTTTTAATTTGGAGGTGCCTAATTTGAAAAGGGAAAACGGAGAAAAAGGAAAAAAAAACCCGAAAAAGGCCGCACCTTTCCGTTCATTTCTGCAATTGCTTTCTCTGCTTCATCTTCAGATGCATATGTGACAAATCCAAACCCCTTTGATCTGTCCGATACTCTATCCATCACAATCGTAGCTGCCAAAAAAACGAATTACTCGTCAAATTTGACTCGCTAATTAGAAATACCGAACTAACGATGAATTGATCGATGGTGATTAATGTACCTTCAATAACTTGTCCGTGTTGAGAAAATGCCTCGGACAATCCCTGCTCCGTGGTGTAAAACGAAAGACCTGCAAACGGGATTCGTTTTCCGTGGAAATTAAAAATCAAAGTAATATATAACATAACTGTAAAACTCACATGGAAACACGATTTAAATGCATAACTTACTGTGTATTAATTCAGAGAGTTAAAAAGGATCCATCGATTATTCGATTACAAACATTTTTGTTCAATTTTATCACGGCTGCTCTGATATTGTGAGATCTTACGAGCTATGGGCAATGAATCGATACTTCGGCTAGATTGAAATACACTGTTATATAAAGAAGTTCAACATAACACAAACCCCTCATTGAGTGGCCAACCCACAGTACTGAGATGGGATTAAACATTTAAAAAAAAAAAAAACAATTTTTTATTTATTTTAAAAATGAAGCAATTCTCAAATTTACAGTCACGCGCGTGTACTAATATCACCATCATCAGAGAAAAGCAATGTAGATTCCATGACTGCGTAACGATATACAAACCCCAATTTTTAAATGTCGTAAACCCTTGATAAACCCCAGAAAGGGGGGGAATCAAATCAAACACATGAGGGCGAAATCAAAAGTGAGGTGCTGAGAAAATTAATTAATACTTGAATATTTGAACAAGAAGAAGAAATTAAAATCAGAAATCCGATTTTGTTTGTGCGAGTTCAGAATCAGGGGTAACCTACCTCCGACGAAGAGCTTCGAAGCTATGCCTCTGGAAGAAATAAGAAGTGCGGGGATCAAAACGGTGGAGTTGGATTTGGGGAGGCGGGAAGAAAACATAATCATGTTCTTTGACAGATTTCTGAAGGCCGCCATGGTTGTCTGTTCTGTGTTGCTGTTGAAGCAGAGAGAAGTGATCGACCCTTTTGAAAATGGATTTGTGGTTTTTTAGGGTGGGTTAGTATAAAAATTAGAAATTTTAAATTTAGAACAAAATGCATTTTCGCCCCTAGAAATTTCCAAAATTTTCACTTTCACCCTTACAAATTCAAAAAATGAAACTCTCCCCCTTCAAAATTTGTTATAGTTGCAATTTGCCTCAAATTTCGATCTCCGGTGCATCTTTTAAAGGATTTCAAATTTCTCCGTCCATTTAAGGGGTATATGCGTCATTTTATAAATAAAAAAAATTCAATTTCACCAGATTTTAAATTGATCCATCTAATTCTAACAACCAAATTGCAATTTCAACCACGGCACCACCACCTCCTCCACTACCACCGCTCTTCATTATCTTAGAAAACAATCATCTTTGGGCAGAAGATCCACTGCCTAGTGCTTGCTCTTACCATTTTCAAGTTCCTCACAACACTAGTTTCTTTAAGCACTACCGTAACTATATATCATCACGTTGGCTCAAATTTCACATTTTCCATTAATAGTTTTTGCAACTCGATTGAAGTTGGTCATGCCTTCTCCAGTTATCCCTCCCCAAAATTGACATCTTCTGCGGCAATGAATACGACGACCAGTCACACTCGTTGACGCATAAATCCTTTCAATTTATTTGGCCACCTAAAATCATATGTAAGGGTGGACGAAGGATTGTTTGAATTTATTGTAGATTAATTGTAGGCGGCTGATTATCGGAATTTGGGATGGGTTCTTTGTGGTGGTGTTGCAGCTGCAGTTTGGTGGTGGGTGGTTGCAGGTGGCGAAGCAGGTGCAATGGAGCATAAGGTGGATGCAGAGTTGTTTGACGGTGGGACTTAGTGTGAATGTGTCACGGGAAGAATATGATTTATATTGAATTTTGTTTCTCTAAATTGAATGGAAAAAATGCACTTGGCCCAAGTGAACAGAAGAAAATGCCCTTCAAGTGAACGGAAAAATAAAAATACCGTTGAAAAAGATGCCGGAAAGTGTCGATTGGTGCAAAGTGCAACTACCATAGAATTTGTAAGGGGAAAAAATGAGAAAATTTAAAAATTCTAGAGGTCGAAGTGCATTTTGTCCAAATATATATTACTAATTGAACTGTATAATATTTGCTAGTCGACCTACAAGTTAGTAGCATACCAAACATCAAACAAAATCTTATTATTTAATTAATAATTGGGCAAATTGCATGTCACCCCTTATAAATTTCTAATTTTTGCATTTTACCCCCTCCAACTTTAAAAAAAGGGTAAATTACACACACCCCCCCTGAGGTAAGCTTAAATAACCGTAAGGTCCCTGTGGTATCGATAATTACACTTAGCCCCCTGAAACGTAGTCAGAAACTCTAATGGGATAATGAATTGGATACGTTATTCTGATAGGGTTCTAACGGACTATTGGTTTCAGAAAGTGGTGAAGACAACAAAGAGCTATGGGGTGACATGGCTCCCCGAACATTCCCGAACATTTCTTAAATCACCCATAGCTCTTTGTTGTCTCCACCACTTTCTGAAACCAATAGTCCGTTAGAACCCTATCGGAATAACGTATCCAATTCATTATCCCATTAGAGTTTCTGACTACGTTTCAGGGGGCTGAGTGTAATTATCAATACCATAGGGACCTTACAGTTACTTAAGCTTACCTCAGGGGGGTGTGTGTAATTTACCCTTAAAAAAATGAATGTCCCTTCAAAATGTTATTCGTGTGTGCACAGTGCACACTGACCCAATATCAAAATTGCAATAGATTATTGGTAAATTCCACTTTATTCCTTGTACTTTGGCTGGATATCACTTTACCCCCTTGTACTCTCAATTGCATTGATTTGCCCCCTTGTACTTTGGCTCGATATCACTTTACCCCCTTCTACTCTCAATTCATTGATTTTCCCCCGTGTACTTTGGCTCGATATCACTTTACCCCATTTTACTCTCAATTGCATCGACCCCCCCCCCCCCCCCCCCTATACTTAAAAATTATCTCAATGTGGCCCTCGCCGTTAGTTTTCAGACATTTGACCTTAACACCTTTTGATCTCAGTTTGAAAATTACAAAAAAGCCACCCCCAGTTTAAATAATTATTAATAAAAACAATTGTGGTCGGCGTCGTAGACTATGTTTTCTCGCTGTTTTGAATTTTTTATTATTTTATTTTTTGTTGTTTTTTATTTTTTATTTTTTTTAATTTTTTTAATAATTATTTAAACTGAAGGGGTGACATTTTAGTAAATTTCAGACTTAAATCAAATGGTGTTAATGTCAAATGTCTGAAAACTAACGGCGAGGGTCACATTGAGACAATTTTTCAAGTAAGGGGGGCAAATCAATGCAATTGAGAGTAGAATGGGGTAAAGTGATATCGAGCCAAAGTACAAGGGGGCAAATCGATGAATATAGAGAAGAAGGGGGTAAAGTGATATCGAACCAAAGTACAAGGGGGCAAATCGATGCAATTGAGAGTACAAGGGGGTAAAGTGATATCCAGCCAAAGTACAAAGGGGTAAAGTGGAATTTACCCTAGATTATTTTACCGGAATAAAGTGTTTTTATTGCACTTTGCCCCTTTATATATTAATTTTTAGTGCACACTGACCTTAAAAGAAAAAAAATTTACAAGGCCCTTTAAAATGTTATTTTTGGTGTACGATGCTCAATAAAAAAATGTTTTTGGGGCAAAGTGCAATTATATTTTCAAAAGGGGACTAAAAATATTTTTGGTGTAAAGTGCAATCATATTTTCAAAAGGGGGTTATTGTTTAGGGAAAAATATAAAAATATGAAATTTACAGAGAGTGAAGTGCATTTTGTTATTAGGCTAATTTCTCCAACCTAATCAGACTTATATTATATTTCATTATCTTACAAGCTTTGGCAATGTTCCAAATAATTGCTATATGTCACGTTATGTGAGTCCATCAACTCCAATAGTATTGAGTCATTAAAATAATAAGAAATCAAAAGCTTATTTGATCTTCTTTGCTACAGTAGTTTAATTCTTCAATGATAGACAACAAATTACTGGTCATTTTTAATAATTTTATTTTAATGAATTTGATAGAATAATTTGATTTTAAAATTCCCAAATAACATTTTAAATTCATTAATTTAATTTTTATTATTATAATTTTAAAATCCTTAATTCGTCCGTCAAAACAAAAATTCGATCGAGAACCCGAAAACACGAAAATCTAGTGGATAAATTGCATTCCAAAAAAGAAAAGGTAAATATACAAATGTGATTTACATTTAATTGGTTTTGAATTTTTCCAGCTGAAATCCCTTCTCAGCCAAAAATCAAGAATTAGTGTTAAAAGTAAAAAAAAAAAAAAAAAAAAAAAAAAAAAAAAAAAAAAAAACCACACACACGAAACCAACAATTTTGTTTACAAGAAAAATGAGAAATTAAAAGAAAAATCAAATGCATTCACATTTCAGATTTCACACCACCCTCCGATCCAATAATGAATAACGTCAACGCCGTCGGTCAACGTTTCCTCAGGGCGAGAGCGGAGAGCGCCACCATGAATATGAGCAGAGCCACCGCCACGAACGACGCCACCACCGCCCCGCTTACCCTCTGGCAGAAATCACCGAACTGCTGGCATATCGCCAGCCAATTCGCGTCCGCGTTCCCGTTGTGTGCCAGGTAAACTATCGCCGCCGACGAAGACGCCGCCGCCGTAGCCAAAGTCACCGTCAACTACAATAATAACAATAAATTGATCAAAAAACCCCAACATTAAAATACAAATTAATCGTCAATCTTAATTAATACTAATTAATTAATTGATTAATTAATTAATTAATCGAGCTTACCGTGTCGCAGACGATCAACAGAAGCCTCGGCACAACGGCGAGAGGCTGAGCAATACAAACTACGGAGAACGGCACCGAGAGAACAAGGTACCCGGTAGCTATTGACAGCGCTATCACGAAGAACCTAAATTCAAATTAACGCACGTACACTTAAACCTCTATAAATTAATACAGTCGTAACTAGCAAAATTCTATTAATTTAGCAAAACATTAAATTATCGAACTAATAATTTAGTTAGTTTTTGCTGTGTCCAGACCAGACCAGACCAGCAGAAACTATTATTTAAGCGAGGTTATTAATTTATCGAGGTTCTACTGTGTATATATAGAGAAGATGAGGACTGACGTGAAAGCAGGGAGATCGTCGTAGCTGGCTTGGAACTGGAAGAACTGTGTGAAGAAGGGGAGAGTCTGCTCAGTGGTGCCCATGGTGATGGTGGCGGCTAAAGCTGACGTGGCGGCGCTGACACGTAGGATGAGGTCGAAAATGGCGACCCCTCTTCTGTACGATCCTGCGGTTCGTGCAGTTTGATTAGCTTCCGCGAGAAGTGGGGCTTTCCCTTTACTTTCTCTGCTTGTTTCCGCAATTTCGATGGTTGTCGCTCCGCTTTTCTCCATCGATATCTTGATTAATAAATTAACGAAGGGTTAATTAATTAATTAGCTTTTGCTTTTGTGCTTATATTAATTTAGTTATAGGTGTTGATTGATTTCTTGATTGCGATATGGAAATGGGAAGAGAGGGACCAATCTTATATAGAGGGTGGAAAGAAGGAATAAACATGCATGCACTTTGCTTACGAGAGTTGGTTTTAATTCATTTTGTATTACAATTAATATTTAATAAACTTGGATGGCAAGAAAGTGCAGTTAATGGAGCAAGCTAAGAAGAGTTGTTGTATACTTGAAAATATGCTAACTTTTTAATTTTTTTTAATTTTTTCATTTATAAATTTTGATTGCTTTTTGGATTACAAGTTGGAATAGTAGATAACAATATATAAAAGAGAAAAAAAAACAAATTGCATGGAGGCTTAAGGCTTTAATCTATAAGGGAAACTGATTAAGCTCAATAAGTCAAAGAGGACTATTGCATGATTAGTCAACTAACACAAACACCTTCCCTAATCCACTATAGTCGTTATTTTACATTTATTTACTAATAACACGCTTTATTCATTTTAACATTAAACCCTCTATTAGTTGGCAAACCAGATCCACGCTTTTGCCTCTTCCAATAACTTACTAATAGTAAAAGTGGAAATTACGAATATAACCTCAATATTCATTTTCATATTATTTATTCGAATGATATGAAATTACTATTGCAGGACCAAAAGAAAAAAAAGGGGGAAATTTGAAACGAGGGAAGAGATGTGGGAGAAGAACGACGAGCAAAACTCTAATGACGCTGCTCACATGCTTCCGACACAAAAGTTGTGGACCGGATGGAAATGCAGCCTCTATAGCCTTCATCAAAGCCAACTCTTGATTTGTGACAATATACTTAGGCATCGGACAACTTTCCATGATCTTCGCCAAGCTCTTCAAGGCTTATAAATAATTTTCTGTTTTTTCCCCCGAAGGTGTGCAGTAAATGGAGAACGTCTTGTTCGTAAAAGTAATACCCACAATCTCGAGAATTAGGAGTCCGTAAATGTTAATTTTGTACGTGTAATCCATAACCAATACATACAGATAACTACATGCAAATTTAATGCATGTAGGGTGGGTCCACAACAGGTTCATTACCTCGCCGGTCCCCTTCAACGATCTACGATACTCGAAGTAGTTATTTTCCCACAACTTCAACATCAACGATTACATTAGAGTTTTACCAGCTTTATCTTTGAACTGAATCTTCTGACGAACATTTTTTTTTTTGTAAAAACGAGAAAAACTACCACCACGATAAAAATGTACATTTTTTCAAACTTCACTGTGTTCTTCGACCCTAAAATTCTCCATATTGATACCTTGTGACTCAATAATTTCCTCATTTACAAGTTTTAGTATATTTTGAGGTTTTTGGATTTTTGAAGAAGAAGACATTTTTTGAGGAATTTGTGTGTAATGGGGTTAAGGCAAGATAGATTTCAATGGTGTGGTCTCGCACAACGGATTTGGTATGTTAGCTGATCGTGGATTTTTTTTTTTTTTCTTTTTTTTTAATACGGGTGCAATAGTTCTTTTTATAAGCAAAATTAGATTTGGTCTTTCTCTTAGGAGTTTTCGGGGTTTCCGAATAGATGTCGTCTATGCGTAATGGTTCAAACTATAAGAGCAACTCCAATGGGGTTATCAAACATGGTATTCAAACCATTAACCATTATTTATATACCAAAAAATAGAAATTTTTAACTCCAATGGGGTTATCAAAATAGGGTTCTATTTTGATAATTCAACTTTTGGGATGTAAAAATACTTGCTGGAAATTGAGTTATCAAAAGTGTAACTATCTAAACATCCAATTACATGTGGACATGGGGCAATTACAAATAAAATCACCCATAAACTTCCAATTGATAATTTATTTGATAACAATGGTTGGAGTAGATGAATTTTAATCAATATTAAAATATTATCTCAAATATCAAATAAATATTTGATAATTTAATTTTGGTATTTAGCATTGGAGTTGATCAGAGGGTTTAGATATAATTACATCTAACTTCAGGGGTAATTTCAGAATTACTAAAGATCCAACGATTTGACTAACCCGTACCCGACCCATCGCCCCTCCGGAAAGTAAAAAAGCAAAACCCCCTTTCCAAACAGACACACACTCACACACACACACACACACACTCACACTCACACTTGTCGAATTAATGGCGCTCAGAGAGAGGAGAGAGACTTTGGCGGACGCCGGCGGAGGTCCGCCGGAAGTCACCTTGGAGACTTCCATGGGCCCCTTTACCATCGAGATGTATTACCACCACGCGCCGAGAACCTGCGACAATTTCGTTAAGCTCGCTCGCAAGGGCTACTACAACAACGTTAAATTCCACAGAATCATCAAGGTCATTTTACTCTTCCGCACACGCAAAACAACTTCCTCTGCTTCTTCGCAATTTGATTTTGTTTGGGAATTGTTTTTTTTTAATTCTGTATTTTTGGACTGTTTTTGGAAATTGCTTTACAGGATTTCATAGTGCAAGGCGGCGACCCTACCGGAACTGGCAGGGGCGGCGAATCCATCTACGGGTATCTATTTTTCTCTCTCTTAATTCTTTGTGTAATTTTTCTCTCAGCTGATAGTACTAATTCTTATCACAATTAGGGTTTGGACTTTGGACTAATCAGATATTTAATAAAATTTCAAGATTTAAATTTGTTTATTGTTTAATTTATTTTTTATTTAAGGCATGTGTAGTTAGATATCTCAATTTGTTCGGACTTAAGGATATTGTGTATGTTCAAAAACATTTCGTTGAGTATGTTCGTAATCCGGTACATTCTTAGTGTTTAGGGAATTCTATGGTGCGATTACATTGTCTGGAGAATTTGGCTTGCAAATTGATTTCCGTATCTCGTTTTTTTCCTTAATGCAGTAAGCACTTCGAAGATGAGATAGATAGGGAGTTGAAGCATACAGGAGCTGGTATCATATCAATGGCGAATGCCGGTCCGAATACCAACGGAAGCCAGTTCTTTATAACTTTGGCACCTGCACCCTCTCTTGATGGTAATTACGTAATTATGTTGTTAGCTAAGAAGACTTTGCACTAATGTATCAATACCGACTTTCCATTATTTCAACTTGAAAATCGATGAATTTAACAATTGACGTATAATATGCCGGTGTGTCTGATTTAGGTCATTCTTCCTGATATTGTAGAGTTACGATATCAATGTTTGATTTTGTTTGTGGCAATTTAACTATAACAACTTTTGACATGCCATTATTTCATAAAAAGCGCTCACAAATGCTTTGATGTAGTATCTGATGCCTTTATTCCACCTTGATGTCGATGAATTTAACCATTGGTATATAATATGCCGGTGCGTCTGTAACAACTTTTGAGGCTATTTCGTTTACAGGGAAACACACAATATTTGGAAGAGTATGTAAAGGAATGGAAATTGTCAAGAGACTTGGAAGCGTTCAAACCGATAACACCGATCGGTAAGCCTTTTTAATCATCTTTCTTAGCTATTTACACAAAAAAGACAATTCAATATTTATCAGCTACATTACGCTCAGAATATTTGACAACTCTCTTTGCTTGGTTAATGCAGCCCTGTACATGATGTGAAGATACTCAGGGCAGCCATTAAAGAGTAGCTTGTTTAACATCAAAAGTGAATCGATTAGATGCTGAACCCTCCAGACCACACTTTGTCATGTTGCGGGTGTTTAATTTCCGATGAAGCTTATAAAAAAGTTGCACGATGAAGTACTTTTCAAACATCTCGATTTCTGGTTTTGGCCAATGTGATACTTGTTACTATTATCACATTCGAGATTCTTTCTGTATTTGAAACGCTGCTAAAGAAACCAGGTTTAAATGTTTAATTCTACTCCATGCAGCTGCTACTATGCTAATGCTTACTGATAAATTTTGTCTTGTGGAAAATCTTTATTACGGATTGAATTTTCAATTTGATATATCCATTGCGAGTTTTCTGACAATATATTGATTTCATACAGTGTCTCTCAACCTTGATTTTTTTTTTTTTTTTTTTTGTCAAAATCGGGAAACTCGTGTCGGTGCGTATTCATTTTCTTTTTTCTTCCACTTTTTCAAATAATGATTGAATTTTATGTTTGGTTTTTTTGTGATTATTCAAACTTTATTTTTAACACACTAATTATTTTATTGTATTACCATTAATCAAAACCAATCATATCGAAAATCAATTATCACTAGTACAATTGAATTGGTCACCAGTTCGATTATAAAACATAAGATCATCATATTCGTAACATAAACTAGCCCTTAACAAAATCAACTTTCACAACGCTACCAATCATCCTTGATATTTGCAAAAATCCCCACTCGTAACCAAGGGGTAGAAGAATCGAGAGCGTTCCTAATACAAGGCACTACCATTTCGTGTTCCTGCTGCTAGATTTTCATATCTTGACAAAATACATATTTTTCGAGCACTTACCTAAACTACTACCATTTCATATATAACAGCCCCATTCAATACTATGGTACAAGGGGCTACCCAGTCGTGTGTTACACAAAAGGATTTCAGAACCTTAGTTTTAATCGAATAAAACTTTTTGACTCAATTTGCCCGAATTTCTACTCTGATTCAACAGCGACCCATTTTCTTCTGCATTTGAAGTTTTCGCCGACGAACATTGCCCGAGGTAAAATCCGTTGGCCTTGATTGGTGCAGCAAAGGTACTAATAACCTTTTTGGGTTCGGTTATTCTTACAGCTATCTCTTCCGGAACAACCTGCTGCTGCTGAGGTGGCACTTGTGCCAATGCCATTTGCTTCAAAGATGGCACGTCGTCCTTACAATACCGCCTCCACATTTTTCTGTATGCTGACTCGAGGCCTCGGATGAATTTAGCTCCGTCACAAAGGGGTGACTTTGACATGAGATTACGTAGTCTCATTCTCAAGTTCGACAAGGCAGTTACATCAGAGGCTAACTTCACAGCCAAATCGACATATTCATCTTCGTTCGTGGCGACCAGATTGTTCAGTCCTGTAGTCCATAATGTATTGTTCATGAGAAAGTCGATTTTTTTTTTTTAAATAACTGAGCATGGAAAAAGAAAAGAATACGTACCAACTGTTTTTAGAAGACTCACACCAACGTTATGAGCATGTACTGAACCTCCCATAGTGACACACGGGACTCCCATGTATAGAGACTCACACGTAGTAGTCGTGCCCGCGTACGGAAAAGTGTCCAAGCTATGAATACAAAAATCTTTCATTAAAATCAAGAAGCATATAAATTACATGTTTATTAATATGTTATGCAACAACGCCTTCACCCAAAATAAAGAATAATTACGATTTCTACAAAGATTTACCTACTATCAACCGACGGGAAAAAGAAATAACAGTCTCACCTGATGTCCATTAACGAATATGCTTGCATATGATCATGGTTGAGAAGAATCAGCGGCAGAAGATCAACACGCAGCGACTCCAATCCCAACTTCTCTAGTGTAGTAAGAAACTGCTGTCTCACGCTATCACAGCAAAAAGGCTTACACTTGACAATTAGCCGGGAATTTGGAACAGCAGACAAAATCCTCGCCCAAACTCGCAGCACTTTCGGCGTTATCTGATGTATACGAAATATTAAACACGTGAGAATAACATAAAATCTTAATAATGCCGAGTGTAAGATGCTTATGCGCCTGTTGCCGTTACCTTTGCAAGGTTATTGAAGCTACCGAAAGTGACAAAGCCATTAGATAGAGCAGGAGCAGGAGCCACTGGTCCTGCTTCGGGAGAAGGAGTGTAGCACAGAAACGAGTTAGGTAACCGGACCAACTCTTCAACATGCCTGCCATTAACAGAAATATTGAATATTGAATACGAGTTTTACTCGAGCTAACTACTGGATTGAAACTTCATTGTGCCAATAGAAGACACGTTTGAAAAAAAACAGAATCGGGACTCACTTTTGCATTGTATCAATTGGATCAGCCAGTGCATCAGATATCCTATAATCGATGGTAGGCAAACCAGTTGTATTAGGGTAGCCGATCCACGTCACCTGAAAAGCCAAGTAAAATGAAATAATTAATCTGAAGAGATAATTAGACAATGCAGTAAATGTGAAATAATTATTAGACTCGGAAATACCTGAACAGGTGCAGGGCGGCAAGCCATCATTCCCAACTTGTTGTTTGCAGTATGACCAGTAAGCTCCACCAATATATCAATTTTATCGTCCCTAACCATACTCGCAACTTTCTTCTCATCAATTCCGTAAATATCCCTCCATGCTCCGCCATGCTTCAGGACTCTGTCTCTAAATCTGCTCGTTTTTGCATCCGCCTGCCACATCAGAAGAGGGAGGTTATTAAGATAAAAATGTGGCTGGAGGTTCTCGACTTGCTTCTAGAGACAAATCATTTTAAACAAGAATAATTGATTCCCGGCAAAATAGAGAGGCTGAGGGATGGGTTACGACGTGATTTTTACCTTCACGACTGCTGAGTAAACAACGACCTTATAGTTTGCATAGTCGTGATAGATGAGTGGTGCTTCGATGAAATACGACACTGAATGAGTAAAATAATCTGGAGAGACGTATCCAATAACAAGTGGCCTTTCTGGATCCTTAATGTTCTCCCAGGAAGTATACTGCGGAAATAACCTCATAAAACGCCGACCCCAGTCCCTGCGATTATACATTTTCAAATGGGGGCACCACAAAATACAACAATAGCAGAATGTGTTTTCAGTAAATTCACTTTATGTAGAAAACATTTGTCACAATTCATAACATATATCGGTACATAAATATATAACTCGTGCATACAGACAAAAAATGAAGACCAAAAGATCCAGATCTAAAAAATAAAGAGCTAGTCACTTCACAAGATTCAGTTCAAGCAACCGACTAATATATTGGCAATGAAAAAATCGATCGTGGAGAAAACTATAACTTCATGTTTGTAAACTTGAGTGCATTTTGAAAGTCTCCATTCATGTTTGTAACTTTCATATTACTTCATGCTATTCTGATCCTCAACTTCAGACAATTACCAAGACAAGAGATATAAGGATACACACAAAGTGTAATATAAAATATACACACAAAATGCTTGCCGAGACACAGTGAGATACAGAAGATAGACATGCATGCATATGTTGATGCATCTAACTAAACAAAATTAATGAATTCAATAGATTTATAGAATGAAACAGTTCAATAAGCTTATTGAAAGAAGGCAATTACACAATTAAGGTTAAAATCTTACCTGTGAACCTCATATAATTTGTCATCACTGCCGTCATTTATGTAGTTCATTGCAAGCAACCGATTCTGCAACATGTCCTTGAGTTAGATAAGAAACACAGTTTATAGTTCCTAAGCCTATTCAATCACAAAGATATTAAGGATGGAGCTTCAAATATTTGTACTCATCCAAGAAATTAGTACCCAACAAAAGGAAAGAACGTACCCCCACAGCCACCCAGATAAAATGGGAAATATATAAGAAGGTACAACCACGATAAGAACTTTGAAAGAAAAGCCAAACATATATGGAGAACCCATACTCAAGCATTAATCTTTAAAACTGAAACAGCAGAACTGCAGAACCTTTACATATCCACCAAACCAGGATAAAGCAAATCTTCTTTCTTTAAATAGTAACTAGCTTTCATTTTTTCTACAGAACTTTTAAGAAAAATAAACATCTAACAGCTAGAAAATTCATGTTCTGCATAACTTCAACCTTAAATGACCCGAGCTCAAATTTTACGTGCTGAAGGAAGCAATACCTGTCCTGCATTGCGAGAATCCGGATCAATTTTGAGGCACTGCTCATATGCTTCAACTGCCAGAGATATGCTCCCAGCATCTCTGTACAGAACTCCTACAGACATCCGAAAGAGGTACTAATTTATCACTTGATTCATTGACAATGATATGTTTGCTATAAAAAAAATTCCCAACCGATAAGTAAAAAAAAAATCATACTTAAAGTCCACTGAAGACTAAAACAGATGTATCTAAATGTGAAAAGATTTACAGGTGTCACTTTTCCACACACTCCACTCCTCCCCCACTCACCCCCATCACCGAATACACATGTACCCCAGCATACAGTACAAGGTCAACTATATCTATCTGAATTTTATTTATTTATCCTTAATGGATTCTCAATTATAAAGTATTAAGTATTGGTATCATTCATTCCCCAAAATAAGCTGCAGAAACACAGATAAGAAACTGATCAATGAGATCAAGGCATTTATTTTTATTTGATAGTAGGGGGATGGAAGGCAAAGAGAGGGACCTAAATTATTATATGCTTCCGCATAGGTCGGATTTGCAACAATAGCTTTCTCAATCATGCTTGCAGCAGCATCCATTTTACCCTGTGCAAAGAGAAATAATATTATAGTATGTCATCCGAGCACCAATAAATTCTACAGTGAACAGGATAGATTATAGATACAAAACCTGGACGGTATAAACAACTCCAAGATTGTTCAATGACTGGGAAAAGTTGGGTTTGATTGACAAAGCCAACTGCAAATGTATAAGTATAGTATAAGCAAAACAATGGAAAAGCATATTATGTGTTTCATCAATAATTTTCCAGTTTAAATCTTGCCTGGTAACACTCTACTGCTTTGTCAAGGTTATCTCGATCCTTATATATCACTCCTAAATTGTTACATGCCTCTGCACAATGTGGATTGAAGTGGAAAGCAAGCTCATAAAATACAATTGCCTGCAGCAGAAGTAGGATGTCAATTAGAAAGATGATTATAAGTTACGAAAAATGACAGATGAAACAAGAAACATCGACCAAGTGATGTTTTAATAATACAAAATTATCTTCTGAAATCCAATCTGCAACAGAAAACACAAACCAAGTAGGATACTGCTTAACAGATGGTTAAAATGTGCACAGTATAAGAAACAAGAAACAATGGCCGATATGAAATTCTCCTACTGATGCCCTATACCAAAATTATGTTTTATGATGAGCAGTGTCCAATAAAAACACCAACTTGGACCATGATTTTCATTTTCAATTACCATGTCAAACATCAGCATTTCTCCATAAGCAACGCCAAGATTGTACATGGCATCAGCATAGTGCCAATTATAATAGAGAGCTTTCTTATAATATGCAACACCCTGGTTGATGTCACCCTCCAATTTGACCTGGATCAAGAGAAAAGACAAAATGGCCCTTTCAGAACTTTGTAGAATATCAGGAATAAATTCAAAATGTGTTAGAATGTAGAATATATACAAGCCTCACACTTTTCCTCAAAAGCTCTAGAAGACGTAATTTAACTAAGAACGGATAGAAGCCACACCTTTGTGCCTAAATCAGTTAAGGCAATAGCCATGTTATTTTTTGCAATCTCGAAGTTTGGAGAGACAGTTAGACACCTGCACATAAGAGTACGAGAACCATACATGGGATCAGATGGATGAAAATCTACCAAACCAGTAACCGAAAGCACATATTTCATATGATTAACTGAGCACCTTTCATAACAGGCGATTGCTGACTCCAAATCACCACGATTTTTGTAGATAACACCCATATTGCAATATGCTTCAGCATACATGGGCCTCTCTATTGCGGCTTTTTCATAGCAGTTAAGGGCCGTCTCATATTGCATCATTTCCGAATAGACAACGCCAAGGTTATAATAAGCAGGCTGCTTGTAAAAAAGGGACAAAAAAACTCAAATGATTGACAATAAACTCAAAGTAGTACGGAATTATGATCATGGAAGGTAGGAAGGAATTACAGCATAGTGTGGGTCAATTTTGATAGCTTCATAATACTTCTGAATTCCCTCCTGAGTATTACCAGCAAGCTTTAAGCTGGTTCCAAGATCTGTTAAGACAATTGCCAAGCACTCTGCTGCTAGCTTGTACAAAGGGTCAGCCTTTAGAGCTTTCTGATACATCTGCACCAAAGCAAATCCAATAAATATGAAAGGTGGAAAGCCTCACAAGGAAAAGGAAACATGCCTAATTTCAGCACGCAATGTAGCTCTAAATGTAACAAAGTGGCATGAAGCTTGCCAAAGCAATAGTCTAATGACCAGATAACTTAGCAACTATCAAACTGGTTTACAGCAGCTTCCCTGTTCGTAGAACCAGAACAGGAAAACTCAAACAAGATGGAAAAATCACAATGCACTTTTGCACTCTCAAGAATAGTATGTACATTCCTGTTTTTGGCTTCATTTTTGTGTTTTCAAAGAAAAAATATGGTGAATAGGAATAAGATCAGATAGAAATATTAATATTTACTATTCCACTCTCAAGTATAGAAAGAAAATTCACATTTACAGTTCCACAAGTGGTCATACAAGAATAAGGATAAAACAAGAAGTACACGTTTTATAGTCACACAGTTCTTACAATCAATTAGTTTCATCTTTATCATAGCGGAAGAGTATGAAAAATGTTGTTGACTATGTTTAAGAGCACAAGTCTGAAAAAAGCACAAGCAGAGAAGTGGTTGATCTAATATAAGTAGTACTCAGGCCTAAAGGTGGATGGCCATGAATCAGAAAACGTGATTTTGGAGGTGAAGAAGATGAGGAGCAGTTCAGAAGATTGGAGAAACGGAAATTACAGAGACCATTTTAGGGTTACAAATTCTTAAAGGGCTCATAATAAGTTTGAACATGTCAACAGATAATGAAGGTTCTTGAAGAAAACAGATGTCACTTGAGAAGTAAAATAAGTATATTTTCTTAGACTCGTAATTAAGATTTAAGGGAAAAAAAAATGGAGGGGCTTCAAACAACATCTGTAAAAAGTGTGTGAAAGAATACCTCTGCTGCCTCCACCAATCGACCCTCATCCTTATATAAGATACCGCAATGTGTGAGAGCACATGCATTTTGTGGATCCAGCCTCACGGCTTCGGCAAAACTCTCATACGCAAGCCTCCCCAAGTTCTGCATCTGCAAGCAAATCCCTTTACCAATATAAGCTTCAACGTTTTCGCCATCCTTCTCCAACACCCTCTCATAGACCGCAAATGCATCCACAAACTTATTCCTAGAGCGGAGAATGTTGGCATATGATAAAGCATCTTTCCCTTCAAAACTCTTCTTCATAGCACTAGCGCCCGAGGGACTTTTACTGGCAGAAGAAGGCTGAGCTTCTTTTAGAAAAACATGGCCGTCGACAAAGACTTTTTCATTGTCAACCTCTTTTTTTGTCAACTCCATCTGACTTGACAAACAGACTCAGAATCTTGAAAAAAAAAAAAGATAATTAACAGTAAGAAAGACACTTAACCCACAAACCAAGTGACCTTAATTCAAGCAAAAAATTGATTCTTTGAACATTAAAGAAGAAACAGTAGGACCTCCTTAGTTTAAATAAGGAAACAAAGAAACAAAAGTAAAATGCATTCCGATCGTGTTCTCCTTACCCAATTGATCAATGAACCAACCTAGAATTCCCTTTCCCTTCCAATTATGCAGCCAGTTGCTGAATAAAGAAGATGAGGGTAATGACAAAAAAAAAAAAAACAAAGCGCTTAATTCCTAAAGGACATCATCCAGTCATCCTCTCATTGTAAAAGTTGAAATTCCATGGAAATCGTTCACACAACCAAATGTGGTGCTTTCAATTTGATTTGGTAACTGATAAAATGAATTCACTACTAAAGGATTTCATGTGTGTCAACTGTCAAACAGTGGAGTCTTGGACAACAAACTGTTAGATATGGCTGAAAATACATTATTCTATCATAAATTGAATTGATCAGGTAGATAGGAGTTGGAGAACATATAATACACGAGATGAAGCAACTTATCTGGAAATGCTAAAAAAATTCATTTTTTTGCTTAGAGCCGTACAGCAACTAAGCAACCCTAGTAGTCAGGCTAAAAATGTCCAATTTCAATTTCATTTTTTCGTCTTTCTTCATTTTTCATTTGAAGACCGCTCACCACTTCTTTGTGCTTCTTGCCATCTGATATCTGCACCATTCTCTATAAGAATATGTAGATGGCTCTTTCCCTTCCTTCCTATTCATCCATCACCTCTCTTCACTATATATAAGCTGATTAGCGTACATTAATCTAGGAGCACAAGGCCCCAAAACTAAATAAGTACGGCCCACACTCTACACTCACCGAATAAGCATATGGCAGAAAGAAAGAATACAAACGAGCTCAAGTTTAAAGATCTAATTTTCTTGATGAGGGTCACGCAGGCCGGTATGCTTGAGTACGTTCAAGCATATCACCACCCTAGGTCCATAGATTTGGCACAGCTCATTTTAAGGAAATACCGAGTCAAACTTGGGTTTTAAAGATCTTCGTCAATGTTTTATCAAACCACTATATCCATACAAGATAACATGATCTTTTAGCAGTACTTGTAAGAAGGAATATTCTTTCCCCCAATCACACAATGCGAGAAACGAACTCTCCACAGTCCACATTGTTCATTGTCTTGACTAACTAACTACATGTGCTTGCTTACTCGAAAGCTGATGCTAAGTCATGAGGACTATCTTGAAAAACATCCTAGGTACCGATACTATACGCCATGTGCAATTATCAGAGAACCCCAAACACAAAGGTAAATACTTTTTAAAAAAAAATCTCCTGATCAGTAATTTCATCAAATACTTGATCAACACAATTTATCGCCTCTAAGCCGAACAGTACCGTACGTTTAAATAGATTACGAACAGCCATTAAATTGAACACAGACTCCAATTTCACATGATACCCAACCCTTTCCTTTCTAAAGTAATCAAGATTCCGAAGCTAAAAAAACGGAAGAAATAAACAACACAAAACCAAAATTAACCGATAAATAGACAGAGAAGTGAAACTGTGCTTTGAAACAATTTACTAAGAGCTTACAATCAATTGATTCCGAAGCTTTTCCCACAACCAAGATTCCGAGCTTCCCACTACAATCTTCGAAACCAACACATGGGGGCGGCGCGTCTGTTTCTTGTGCTTGGCTGAGGTATTGCGCGGCTGCGCGTGTGGGGGGCGGGGGGGGGGGGGGGGGGGGGGGGCCTCGGGGTGGTGACAGTGAGGCTTTGATGTCTCCCAACTACGGAGCCCCTGGTGTTCGTCGGTTTGCAAACAATGAAGAATATACTATCCAAAGGTTTTCAAATTTTGCCCTTTCTTTTCGATACAATTGCCAAATTGCCACTGGTTTTATATACCCTCTTTTCTACACGTTTTATTTTCTCATTTTTTTCTAACATTAGTGAAACACTCAATTGTTTCTTTAAATCAATATTTTATATAATTATATAGTTGTTATTTACGGTCACATCTGAAGTAAGGTCAAATTATGAGAAAAAAAAATCATTCATATTTACATAATTATAGTCACCGCCAACTATGTACTATCTTACAAAAATATCATTTCAATTGGTAAATTTAGGGGTGTTCATTCCGTAAAAATTGTACCGTAATTTCGGTACGCCAAAATTTCATACCGTTTAATATTCGGTTCGATAAACAACTGAGTTACCGAAATTTTATAAAAGATATTTAAATTTTTAATTAAGTTTAACTTAAATACTAATATTATATATAAAAGATAATAAAAAAAATGGAATATCACATCAAATTACCGGTTCGATAATCGGCATGTACCATATTTTCTTTCAGTTTACCGACCGGATAAACACCCCTAGGTAAATTTGACACTATAAAGGTGAACGGGTAAGACAATAAATAATTGAGATAGCTGTAATTATGCAAACAACAGATTTCTTCGTTATTTGACCTTACCTCAAGGGGTGGCCGAAATTTGCCCTATACTTATATTACCATAATTATTAACCCATAAAATGCTTGCAACATCCTTTATGCCCAACAGCCGTAGTCTCGTCGACTTTTCTCTCCACCACTTATTATCTTTCCTCAACTGGAAATCAGGCGGTAGCCAAGGAGATGAGAAGGCGGCACCATGTCTCGACAACGATGAGGGAATATCCCACGACCGCACTGCCGCCGCCACTCCTTCATTACACCTCTGCCCGACTTCCACTCCTCCATTCCACCTTTGCACCACTATAGTCATTTCATATCTTCCACGTGCGCAGTTTTGCTGTTTCGTTTCGTTGAAGATTGGATTTGCAGGTTGTGGCAACTTATGTTTCGTTTCTTTATTCATTCTAAGATTTCTCTATTGTTGAGTTGAAGGGATGATGAGAGGAGGGCTATTCTAATTGATTTTGTGGCAATGATTCTTCTTCTTCTAATGGTTTTATTTTGCTAATTAATAGCAATTATTTGAATTTTTTATTTGAGCACTTTTTTGATGTTTTGTTTTTTATGCTTTTGATGTTAGGTATTTTTCATAATAATAATAATATAGTTGTTTTTGCTATTCTATTATTTCTCATAGTTGTTTTTAATTATTTTGCTATTTTGATTAGTTGTTTCCGATTTTTCTTTTTACGTTTTTGGTTCATTTTCGATTTTTTTTACTTGATTTTGATTTTTATAGTTTTTTTCAATAATATGACCCACGTGCTGGAAAAAAACATTTGCTAAAAAAATTTAAAAAACATATTTTAATTAAAAATAATTGTAAAATTATTGTTTGAAAAAAATATGATTAGTTTTTTTCAGAACAGTTTTCGTGCATAGGCCATATCGGAGGATCTAGCCGTCAGATTGTGTAGAATTTTAGATATTGTGTTCGTGATAAATCAATCCACGTTGTGATTGGTAGAGATCGAAATCGAAATTCTCTAACTACTAATCAGATGCTAAAATAACTGTTGTTGTTTTCTTTTACTGAAAATTCCGGGCAACTTAATTAGATACGTTTTTCGTGCAATTGAACGTTTGGATGTGATCGAGATTTGAACAGAATATTCAAAGCATACTATCACGGACCGCACATTTTTACATAGAGTCAAGGGCTAGAGTTGATCCATCGAAGAGTAGAGATCTTTAGAAGATCTTCTAAAATCCTTTCACTAATGTAAAGATGATAAGAGTTGATTAAAGTCATTAGATCAAGATGATCACCACTATCAGTTGAGGAGTTGAAATTGTATAAATAGTGATAATCTCAGTCATTTGTAATCATCCTAAGAATCCTAAGCATTTAAAGAAGGGTAAATTACAACCACCCTAGAGGTAATGCATAATTACGAAAAAAACCCTCTTTTTTGCAAAATTACATTTAACCCCCAACACTTAACCGATGCAAGAAAACCCTAACATAAATTGTGGTTTGTCCAAATTACCTTCGTGCGAAGCCACTTTCCGTTTGTTTACAGTGGTGATGATTTAGGGTTTGGGGGGTTTGGAAAAGGTTGCTCGGAGTATGAACTTGAAGAGGGTCGTCGGAAAAAGTCACCAGGCGGGCTCCGACAGCTTATTGACGATGCATGCGTTTTTTGGGTTGATGAAGAATTGCTTGGAGATGGGGGGTCGCGACCCACGGGCGAATAGTTTGAACTTGATGATTGCCGGAAATACCGGTTTGGAGAGGATGCAGACATTATTCGGATTGTTCGGGTTGATGAAGAGGAATAGTTGTTCGGGTTTGGACGGGTTGCTGACGATGCAGACGCTATTCGGGTTGAATGCTCGCGCCGTCTTTTGAGTTGCTGCAGAAATTTTAATTACTTAAATACACTTTAAGTAGCAAATGTAACATTTACCCCTTATTAACAGATTTAGTAATAAAACTTTAACTTTAATGACATGTCAACGCTCTTTTGTCTATATATAGTAATTAGTAAGTAACGAGGCGATTGCTGAATTTACGGAGATCGAGTATATTCGATTTATGACAATGTGAGGCTATAGCATCTATGATTATATATATTAATGCAAGATGATCACCACTATCAGTTGAGAAGTTGAAATTGTATAAATAGTGATAATCTCAGTCATTTGTAATCATCCCGAGAATCAAGAATCCTAAGCATTTAAAAAAGGGTAAATTACAACCACCCTAGAGGTAATGCATAATTACGAAAAAAACCCTCTTTTTTTGCAAAATTACATTTAACCCCCCAACACTTAACAGATGCAAGAAAACCCTAACATAAATTGTGGTTTGTCCAAATTACCTTTACAGTGATTGTTTACAGATAGCCGTATATGTAAAGAAAACCCTAACATAAATTGTGGTTTGTCCAAATTACCTTTACAGTGATTGTTTACAGATAGCCGTATATGTAAGACTATAGGGATGATTTAGGGTTTGGGTGGAGCCGTATATGTAAGACTATAGGGGTTGCATGTAATTACGCAAAAAAAAGGCTATTTTTCGTATTCTATATTTCTTTTTCGTATTCTATATTTCTGTTTAACTGAAATCATAAAGGAATTTTTTTTTAACTACTCAGGCTGATTGTAATTAGCCTTTAAAAAATAAAGAATTGCTTAGGTACAGAACAAATAAAAATAAACTTAAAATATTTAAAATCTCATTTGAAATCCTATATAAAATAGAATGAAATTCCTTTTTTCTCGGTCCTTCAAATTGGAAACCCTCAACCAAATACAAAACTTTAGTTCCGAAAAAAGTCTGAACAAAAAATTGATGAAATTTTCAAAAGATAGCTATTATTATATCACAGCAAAAATGCGATACCAGAAGATGAGGTAGAATGGCAAGCAATATTACAATCAATCACCGGTGCAAGTAATTTTAGCTTTCACCCTAAATCCAAATAAAAAAAATTAAAAAAACGAAAGGATGATTCATACAGTTAACCTTCTCATGATTTATCAAGCGTTCGATTCTTAAACTTGATTTTGATTTTATGAGACGACGGTGCACTAGCCGATGTGGCACCTACACTGCCATCAGTTCTGGGAACAACCACATTCACCTCACCTTGTTTGGGTTGTAAATTTGCGACATTACTTTCAGAATCATTTATCTTTTGTGAAGATTCCTTTGCAGAAGCAGTAGCAGCAGCAGCAGCAGCAGCAGCTCTTTCCCCACCAACAATATCTTGTCTAGTTTCAGGTTCGAGTACACCTTCCACTGTCTTTTCATGACTTGGCAAATTGATCGAAGGCACAGTTTTCGGTTCATCGGCAAGGATTTTCGCCAAGTCTTTCTCCTTTCGCTTCTTTTCCTTTTTTTCCTTCTTTCTCCGTTTCATTTCCGCGCGCTCCGGATCATCACTGTGGCCGTTCTTTTTTCGCTTCTTCTCCTTATCTTTCTTCTTTTCCTTGTCTTTATCTTTTTTCTTTTCCTTTTTCTCCTTGTCTTTTCTCTTTTCCTTGTCTTTGCCAGAACCATCCTGCTCTGTGGGCCCCGATGGGCCTTCAATATCAGTTTTCACGTTGTCGATAGGTAAATCAACATCAGGTGGAAGAAGTGGTGAAGAGACTTTGCTTGAATCTGCAGTGCACTGCAATTCCTTCACCAATTCTTCACCGTTGATTGTGGGCTTAGCACTGCCTATACTAACAGTTACTCTGGAGCCAACTTCATCTTGCCACGAATTGAAATCCTCAAAGTTGTGATGACCAGTGCTCACAGTCTCGGCGAGATTTCTGTGAGGAGCATCCACGGATACTGAACTCGTTGCCCCATTATCGGCATCTCTAGTGCTCAAGATTCTGGTTTTATCAGGATCCTCAGCCTGAGTAGATGATTTAGGAGGATCTTCGGCTCGATTGTTAGCAGCTGACTGTTTGACCCTTATCTTTAGCTTTGGCTTCTTTAGTTCATGACTGCTGTTGTCAACAGTTTCGGGTATCTTGATGGCTTCCTCTTTGACCACACTATCATGTACAGGAGGGCCAAACACCGTTTCAGTTCCATGACTAATGATAAACAAACTATCTGTTTTTCTGGAAGTTTCTGCATCAACCAAAGCTTCACCTAAAGAATTGGTACGAATGGGCTCATGAACTTCAACAGGCATTTGCAGTTTTGGCGCCAATATCCGATCATCTTCAGGAAGATATGGCACTGAGTTCCCTAACTCAGGAACGTCATCAGGGGCATGTGCAAGCGGTTGAGTAGCTAGAATCAAAGGTGTATCATCAGGTGCAGTTGTTGTTGTCAATACTGCATTACTCAATTCATGATTTTCAAGAAAAGCATCTGCCTCCGTATGGCGTGGAAGGTCGGGAGCACAAGAAGACGGCTCCGGAATCTTGGAATGGTTAATAAGAGCGGCAAAAATGTTTTTAAGTTCACTGCATGTCTTCGTGTGTCCCATCCTCAATGTCTCGTCTCTTGGAACCCCGTAAAGTGTAGGAGCCCTAAATATGTGGGATGTAATCAGTAAATATATTTCAAAAGCAAGCAGCGGACTAGTAAAAAAAGAAAATTCACAAGCCAGACGGACTAGTAGTAATTATTGGGACTAATAGTTCCATCACCAGTCCAGATAAAAGTTAAAAAAAAACAAAAAAAAAAATTCAAAGCAGAGTTGGGACTTAAATATAGTTGTAGTTCATGATGAGGAATCTAAGAAAACTACACCCCTTCTACAATGGTTTATAGCTGCTTTATCCTAATGAAATAAAATCCTTGGCAAGTTTGAGGCAAGAGTAACCACACCCTATCGGCAGATAATTAAAGAATATATCTCCCATCGCATCGTATCATATAATAAAAATATAGTATAAAGCTAACAGAATAATTAATGTGTGGTAACAAAGGGTTGCAAGTATAAGCACCTTCTGGAAAGAACCTGCAAAATGCAGAAGATGTAGTGACGAAGCGTAACATTGTTAAAAGCCAGTGGGCTCTCAAGCAAGCGTAAAAGGGCAACAAGTGTGTCACTCTTCACATCATTGTCGTAACCGGATGGACCAGTCAGCTGAGATAACCGCAAAGCACATACTCCTAATTTATTTTGTCCTATAAATAAGAATGAGCTTATTCAGAATGAATCGCATACTCAGCTAGACAGCTGGATAAATTGGAAAACCAGTATTAAGGCATGTGATTATTAACACCACAAAAACTTATTTCCTCCTGCGCTATATAAGTAAAAAGAATGTAAAAATGCATGCAACAAAGGAGTGACACAGAAAGAGCAAAGCATATAAAGAAACACCTCGCAGAGAGGTCTCTTCGTTAGTGTATCTGATGAACAGAGTCAGCGCTGCATCTGTTCCTTTACACTGAAATTCAAGTTCAAGAAGGGCTCTATTTGCAGCAACTCGAATTTTCCATGTCCTTGATAGCTGATATGGTTTGATAAGCTCAATGACACTATCCTGGACATGTCAGCACACACCATGTCAGAAATGGCAAGTTAAGACCACCTAGAAGATAAGGGGAAAACTTACAAGAGCTATGAATTCTGATAGTTTGAGTGCCATTTGAGTCAGCGATTCAATACAGCTGATTGTCAAAATCCCGTTGTGGCTTGGCATTAACCTATCATTCACAATTTCATAAAGAAAAGTTGTACATAAATACACGTGTTTCTGCAATCAAACGTCGATAAGTGGTACCTGTCGAATTGAAGAAGACGATCAAGCCGCTTCAGAAGTGATGGCAAGTAGACAATACTCTGCCACATGATAAACAAGAACTAGAAACTTAAGGTTCTGTCCCTCTGAATTAAACTAACAGCAATAGCAATTATCGCAGTGAACTAGATCATACCTGCTGTCCAAATTCAAGTTCACCGACAGACTGCACCAATGCAGCTACCCAGAAGACATCCGAGTATGTGTTTCCATTGTTATCATTGTACTACAAGCAAGATTAACCCAAAAATTAAGTAAGAGTGTCAAAAAAACCTTTATAATAGATACCAGGAAAAATCAACAAAAAGCACTCCCAGTAGAATGGAAATATTTCCAGCCAAATATGAACTTGGCTGCTTCTGAAAGATGATATCAGGCTATTATACTATTTACGGTAAATTTCACAAATAACTCATGTAACCAATCTTTTACAGCACAAGACCCTGCAGACTCGCAAAATTTTCAATGAAATCTACTATGAAACATATTGAGACTATGGAAAAAGTAAACTATTTGTTCAACCAAGATGAGGCCCAATGCAAGAAAGCAAGACGAAAAGAAGGGTATACACTTGATAGAGATTTGAGAAACCAATTAAGAACCATAAACCAATCATGTAGTGCAAAAAATGCATTTCCTTCAAATATGTACCAAAAAAGTTAAGTGTGTCTAAAATGAGCATGCACGTAAACGCTGTGAAATAAGGAGACAGGCCCACACATAATTAACCGGCACTCACCATCTACTCCCATTTTAAACCATTTGACAGCAGAAAGAACAATTGGTCAACTCTTTGGCAAATGAAAAAATATAAACCTATGCTCTTTCAGAACCATACACTACTTTATAAGACCAAACAGTAGTTCATGTAGCCTGCGGTTCTAACTAGGCCACCCACATCTTTTAGAAACGAATAAAGAAACAGCAGAAACGAAAAACATTGCTACACATGATCACTTATTTCCAGTGGGCCATGACTTTCATTTATAGTAAGGATTGCCTAACCACTGTAACAGCATTGAACATCAATCTCTCTATGATCATTAAATAAGAAATAAATACCTTCAGAAGTTGCAAAATGAACTCAACAGCTTCTCTAGGGCTTTTCTTGTCTGAAGACCTGATCATGGCTATGGCATGTGGTATTGCCTGCACATGAAAAGAAGAACTCGCTGACAAGACAATTGAAATAATAGAAGTTTATTCTCGTGAGAATAATAACCTGATAAGAAGTCCTCTAAATTATTTATATAACCACAAGAATCCATTTAGTATTGTCTCTTTAGACCCTTTTTATCTTTGAAAATAATGGCCTTATGACATGGCCTTACAACACATGCACCTAAAGTGATAGAACCCTCGACCTCTCATCAAACCACACTGCAGTAAAACTTCAATACCACTTAGGCTAAAGCTTCAGTGATGTATTGTCTCTTCAATCTCAATTGTGTGATTATCTCTTCCAGAGAAATACAATGTCAATGGTTTACACTTTACCTTGCCAAATAAAACCACACTCTGACATAAAACTCTGAAGAGGCAAAACAGTTAAATTTGGTTTTCCTTTTGAAATCCTGTTAATATTCCATTAACAGAACAAAAATGTTCTGAAGCATTCCCATTTTGTTCAGACACTTCTCCCAGAATGAATCTACGATTGTTAAAATATTCCAAAAAATAAATAATAATAATTCCAAAATTTTCCCTCTTCAAACATGATTTGACGGCTATAGTTAAAAATGTCTTCACTAAAAAACAAACAAACATCACTTAAAAATTTCAAATTCTTCTAAAATATTTTTTTCCAAACACAACTAGACATGATTGATTTGTTAAACAGTCCTTGAAACGTTGAAACAATATACTCGGCCCAAAAGCAAGCAATCATGCTATAAATCTGGAGTTCTACAAGACAATTCTCATTTTATTTGCAGCAGAATAGTAGGGGACGAAGTACTTTGTAGGAAGCAAATAAATTAACAATGATTGAGACAAAAGGTCAAGGAGAAGCAAAATAACAAAATTTAGATTCTATCGCAACTAAAAATATCACATCCTACCTTAATGCATTACCTCAAGTACAAAGTACTCCTGGAAATCATGAAAGTCATTTGGCCTAACAATGAAAAGAAGTTATAATTAACGCGTTGACTTGATGATTCCACGAGTATTTTCGATTTCTGATCTTACTATAATCTACCTGGGAAGCCCGATGTTTGGATCAAATCTCCGACTTTTGTAGAAGTTGATCAGATGGAGTAAGCCAATCCAGTCAGTGTCCTGATTAGGCAGTAAAGCAACATTAAATTGAAAACCAATATGCAGTAAAACCCAATCAAACACAGTGACAATATATGAGTGACACTCAGAAAAACGGTTGTTAAATTATCAATAGCACCACTAGTGAACACGACAATAATCACTAACGAAAGAGATGCTGGCTTTGTAACCTGCTCAACTGAAATATAGAAAAGAGAAATTGACACTGGATCAGCTTATTGCATCAACCACATAGTGAAATAAGTAATCTAAAGGAACCATACACATCTAAGTCCACACACAGACATAACCAGGAGACATGTAAAGGCAGCTTTAAAGTGATTCATCTCAAAACCAAAACCATGTAGGCATTTTCATAGCAAAGAATAACACATTTAAATTTCCATCGAAAATAAAATGGACGGAAAGGATATTATTTAACAACTATAACTGGAGCACATTTGTAATCTTCCAGAAACAGAAAAAAAAAAGTTTATGAAAAGGAAGCATTTAAATATACCTCAGATGTGGTAGTAGCCAATGCGTATGCAGCCTGTATTCGCACTCTCCAGAAAGCCTGAACAATAGAAGTTGAGAAACAGATTTGAGTGGACACAGATAAGAGACACAGTAACACCTAAAAAAGAAAGGCGAAGATTGATAAAAGGACCTTGGAGTCACTGAGAAAATTATTCAGAGCATTAACAACAGAAAATGAAAGTTGTGGCAGCGCCTCTAATACAGATATAGCTTGTGCCTGAGCAACAACATCTTTGTCCTTCTCCAACTGATTTATCTACAAAAAGCAAACAGAACAACATTAAGATTCGTGGTGTTCCAGAAATATCAACAGAATGTAGATGAAATATTCAAATTTTCTTGTTGCGAGTGGTTAACTATAAATTAATCAATACCGCAAAGGCTATTGAGGTTGGGAGGGTAGTAATAGGTCAAGGGTTATTCGGTATTGTAGGCCGTTAAAAAAAAAAAAAAAAAAAAAAAAAAAAAAAAAAAAAAAAAGAATCATAATTTAATCAATTCATTTCTTCTATGATAACTCGTCAATAATCAATTTAATATAGTTCGTAATTTCTTCAGACGTCGTGTTGAAACTAGTCATTCCGAAGAACAGACAAATTCACCATACAAATACTAAAACTAAAGACAGAAAACAGTGATTGTTTCACCTATGCATAGCAAAGCAGTATTAGATAAACAATAATTCCATATAGATGGAGAGAATATTTTGAATTTGACGACAAATTTCTTTGTTTTAGACTTGTTTAATTCATTTTGACTTCGTGCTTATGGGCTGTATAGAGTGGCTCAATTTTGTTTAAGGGGGATTTCAATATTAGATAATAGTTAGAATCCACCAACAAAATGCTGGAATCAGGTGAAAGGTGTACGAGGCCAAGATGACTATACAAATAACGATTAGCTACTAAAAGTTGATAAATACGCTATAATAGACCTGGTATAAATTTATTTATATCTAAATAAACAAATGTTCTATAATTTTATTGCAAACCTTCCTCAAAAGTCACAATCGACCATGAAAAGATAATTATTGTATTTTCCCTTTTCCGGTACAATAGAGTTGTTCTCAAAACACTCACCCACATTTGCACAGGTTGGTTAGAATGCACTTCGGCAAGATACTCCATTTCTGGATCCGCGCGGAGCCACAGTAGGGGGGACTCGGAACTGCAGCATCCATTTTAAGAGAATGTTAGTAATACGGCACCACTAGATAAAGATTAAACTCAAATGAAGGCAGGCATCAAAGCATGCTATACAAATACACATACTTTAATCGCACATCTGTTGTGGTCACAGCATCACCATTGTCATCGGAACCATCGTTCTTTGTGCCCTTCTTGGGTTTCTGGAAGCGCTTCGCAGCAAGTTTGGAGTGACACTGAATTTCCAGCAATTGCCATGGTTCACCAGCCATTGGTAGAATTGGATGATCATACATGCCATCGAGCTCATGAACCCGTATACTCATCATCCCAGGCCACCCAACACCGCCTTCTCGATTTTCAGAATCAAGATTGACGTTATCAACGCCAACCAATGAATCAGGTCTAGACGTACATCCCCGCAGTACAGCTATTTCTAACATATTTTTCCTTTTGTTATAAGAAAATCCCATCCTTAATTGAACCAAGGGAAGTTGAAAATGAAATGGGTATCAGTAAGAACACTAAAAAATTTCAAAAAAAATTCTAAATAGCAAATATCCAGCAAGAATCGTACTTCAGCACCGGACAACCACAAGATTCAACCCAGCGAGGAAAAAATTCTTTAAGAAATGGGCGCTCAAGATTTCCAATTTTATTAGCGAAGTGTCGGAACTGCCAAAAAATAAGCGTCAGAACGATAATGTGATCAACAGTCTGTAACAAGAGAATGGTTCAGGCGTATGAATGTAACATGGTGAAACAGGACACTGAATCAAAAGGAATAAAGAAAGAGATATCCCCCTAAATGAGAGAGAGCGAGAGAGTGGGTGGCCAGGCCAAATAACTATTATCTTTTTTTCTCCTTCCACACCTCTAAAACAGCATATGCTGAAAAACAAGATAGAGGTGGGATTCCTTGATATGTTGGTGTCAATACAATGTGGTTTTAAATAAGCCTAAAACTCAACTCTCGAGGAGAATTAGGCTACATTCAGTCGTGGTATCGAAATTTCAGTCTTTATAATACCTACTATAGTAGTTTCCCCTGCTGCTTGATGGCAAGTATTGTTGCAAGTCTTTGCATATTCCATTACATATACACTTGTTTATATTCCTGATGATTTTTTTTAATAAACAAAACTTGGAAATGTTATATCTAAGTGTATTCCTCCCAAAAGCTTGTGAAAATAAGTACACTATATTTTGCTAATGGCGATTCCCGCAAAAGTAACTTATAGTATCCTTCACCAGATACTGAGTAATACATGTATAGCTTTATCCTAGATTATGTAATGCTTCTTAACTAGCCTGCAAACGCAGTATAAACATGTGACCGAAAACTTGCTAGTGATTCTCTGAAACTGTAACAATACCGCACTACCCATTCAATGATGGATGCAATGACCGTAACAAATCGCAAGAATAGATAAATTCGTCCTAAGAACTGCTTTAAATACAACTAGAAAATTTATCAGGAATTCACATTCGAGAAACTTTTGATTAAGACTTGGCTATAAGTTGAAATAATCTGCAATGTAAGAAAATAGCATCGGCAATAATGAACAAGAAAGAAAGCCATTGAGTTACCTCTTTGGTGCTCAGAGTTCTCAAAGAACGACCATCATTTCGAGCCCTCAAAACAATATTTTGTAGAATCTGTAGATGAATTCACCTATCATCATTATCCCATATGTATACACGAGTATGCCACATACTTAATAAATGAATACCAACTTCAGTAACATCATTTGCATATAATAGAAAGGCAAACCGTAAATCCACATGCAAAGAGAAGGAGAAAAAATATTATTCATATGTATATCACCAGTAGCTTATCCACATATGAATTAATTGACGATTCAGACTATGAGATAGATTTTTGTCTTCAATAAAAAAATTACGAAGAAATTTACTAAAGTTTCTTCTTGAGTCGTAACTAGAAATAAGTTTCAAGATCATCTACAGTTTCCAGATATTTTCCATAAATATAAGGCAGCCCCATCCGAATGATGATAGAAGAGAAATGGTAGGTAGACAGCAGGCCCTTTTATTGCTTAGCATAATCATTAATGAGTATAGAGAAGCATTAATACACTACTCTGCCTTACAAGTTGAAGCAGTCAACATTTGCTTGTGCACTATTTTGTTAAAGAAAAGTCAGGCTTTCTGGTTCTTACTTTACGGAAGGACTCGGGACCCATCTGTTTTTCCAACATTTGAAGAACAGCAACCTATTACATACCACAAGTAATGAGTCATAAAAAGAAACTATGATATCTAAAAAAAATATTAATCCAGCAAAATATATCTTACAGATTTCCATGATCTTATTTTTCCATAAAATCCAATATATTGGGTTCCATACAAGTCTTTAGACGCAAGAGTAGAGCTCAAGGCAGTTGCACCACTATCATCTGCTTGGCAAACAGCACAATTAGCCTGCAATTACAATAAAAAGAGGCAAAGTTACATCAAGCAGATCTTAGTTTCAGTCATTTTCTTTCCTGGTAATTTGAAAAATAGACCCAAACTATACACAGCATGCACAAGGGGTGTGTATGAATGTAGTGAGTGTTTGACAACCTATATGCAAATATCCACTTTCAAAATTTAGACTTCTACAAATATTCAAGTACGTTTAAATTTTCAATTACTTTAAGGATGACTAATTCCCAAACAGAGTAGTATATTGCAAGGCACATTTAAACTCATATTCTCTCTAATATTAGAAACATCAGCAATTATAATTTATGGGGTGCTGAAAGAAAACCGGACCTTGTATCTTCTATAGCGTGCTTCATTGTTTCCCAGGAACCTCTTAATAAAAGAATCAGTAAGAAAGCCGGCAAGACCATCCAACAACCACTCTACAGCAAGTAAGAGAGCAGCTGCATTAGATTAGATCTTTCTACAATTACTGGTTCAACATATAAATTAGGATATTACCATCATTTGGAGCTTCAGGAGTGATGTATACTCCAAACCACTGTCTCGCAAGAGCATAAGCAAGTTTAATCCTTGTTTCTATAGTCTGTTCAATAAACCCATCATCAGAAACAAAAATAATAAAAGAAAGCAAGTATTAGTGGGCCATTATAAGCTGGAATGGAGACGAAATTTGAAGAACTTTGCTATTTTTGTTATATTTTGAGAAAGGATTGGGCTGAAAAATTCCATCGAGAGATTAAAACAGTTTAAGTCTAAAGCCTGGAGAAGAACAGATTTAAGAGATTATGACTTATAAGAACTGACAGCTGAAGCTTGGGATCATAAAAGCTGGGAAGGCGAGATATACTTGAACAAATACAAACACAAAATTCTTCTCTAAACCATGGTCCTCTCCTGGGAATGTCCCACCCGATGCAAATTATACTTGTCATGGAAGTGTTAGTTTACTGATTTCAAAGCGAGTAGATTGAGTGAATTTCGGTGGCTGAGAAACTAGCAGTTTCCATAATCATCCGGAACTAGTTATCAAAATCATTTATACCCGTTTTGAAATTATTTTCTGTACTTATTTTCAAGGAAAGCCTAGTTATCAAGAGAGATTTTTTCTCTTAAATGTGGATATCTATCAATCAACAAAACATTAGAATTTAATGCCATGAAGAAAGAAAAAGTAGTTATGTTTAATACTTCTTTAATAATTTCCAAAACCATACTCTTTTTTTTTAACAGACCATATTCCTTGAAATTAGTTTTTCTATGCTATCACAGATTGTTCATTAAACAATTGCTTGACTTTTTTTAAGTGGCACAATTAAACGATTTCACTTCTTATTCCAATAATATTATAGTCTAACGCAAAATTAACAATTACATCATGATAGAATAAATGTGTACAGTGGAAAAACAAAAGTAAGCTAATCATGCACAAAAATTGTTTAAGCAAATGAAGATTTTCTTTAATGCTCATCAATAAGAAAAAAGTTCTAATACGAGAACCAACAGGGTGAAGTATAAATAACCTCCATATCTTAAACTTGAAAGGTTGAATCTTTTATAAACATACCTGATCGATCACTTTCTCATCGAACAGAAGATGAGAACTGAAGATACTTATAGAAGCGCCTGAACTACACGAGGATAGAGTCATCTCGGGAGCAATAAACACTTGCTTGTATGATCCAAATGGAAATGACGCAGAGAGGTAATCCTCATAGTAACTGCTCAAAAATTGTTTATGGGTCAGAAAAAAGTCAAGGGAAATTCCCAACACAAAATAAACTAATACTGCCTCGATAAGGGCCAGTCAAACTCTCGCTAGAAAATTGACTTGCCAAGACCCCAGTTACATTTGCAAGGGAGAATCAAGGTAGAGAAAGATCAATACTAGGAAATACCTAAAAGCATTATGGAAAAATATAACTGTATTCTGCAGCTTTGACGAGTCAGAAGGTAGAGAAAAATGTGACAGCAGACCACCATGCCGATCAGGAAGAATTTCAAATGGTGCAACTGCCAGAAATATCCACTGAGCAGCAACAGGAACATCTAATTTATAAACATATGTCTTCTGTGGAGGATCATCCTTGGTTAAAACCTGCTAGGGGACGAATTATCAGCACAAAGAAAATATGTCTCTGAAAGAAGTTTTCTAACTAAAAGAACAGGGAAGAATCGGCATAACTTTAGAACACTACCCCGTTAACACATTTGACTTGCCCCTACCAAAAACCTCTGTAATGCTATGTCAACTAAAATGTTATCATCACAAGCACAAATCCACAGGCACAGAAGTTAGAAGCAATGATTACTTGTGCTAGAGGCAAATAATTTTACCCAATTCCCTCAGGGTTCCACCTTCCAAAACACTTGGTCCCTCAATAATCTCCAATTGGCATGCGAAACCAAACCGCTAAACTACATCTAAAGTGTCTTCCCAATTTTTAATACAAGGACGGCTATAATGGCAGAAGAACCATCTTCTCTGACAAAAAGTGTCCCTTATTCACAGAGAGGAAGTTACTCATTTGATGGTTAGAGGGAAATGGGAATTTTAAGGATTCGTAATGGGAAATAAAGATGTCTGGTGTATTAATTGTACTTCAGTTCTCAATAGCAAAATGAACAAAAATCAGTTAAAAAAACTGGGCAACAACTTATAACTAATACTAATCATGTTTTCAGCTATTTGGTTGCCCTAAAATATCTTACATGTAGCATTCCATTCTCAGTACATGTATGTTCCAGAAATTTGTTGCAAAATTAATCATGGCCAGAAAAATTACAACCTTATCTCACCTGATGAAGTAAGGTCCCAGAGCTAACTGCCACAAGGTTACTGGCAACTGTAAATTCCAGGTCATAGCTAAACAAAACACAGAAAATGACCACATGCATAAGAATACAATGTCATGAAAATGCTTCAACTTATCAACTTAGCCTTCACATACCAGCAGCTCTGCAAATTGTCATCTAAACAAGGAAACCAGCACCGTGCACGCCGCAACTGGTTATCCGTATGCAAGACATTGTCGTTAAAATGAAACCCTGTTTCTGCCTTCTCAACCCAATACTCAATACGTATGAGTTTCACATTCTGCAGCCACCTACATGAAAACCAACACACAAGTCAGAAATAAACCCCGTCTTCATAAGATTTATGTCCTAGTTCTGGCATATATAAAAGTAAGACTACAAAACCTAGTTGGGCAGTTCAAATGAATCCATTTGTCTTGATTACACAGCTATAATTGTTATAAATTTCAATTATTGTGTGACATGGAGGTTGAGAACTTGAGTTGTCTAGGTTGATCGATATGCTAAAACATTCATCGGGTGCCATATATGGATGTCGCAAACCACCAACTGAATATCCTCAACATTTCATCACAGTTCTAATAAATACATATGAAAGAACTGGATGAATTGAAAAGGTAAAGGATACCACTTTTTCTCTAACATAATTTTATAGTATGCTTCACATACTTGCTTTGTCGAAATATCTCCGACCGAAAAAATACCAAAAGCTATCAGGAGCCATACTTCTTTTGTTAAGTCCTCTTAATGAATCCGACCAGGATATAGCCCAACTAGCAGTAACTTGAAGAAAGTCCACCAGTTTTCAACCAACAGATATAATGGAAGAAAAAAATATTGTAATGATAGACTTATTCTCCCTACTTCAGGGAAACAAAAGAATGGAACTTGCAAGACGAATAATTGGGGATCTTCTTTCCTCTCGGCCTTCAGTTGGTCTACGAAAAATGAAGAAAAAGAAAAAAGTGGCCAATAATATTATTTTCTAGGATCTTGAAACAACAAATATTCTCTCATTTTTCATGTATTCGGTAATACTTTAAATTACTTCAAAAATAATTCATCCGTTTTATGGAATCTCTGATACTACGGGGTTAGAAACAACTATATGTTCAGATAAAATTTAACTTTCATGTGAGATTTGGATATCATTTCATTATATCACCTCATCACAATTATGGGAAAGCCATAGGGATGAGTCGGGACGGATCTTATTGCAGGAACATGTTAGCATCATGTCAGCGAGGTATACCAAAAATTAGATGCTACCAGTATGACGAGAAAGAAGAAAATAAAAGAAAAACACCAAATATAGAAAAATCAAATATAGATAAATAATCGTTCAAACCTGCTAGCATCAGCAGGTAATTGTTCCCCATTATCCATCTGCTTATGTTCTTCTTGTTCGTTGTTAGTATTAGTCATCTTGCTACACATTATCAGCAAATTCGGAAGTAGTTCAATCTCAAGAGATGACAAGTACACAGACCCAGAAGCATCAGCAGCTGAAGTGGTTGATGAAACCACAGACCATCTATCCTTTGGGTCCAGATGCTGATAATGTGGGAAGACTTCAAATTCTGCTGGCTCCCCATCAACAGAAACCTTCTCAATGACCAAATTATCCGCATGCAAACCCACAATTCCATTGTCCGGTACGACTATCTGCAGTTCTGTATACCTGAAGTTGCAGTGCCAAAGCTCATAAGAGAAGTTGGGGAGCTGAAGCTTATAAGGGAAGTTTCATTCTGCAGATTCTTAATTCTAACATTCTAATTCAGGATCAACTGATTTCTAGCGAAAACAAGATTTGACAACCCAATGAAATAGCAAATGCAACAAACATTTCAACTCTGAAACATAACACTCAATTGCTAAAATAAACAAACATACACTAAAAATTGGCCATGAAAGTTAAAGTCAAACTGGTATTCTGTCTAGCCTATCTATCTACGATTTTCAGTATTTCTGGAACAAAACAAATCTTGTCATATTTATTGATCTACAATCCAGGTGGAAATATGCAAATCCGATTCAAACTTATATTTGAGTTTTATATGCCATATATACATATAAGTACACAAATAATTTCAAATTAAAAGAAAAGTGAACAAAGATTAAGAATTGGCCATGAAAGGAAATGCCATGAATAAAGCACCCGAAAATTCGACGGTTGTCCATGTCAATAGAGAGGCAGAGTTTCTGATGCTTGACAACTGCCTCTGAGTTACCATTGTCTCCAGCTCTCTGATCATCATTCTTTGCCTTTTTGGCCTTCGCCATTTGAATATCTGTAGACAAAAATGCAGCATCTATTAATTTTGCTCATCGTTCCAACCCAAGTTTGCAAACGCACTTACTTGAGCCAAATATCACCAATCTTCTAAAATCAAAGTACGAACTCCAATAAAAAAACTGATCAAGCTCGAGCTCGTTAAATTTTAACATTGACTGTACCAACTCAGCTCAGCTCATAGTTCGCCGGAACGCCGCTACATCTGCCGGAACGGGGTTAGTGAACCGGAACGGCTGCCACCGCGACAAAGTTCTGGCAAATAGCGGCTGGCGTGTTCTAGAATCTAACAGCGGCGATTAATCCGCCGGAGCGGCAATATATGCCGCTTTCGTGGACCGCGGCGGCGATTTATCAGACGGAACGGACTAAAATGGGCTCGAACGGCTTCCGCCGGTGTGAGTGTGTTGTTGCAGCGGGACTGGATTAGGGCTCGTGACGCCGACTATTGAAGAGAGGGGTCGTGTTTTGTTTTAAAAAATTAAAATTAAAATTGCACAGTTATATTAATTTATCCAAAAAAAAAAACAATTTAATATTTGTTATGATTTGGGCAGGGTCAATTGCAAGAATACAAATCTGATTTTATGGTCACTTGGGTTTTTTTCAAAAGTTTCAAGTCAGTCCCCAAATTTTATGATTTTCATTAAAATAATGAGATATATTCAGAACTTATACTTTAACCCCTAAATTTGAATTTTCTACACTTTTTCACCCTTTGGCAAATTGAAGAGTTTTAAGGGGATTGTATTGATATAATGTTATTTTTTAGCCTAACACATGGTTATTCTAACTTGTTTGAATTTATATCGAGCTTTTATTGAGTCGAGCTTCAAAGAGCTATTATTGAGACGTATACGGATCGAGCTCAAGTAGTTTGATTTATTTATTTTTGCACATATTTTATATTTTACTCTAATCGAACTTGAACCGAACTTCACAATTTCTCGAATATAAATATGTGTTCAAGTTTGGTTTGTTATATTAACAAACCGAGCTCAAATGAGCTTTTAATGCTCCATCTTAAGCGGAGCATCGAGTATTTTGATTTGATTTTCAGCCATAATTAAATTTCCCTAGTTCAGATGTGTACTTACTTGAAGTCATTTGACGGGTCTCTTAAAAATGTTATCGTTACCTTACATATATAATTTCATCTCTTTATACATATGCAAACCAAACTCCTTTTATGTCGTTGATGGAGGTCGATTTAACCACCATCACTATTAGCTCTTCTCGAACACCTTCTCCAATCTCGATTGCCGGAAAATTACTCCGTTCACCTAAAATTCCGGGGTTTGAGCCCCGGGTTGACCCTCCGACGCTCAAGTTAATTGGAGAAATAATTCAAGAGAGAGTAAAATGATAGGAAAACGAAATAGAGAAGAAGACGATGTGAGACATGTGATTTGATCGTATATTTTAATGTGTGTAGTGTGTGTAAAATAAAGCGTACATTTTATGGTGGAGAATATTGAGTATTTATAAGTCATACCTACTCTTGAGGCTTTGACCTAATTTTGAGCTCATTAAACATGATAAAGTTGGGGACTTGCTATTTGCGGTTTGAAAATTGCTATTTGCGGTTTATAACAAAAAATACTTTATCTCTCTAAAACCCCAAAACTCCCAAAAAAGTCAAAAAACTCCCCCAACATGCGTAAAAGCCCAACTTGGGCGCCCATTCATGCAGTGCACGCCCAAGTTGGGCGTGCAGTGCAAAAAAAATAAAAATAAAATTAATTGAACGCCCATCTTGGGCGTTCCAACATTTTTTTGCGAAAAAAAAAGTCCTACAAATCGATTTGTAAGGCTTTTTAACATGAAATTGGTTCCGTAATCGACCTACCCAATGCATATTACACATAAAAGAGTCTAAATTACATCAAAAAATCGAAGCCCAACCCTTCTTCAAGCTTGATTTCGAATTTTTTATTTTTATTTTTTTGCTATTTGCAGTTTGAGGGGTTTTTTGATTTTTTTGGAAAGTTTTGAGGGTTTTTTTATAAACCGCAAATAGCAATTTTCTAACCGTAAATAGCATTTCATTAAAGTTGGGTCATGGCCAACCAATGAAATTCAATCTCAAAGATTTACATGAGCCCAATAGAATGCTAAATTGGCCATCATCGGTCATATATGCCTAAAAATTGGCTAAAAAAATTGACATTGAACTTCAACAAATTGTCAATGAACTTGTGAAAAAATTGACAGAGAATTTCTGAATTTGAGTAATTTAACAAAATATGGCTTTAAACTTCTATAAATTGACAATGGACTTCTGAAAATTAATATATTAACAAAAACATGGTAGTGAAAATTAATGGGTGAACCTTTGAAAATCAGTAGTAACTCACAACCCAAGACGTCCTCGTATTGTTTACATGACGCACTTACACTATGTCCATGAACTTATAGCTAATAAAAGCGGGGGTATTTCAATCGAATGAGCCATAAACTTTAACCGAAACATTTTTTAGCTATAGCTAATTGCCCTAAAATAATCCATTTAAAATTTTTCTTAGAGCATCCATTTAAACATGGGCAAGTAACACTTAAGCCCACTGAGATTTAACATTTTACACATGACCCCCGTACTTCAATATAAGTATATCACCCCATGTATTTTTAATAGAAAAAATACATAACTCCTTGTGGAATTGTACTAGACAAATTATCATGCTCATTAGAAAGAGGAAAAAATTGAAAGTACAAGGGGTTATGTGTTAATATTAAAGTACAAGGGGTTCATGTGCTTATATTGAAAGTATAAAGGGGTTATGTCCAAAAAGGTCAAACAAGGGGGGCTTAAGTGCTATTTACCCTTTAAACATTTATCAAAAAGGAATAAGTAGAGCGAGAAGAATTACAACACTCAAAAAATCAGAGTCCCATCGCATAAATATCGAAGTCTCCTCCATAAACGTGCACCTCTCGAAGCGCAACTCACCAGTCGGCGAGTCTTCCCGTTGTAACCCAACTTCCGTTCCCGCATCGCTCTCCTCCGTCCGCCGGAATAGTAAAGCAGCACACCGCCGGCGTACTTTAGGTTCGGCCTCGCCACGTCCGCGAAGCAACAATGATAACTACGGTAATCAATCGCCAAACTCGCCTCCACCATCTTTTAAGCCTTTGATTGATATTTTGCGAATCTGTGGACTGGGATTGATTAGCGCTAAATTTTGTTTTTGTTTGCTTGAAATTGCGTAATTAAGATGAACGTTCAGCAGAGAAGTGGATCAGGAGCTTTGGTACAAAGCCCTCGATCCCCATCGTCGCAATCACCGTATTTAAGGGTATCGGTATCCGATCCAGCTAAAATGGGCACCGGAGTTCAATCTTACATCTCCTACAAAGTTATCACCAAGGTAATATTCATTGGTTCGTGCATGTGTACATTATTCCAGTTGTGTTCATCTGTGATTCTGATTCGACTTTTGGAGTTGGGTTTAGATTACAAGGGTTTTCGTTGCAATTATTCGCCCATTTATGTCTGTAATTAATCTTCTGAGAAATGATGCTTACGTGGACTCGTCGTCTCTTTCCGGAATTTATTGAATTAGAATACCGATTAGCTCGAATCAGCTTCTAATCGTTTTTAAAGCTAGGTTGAAGGAGGGGTTTCTAGAACGTATCAGGTTCAGTAAATATATAGGACCTTGCTAATTTCTAGGTTGAAGGCACATCTCTTTTTCCGAGGCACGTGTGTGTGACGAATAAAGAAAGGGTGTTAAAAAAAAAGTAGAGTTCAGTTTCGACCAAGTTTTGATAATATCTAACATCTTATTCTGTGGTTTTGAGAAAGTACTTTGTAAAAATATGCATGATTTAGCCAGCTCCATACTGCATAACCTATTCAAGTAGAGATTTGTGTGCATCTTTTTGGATGCTATTAATTAATGGTATGATTGCACCCAACTTGAATTGATAACTTGGTTTCCATATTCTATGCTGCACTCCCTTGTCTGCTATACAATTTAAATTTAGAAACCTTAACCCAAAATTTGATGGCATAACAAATTCTGGCACTTGATTTTCAGACAAATTTACCTGAGTATGAGGGCCCTGAGAAAATTGTTATACGACGGTACAGTGATTTTATTTGGTTAAGAGACCGCATATCTGAAAAGTACAAAGGCGTCTTCATCCCTCCTCTTCCAGAGAAGAGCACTGTAGGTAATGATTTGAAGACTTGTTTTTCCTTTCTCATCACCGCCATAGATACATCGTTACTTCCAACTTGAATAATTGTCTTTTTTTAACCAAATTAAAAGATGTTTGATTGACATTAAAGGACATACAGTTTGATCATCTATTTAGTTTGTTTCTGGTCATTTCCTTTTTGTTCATCAACATATGTTCTTTTGAATACGGCTTTAGGATCAAATTGACCATTACTTTCACCCCCACACCCCCACCCCCAAAAAGAAAAAGAAAGAAGAATCTATCAGCTCAAGATGCAAAATGATCAAATCAGCACCCTTCCTTTCTGATGGAATTTCACCAGTTCAACTTAAGTTATTGACAATAATCATCTTTATCTCATCAAACTTGGGTGTAATTATCTATTTATGCCATCTGTTTTGTATTTTAGGAAAGATCATACCCCTATCGGAACTATTCATTTAAGCTTACATCTATAAATTATAAAAAAGATAGACAGGTCTAATAGCTTCATATGTCAGATTTGATGATATATTTAGCAATAGCACAAAGTTGATTGGTGCCTAAAATTGGTTTCTGTCATACAGAGAAGTTCAGATTTAGTGCTGAGTTCATTGAGATGAGACGTCAAGCATTGGATGTATTTGTCAACCGGATAGCTTCACATCATGAGCTTCAGCAAAGTGAGGATTTAAGAATCTTCTTGCAGGCTGATGAACAGGTAATTCCACAAATGCAACTTTCCTTCTTCAACCAACAAATTAAATCAGACACTTGAATTTGTGGTAGCTTCTCTAGGAGGCTGAGAATCATACTATATGAAAGAAAGTCATGTGGAGAGTGTGCAAGCATGTATTACAAAGAATGGGAGTCCAAGGACTTCAGTGTTGAATGTAGAATCCATGCAATTTGTGTCGCACTATTAGGATTTGAGTCTTATTTGTGCCTTCAGATAGTAGGATATTGCAATGCCCAGTGCATTGGAAATGAAAAGTGGGATGGCCTTAGAGTTTCAATATAAAGCTGATTTGATCAATGTTATGCAAAGTGTAGTTAGGGTTTGATTATAGAGATTGCTACTCTAGCCTATTCCAGCCCATTTGTTGTTGTTTTTCTTAGTTAGTTACTGTCATCTTGAAAAGTCTGAATCAGTTAAGAAGGTGATAATGAATATTATAACAAACTGTAAGTAAATTTTCAATTGAAGTATTTATGTGCTTTGTATGGCAAGACAAATATGCTGTTTATGCATCTAAATTTTGAAAATGAAGTACTTCTTTCTTTTTCCATTTTTGTTTCATACTCGTCGTACTTGGTCCGATTGTTTCACTTTTTTGCATGATCTGCAGACAATGGAAAGAGCAAGATCCCAGGAAACTGGTATTTTCAAGAAGAAGCCAACAGATTTAATGCAAATATTCAAGGTATCTCATACATGCAGTAAGAAGTAGTCATTGTCATAGTTGGGGCAACTATTGTATATGATGCTAGTTTGAGTTTTATCAATTTCTACCTCCACCAGCATATAGAGTTTCAACATTTGTTTGTTCTGATTGAAAGAGGACTTTAGCTGCTTTTAACTGCAACTCCATTAATTGTAATTTTGTGTAGATGGCCTGAGCAATCATTTAGATTGATTTATATATTTTTGTAGAAAGGGGCGAATATTTTTTGTGTGACATTGGCCTCCTTTTCTAATGTTGTCAGGATGTACAGTCTAGAGTGAGTGATGTTGTTCTTGGAAAGGAGAAACCAGTTGAAGAATCAAATCCGGAATATGAGAAGCTGAAGAATTACATTTTTCAGCTCGAAGACCACCTAGCCGAAGCCCAGAAACATGCTTACCGTCTTGTAAAGAGACACCGGGGTATATGCGAACTTTGAGTACTTGTTATTTGTGTGGTCTGTAGAAATTATGAATTCTTTCCATCTTGCCTCCATGATTTGCAAGTTATTAGCAGGAACTAATGGTGTTATGACATCTCATAGTTTAATTGTTTTTTCATGTCTGTTCCACCTCACTTTTGTCTCCCTCTCTTTTTTTTCTTTTTTTTTTCTTTTCAAGTCCATATGATAGATAAGCTTTTTATACATTACTACAGAGTTGGGACAGTCTTTATCAGACTTCGGTAAGGCAGTCACTCTACTAGGGAACTGTGAAGGAAATTCTCTTGGAAAGGCATTCTCGGAGCTTGGTGCAAAATCGGAGATGTTGTCGGTTAAGCTGCAGAGAGAGGTATGATTTAATATGTTGCAAGTGATTCTTTCATATAGAAAAACTATTAATTTCTCCTATCCTGCTGTTAGGCTCACCACCTTTTGATGAACTTTGAGGAACCTTTAAAAGATTATGTTCGAGCCGTACAGTCAATTAAGGTGAGTTCATGTCCTCATTTTGCAAGTATGGCATCTATACCAGCATAATTGATTGATGTTGTTATATAACAAGTTGAAATATGCGCTGTATTTTTTAAGTGTTTATAAAAGATTACCAGACTGTTTAGTAGAGTAAGGAAAGTACAAATGATTGCCTTCGGGAAAAATTGACATGTTACTTTCTCTTATTCCCGTGGCAGGCAACAATAGCAGAGAGGGCAAATGCATTCAGGCATCATTGTGAACTGGCTGAAGCAATCAAGTTTAAGGAAATAGATATGTACGTTCCGAAATTCAGATATTTGCTCGCTTTCCATGATGCCCTCTTGATTATATAGAAATATACTAAATGTTACATCCTTTGCATCATATACGAAGAAACAATGCTCGCTTGGACATTCACTGACTTCTTAAATTCGTTTTAACAAACACAGCTAGCATCGGTACTGATATGGTAAAAGGCTGTTGACTTAATTTCTTCCTTATATGCTAGTTTGTTCCTTAATTTTGTATGTTTTTTATTTGGAAAATACGAGTTCACGATTTTGCAAAAATATTTTCAAAATGTTCTGAAGCAATCTTCTACTCCGGCATGGTTGAAAACATATGCACTTGTTCTTCAACATCTTTCCTGAGTTGTTGGACAGCCCCAAAAGCACCTCCTATACGAGGATTTCTTTAGTTAACTGTTGAATTTTCTGGAGTCGAACAATGAAAGGATCTTGTTCTTTCATTCCTTGGTAATAAAGAGACGATGGATTTGATTTGATCCTGGAATTTTATCACAACTGCCCGTGTGTATTTGCAGGAACAAGCTCAGATTAACAAGATCAGAGAAATTGGGTGAGGTGGAGCATGAATATGAGGAGGTTGTAAAAGATTGTAGTGGCAGTTTTCTTTTCTACTTTCTAGAATCTTCATCGCACGACTGACTGATATTTGTTTGTTTTTTTTTTTTCTGATGCAGCTAAGAGCTGACGGGGCAGAGGCAGCTAGAAGATTCGACAAAATAGTGAAGCTAATGAATGAAGAGATTGTTCGATTTCAAGAAGAGAAAACCCTGGATATGGGTCTAGCTTTTCACGAGTTTGCGAAAGGTCAGGCACAGCTGGCAAACGGCATTGCCGATGCATGGCGAAGCCTTCTTCCCAAGCTCGAAAATTGCTCCCCCTCCTCTTAAGGCGCATTTGTTATTGTCTGAAATTTGAGCTTGTATCTTGTACAAACCCCCCGAGCAAAAGAAAAGATAAAAAAATCATTTTCACTTGTAACTTTAGAACCAATTAGTCGGACACACTTTTTTTTATAATATTTTTCGGTTAATATTTTTATTAAGATTTTTTATTAGGTATGGTGTAATTTGATTTTGGTTACAAGGTGTGTAACTTTGACTATCTATCTCTCTTGAGAAGTTTATTTCCCCCCTAATGGCGCACCGACTCATTTTAGATGTTCTGATAGTGAAGATAATCTAGCAGTTTTTGATATTTTCATGGAGGGATGATGCATGTATAAATCAGACCGAGACATTTCAAGTATTTGATTGGATTCGTATTTGTGTTTGGCACTCATCTTACGGTAATAGTTGTTTGTATTTTTTTTAATTAGTGGTGGATATTGGAATGGAATTTTCGATTTTCGCAGATCCCGATCCGATAGATTCCGATTTTGAAACATGTTTTCACTTCCAACTTCCGAAATTCCAATTTTGGAATTTTTCGGAAAAAATCGAATCATAATCGAAAATCAATATGGAAATTTCCGAATTTCCAAATTCCGATTGGAAAATAGTTCTGAAATTTCCAAATGATTACAAATATTATTAATATTTATTATACACTATATGTGTCATACATTTTACATATATGGTCAATTATATTCATTACATATTTAATCTTAAAATCATGCGTCCGTGGGAATTTTACGCCGTGATGAAACGCAACGTGGACGCGTTGAAGCTCATCTAGCTCGACCTTACTATCTCCAGTTCCGACGGCAGGTCCCACTACTGTTCAGTGGACGCGTTGAAGCTCATCCAGCTCGACCTCATCCTCTCCAGTTCCGACGGCAGGTCCCACTACTGTTCAGGTGAGTTTTCGGCGGGCGGGGGAAAGAGTTGAAGTGGGCCACGTTTCACGGGCCGTAATTTTTTTTTAATTATATTCATTAAATATTTAATCCTAAACTCCTTAAAATCAGGTTGATACTAAACCATTATTTCTTTTTCGATTTCATAATGTTGAGGTAATATTTTGTTTTCTTAAACTCATCCATCTTTCTAATACGCATTTTTGAGTGTCTCTGTATTTTTTATTGGTATTTTCGAATTTTTTTAAAAAACAAAATCAAATTTCAAACAATTCCTAGAAATTTCGAATTTCTAAAATGTCCGAATAAATCGGAATCGAAATCGTAATGCGTTTTACACTTCCGGAAAAAATCGAAATTTTTTCAAAGAGGTCATTTCCGATTCAATCCATCCAATTTCCACCACTACTCTCACTGTTTACAAGTATTGTTTGGTTAATTTACAACTGAAATCCTACTCCTATTTATACTTCTCTACCTCCCTGGGAAATTGATTCAATCATATGCTTGAGAGTGACTATGTAGATCACTATGCAAACGTTTTAGGTATCTTATAAAATGTAAGTACAATATAGAGGTTTCTTGAAAGTTCATATAAATCTCTAAAACTCGGTTACAACACCATTGGGTGAGCAAATAAAACTGGAAACAAAAACCTGACTGAAAATTAAAAAGATTGTCCCATATGAACAATTCCAATTAAAAAACTGTAGGTATTGTGGTTTTTTAATAACAAAAAATATTGGTTCATGTTTGGTGCAGACTGAATAAAATCTAATTGAATCCCTGAAATGAATTCTGAACCGCACCGATAGAATTTTTAAACAACGTTATTTTGATGTTTTTATGTCACCACTCTCTAAATCGCGTCTCGAGACCTTTTACTTTCATTCTTTTTCACCAAAAATCCTTTCAGCACCTCCAGCATCAAGTTTGCCCAAATTCCAATTATAAAAGGGTTTCTTCCGACCATCACTTTCGTTTTGGGAGTAAAGAAATGACAGCAAGAGAAATGTGAAAAAAAGGTCACAAGAACGGTTGAAACTCTAATAGTCATAGTATGAGTGCTATGATTTTATCTCACTCATGTGTGTAAACTTCGTAAAGCTATATATGGTCTTAAACAAGCTCTACGTTCTTGATACAATGAGCTTCCTCAGTTTGTTATTGCTTTTGGATTTTGCAATTCACATGCAGACACATCTCTCTTTGTTCTCATCAATGGAAGTCAATGTGTATATCTTCTTGTGTTTGTTGACGATATTATCATTTCAGGTAACAATAATGAAATGGTCGACTGAGTTGTTACCTTTCTTGTTCAACGTTTCTCCATTAAGAAACTTAAGCCTCTTAACTATTTTCTTGGTATGGAAGTAATTTCGCATGCGCATTGAATTATTTTTTCTCAATGCCCACATTTTCTTGATCTTCTTGCTCATACCAACATGATGGAGAGTAAATCACCCACATTCGAACTAGTCCAATGCCTATGCTACATGTTGGCACAACCCTTGCAGATCCAACTTAATATAGTGCCATTGTGGGTAGTTTACAGTACTTATATCTTACTCGACCAGAAACTGCTTTTGCAGTAAATAAATTACTGGAATATATTCATTGTCCAACCACCGATCATTGGACGACAATGAAATTGAAATGTCTCTTGTGTTATCTTTGTGGCACCTTTAATTATGGCAATTTTCTTCATCGTGACTCACCACTATCAATTCATGCCTTATCTGATGTTGATTTGGCATGAAATACAGAGGAACCTTCTTCTAATAGTGCTTATATTGTTTGTGTTGGTATAAATCATATTTCTTGGAGTTCCAAAAAGCAAACGATTGCTCATTCTTTTACTGAAACTGAATAACGGTCTATTGCCACTGCTGCTGAATTGACGTGCGTGTGTGCGCTTCTTATTTTTACTGATCTTCATGTTCAACTACATCAATGATCACACTAAGATAATATTTGAGCTACACTATTATGTTCAAATCCAGTATTCCACTCTCGCATGAAGCACGCCGCCATTAATTTTCACTTCATTCTAGATCAAGTTCAAAATGTAGCTCTCCGTGTCGCTCATGTCTCATCTTCTGATCAATTAGCGGATACTCTCATCAAACCACTATCACGAATTCGAATTTTTACTATCGAGGACATGATTGGACTCTCCGGGATCACAAAACCACTACCACAGATTCGAATTGTTACTATCGAGGACAAGATTGGACTCTCATCCCAGAGCTCCATACTGAGGGGGCATGATAGAGATAATTTTCAAGATATTTCATAATATTTGTTTTAATTGTAAATATCATTTGTGAAATGATTTGATTTCTGTACTTTATCATAGGAAATTTCTTTGATATGCATTAATGTAATAGCATGTCTAATGTGTACATTTATCCACGCGGTGACCGAAAAGTAATGCAATGAAAAATATTTTCTATTATTTACTTCTATATGGCTGGGTCAGGTTTGGCTGGTTTATGAACATCCATAATTAATATTTCAGAAAGACGTTTTTAACAAGGGAAATACTATTTAGATTCGACTCCACACACCACCACTTAAACAAACAAACAATTATGGGAAAGAGAAAAGGATCCAATCCACCTTTTTCCCCCGTCGCTCGCCCACCGTTTGCCCCCGTTGTCGAAAGCAACCATTTGACGAACAAGGGGGGGAATGGAAGGGAAAAAAAGAAGACGAAATTTTTGAAGAGTTCTCAGTACCGTCTAATAATTCTCGATACCGATTTTCTCAACAATTCTTCTATGTACCGATTTTCTTCTTGTGTATCTTTCAATAAACAAACACGGGGCACTAATTGTAGTTACTTCATATGCTAAATGCTAATCACTACAATAAGAAATAGGTGGGGCCCACGCGGTGGGTGTGTGAAAACTCTATCTACATTCATATCCTAAATACCAACCCAGCACCACATATAACACACACAAAACATACACTAAAGAAAAAAAAAATATAAAATAAACAGAGCAGTGGTGAAGCAAATTAGAAACACATACAACAATGGCGGCTGCTTCTTCTTCAATGGCGATGAGACAAGCAATTAACATGGTACATGCTTCCCACGTCAGATTTTCACTATCTGGTTTTATTATACCTAAATCACCTTCTGCATTCATCACCACCAACAATAACATTGATAATCAGTTCCTAATCAGTAATAACACTTTTGCCGAGTTATTTTCGAGCAACCGTAATATAATTCCGGTCTGTAAAGCATCACCGGCCGACAGGGTTTCACCGGCAGCCGATGACGACGGCGTTTCGTTAGGAACCATGAAACTTCCCTCCAACACCGATGTCGCTAGATTCGAAACCTTGCTATTTCAGGTAGATTTTTTTTTTTTTTAAATTGCTAATTTTTTCTTGTCTAGTCTAAGTAATTATGTAGAAAATTAGAAATGGTGACATATATTTGTATATGGTCTTATAGAAAAATGCAGTTTTCACACCTCAAGTTTGTACAAATTTCACATTTGATTCTCATATTCACAAAACACACATTTAGTCCCTCGTGTTTGAATAATTTGAACATTTTTCGTCGTCTTACCGTTAGTCCGTCAGTTGATGCAGTGATGGGTACACCTTAATTCTGTTAGTACTAACATAAAATTGACGAAAATGACTAGAAGTGTGTCTAATTTTTTAAACATGCGGAACTAGATGTGTTTCTTGTGAACATAGAGGACCAAATGTGAAATCGGTGCAAATTTAAGGGAAGAAAACTGTATTTTTCCTATTTCAGTGTCTATCTAATTAGCTTGTCCAAATGAAGAATATTGCAACGCACTTATAACTCATTTATTTATTCATGGAAAGAAATTGGGAGTTTTAAGCAAATCCCATTATAAAAGCAAAAATCAAGAACTAACCGAGAGTTAGATGCTACACCTGGTTATTTATATCGTGTGGATTTGAATCGTAGATTTGATTAGATAACTACCCACTAAGCACACATACACATGGGTGTGTGTGATTATGTGCGTAGATTTACGGTTCAAATCCACCCAGTGTAAATAACCAGCTGACAAAACCTACGTTGTTAAGTTTACCTATGCCTTTGGGGGAGAGAGTGCTGAATTTCGACGCTGCGTGGCCATAATCATCTTCAAATGAATTCAGTTTCTTTTTGTCTCGACTTTGATAGAGTTTATATACATTTCCTTCAGACAACAACTTAAAAACGATAATATATAGGTGACTCGTCGTTAATGAACTAATTAGTTACTCGATAGATGTTGTTTCTGCTTTCATATAATCGAAGGCCTCAATTACATGTGGATTGGAATAATAATTTTACTCATTCATAAAATCGCGACGCTACTTTTTTTACAGTGGGGGAACAGCCTATGCCAAGGTTCTAATTTGCCGCTTCCGTTACCACTCAAGGTTAGTTAGTGATCGACGATAGTTGCATTTAACTCGTAATTAATCGAAATCTTTAAATACAAGAATTTAATCTTAACTACTTTTTAAATGGTAGTAGTTGCTTCAATGTAGTGTATAGTTGCTAATAGATCATTTACGAATGTAATCAATGAGCAGGTTGATAAAATCCCGGGTGGAGCAAGACTTGGTTTCATCACAATTGGAGACGGAGAAACCGAAGTAGTAGTGTACATCGATTGCTTAGTATATCCAGGCACAGATAATTCCGCTCCGGTTTTCCGCGCCATAAGAAACGGCCCCAAAAAAGATCAACCGCCACCTGGAGAGCCAAGAATCATGCGAAGCCTATTGGACGCATTAAAAAAGTGCGTCGAAATAGCACGAGTTTGAATTTATTATTATTTTTTTGTTTGTTATTATACCTAGTAGTCTAGTACAGTTGTAATATAACTAATATTTTGTTTTCTTTCCAGCATTGCTGAATACTGTGAAGTTAAACTCCCTCTGTGTCGCGTCTTTAGTCATGCATAAAAAACGAAACGTAAATATGCTATCCAACGAAAAATGAATCATTGTTTGGGGAGCACATTACTAAGTTATTTCAGACAAGGTGGTTATCTTTAAATCGAAATAAAATTTTTAAAAGATGCAAAAACAAGAACAGGCCGGTTAAAATTATTTTTCGTCCGTATATGTTACAGCCGGAGATATATTATCCTGCATTAAATAAAAATAATTTTTTTTTAAAAAAAATCATCTGAATCTCAACTCAAATTCCCATTAAAGACAAAAAAGATTCATTACTATGTCTTATATATATATGTGTGTGTGTGTGTGTGCAGATTCCATAAACTTCTGAAACAAACAAGTGTAAGTAACAATGAAGAATCCCGACTCAGAGGATTCCTTCGAAGCAGAGGAAGATGATAGTTATGATGCTGTAGTAGTGGGGTCTGGTTACGGTGGTTCTGTTGCTGCATGTCGAATGTCGATAGCAGGTCTCAAGGTTTGTTTGTTAGAGAAAGGGCGAAAATGGGAATCTAAAGATTTCCCAACCGATAGTTTAAGGATGATTTCGGCTGTCAGAATCGATAACCGGAACTTGGGAGTCAGCTTCGGTCCAAACAATGCTTTATTTCAGGTCTTTCTTTTTTGTTCTTATAAGATTTTGTTTTCATTATTTATCCAACGGATGTGATAAATGTCGTTTCAGTTTTAATAATATTATTTTGACTGATTTTGACCATTTTCGAGTTTGAATTTGGCAAAATTTTCTAAACAAGGAATTAGTGGATCTTTCAGTTAGCATTCTACTCCAGCTCGAGTCGCCACGATTGGATATCGAATGAGAAAGATATGCGTTAATCAATGAACACTTCTCACAATCTAATTGATTAAAGTTGGATTAGAAAATATTCTGAATTTTGTCAAAATCAAACTAGGAAATGGGTCGAAATCACGTCCAAATTCAAAACAGTATTAGTAAAATTGAGTCGACATTTAACATTTCAGTTTATCGAATAATTAATAAAAAAAAATCAGGTACATATAGAAGACGATTCTCTAGCAGCAACAGCATGCGGCTTAGGCGGCGGCTCGTTAGTAAACGCAGGAGTGATGTTGCCCACGCCAGCTCGTGCGCGACGGGACCCACGATGGCCGAAGCCTTGGGAAAAGGATTGGGACTTATACGTGGGGTCCGCTTCGGAGATGCTAAGGGTACAGAATATTCCATTTGAGTTCCAAAATTCCAAAATCATGCAACAAGTGATTGATCACAACGAGTACGAAAAAAACATCCACAGTAATCCAATGAAACTGAGCATGAGTTTCGACATTGAAGAACACGTTTCTGAATCGAGAAAGTCTCTAGAAACTTCCGGAAACTGTCTCGCGTGTGGGAATTGCCTCTCTGGATGTCCTTACAACGCCAAAAATTCCACCGATAAAACTTATTTAATCTCGGCTATTCAAGTATGCGTTATTCTTTAATTTTCGACTTTCATTTTTTGAAGTCGTATAAAAATTAAAATGGACTTGATTTTTCCACAGGCAGGATGTACTATTAAAACGGAATGCGAAGTTCAATACGTGGTACGAAACAACGAAGAAGAAGATTTCAAAGGAAGAAGAAGCACGCGAAGATGGCTTGTATTTCTCGACGAATTTGACTATATAACATGTGATATGGTTATACTATCGGGTATATAGTAATCAAGAAAGATGGTAACTTTTATATATTATTTTTTTTTCTTCGTAAAATGTAATCTATATACGTAATATTCTTCTGCAGCTGGAGTATTCGGTACGGCAAAAATACTTTTTCAATCTCAAATGAGAGGATTGTCAGTCTCGGAGAAGCTCGGCTCGGGATTGAGCTGCAATGGCAATAATGTAGCTTATCTCGATCGGAGCTCGGCTCCATTAAATGCTTTTGGTCTGAATAAAAATCAGTTTTCGAATATTCCTTTTCGGGAAAGACCAGGGCCTTCGATTTCTTCGTCATATACTTCTTCATTGGGGTTCACCATTCAGGTTTGAGGCACATAATTGGTATTTCTTTGGATTTTTTATCGTTGCTTCGTAGATAATTTTTACGAATTCGTTGATACAATTTCGATATTTCTAGACTATTTTTTGGAGTATGATGTATCTAGGGGTGGAAAACGGAAAACTAATTCCAATTCCGTTCCAAACAAAATCAGAAAAATCGGAAATTGGAATGGCAAAGTTTGTTCCAAAATCGGAAATTTTTGGCCCCAAATCAACGGAATTCTGAATTTTTCATTTTTTCAGTCACTTATAATATGAAACACATAATAAATTGATATTATAAGTGTAATTTCCGCGGAAAATTGAAACTTCCGAAAATAATTTTTCGGAAAATTAAAATCGGATTGGAAATCAGAATCTAATATGTATTCATTCCAATTCCAGTCCAAAGTTTTTGAAAATCATAAATTATTTTTGAAAATTTAAAGTCAGATTCGAAATCGTAATCTAATATGTATTCCAATTCCACTAAAAGAAATTTTTTATTTTTTTTTTAAATCGAAACTTTCAGAATTCGGAATGAAAAATATTGTTCCAAAATAAAAAATATTCGGATTGGAATTCGGAACTCGGAAATCGCAAATTCCGTTCCAATTTCCACACCTAGATGTATCAAATAATGAAATCATTTTTATTTCTTATTTTTTTTCTTCATGCAGAGTGCAGTAATTCCAACAGCATATCCATGTTTCATATTCAAAGGAATAACAACATACAAATGGCAGTATCGAAATTCGTTACTCCTACTCGACATTATCGACAGGCTAAAGCATTTCATCGCAGGCTGGAAACACAACCAATCAGCAATGGTACTAAACGCAATGGGATACGACGAAAGCAACGGGAAACTCACATTCGAAAAAACCACAAACAAAATTACGTTTCTACCCCCGCACGACCCTCTGCTGCCTAAAAAAATCGAGGCTTTCCAAAAAATCGCCAAGAAAATAGGAGGAACACTCTTCATGTCAAGATATAGAAGCACTTCCGTACATCTCTTAGGCGGCTGTATCGTCTCGACAGATGTTTCTTCGGGTGTCTGTAATTCCGACGGACAAGTTTTCGACCGCTCATCTTCGAGTGGGGTCCACTCCGGACTTTATATTTGCGACGCCTCGTTAATACCTTGTTCGGTTGGGATTAATCCTTGTCTCACTATTGCAGCTGCAGCTGAGCATGTGAGTAAGAATCTTGTCCTAAATGCGACCAAGTACGTAAGAAATTTTGTCGGTAATAAAAACTACGTACAGAAACGGGGATTTGTGTCGAAGTTTAAGACAAAGAAGAGGTGCGTTTCGGAAGTTACGACGAAAGAAGTTATGAGAGGGGAAATTGGTGGAATGCCTTGTGCAGCTTATCTTAAATTGAGGTTCGATTCTTTGGAAAATAGTGAAAAATCTCGTCGAAATTTACGAGGCGAAGTTCGAGGGTATATTTTATGCAAGGGTATCGAAACGGACAAAATGTACATTGTTCACGGAGAAGTCGACTTATGTAAAATAGATACGAAAACTCCTCACACGCAGTATATGCATTATCATCTCCTCATTGCAGCTTCATCCGGTTCAAGGTTCTTTTTTTTTTTTTTTTTTTTTTTTTTTATTTCTTCCACTACACATTTTTTTTCGAAATACTCGTTTCTTGATAATTTGAAGGCTTTTATTCGATGCAGATATGTTTTCGAAGGAAGAAAGATAATGAACCCGTATCTCGTTGGATTATACGCATGGAGGGAATCCACAACATTGGATGTGACATTGAGAAAAATCACAAATAATATCGAAGAAAACGCAATAAATCTAAAAGGGAAGCTTCGTATTTCGTTTCTAGAGCTTCTGCAAAGCGCTTATGCACTCGAAGGTGGAAGCAAGTACAGGTTCATATTTCTCTTAATGCAATCACTTCTTACAACCTACATCACGCAAACACCTCGAGGAAGCCTCGTCACTTTCGCCCCGACGAAATTCACTCGGGAGCCTTATCCAAATAGTACGATTCACGAGGTTCAAACAGGTGGTTCATATAGTATACACAAAACTTAATTCAAACTATATTATCAACTACTTATTCGACGTTACAAAATTTTGCAGACGAAGATTGTGTAATATATTGCCGGCATTGGATTTGCTGCTACAGCCAAACAGAACTTAGCGAACAGAAAAAACCGTACCCTGTCCTTTTAATCAACGGTTATTCGACCGAAAGCTATTGTTTACCAACCGAGCCAAATGACCTTGTAAGAACTTTACTGAAACAAGGCCGTGATGTGTGGTTACTTAAGACAAGATTGGATCCATCGAATAATTCTTCAGACATCTTATCTATCGAAGATATTGGCACAACTGACATTCCAGCTGGTACATATAAACTAATATTTTTACCGAAGCTTAACCCCGTTTTCTCACCTTCCATTCGTTGCTCAAAATATAGTCTCGTTTTTTTTTGTTTTTTTTTGTTTTTTTTTTTGCATGCAGCGATGAATATGATCAAAGTTTTCTACGGGGAATCGAAATCGACGAAAGTACATGTAGTTGCACACTGTGTCGGAGGTCTAGCAGTTCATATTTCATTAATGGGAGGTTATATCTCATCCAAATATATAGCTTCTCTCTCGTGTACAAATTCTTCTATGTTCTTTAAGCTCACCGCATCGTCGTTATTCAAAATGCGGCTGCCCCTCGTTCAAGTAAGCGCCTTTTTTATTGTGCGTAAATTACGAACAAAAAGACAAATAAAGCAATAATTCAAGTTCGTATACAGATGTCGATGGCGATAATGGGCAAGAACAAGACACTACCTCTGCTTCAGACATCAACCGCAAGTTTCCGACATCGGCTCTTGAAATCAATAGCGCGTTTAATCCCACGCTACGAAAGATGCAGTTATGACGAATGCGAGGTGTTCTCGGGTATATTCGGGAATACATTCTGGCACGAAAACGTAAGCGAGTCGATGCACCACTGGACGCACAAAGAGAATCTGCGAAAGCTTCCGATGTCGGCATTTCCTCACCTCAGACGAATATGTAATACCGGTTTCATAGTTGACGGGAAAGGTGAAAACTCGTACTTAATTCACCCCGAGAGGATGGCGGTGCCGACGCTGTACATATCGGGGGGACGACCGATTCTTGTGACTAAAGAAACTTCGTTTCTTGCGAATAAATACATGAAGCTGCACCAGCCCGGCTACAGGCACGAGAGGGTGGTGGTCGATGGTTTCGGCCATTCGGATCTTTTGATTGGTCAGAAATCAGATGAGAAGGTTTTTCCACACATACAAAATCATATTGAGTTGGCTGAAGATGAAATGAGTTCTTTCAAGAAGCAGAGAAGAGAGTATAATAAGTACATGAAAGAGGCTTTGGCATGGAGTTGTGATCCATATGAAGATGGAGAAAGTTTTGGGAGTTGGGTTTTGCCTTTTATCACCATTTTATTACTTGTGCTTCTTTTCAAATTATTTTTCTTTGTTGAGGTTTGGTTGAGTTTATCAAGAAGATGACTATGCTAATGCTAATCATGTTTTGGATTGAGTTATTTGAAATGATCGGATTTGAAACGACTCCAGTCGGGATGGGATTGAAAGATTTCACGAAAATGCTCCCAAACAATGGCTAAAAACGAGAGCTATGAATTTGAAATCATTTCATGGATTTGTTATCACATATTTTAACGCGTTTATTGCATTTACTACCCTTCTGAAAATCGCAAATGTGCGAGCCCCCTATTATAAAAAAAATAGCAAATATCCCCGGCCAAACATGAATTGCCTATTATTACCCCTAGATTTTGTCAAGCATGAATTGCCTATCATATATATCTTTCTATAAAATCAATAAATGTTTATTGAATTTAGTGAAATTTTCTAGATTATAGATTATGTGAAATATTCTTCAGTTTGTATCTGTTTTACTCAATTCAAGCTACACATTTTGAAACAAGATGATCATAAAATGCGTCTCTTGGCTTGTAAATATCAGATCGTGGTGCATCAGAAACTCTATTTTTGCACAAAACAAGTACAAATTATAAAACATTTCACGGAACGTAGAAACTTCTATTGAATTTGACACCATAAGAATGGATGTCCAAGAAAATCCATAGTTGAAGGATTGTTGTAATTACCAAACATAGAGGGTTTTTACCGTAATTACCCAATTTTAAAAGGAGATAAAATACAAAATAATGAAATAATGAAAACAAATTGGAAATGGTTCCAACATTGCCGGTTACTGCAAATTTGAAGGAAGTAAAAATTGAAGGAAAAAGGAAGAGGTAGAATTAAAAGAGAATAAATATGGTCCAAAAAATTCAGTTGTTTACACTTCAGAGAGAGAGAGAGAGAGAGGGAGAGATGAATTATTTCTCTCAGTATTCTACTCCGCCATTAATCCGTACTTCAAAGCTTCAGTATTCCTCCAAACCCTCACATTTTTTTTTGGCGCGAACGAGGAACACAAAAAACGCTTACGCTACCTGAGACGCATTTCAAATCGCCAAAACAAGTGCAGAGAGACAATCGTCTGAAACTTCCATCTCCTCCGCACGATTATGTACGACGACTAATTGAAGCTTATGTGTAAAGCGTACTTCTCCGTTTCAATTTTTGTTGGGCAGAAAATCAGCAATTTGCACCAAAAAGTCAACTGCAATTAAAAGACGCAAATCAAGGTGGTGGGCTCTACCCTTCAATTTTTTTTTTTTTTTTTTCAATTTAGAACACCAGCTTCATGTTTTTGACTATTTTTGCGTTCTGCTTTCAATCCTTTGAATGGTGACGGCTGCAATGTTGAATTTGGACTTAAAGCACTAACGTGAGTACTAATTAAGTAAAAGTTTGAAAATCCCCGATTCTAGTTATTAATGCTGCCGGCTATAGCTTTCGATCCGATTTTAGCAACTTGCACATTGTTATCTAGGCCTACACATTAATGAACCCTATGTTTTGGACATCCATTATTTGAGATATTATTGAATTTGGGATCATTTGAAATGTTTGAATTTTCGGGTCCGGGTGTAGTTGGGTTGTTCGTCGAGAAGGTGGACTCGTCTAGTATTAGTTCACATTGAAGTAGATATGGTTTTTAATTCAAAGTTATAGATTTTTTTTTAGTGAGCCGTCATCAATTTTGCGGTTTGACTATTTTCCGTTCAACGGTTTGTTCCTTTAAAAAATGATGGTTGACATGTTGTATATAATATAACCTGCAATACCAACTTGGGAGGGGAATCTTCTGTTGGTTCTTCTAACTGTATTCTTAATATTTTCGAGTAGAAACCACGTGATTTTTTTCTGTCGTTGTTTTTGCTTCTATCTTTTCAATCAATTATATTGAATTTACAATTTGTTCGAAAATGGAGAATCCCAAATCGGAGGATGGTGGTTATGATGTTGTTGTTATTGGTTCTGGATATGGAGGTTCGGTTGCTGCATGTCGAATGTCCATAGCAGGGTTTAAGGTTTGTTTGTTAGAGAAAGGGCGAAAGTGGGAAGCACAGGACTTTCCGACCGATAGTTTCAAGATGTTGTCTGCTGTCAGGGTGGAAAACAGAAACGTAGGAATCAATTTCGGTCCGAAAGATGCTCTGTTTCAGGTCATTTGGTCTTCTTTAAACACGTATAGAAGATTTCGTCGTAAAATATTTTCTATCGAATCGCGATAATAACATATGTTATCGAGTAGCAATATGCCGATTTGCAGAATCCTATTGCCTAATATTCGTCGCGGAATTATAAAAGTTTAGATGCAATAGCTTACACAAAACTATCTCATCTGTTTGTTTTCTTGTTCTCGAGAATGATTAATTATGTCAATACGAATACAGGTACATCTACAAGATGATGCTGCAGCAGTAACTGCATGTGGCTTAGGTGGCGGTTCACTAATAAATGCAGGAGTGCTGTTGTCCACGTCAGCTCGTGCTCGAAGAAATCCCAGATGGCCAAAATCTTGGGAAGAAGATTGGGAAAAGTGCGAGGCTTCTGCTCTACAGATGCTAAGGGCACAGAAAATTCCATTGAAATTTCAGAACTCCAAGATTATGGAAGGTGTCTTAGGCGAAGAATTCGATAAGAGCATCAACAATAACATGAAAGTCAGCATGAATTTCGATATCGAACAGGTTTCTGATTCAAGGGTGTCTCAAGAAACCGGAAGCTGTCTAGCGTGTGGGAATTGTCTTAGTGGCTGTCCTTACAATGCTAAAAATTCGACCGATCGAACTTATCTTGTATCTGCTATCCAAGTATGTTTCTCTTTTGAATTTATGTCCAAAAGACTCTTAATATATTGTTACGTCTTATTTTTAAAATTTATTTTTGAAGTGTTTGGATACTGAGCTTATAAGCTATTTTTACTCGTTATAAGATCTTAAATAAAAATGTGGGTAGATGTACTTTTTTTTTTTTAAATCTTCAAAGCTCTCCAACAGCTTATTTTTGGAATTTTTAAAATCTTTTTGGAAAAAATTACCAAACACTTTTAAAGAGCTTATAAGCTCTTAACATCTTATAAGCGACTTTAAACAGCTTATAAGCTCAGTCAAACACCGAGTCTAATTCAGATTGTTTCCACAGTTTAGATAAGTTAAACTGAAGTAGATTTTTTTTCTGTTTTCTGTTTGTAGGCAGGATGTACAATTAAAACAGAATGTGAGGTTCAATATGTGTTAAGTAACAAAGAAAATACATGCAACAAGGACGGAAGATCGAAAAGAAGAAGCGAGCGTCGATGGCTTGTATTTCTGAATGAATTCGACTATATAGCATCTGATATAGTTATACTCTCAGGTGAATTTGTGCTCAAGATAACTTGCTCGTATTTTACTAATATTAAGCGAAAATGTGATTTCTAATATATAAATACTTCCACTGCAGCTGGAGTATTCGGTACAGCAAAAATACTTTTTCAATCCCAATTAAGAGGATTAGCTGTCTCGGAGAAGCTTGGCTCAGGATTGAGCTGCAATGGCAATAACGTCGCCTATGTAGCTGAAAGCTCGGCCCCTTTAAATGCTATTGGACTAAATAGGAATCAGTTTTCGAATATACCTTTTCAAGAAAGACCAGGGCCTTCGATTTCTTCGGCATATACTTCATTGGGATTCACCATTCAGGTTTGAGTCATATTATATTGGAAAAATTTCCTTTATATCGAACCTACTTAGTATACTTATTACGAGTTGTTATTGTGAAAAATGAATAGCCTTTTTCTCCTCTCTTTTGCAGAGTGCAGTAATTCCAACAGCCTATCCAAGCTTCCTATTTAAAGGAATAACAACCTACGGATGGCAATCTAGCTACTGGCTCTTACACGGCATAACAGACAGGATAAAGCGTGTACTAGGTTCGAAGAGCGGGCAAGAAATAATTCTCAATGCAATGGGACATGATGACAGCAGTGGGAAACTCACGTTCGAAAAAGAAACAAACAGAATTCTCTTTCAGCCACCGCACGATCATTTGCTGCCGCGAAAAATCGAGGCTTTCGAAAAAATCGCCAAGAAAATAGGAGGAGTTCTCTTCATGTCAAAATATAGGAGCACCTCGGTACATCTCTTAGGAGGGTGCATTGCTTCAACGGATGTCTCGTCTGGTGTCTGTAATCCGAACGGTCAAGTTTTCGATACAACGAGTCCGAGTGGGGTCCACTCTGGACTTATATTTGTGATGCCTCGTTATTACCGTGTTCTATTGGAATCAACCCTTGTCTCACTGTTGCTTCAGTTGCTGAGCATGTAAGTAGACAACTTGTCAAGGACTCTGTGAAGACTAGTGGGAATTTTGTAAATAAAAAAATCGATAAGAAACCAGGCTCGATATATAATGGTAAGATGGAAAAGGGTTGTGAGTCGGAAGTAGTTGTGACTAAAGAAACCATGAGAGGGCAAGTTGGTGGTATGCCGTGTACAGCTTATCTAAATTTGAGATTCGGAACAAATAATGATTCCGAAAAATCTCATCCTCTTTTACGAGGTGAAGTGGGTGGATATGTCGAATGCATGGCTTTGGAAATGGAGAAGATGTATATAATTCATGGTGAAGTTGATTTATGTGAAACAGATACGAGAACTCCTTACACACAGTATATGCGTTATCATCTCCTTGTTGCAGCTTCTTCTGGTTCGAGGTTCGAATACGAGTTTTGAATGTCGAATTGTTCTCCTATTATATATTTGTTGAATTCGAGATTGATGGAGGTTGTTCTTTTTCATGCAGGTATGTTCTTGAAGGGAGAAAGATAATGAATCCATATCTACTAGTTCTGTATGCATGGAGAGAATCAACGACATTGAATGTGACACTGGCGAAAATCAACGATAAAATGCCGGGAGAAGATTCGATGAATCTAAAAGGAAAGCTTCGTATTTCCGTATTAGAGCTTCTGAAGAGTGTCTATGCTCTTGAAGGTGGAAGCAAGTATAAGTTCGTATTTCTTCTAATGCAATCACTTCTTACAACCTATATTATACGAGCACCTCGAGGAAGTCTCGCCAAATTCAGTCCCGTGAAATTAGCTAGCGAACCTTATCCACACAGTACGATTCATGAGATTCAAACAGGTGACAAGTTAATTCCGATACTCCTGCAACTTAATTCAACCTGTGTATGTTTGTCCAAATCTTACCATCCTTATAATTTACTGAATCACTGTCACTGTGAAATTTTCAGAGGATAATTTTACAATATCTTGCCAGCATTGGGAAAGTTGTGACCGACAACTCAAACGGGAGGAAAAACCATACCCTGTTCTTCTAATTAATGGTTATGCAACAGAAAGCTATTGTTTACCAACCGAGCAAAATGATCTTATTAGAACTCTACTAAAAGATGGGCACGATATATGGTTACTTCATTCACGAGTGCACTGGTCGAATCCTTCAAACAACTTCTCAGTTGATGACATAGGCAAAATAGACATTCCAGCAGGTAAAATTTATGTAAATATATGCCGTTTGCAGCTTACCGATATTTCAGTTGATGATTTTTTTTATTTTTTATAATTTTTTTTTGTGTGTGCAGCAATGAATAAGATTATTGAGTTCTACGGTGAATCCATAAGAGTACACGTAGTAGCACACTGTGTTGGAGGTTTAGCCATTCATATCTCGCTTATGGGAGGCTTTGTACCGGCCAAACATATAGCTTCTCTGTCTTGTACAAACTCCTCAATGTTTTATAAACTCACCACATCCTCGTTGGTCAAAATGTGGCTTCCCCTTCTCCCAGTTAAGCATTTCTTGCTCGTTATTATTACATGTGATAAATGTCATTTCAGTTTTAATAGTACTGTTTTGGACTTTAAACGTGATTTTGACCATTTTCAAGTCTGAATTTGGCAAAACTCAAAAGACGGCGTTGGTAGTTCTGTGAGAACGCTTTCTAATCCAACTTGATCCACCAATATTGGATATCGAGTGAGAAAGATATGCATGAATCAATGAACACTACAGTTTCCGTGTTTTGAATTTTGTCAAACTCATACTAAAAAAAAGGTTAAAATCATGCTCGAAGCCAAAAAACGGCATTAGTAAAATGGAAACGACATCTAAAATTTCAGTTTGGTTAATGGTCTAACTATTATCTCTTACAAATTGCAACCAACTTGCAGATGTCAATGACAATAATCGGTAAGAACAAGATACTGCCCATGCTGCAAGAATCTGCAGCAAGTTACAGACACAAGCTTCTAAAATCAATAGCGCGTTTAATCCCTCGCTACGAAAGATGCACCTGTGACGAATGCGAGGTCTTCTCAGGCATATTCGGCAACGCGTATTGGCACGAAAACATAAGCGATTCGATGCACCACTGGATGAACAAGGAGAATCTGCCGAAGCTTCCAATGGCAGCATTTCCTCACCTCCGACGAATTTGTAATTCCGGTTTCATAGTGGACAGTAAAGGTAGCAACTCTTATCTGATTCACCCCGAGAGAATGGCAGTGCCGACGCTATATATATCGGGCGGAAGAACCCTACTTGTGAGAACCGAGACTTCGTTTCTTGCGAATAAATACATGAAGCTGCACCAGCCTGGCTACAGGCACGAGAGGGTGGTGGTCGATGGTTTCGGCCATTCGGATCTTTTGATTGGTCAGAAATCAGATGAGAAGGTTTTTCCACACATACAAAATCATATTGAGTTGGCTGAAGATGAAATGAGTTCTTTCAAGAAGCAGAGAGAGTATAATAAGTACATGAAAGAGGCTTTGGCATGGAGTTGTGATCCATATGAAGATGGAGAAAGTTTTGGGAGTTGGGTTTTGCCTTTTATCACCATTTTATTACTTGTGCTTCTTTTCAAATTGTTTTTCTTATCAGGGTTTTCATAGTTTTTTTTTTTTTTTTTTTTTTTTTTTTTTTTTTTTTGTTGTTGAAGTTTCCCTGATTCATAATGGATGTTAAATCGGACTGTGATTGAACTTTAGATTAGATAGAGGAAATAAATAAAAACGTAAATTACGGCCATTCCTGAAATAAGGTCAAACTACAAAAAAATCCTTCGTGTTTGAGTAATTACAACCATCCCCTCCTTAACTATGAATCTTCTTAAACGTCCGCCCTTGTGGTGTCAAATTTAGTAAAATATTCGTCAGTTTGTATCCGTTTTATCCTATTCGAGCTCTACATTTTAAAACAAGATGATCATAAGATGTGTCTCTTGGCTTGTAAATATTAGCCCGTGATGCTTCAAAAATTGCATTTTTGTAGATTATGTTTAATTGACACCATAAAGGTGGATGCGTAAGAAAATTCATTGTTGAAGTATATGGTTTTGTAATTAACCAAATATATTTTTTTCTTTTTTCATAATTTGAGCTTATTTCAAGGGATGGCCGTAATTTACCCTAAATAAAATATAGGTGTTTTGCACCTTATAATCGACGTTTGTATAATTTGAGAATGAAAATGATGTTTGTTTTTATACGGACAAAAGATATAAAATGCTAATTTAGACTACTATTTGCTAATTTAGACCAATAAAAGCTAGACGACGTCGTCTGAAAGCTAACTGGCCATTACTTCCAGAATTGCGTCACACATTCAACGGCGTGAACATGTCGAAAGCTATGAGCAAACCGGGTCTAATCAGTCTCCTTAAGAACCGGCTCCTACATGGACCGGCACCGATCCTCCACCACCCCCGGCGATCCATTCAAACCCTAGCATTTGAAGAGATCAAATCAACGCCGGAAAAGCCCCATCAATTCACGGCGTTTGTAGTCCACGGCCTCCTCGGCTCCGGTCGCAACTGGCGTTCCTTCTCCCGCTCCCTCGCTTCCTACCTCTCCCCCGCCCGTAAGTAAATTGATTTCATCGCCGATCAGTTTTTTTTTTCTAAAATTCAAATCCTTTTAATTTGTGGAATCAGTTGTTTTCTCCATCATTCGACGTATACTTTTCAGATTTTGTTGTTGTTGTGTATATCAATATATTGATTCTCTTTCATTGTTGTTTACGTGGTGCAATACTCAGAAAGTATAGTGCTAAAAGAATTGGCCTTTTTGTTTTTTTAATAATAATGTTTTTTTTTTGTTTCAATTTGGTAATCTTTTTAGATGAGTAATCTGTAAAATCAGTTTTTGTAGAGCTCTATAAAGTGTGGCGCAATTAGTGCACCTCCGATTTCGTATCGTGCAGAAGCAGAAGTGATGTTTCTCCCCTTCTGGAATTTGAGTTCTGCACAACATGATTTTTTTATCTCTGTATAACTCGCGTGTTTTGATATGTCCGTTTTACCTAAGAATAGCTTATAATGTATGCAGAATGGAGGATGGTTCTTGTGGATTTGAGGAATCACGGGAGTTCGGCAGAAATAGAAGGACTATTGCCCCCTCACAATCTAGAAAATGCAGCGAATGATCTGGCGAATTTGGTGAAATCGGAAGGCTGGGATTGGCCGGATGTTATTATTGGCCACTCGCTCGGTGGAAAGGTAGCTATGCAGTTTGCCCAAAGTTGTGCTAACGGAAATTACGGTGATAACGTTACCTTGCCCAAACAGGTATTCTTCCTTCTATGAATTAAGCTACAATGCTGGTTCTTTGTTCTTCAAATGATCATATCTAGTTTGCTAAAAACTAATTGCGAAATAGTACATCTTTCGTTTTTACTTTTTTTTTTTTTTTTTTTTGTGTTGTATGATGTTTGTATATTCTAATCTTAACAGCCTTGATTTATCGGCTTACGGATGTGTGAAACTGTTGCAGAACAGGTATGGGTATTGGACTCTGTTATCGGAGAAGTGATCCGAGACAATGGTGATGGTGAGGTGGAGAAAGTTTTGCAAACCTTGCAGAGTCTGCCTTCAACTATACCGTCCAGAAAGTATTTTCTCTTCGATTTATTTATATGTTTATTTATTTATTCACCTCTGTAATTATGTTAGGATAATTGTTATCTGTTTGTCATTTAACCCTGCAACTCACGTACGTGCAATGTTGTATTGATCAATGCATTGCTTATTGATGTGTTTGGTGATGTGGCCAGCTTGAAGTGTTGAATGTGCTTGTGCTTTTAAAGTTACACTTGGTTCGATTTATTTTTTTAATTTATTTTTATTTCCGATGGGTAAGGTGGCTGGTAGATCACATGCTGAAGCTCGGGTTTTCAAAGTCATTATCGGAATGGATAGGAAGCAACCTCAAGAAATCAGGAGAACACGAGACATGGGCATTTAATCTTGACGGGGCTGTGCAGATGTTTAATTCTTACAGGTTCGATTAACATTCTTGTAACTTTCTCATTAGTTCTACATATTGCGGTTTCACAAGACATGCATAGTTGACTTTGTTCCGAAAATTATCTTAGGGAGATGGATTATTGGTCCCTATTGGAGCACACACCCAAAGGCATGGAGATAAATATTCTGCGTGCTGAGAAGAGTGACAGGTGGAATCGAGATATTATACAGCAACTTGAGCACTTGGATTCCAAACGGGAAAGTGAAACCGAGGGGAAGGTCTCGCTTCATGTTCTTCCCAATGCGGGGCACTGGGTTCACGTAGATAACCCGAAAGGACTTCTTGAAATTGTGGCCCCCAGAGTTGCCTCTGTATGTTAGCTGCTTGTTTATCTTCAAGTTGTATTGAATTTATACACTAGTTTAAAGTATCAAATTATCGTGGAGTTAGCTGATTGCTGTAAGCACTGTGATACGGCTCGATCGGTCGTGATTCTGAAATCGGTCGTGAATTTATACCTAATTCTTTTCTTGCTTGGAATAAGACCTTAATCTTTGAGCATGGGGAAATTGTTTTATGTTATAATTGGTTTGAAGAGCATCTTCTTGCTTAAGGATTCCTGATTTTTTTTTTCTATTATTATTATTATTTTTTTATTTATTATTAGATAAAGTGCTTCATGCTTGACTTGATACTTCTCATATTTTGTCAATTACAACAACACAAATAATGTACGATTAAAAAGAAATTGCCAAAAATAACTTTTTAAAATTAATTATTAAAAATAGAAAGAGAAAAATATAAAATAAACATCAATCTCGCATAAAGAATCTTCTTATTACGTCCACCAACTTACGTACCATTTGATGATTTTTTTTTTCTTTTATATCAAGATCGAATTCATCATAATGATTAATCAATAAAATAATTTTATAATTTTTAATTTAAATTATTAAAGTAAATAATTTCATCCAATATGTGAAAAATTATACAATCTAAAACATTTTTTTTTATGAATAGTAATAACCAATAAGTACATGATTTGAATCATCTATGGGCAATTGGGCATTGAAATAAAAGGGCCAAGGCCCATTAGTTAATAAGCTGCAGCCCATCTCCGTTATAAAATCTACAATTAGGGTTCTTCATTCTCGTTAGCAGGCACCGCAGTTAAACCCATTTTTTTTTTTCAAAATTAGGGTTTTCGACATCCGACAGCCATTTTCCAGCAGCCGAAGCCATGGTAATTCCCTCAAATCACACCCCTTACATTTTCCTTTTTACATTTTTCGTTATGCTGTTTGCGAAGTTTAAATCTGATTGTTCTTCGTAAGTGTTAGAATTCTGAATTTTTTTGTTTTGTGTTTTTTTGCTTCGTCTGCAAATTCTTCCACTGATTTATGTAAATCGTTTGATTCTCCTTCTTCAATTTTTTTGCTGTGTAAATCTTAGCATGGTGGGTTTACTTCTGCATTTGGTATGGGGATTTTCTGAGTGAATTTAATTTTTATGAAGTCTATTTTATATGCTGGTGCTTGTAATTTATTATTCAATTATTAGATTTAAGAAAAAAAGGATATATGGATTATTATTAACACTGTTCATTCACTCTTAATTTGTACAAATCTTGTGAGTGGGTAAATTTCTGACCTTTTTGTCGAAAATGTAGCTATCTATAAATATATTTGTTCAATATTGAATTGACACTATCTTTGTATTCCCTTTGGATTCTTATTCTTATTTACATGATTCGTTGGCTGTTGTAGTCGAGGAGAAAGGTTAGGGAGCCTAAAGAAGAGAATGTCACCCTCGGACCTGCCACTAGGGATGGAGAACTTGTGTTTTGCGTGGCTCACGTCTTTGCCTCGTTCAACGACACCTTCATTGTGAGAACTTCACTTCGATATACTCTATGTCTTTGTTTACTGTTACCTTGGTAGAGTAAATGTTAATATATTTGCTAAATTTATATACTTTATTAATTACTCTTCCATTTTCCTTGCAGCATGTGACTGATTTATCAGGAAGGGAAACCATGGTTCGTATCACAGGTATAATTTAATTATTTTAATTTTCTTAAATATTGCCTTTTTGTATGCGACTTTGGGGTCAATTTGTTGATAAGTTTTTTAATTCGTTTACTGCTTGATTTCTGTCCTCGTGGCACATCTATTCTCCTGTATATTTTTATTATTAGTTCTGAGTTTATTACTTTTCGTCTGAAGCCCAAAATTACTAGTTTGCTATTATTCTTTTTTTTTTTCTGATTTTTTATGACCTTGCGCGTAATATAGGTGGTATGAAGGTGAAAGCTGATAGAGATGAATCATCACCATATGCCGCTATGCTTGCAGCACAAGATGTTTCTACAAGATGCAAGGTTATTTATAATTCCGTTCTAAAACTCAATTCTTTACTTTTAATCACTATTCGGTTACTGAAGACGGAAAAATATACAGGAGTTAGGTATTAACGCACTTCACATTAAGCTCCGCGCTACTGGTGGTAACAAGACTAAAACACCTGGTCCTGGTGCACAGTCTGCACTTAGAGCCCTTGCTCGTTCCGGCATGAAGATTGGTCGCATAGGTACTTGACATTTTTTTTCGATTCACAAACATCATTTATCGATTTTTTTTAATGTAGCAGTTATTGTATTTGTTTGAACATAACGGAATTCTAATAGTTTTAACCGAATATGCTGGTTTATTTATCTTTCAGAGGATGTGACTCCAATTCCAACTGACAGCACCAGAAGAAAGGGTGGTAGAAGGGGAAGGAGGCTGTAACTTTTTACTTGGTACAACCGTTTGTTTCAGTTGCCATTCGAATGTTTCTCGAATTTTGTTTATTTTTTTACAATGTGATCCACTTTTAGTTTAAACATGGATTTTGATGTCTGATTGTAGTTGAGAGTCTGTCGAACTTCTGGAACATGCAATATCAATGTCTTGTCTGAAAATTTAATCCTACTTGCTATTTTCTCGTCATATTTTCTTTCTTTTTCCTTTCTGTGTCTTTGGTTATGTTCGTTTCAAATTTCTACTGGGAATAAAATGTAATGACTCTCTTGCCAATAAATGCAAGACAGTGTTATTATTCCCTATATGGAGTCTCATTCTTTACTTTGTCAGCTGTCTTCATTCTGTTGCAGTTGATTTTCAAGAATGATACATGACTAGTATATATTTGAATTTTAATTTAATTTGATTAGTAATGTTATTAGTAGTATAAATAGAGTCATCATTTATCTTTAAATCTAATATAATCATTTTAGTGATTATTAAAATACAGTAGTAAATAAATAACTATAAAACAACACATGAAACTTATGTGTAGGATTTTTGGATCAATCTAAGACTCTATGAATCTATTTTTTTAAATATTATTTTTTAATTTGCCAGTGAATTGATTATAATATTTTTAAGTTCTAAAACATTCATCATTCTGCAAGATGATATATATTTTTTTATTGGTGAATTCTCTAAATCATTTATTACGGCTAATCATCTGTAAATTATTAAAAATGGGACTCGCGCAATCCTATTATTTCATTGAGATATTAAATTATCTAAAAATTAATAATTATTAATTTATACATTACTTAATAATATTAAATAATCAGTTTATGAAATTATTTTTAGGGGTCTTAAGATATAGGTCCCTAGTGATAAAACTAATTAGAACTAAATGACAAGCTCGACTAAACATTTGCTTCACATCCTTTATAAAATTTATTCCGAAAATGCCCTTTTACTCATTTTTATTTTTTCAATTTTCACTATAACATTTTTTACATTATTATAAACAGTTTATTTTCCTTATTTTTTATATTTTATTGAAAATTACGGGAAAAAAAAGTTTGTTAAATAATTCAGTAAATTTTAAAAATACTATGGTGCACTATGATATAGTATGGTGTACTATATTTTTTACACTATTATTAAAAAACAAATCCTTCATGATATTGAAAATTACGAAAAAAATAAATTATTTTTCGTTTTTGTTAATTCAAGCTACATATAATTTTTTTTATATATAATTTATTTGTTGTCAATACTGTAGTATACCATGTAGACTATGGTATACTACAGTGTACTATAGTAAAGTGTAGTATACCATGTAGACTATGGTATACTACAGTCTACTATAGTAAAGTCTACTACGATGTACTACCAAACCCTATCAGCCAACAACACCCAATTTCACCAACCCTAGTCGTAAACACAACAGCCGTCATATGAGGCAACACCGCCGACCACCACAGCCCCCCAACACCGCCGACCACCGCAGCCCCCAAGACCGCCGACCACTGCAGCCCCCAACACCGCCGACCACCGTAACCCCCAACACCGCCGACCACCGCAGCCCCCAACAACCCAAACTAAGCAAAAAAATTTAAAAGAAAAGAAAATCAGATGCAATTAATTATTCAAAATATGATTTCAATAACATCTCAACCATAACCACAACTCCCACTGCACAACCCATGTCGTCGCCACTATAGTCGTCGTCACTTACCATAACCACCGCTACCATAACCGTCGACACTTACCATAACCACTGTCATAGCCTCCATAACTATTCCACTGTAATTGAATTTAATCATTTATTTAATACAAATATGTTAATACATAAATAAAAAGGAAAAAAAAAAGAAAAAAATGAGGAGGAGGTTGGGCACGGCATATGAGAGAGAGAAGAGAGAGGGAGTGGGTGGGTGGGTGGGGGATAAAAAGAGAAAGTCAGAAGAGGGTGTTGGGTACGGCATATGAGAGAGAGAAGAGAGAGAGGGAGTGGGTGGGGCAGAAAAGGAGAAAGTCAGAAGGCGGGGTGTTGGGCGGCGTGAGATAGAGGGAGAGGAGAAGAAAAAGAAAGAGTGACTTTTATTAGGTATTGTAAGGGTATTTTGGGGTTAAATAAAAAATAAAGGATGTGTATCAATTTTTATTTTGAAATAGGGATGTAGCTAAAATATTTCATTTGAGGTTGTCACTCATATCTAATTAGGTTTGGCTTGAGGGGTGTGAGGCATATTACCCCTTATTTTTATTATCGTTATTTTTAGTAAATTTTTAAACAATGTAAGGATGAATTGTTAGACGGTTAAATTTTTCAAGAATAGGAAAATAAAAAAAATATGAATTGAATTATTGTGACAAAATGAATGTTGTATTCTTAAACTGCTCTAAAGAAAACAATGTAGTTTTAGAGATGTTGACTGATGAATAAATGATTGAGAGGATCATCGGAATTCAGAACTGATGAAGAGAATGAGGTTAATGATACTATAACCTTGTTTCTCGTACGGAAGTTCTTAGAGCAACGAGTTATAACAAAAGTACAATTTAGAGATGTTGACCGACGAGTAAATAATTGAGAGTATCATTGGAACCGATGAAGAGAATGAGGTTAATGATACTATAACCTTGTTTCTCGGACGGAAGTTCATAGAGCAACGAGTTATAATAAAAGTACTCGGACGGAAGTTCATAGAGCAACGAGTTATAATAAAGGGGTCTTAAGATATAGGTCCCTAGTGACAAAACTAATTAGAACTAAATGACAAGCTCAACTAAACATTTGCTTCACATCCTTTATTAAATTCATTCCAAAAATGCTCTTTCACTCATTTTTATTTTTTCAATTTTCAGTATGCATTTTTTACATTATTATAAATAATTTTTTTCCTTATTTATAACATTTTTTTTGAAAATTACGATTTTTTCTTCTTCCTTTTGTTAAATAATTTAGCAGATTTTAAAAATACTATAGTATACTATGATGTACTATGTTGTTTTATGGTGTACTATCATTTTTACACTATTATCAAAAAAAAAAAAATTCTACAGTATTATTAAAAATTACAAAACTAAACTTGTTTTTCGTTTTTGTAAATTCAATATATATATATATATATATATATATATATATATATATATATATATATATATATATATATATATATATATATATATATATTTATTTATTTATTTAATATTTTATTTATTGTAATACTATAGTAGACTATGGTACGGTATACTATGGTATTCTATGGTCTACTACGGTATACAATCAAACCCTAGCAGCCAACAACACACAACCCTAGCCGTCAACGCAGCAACCTTCAAACCCAAGCGGCCAAGATCTGCAGCCGTCGCTCTCGTAGTCACCTACCAACAGTTGGAAAACCCAGATCAGATCTCCTCCATAACCATATCTCCGCCGCCACAACCACCACAACCCCTCGCCGCCATCTCGACCACCACAGCCCACCGCCTTGACCACCACAGCCCGCTGCCGCCGCCTCAACCACCACAGCCCCCCGCCGTCGCCTCGACCACCACAATCGCTCGCCGCCATCTTGACCACCACAGCCCGCCGCGATCTCGACCACCACAGCCCGCCGCCTTGACCACCACAACTCGCCGCCCCGGTCAACCACAACTTCTATACTTCTGCTCTTTAGATCCTCTGATCTCTTATCTTTAATCCTTCTTTAATTTTTGCAATTTCACAAGTTTGCTAGTTTTCTCAAAATATTTATTTTCTGTCTTTGAGAGAGTGTGTGTTACGGTTGAGAGAAAAGGGGTGGGTGGGCGGCGGAGAAATTAGGGTGAGGAGAAAAAGATACATGTGATTTTTTATTAATTATATTAAGGGTATTTTCGGGTTAAATTAAAATCAAAGGATGTGGTTCAAATTTTATTTAAAAATAAGGATTTAGTTAAACTATTCTATTTGAGGTTGTCCCCAATATCTAATTAAGTTTGATTTAAGGGGTGTCTAACATATTACCCCTATAATAAAAGTACTCGGACGGAAGTTCATAGAGCAACGAGTTATAATAAAAGTACGTCAAAAGTTTTTACCATATTAAGAATAGCGATTGATACGGTTTAATGTGATATTGTCAGTTTCAACAAAAAATAAAAGAAAACCCAATCATATATTGTAAGTCTTTATAGATTTATCATATACTATGTATTTTCTGAGTTATACATAGGGGTGGAAATTGGAATGAAATTTCTGAATTCCGTCAATTTCGATCCGTAAATATCTGAATGGGAACCCATTTTTTCATTCCGATTTTCGATATTTTGATTTCCGATTTTTTTTTGGAACGGAATTGGAATTATATATAAAATTATTGAAAATTTCGATTTTCGATCCGATTTTATTTCCGAAATACATAATGTATGATATGGTTTATGATGTTGCTCCAAAAATGATGGGTCAGCCCAATGGTCTTGAAGCCCACAGGTCTTCTAAGTCCGGGAATCTTCAAGCCCAATATCGGGAATGCCGAGAGTCCTTGCCACGCGTCCGAGGTAGTCGAAGGGATCGCTCCACTCGTTAACCTACAAAACAGTTGAAAACACTAGGTGACACGCCGGGGGTGGCTCGGCGATTGTCCTCCGACGCTCAAGTCAGAAAACTATCACAATGTAAGCAAATAATATTAGTTAATTGCCTAAATAGTGCTTACCTTATTATATGAGTTAAATCACATATTTATAGGTGATGGAATATGGAGACTTCTTGTAGAAATCCGATGTGGGACAATATGTTATAACTAAAATCCTATTGAATTTTAGTAGATATGATAATTGGGCTTTTATTATTAATTGGATTGATTTGGCCTTTTAGGCCAAAAACCCAATTAAGAATTAGGCATATCATTAAGCCCCCCACTCCCAGGTTGGGCCACGGCCTCGTGGACCTGCCTGGGAGTAAATAAGAAATGGTCGCTTGAATACGTATCTCCCCCTTTTTTTTTCTGTTAGGAGAAAATACCGAAATTGCATTTTATCTTTTTCGGAAAAAATTGCCAATGGCTAATTTGTTTTGGAAAATGCTTCGAGACTTCGTAAATTGGGAGTCCGTTTTTCTTCAAGAACGAGAACTTAATTTATCTTCCTTAATAGGTGATATCCCTTGGCTTTAGTGCTTAATCGGACTCGCGCATTTCCTAAAGAATGAGTTTTGCTTTATCTTTTCCGGTGAGACGGTATCCCTTGGCTATATTGCCTATTGAGAGGTTCGACTCTCGTAAAGAATGAGCTTTACTTTATCTTTTTAGGTAAGACGATATCCGTTGGCTTTAACGCCTAATGGGAAGTCCATTTTTGAAAAGAATGAGTTATGTTTCATCTTTTTCGGTGAGACGGTATCCCTTTGGCTATATCGCCTAGTAGGAGGCTCGACTCTCGTAAAGAATAAGCTTTTACTCTATCTTTTTTGGTAGGACGGTATCCGTTGGCTTTAACGCCTAATGGGAAGTCCATTTTTGAAAAGAATGAGTTATGCTTCATCTTTTTCGGTGAGACGGTATCCCTTGGCTTTATTGCCTAGTGGGGAGTCCGTATTTCTGTACTTGGCGGTTGATCAGACCCTCAAGTTTTTTATGTGGGAAGTCCGTTTGCCTAAGTGTTTTATACGAACTTTTATGGCAGATCAGACTTCCTTGAGCTTTAGTTGCTCTATTTTTTGGAGCTCTGGGAGCGAGAAACCAAGGTTAGAGTTGGCCAGACCCTTTGTGATCCTTGATATCTTCCCATTTAGCTACTTTTGTTGATGTAGAAATTACGGCGGCGGTATCCCACCGGCTAAAATAGTTTATTAATAATCTTGCGGCTGGTAGTGTGCCGCCGATTTATTACATAATTGGAAATATTGAGCGGTGCGGTATGCTAGCAACTTTTTACCTGATTGGAAATATTGCGCGGGACGATATGCCCCCGACTTATTGCTGAAAAGAAATTACATGGAGCCCGCGTGAGGCAATAATAAATATTAAGTAAAGTATTTCTTCAGGATTGCGATTATTCTAGGAATTCGCTCAAGTGCCCATCTTGGAGAAGTCTTTCAAGTGATTGCTTAAGCTGAAAGCACTCATCAGTAGTGTGACCCCGATCTCTGTGGTATTCACAGTAGTTATCCGACTTTTGTCGTTCTGGATTCTCATTCATCCTTTTCGGTGGTTGAAGAATACCCTTCTGCTCAGCGATGATCATAATGTCAAGCAGTTTATCCTTGAGGTGAGAACTTCCCGAAGGTGCGATTTTCGATGGGATGTCTCTCTTCTTCTCTATTACAGTTGTGGCTTTCCACCTCGCGCTTTCATTTAAGGGGTACTCTCATCTCCGTGATCTCCTCACTCCGTATGTACTTCCCAGCGCGGTTCAAGAGCTCATCCAGGGTCTTAGGGGGTCGGCCCGTGATGGACTCTCGAAAACGAACATGCTTCAAATTTTGTTGTAGTATGCCGGCTAACATCTTGTGAGTAACGTGGCGCACTTCTTGTACTGCTTTGACAAATCGTTGTATGTAATCTCTGAGTGGCTCTCCGTCTCGTTGTATGACCTTGAAGAGATACGATCCAGTTTTGGCATATTTCTTATTCATTGAGTCGTGGTTAAGGAAATGTGTCGCTAGTTGGTCCAGATTGTCTAAGGACCCTCCGGGCAAGCCGTTGAACCAAACTTGTGCGTGATCAGTCAGCGTAGTCTGAAAAATCTTGCAGTAAGCTGCGTTACTGAGGCCGTAGAGGTCAAGCTTGGCGTAAAAGTTATTTAAATGTTCTTGGGGATCTCCGGTCCCGTCAAATTGGGGTAGATTGGGGGATCATAAATCCGAGGGGTAAGACTTCTTCCATAATGGCAGGAACAAATGGGCTTATTCGAGCGGGGAATGTTTCAAAGCGAGCGGTCGTTGGCCTCGAAGCTTTTCGTCGAGGTCTCTTTGAGTTACGGTCATCAATGCCATCACGACTCATTTTCTTTTCAGATTGGGAATATCTACTTCCAAATTTATTTCCAATAGAGTCTCTATGGCGATAGGAGCGCTCGCTATTCCTGTTGTATCGTGATTCGTGGCGTGCCACACCCGGCCAAGAAGAAACACTTCTCTCTCGACGGCTATGCGCCGCTCTCTCCCTTGGAGGAGCCCTCTGCCTCAAGGGGCGTGGTGACCGGCGGCGAGCTTCTCTTCGAAGGGGGCGGTTCGATGATGGGTTGTGATGAGGCGATTGGTGGCGAGCGTATCTTCGAGGCTCACGATCTGAGGATGCGCTACACTGAGGCGAGTGGTGGTGAGCCTCTTCGAGGAGCTCGTTCAGAGAAATAACTTTGGCTGTCGAGCGATACTCTTTTAAGGCTTGTAATTCCTCTGCAGTCATCTAAATGACCGGCGCTGAAGATCCCGCAAGGTTGGCCGCTCCCGTCGTTCTCTCCCTTCGAGGCGGCTCTATGACTCCAGCGTTACCTTGAAGTGGTTGGTTGAGATCGCCTTGACCACCTTCGTTGGCCGCTCCCGTAGTTCTTTTGGTTCGAGGCGGCTCTAAGACTCTACCGCTCTTCGGGGCGGCTCTGAGACTCCGTTGCTTCCTCGAGGCGGCTCTAAGACTCCTCCGCTCTTTGAGGCGGCTCTGAGACTCCGTCGCTTCCTCGAGGCGGCTCTAAGACTCTTCCGCTCTTCGGGGCGGCTCTGAGACTCCGTCGCTTCCTCGAGGCGGGCGGCTCTAAGACTCTTCCGCTCTTCGGGGCGGCTCTGAAACTTCGTCGCTTCCTCGAGGCGGGCGGTTCTAAGACTCTTTCGCTCTTCGGGGCGGCTCTGAGACTCTGTTGCTTCCTCGAGACGGGCGGCTCTAAGACTCTTCCGCTCTTCGGGGCGGCTCTGAAACTTCGTCGCTTCCTCGAGGCGGGCGGCTCTAAGACTCTTCCGCTCTTCGGGGCGGCTCTGAGACTCCGTCGCTTCCTCGAGGCGGGCGGCTCTAAGACTCTTCCGCTCTTCAGGGCGGCTCCGAGACTCCGTCGCTTCCTCGAGGCGGGCGGCTCTAAGACTCTTCCGCTCTTCGGGGCGGCTCTGAGACTCCGTCGCTTCCTCGAGGCGGGCGGCTCTAAGACTCTTCCACTCTTCGGGGCGGCTCTGAGACTCCGTTGCTTCATCGAGGCGGCCTTAAGACTCATCCGCTCTTCGAGGCGGCTCTGAGACTCCGTCGCTTCTTCGAGGCGGGCGGCTCTAAGACTCTTCCGCTCTTCGGGGCGGCTCTGAGACTCCGTCGCTTCCTCGAGGCGGGCGGCTCTAAGACTCTTCCGCTCTTCGGGGCGGCTCTGAGACTCCGTCGCTTCATCGAGGCTGCCCTAAGACTCCTCCGCTCTTCGAGGCGAGTGGTTGGGATCGCCTTGATCCTCTTCGTCATGACACGTGATCTAGTTTGCCTTCCCACAGACGGCGCCAAAATGATGTTGCTCCAAAAATGATGGGTCAGCCCAATGGTCTTGAAGCCCACAGGTCTTCTAAGTCCGGGAATCTTCAAGCCCAATATCGGGAATGCCGAGAGTCCTTGCCACGCGTCCGAGGTAGTCGAAGGGATCGCTCCACTCGTTAACCTACAAAACAGTTGAAAACACTAGGTGACACGCCGGGGGTGGCTCGGCGATTGTCCTCCGACGCTCAAGTCAGAAAACTATCACAATGTAAGCAAATAATATTAGTTAATTGCCTAAATAGTGCTTACCTTATTATATGAGTTAAATCACATATTTATAGGTGATGGAATATGGAGACTTCTTGTAGAAATCCGATGTGGGACAATATGTTATAACTAAAATCCTATTGAATTTTAGTAGATATGATAATTGGGCTTTTATTATTAATTGGATTGATTTGGCCTTTTAGGCCAAAAACCCAATTAAGAATTAGGCATATCAGTTTAGATTTCTGGTCTCTCTGTGTGTGTGTGTATATATATATATATATATATATATATATATATATATATATATATATATATATATATATATATATATAGTATTTCTGAGTTATTTTTCTATTCATATATTTGCAAGAACTATGTTTACTTTGATAAATTGATTATGTTGTTTTTACAAGTGTTTATATTTTCATCATATTGACTTTTGTTTTGGATTGTTGTATTTTGCCGGAAAATTACGAAAATATTAGGAAAAAAAATCTTAAAATCATCATTATTTCCGATTTTGGAACAAAATATTAAACATTAATGCAATTTCCGAAAATTCCGAAATTCCTCCGATTCCGATGTATTCCGAAATTTGAATTTATTTTGAAATTCTGATTTTTTTGGAACGAAATTGAAAACTATTTTTAACTTTCGAAAAAAATTGGAGAATTTCCGAATAAGGTATTTCCGATCAATTCCATCCGATTTCTACCCCTAGTTATACATTATTATTTTACATGTAGATGGGGTATGTAATTTTTTTTAAAATGTATTATTTTATAAATAATTAAATAAAATTTAATCCAATAATTGTAGTAAATAATCATTTAAAATTACACATCTTCGCGACTTACAATTAATTATATGAAATTTGATATTACAAAAGAAATGCAATTATTACTTTAAATATTCTATTTAGTAAATAAAAAATATACTATTTTACATTTGTCGTTGTATTTAATATTTTACAATACAAAATTATGTGTCAAAAGTATAAAATTATGACTTAATACAGTCTCTACAGTAGCGTTCTTCACATTTCATAAGCCCCGTCTTTTCTAAATTAGGGTTTATCACACTCGAATAGCAGAGCTCAGCCGTCTTCGAATTCGCAGCCCAAGCAATGGTATGTGCTTCAATTTCTGTTTTGTATGTCTGCATATAAATCTTTGCTTAATTGTGTAATTTGGCAGTGTTTAAAATTTTGATTTTTATCAATGTACCGCTCCGGAGGGCTAAATCTTCCTCTGATTGATGCAATTTTTTCTGATTCGTCTTCTCCCCTTCTTGTTTCTATGCAAATCGTAGCATGAGGTAGATGCTTCAGCATAAATCATTAGGGTTTGGGATTCAATTTTCATATGTTGCGCTTCCTGCGTGAATTGCTGTGCCGGCACTCGTAATTTGTAACTTGTGCTGATTTATTAATTGTAAAAACGACATGGGGATTCTTAGCAGTACTTCGTGTCGATTATTGTGATTGTCAAGTGAAATTATTTGGTTTGTGTGCATCTTGATTTTCTTTTTGACGTTTTCGTCTGTATTTTGCTATATCAATGCGGTGCAAATGTAACCGTTTCCTTTTCCTATTTTCGATGGGTTTCTTTTGCTTCTGGTCTTTTTAACACTCCCTAGATGCCCTTGCGAAAAATGATGTAAATATCAAAGTGACACGAGCTTTGGAGTTTATTCCCTTTGGATTCTGATTTACAAAATGACTTGTTGGTTTTTACAGTCTAGGAGAAAGACTAGGGAGCCTAAAGAAGAGAATGTCACCCTCGGACCCGCCACTCGGGATGGAGAATTAGTGTTCTGCGTTGCTCATGTCTTTGCCTCGTTCAACGACACCTTCATTGTGAGAAATGCAGTGATTTTACTCATATTTTGGTTTACTGTCACCACCTTTGTAGAGTTATAGCTAAGCAATTAATTTACTTGCAGCATGTGACAGATTTATCGGGAAGGGAAACCATGGTTCGTATTACAGGTATGATTTGATTGGTTTACTTGTCTTATATGTTACCTTTTTTGTATGCAGCTTGGGGGTTATCCTTTGTTGATCACATGCATGCATGTTCGTTTTTGTGGTTATTGTTTATAAAGAATTCGTTACCTGTTTTATAACTTTAACTGGCTCTAGTTAATTTTAACCTGCCAAGTACGATTATCTACTATGTGCCGTGTGCGTGTGTGTATGTGATCTCGTATTTAGTTGTAGATATCAGGGCAGAGGATGAAACTAATTTGAATGGGTAATTTGCATCTGATACTTTTTGCTGATGCTACACGACCTTGTAGACCTGATTTATCATCTGATGTTGATATCACGGGTAATAAAAAATGTTGTGAAGTTCTTCGTAATTGCGTACTATATACAAATTACCTGAAATTGATTCACCTTTCTGCTGATTAAGTGTAGGCTAATGTTTTTTTAATGTTTAGTTGTTCTGAGTTACATTCATTTCGTAAACCCTAAATTATTTTAGATTTTTTTCTTCTCAAGTTTGATGACATTTGATGTAATATTAGGTGGTATGAAGGTGAAAGCTGATAGAGATGAGTCATCACCGTATGCTGCTATGCTTGCAGCACAAGATGTTTCTACAAGATGCAAGGTTATTTATAATTCCGTTCTAAAACTCAATTCTTTACTTTTAATCATTAATCGGTTACTGAAGATGGAAAAATATACAGGAGTTGGGTATTAACGCACTTCACATTAAACTCCGTGCTACTGGTGGTAACAAGACTAAGACCCCTGGTCCTGGTGCACAGTCTGCACTCAGAGCCCTTGCTCGTTCTGGCATGAAGATTGGTCGCATTGGTACTTTTTTTTTTCTTTCTTTTTAAATAAATATTGTTTATTGAATGTAGCAATTTCTCGGAATTGTTTGATTTTTTTTGTGCATATCTAAATTTTGAATATGTTTAACTGAATATACCTGTTTATCTATCTTTTAGAGGATGTGACTCCAATTCCAACCGACAGCACCAGGAGAAAGGGTGGCAGAAGGGGAAGGAGGCTGTAACTTATCATTTGTTACGACAAAATCCGTTGCAGTTACCATTTCAATTTGAACAACTTGGATTATGTTGTCTGATTTTCTGGATACCAATAGTTGAGGGATAGAGAATTTTTCGGAATATAAAATTATCATCTTGTCTCTTCTCAAAATTTAATGTTATTTGCTATTTCTTATATGCTCTTATTTGAGTTTGCATATTTACTTCGTTGTTTTAGTGTGGTTTATTTGTTTCATATTTCAACTGGGAATATAATTAGATGTCTCTGTTGCCATTAATGCAAAAGAGCGTATTATTATTCCCTACATCGACTATCATTCTTTACTTTGTCAGCTAGATTCATTCCGTTGCAGTTGATTTTCTTGAATGTTACATGACTAGATTTTGTTGTGCAGTCTATTTGGTGGGTCTTGTGTTAGAGAATCTATGACCGGTCTCACCATTTTTTCACCAAATCCTATTTATGGTGGTGAAAAAATGGATTCATCTCCCACTGGTAGCACACCATTTTATTCTTCCGCTATTTTTAGTGGAATTTTGGTGTTTTTGGTCTCTAATGGGTTTCACCTAAATTTACGCCAAATAATTAAAATAATAATATTTCACCATTTCACCACTTATAGGAAATGAGATTTAGTTTGATTATTACCAAAAAAAAAAAAAAAAAAAAAGATTTGGTTTGATCTCCTATGGCATTTCACCATATATGCTCAAAAAATGTAAATCTAATGTTAATTGTAATTTTATAATATTTTATTTTCTAAATATTAATTATCGATCCAATGCTAAGAAACAAATTTTCTTAATTATATAATTTAAAAATTATGTTATCATTCTATTAAATGTCTATAATTGTCTATAAATGTCTCTTCCGTATTTCATCAATTAAAGTGTGTTTCGTTAATCATTCTATTGTTGCTTATTATATTTTATTAATAGCAATTAGCGTATTAGTTAAGTAAAGAAATGGGCTAATAAACATTAATACTAGCAAAATATACAAATTAATTAAAAATAAGCATATTTATGTTATTAGAATTAATGTTTTGTTAATTATAACAACTATATTTATATTTTAAAAACTAATTTAATAATTAATACCAATGTATTTACGATAAATATGCTAATAAGTTGGTAATCGGGGGCAATTAATTAAAATCGTTATTTTATATGGTACTTAATAAAATGGTGTTAATTACGACAAATACTATTTTCACCTCTATATTTGATAGGAAAAATAGGATTTGGTGGAAAAAATAGGAAAATGGTGGACCGGTGGGAGATGAAAATTTCTTCACCAAAAAATTTGGTGGTAAAATAGGATTTGAGTATTTGGTGATATGGAGGTTGACCACGGTGGGAGGCTAAAACCAAACCTCTATAATTTTAGGTGTAATGGTGATATAGAAATTTCGGGTGGAAGGCTAAAAACACCTAAATTAGATGAAAAAATGGCGTTATATGGCGTCCGGTCGGAGATGCCCTTAATGGTTATTGGAGGGTTTATGTTACGATTATTCTTCAATTATAATAGTACTAGTTTTTCTACGTTTGAGTTTCATGTTGTGAGGATCGACTCTAAGTTCTTACAAAAAAAAGATTACAAGAGTTCGGGAAGAAATGATTCGATTGTTGTGACTATTCTAATAAGTAATAACCGTATACAAGGGTCGTATAGAACGAAAAATGTAGTCAGGTGAAACTGTTCATTTGTTGGTTTTTTTTTTTTTTCATGAAAAATTGTATTATTTGTAGGGATGGCCATGGGGCGGGTACGGGGCGGGTATCGCAATCCCCGCACCCGCCCCGTTTAGAAAATCAAGCTACCCGCACCCGCCTCATACCGTTGCGGGTTGGAATTTTAGAACCCGCCCCCGACCCATTTTGCACCCGCGGGTACCCGCCCCGTTTGAGGACCCGTTTTTCCTTTTCTCTTCCATTTAAACTTTTCCTTCTTATGTTGAATATAAAAATCAATTCTAGTTATGTTCCTTCAAAAAAAAATAACTTTTTTTTTTCCAATGCAAAAATATATATATATATATATATATATATATATATATATATATATATATATATATATATATATATATATATATATATATATATATATATATATATATATATATACTAAGTACTCAATACAATTAAAATATAAATGCAAATCAACAATCATTTTATAAAATAACATATTACATCATAGATTAAAAGCAAGCATCGTTGTCTTTTAACAAGCCACCCAGTCACCTATGTTCAACAATACTTAATACAAAATAAATAGAAAGAAAATAAATAGAAAAATAATACCTACAAGGGTATTATACGTAAATAAAAAATACGGGTGGTAAACGAGGCGGGTACGGGGGAAATTTTACTATACCCATACCCGCCCCTTACCCGTTGCGGGCATAAATTGTAAAACCCTTACCCACCCCAATCCTAAACGGGGCGGGTATTACCCGTCTAAAATGGGGCGGGGCGGGGCGGGTACCCGCCGGGTCGGGTAATATTGCCATCCCTAATTATTTGGTTCATATATGGTGCAAATATTGAAAATTTGAATTGCATAATTGCACTGAATTTAACCTTTTAAAATGAATTTTGTTTTCTGTATTAGGCCATCTCCAACCGTTTGTCTAAAAACGGTTGTCTATATCTATAATATAACGAATGAATAGTGTTTTAGCACTCCACTTTTAACATTGCACTCCAACAACATTGTTATTTTACACAATTATAATATTTAATTATTTTTATTAAATAATTTCTACATGATATTCAATTATTATTAAATATTAATAAAAATGTGTATTATTCTAAACAATATATTTATATGTTGAATATTTAATAATTTTTGTTTTACAAAATTATTTGACTTTTATTTTAGTTAATATACTAATAACTAATAATACTAATTAAGAAGTATACAAAAATAATTTTAAATTTGATAAAAGAAATTTCAATAACTTAATTGATATATATAAATAAACATTAAAAATTTATAATTCATTATGAAATATTTTTTGCATTAGCTAAATTGTAGGTTTGGTTTCTCAAATTTGAGAAGCCAAAGTTACAATTTAGCCAATTTGTTAATTATGCATTTTACTCTTGGAGCTCACTATTTCTTTTTTTTTTTTTTTTTTTTTTTTTTTTTTTAATCTTTGGTCTTGGTTGTTCATATTGTGTATAATATAGGTTTACATTACACTCTTGGAGATGCTCTTATGTGCGTGGGCTAATATTCTGAAAAATCTTATAATATTTTTAATATTATATGTATAATAGGTATTTTGGAGGGAAAAGTAAAGTTTTTGTCCGTCAAGTTCGCATTGATTTCACATTTGGTCCCCAATAATCTCAAAATATTTGGACCCCAGTATTCTAAAAAAAACATTTGGTCTTTCATGTTTCAGAAATTCAACATTTTAAGTTATCTCCGTCAATTTTTCATTAGTACTAACATAATTAAGCGTGTGACGGTAAATTGACGAAAATGATCGAAAATGTTAAACTATTGCAACACGAGGGATCAAATATGTTTTTTGTGAATATGGGGGACCAAATGTGAAATCATTGTAAACTTGAGGGATAAAAATTATGATTTTCCCTATTTTCGATATCTTTTATATAAAAATATAAATATGCTCAAATTTTATTTAAAATAAAATAAAATCATAGCTGCAAAGGCTCAAACAGTCCACCACCATCACAATTATATTAGCAAGAGTTAGTTTATATTTCTTATTAATTACATTGATATAAGTTTTATTTCTTCTTTCACTATTGTGATTACTTGTTATAAATTGAATTAAATTAAGAAATAAAAAATAAAAGTCTGGAAAATTTCATTACTAATCTAAAAGTACGAATGTGATCGGATTTCCAAGAAACTCCGAAGTTTATTAATTATGGATAAATTTTTAGATTTCATTTTTTTTTTAGAATTGAAATCTAGTTCTAATTTGTATCAGCAAAAGCAAATCCCACACATTTTCTGTTGTATATTATTAATTTATTAGAATTAAAATCCAAATTGATTTACTTTAACAATAATAATAATAATATCAACATTTACTATTATATGAATTATTATTTGAAATTAAATTGCATTAAATTTTTTTTTTTATTTTTTTTTTTATATTTACTAACTATTAAGTGTTAAAAGTTTGACTTCAGTAGTATATTAAATATGATAAAAGTCAAAATTAACTAGATTTTATTTATATGTTAATTGTTTTTCAATAGAATTCATTTATCATTTATAAAAGATAGTATTTACAAAATTTAAAATAAAATTTTAAAACTATAAAATATAAACAATGTGTTGTACCCTAGTCCATAAGCCACCAAAAAAGTTGATTTTAGGAGACTTCAAATTCTGTAAACCCTTAATTTGTTGTTTACCTAATTAATCAAATTGTCAAGTATTATGTAAATAAACTGATGCCTTGTGAGATTAAAGAACAGCATTAAAAGAACAGTAGACAAAACAACCAATGAAGAAGTTGAGAAAATAACCAAATATCAATCAGATACTCGGAAATTTTATTCACAAATATATACATTATTCCGACTAAAACTCGAAAACAAAAACTGAATCAAAAACCGAAAAAAAAAGCATCGAAAAATCAAATAATCGAAATTATTATTCGTCCGTGCGTCTCCCAATCTCTGTCAAATGCATTATTGATCAATAACAATCCATCTCTCAATGGTTCATCTTCACTGGCTTACTCATACTCCATGCATTCAAACTATCAATCTTCACAGTCTCACTGCCATTGTTGAATGCATACAAATGCGCATTTCCGTACAATGCCAGAGTCGGATATACCCTAGACGTTATGCACGTCTTTCCTCCCGCTCCAAAGCTCTCCACCACCGAATTATCGATCTACGAAACAAAATTATTATTTTTAAAAATATTAAAATCGATTGATTAAATAATACCTATATAAATAAATAAAAGAAGTATAGGGAAATATGAAATTATATATATATATACCAAACTCCTGAGAGAAAGCTTCTTTTCGTTCAAGTCCACGTTCACGAACCCTGCAAACGAGGGTCTGTACGCATCCTTCCCATCGTCCATCTTAGTCTTATCTACCGATGCACTGGACCTATTAACAAAGATTAAATTAATTAGTATAAATAAATTATAAATGCTACATATATATATGTATGGACAATTTTTATATATACCTTGATGCATCAGAGCACATAAGAACTTGATACTTGTCTTGATCCTTGAAAACCCTAAAGAAGACAGGAGTATATTCCTCAAGATTCTGTGAAGCCAACGTCAATATTCCGAACGGTCCCAATCCACCTTCGACGGTCGAACCCTTCTGGCCGCAAAGCTTCTGTGCATCATATCTATCCCAGCTTGGATCGAACGGCTCGGCTTTATCCAAGCTCCCGAACGAGAAAGTAACGTCCACATCAGATTGTGCAGCTGTTATTCCTTTGATTTCGACAGTTTCGCCCTTGTTGAGAATCTTGTTGCTCAATTCCACTTTATTCTTTCTTAGGTTTTCGACTTCCTCGACGGGCCACTGCAGCAACTGCTTCCCGCTCGGATCGAGCGTAAGGGTACGTGGGATTAGCTGAACGCCGGCCCAACCCTTCTTGATATCTTTATCAGTAGAATCAGACTCATTAGCCCAACCCCAAAGAATCCTTCTGTTCTTGCTCGGGTCGAAGAAAGATTTGGAGGCGTAGAAGTTTCCGTAGTCGTACCTCAATCCATTCCATCCATCAATCATGTCCGGATCAGGGGTATATCTGTCTTTTTCGTAAGAACCCAAAGTGTAGTACTCGAACCTCGTGGCGTCAAGGCTCACCTTCAGCACGTGCTTCACGTTGGGCCCCACGACAGACGTGTCCAATCCATTCGTACCCGAAACCGAAACGGGGAAGAAATCCGGGCACTCCCAGTTGCCGGTTCCCGCAGAAGTGTGCAGCGCGTGCTTCGCCTTAACCCAGTGCACGAAATCCCTACTCCTGTACAAGTAGGAGATTCCTCTGCGGTTCCTTCTGCCGCCGATGGTGATCCTCCAGTGGCCGTCTTTGCCGAGCCATGCGGTCGTCGGGTCGCGGAAGAAAGTGGCGTTGATGGATGGATCGGAGACGATCAAAGGGTTGTTATCGGGCTTAATCCATTCGCGGAGATAAGGATCGGATAGATTAGCCGGGACAGCGTAGTTTTGGACTTGTGAGTTTTTGTCGTCGACGATTCCGGTGTAGAGGATAACGGGTTTGTTTCCGGGTAGGACTGTTGCCGACCCGGACCAGCACCCGTATTTGTCGAACGGCTTCGATGGGTAGATTGCGTGTTCGACTTTTTCCCAGTTGATTAAGTCTTTGGAGACTGAGTGGGCCCACACAATGTTGCCCCAAACAGCACCTTTGGGATTGTACTGGTAGAAGAGGTGGTACACGCCATTGAAGTACATTGGTCCTGTTTTAAAGAAGGTATGTTATTGATTATTTCAAGAATATTTTTTTTTTTATTATTAGAATTAAATAATGGAGTGTGTATGAAGATACTCACCATTTGGATCTGATGTTGTTGATTCATTTTGTAATCACACACGTGGCACATGAAAAAGAAAAAAAAATGGTTAGATAATCAATAAGAAGAATGCAAGAATCCTCTAAAAAAAGTAACTTAATTTAACACAATAATAAATAGAGATATATAGAGATGCAACAGATGCATGAGATAGTGACGTATCACTGTCGTCATCAAGTAGGATATTTCATTGTGCCATTTTTCAAGTGGAAAATTAAAGAGAGAAAAATGGTACAACTTGTTAGGGGACCATATGGAATAGTGGTGGTGTGAGTCCACACACTAGTGGATTTAATCCAAAATGGAATATTTTGTCAATCATTTACATGGATCTTTTAAATTGTACCGTGTGTCCGCTGAGTCACCATAACTTACACGGCGAGAGGCCATGATTAATGGTAAATATATTATAATCCAAATCATGACTATATAATTTGTATGTATATATTATTTTGAGTCAATGTGTCATTAATACTCCTGCAATTTTCTGGGATTTGATCTTTGACCAAATTGAATTTCTTACCTCCATAACCTTAAAACATGCCTTAAAAAAATCAAGAAAACCGACAAAAAAACAACATTAATTATTCAAACAATGTTTGAACTTTTTTTTAATCCGAATCCGAATAAAACCCAAGATCCATTACCACATTATGGATCCATCCATCCATACATACATACATACATACATACATACATACATACATACATAGATAGATACATACCGTTAATCCAGTGTTTGGTGGGCTGAAAGTGGTAGCCGGTACGGTGTTCCTTTCTGACATTGACGGCGGACGAAGACTGTAGGTGCATGAAAACGTTATGCGACGCTTCGACGCCGTTGCTGCTGTTTAGGTTTAGCAAAAACACTAAACAACAACAAACGTACACCACAACTGGCAAAGCCCAACGCACTCCTCCCTTCGCTGACTCCATCGGGCCGGGCTTTGACAGTCTACTACTATTTAAATACTAATTCTAATTCTTTAATCTAAAGGAAATAAATATTTCTATCTGCAGTGAGATGATATTTGTGGAACAAAGTGTTGGTATTTATAGCCCTCAAACAAAACCTATTCGGGGGTGGGGGTGGGGGGGGGGGTGGGTGGTCGAGAGGAATTGTAGAGGATTTATTGATAGGGAATGGTCATTGGATAAGATACTGATTTCCCTATAATTTGTGTATTGGTTAAACTATGCGGTTGTTTTTTTAATTTATTTATTTATTTACATAATTATTAGTCAATTCAAAAGCCCTAATTAATCTCCTAGGATTTTGTGGATATTTCAGATATGGATATAATTTTGGTACACGTGTCATTATGAATTTATATCTATTTATATATTTCAGAGTGAATTAGTGGTAAGTTTTTTGAATTTATTGTATTTATTACTCTCTTGTGTTGTATCGAATTCCTAAGAATTTATGTGTTATGACTTATGAATATTAGCAAAACACGCTTTATTTACTCTCTATTTGTTTTATATTACTTGTCTTTTTTGGGTATTTTTTATTTGTTATATTAGAGTTTAATAAAGTATTCATTTTATTTTCATTAATTTTGCCCCTTATCACTTTTAATTAATTAATTAAAAAATTAATTAATGATAAGAATATTTTAGTATTTAGTATGTTATATTTAGTAGAATCTATGCGTATTTATTTTCGCATCTAAGAAAGAGATTGTTTTTTTATGGGACAGTTTGGTAAAGAAATTTAAAAAAATTGAATAATTGGGGATTTTATTAATAAAATAGCATTAGGATTTTCTTAGCAATTAGAGAAGAATAGAAGGATGCCAAATGCAATGAACCCTAATTGAATTTAAAACATCTTGTTACGAAATTAACTCCGATGCACCCTCAATTCAAAGTCAAATACAAGTTTTGGTCAAATAAAAATTTGATTTAGATTTTGTTACGATGCATATAAATAGGATTATAAAAAAAATGTTGTGCTCAATTTCAAACATATATACCCCATCTCTCTAGTCAAACAAGGATCTGATTGAAATTAATTAATTAATTAATTAATTACCATGCATATTTATTATACAATTATTGTGTCAATTTCAAACATACCCCGGCCCATTTCTGCATGCAGCAATGAAACAAAATCAGAATTATGAAAAACATGGGAACAAAAATAAATAAATTAAAACTCGTGTGAAATTAGATGAACGATTCAGCATGGTGATGAATATATAATTATATATTGAAGTATTGTCCTCCATGCTACAACTTGCAACTATATCTCATACCATAATGATGTTAGAAAATTAACCACGGTTAAACCTCTTTAATTAAATTAATACAGTTGAGATTAAGAAAATTCTATTAATTTATTGAAATATAAAAATATCGAACTAATAATTTAATATATATTTTTTACCGAATAGAGACCGGAAGAAAGTATTATTGAAGCGATGGTTATTGATTTATCGAGGTTCTAGTACTGTATAATAGTATATAATTTGGGCTCTCACTTCATACTCCTCATAACAATTGATCGGTAAGATTAAGTCACACTTAATTAAATATAGTGCAAGATAAATTTCTCACTCGTTCGTTCAATAGCTCGAAAATCATACGAGACGTACACTAAATTAATCAGTATGTCAAGTTCGACCTATAAAGTATTGGTAAAAGAGTTCGAATTAGGTCCAAACTAATTTGCCTTGAGTTATGCTACGCTGGGCCGTTCCCGAGAAATTGGGGTCCTAGGCGAGTTTTGAGAATTTGTAAGAAATGGCCCCCTATTTTGTACTGTATAATATAAAAATTAATTCATTCTAACAAGCACGACTGGACAAGTTTTTTTTTTTATTAGCAGTTAAGAATCTTGGGAAAATAAGACTGAAATATTGACAAAGTTAAGGTAAAGGAAAAATTAATGGGGTCAGAGGCAGAACCCGGAAGTTTTTTTGAAAATAGTAAATATTTTTTTTGAGAATAGTATAAAAATATTATTGAACAAGTAAATATATGTAACCTTTGTTTAAATATAATAAAATAAAATATAATATATTTCAACTTGTCAAAATTCGTTGAAGTTATTAAAAAATACAAAGATGGCTGGAGAAAAACTTATAAAAGTTTGATTGAAGAGCCCAATATCTAACTAATTGTAACGGGAAATTTAACAATAACCCCTCATCTAGGAAATGTGAAAACCCTCCTCCAAAAAATAACTAGAGAAACTCCTTTTGTTATTAGCTTGAATAATTAATAAATGTAATCTCTCAATTATACCCTTACTCCTAACCCTATATTTTAACATATCATCTTACGCCGTTGTTTTTCTTTTCGTTTTCACTCTTCTCTTATCTCTGCTCTATTCTCTCTTCTCTCTTCTCTCGTTCTTTCTTCTCTCTCTCTTTCTCTCTCTCTCTCTCTCTCTCTCTCTCTCTCTCTCTCTCTCTCTCTCTCTCTCTCTCTCTCTCTCTCTCTCTCTCTCTCTCTCTCTCTCTCTCTCTCTCTCTCGATACGCGTTTTCCTCACGTATAAATTACCGCAAGTATACAGTATCGCATTTTGCAGAACAGTGGTTCCGGATATCGATCCACAGGGACCTTGTAGATTCACATGCTGAGTAGTGTAATTATATTATCGTTATATTATCTAGCCGATCGTAAATATTTGAAATGGTGAGAAACCCTAATTTGAAAGCATGCAAGATCGTAAACATGCAAAAATATAATGAACGTAAATAAAGAAACAACAACTCAACGCGGGGGACTTCGATTTAAAGGGGACTTCTAGGGCCAAATCCACCTATGTATAATCACCAACGATCTACAAATCCGTTATCTAATACCACATTCCTATTCGTTAACTCAGACGCTAATGTACTCTAACCCCCGTCTCCAGTGTAGTTAGAGTCTACCGGTTTCAACTCTGTAAGACCCCCCAGATCGCGATACCGGTTGCTGGATCGCGATATGGATCTTGATCAATTTCAGCTCTGTAAGACACCCCAGATCGCGATACGGATTGCTGGATCGCGATCTGGATCTTGATCAAGTTCAGCACTGTGACAACCCCCAGATCGCGATCCAGAGATGTCAGATCGCGATCTGGGTCTTCTTGGCCCCAAAATTGGCTTGAAAATTTGGTTTCGCTTTCAAATGGCTTCGACTCGGCAAAAATACCTAATAAAACCGTGAAATATAAATAAAACAAGAAACGCAATAATATATACAAATAAAGCCGAAACTCGGACGAACGAAGACCAAAACTCGAAGATTTGATAAGTAAAAATCGTGCAAAACGAACACTTATCATCTCTCTCTCTCTCTCTCTCTCTCTCTCTCTCTCTCTCTCTCTCTCTCTCTCTCTCTCTCTCTCTCTCTCTCTCTCTCTCTCTCTCTCTCTCTCTCTCTCTCTCTCTCTCTCTCTCTCTCTCTCTCTCTCTCTCTCTCTCTCTCTCTCTCTCTCTCTCTCTCTCTCTCTCTCTCCTCTTCTCGATCTGCTTATTCTCTGCTCGATCAGAATTTGGCCGGCGTCGTTAAATAAATGCTCCGACGAATTGGCCGACATATTGGGTGAAGAACCGCTGCAGCCATCAAATTGGACACAACCCTTTTCTCGTTATGGATTGAACGAGAAGGAGCCTTCTCATTTTAAATATTTGTGGCAGGTTTTCCAAGGGCGAACAACCATCCATCACTCCGACCAATTTCAGCCCCAGCTGCTTTTGTCTGGTTCGAAACCAGCTAGTGTTACCTACTGCATTGACCCTGTCTCCCATTGCATTAAAGCAATTATAGATCAACTATGAATTTTGTCTATTTTATTGGTAAGTAATAATCTTTTGCGACTGCGTGGGATGCCGATGTGTGGTGTGGCGACGTTGTGGTAAATCGGGCGGATGACAGCGCGTGTAGAGAAATTTGCGCAAGCTGGAACCTTAATCGACTATGTACATATTTAATAGTCGATTAAGCTAATCGACTATGCTCTCGTAGTCGATTAAGGTTGATCGACTCCAATTTTTTATTTTTTTTGGATTTTTTTTATTGACTCCAATTGTATAAATCAATTATAATGTTTGTATATTTTTTGTATTTTTTAAAATATATTTGATTTTGCATTTATTTTGCAATTGTTATTTGTTATGTTTAGTAACAGATTCTTAATCGACAATGCTTCATCATAGTCGATTAATATACCTGATATAGAAAAAAAATTAAAAAAAAATTAAAAAAAGAATAAAATAAAAAAATAAAGAATTTCCTTAATCGATTATGAAGCATAGTCGATTAAGGCTAATCGACTAGCTTTATAGTCGATTAAGGAAACTGATACAGGAAAAAAAAACGCTGAGCGTGTGACACAGTGATGATGTGGCGGGTGGGGGCAAAGCTGGAAAACATAATAGCTGAAAATGGGTGTGGGCTTTTCTTATATGGAGAGAAATATTTTGGGCCTCTCTCCATTAAAAAAAAAAAGTAATGAGGGAGTTTCCTCAAAGAGCCTCTACTTAAACTATGTAGAATAGTTTTTAGTTATGGTTATTCAAATTATTTAACTATTTATAAATTTTAAATATCATTTAATATTATGACTAGTATATATATATATATATATATTGAAGAGATGATTAGCAAATTCCAGGTAAATTTAGATATGCTTCTAGATTGACAAAAGATTCTCGAGCATGCTCGAAAAATGATGAGGTGTACACATCATAGTAGTCAGCACCATGACATATACCCAAGAAATAATATATAGTACCTTACATTAATTCTTGTCTCTTGACATCAAATTACTTTTATATGCCACTATGCAAATTCCTATTCATAGAAACCGCACAACAAAAACATTCTTTATTTACACACAAAAACAATAGCAAGAATAGAAAAGCCATAGTGAAAGTGAACTCCACAAGTATATGGGGGATCTTCTCTCGCTTTCCCCAACACTTTGCTCTTTAATTAATTAGGGTTTTGTAAATGTTGCATCCTGTAAAATAGAACGAGTAATCCTGCACCGTACCATTGATTTACGCATAATAACAAACATATTTATGTGAATCTATTTGATAATTATTTGTATAAATCAATAGTGCAAAATCGTCCGATACTTTTCGCCAAATGTAATATCTCGTAGAGACGTAGACCATTAATTAGTTTTGTTTTACTTTTTTTTTTTATTAATAGTGTTGGTAGTTTAATGTAATGTACTATTGAAGAGCTCATGCACTTAATCATCAACTTTTAATAAAAAAAAAAAAGTTAATTATCTAGACATAATTGTTGTTATATCCCTACTAATTGAATTTCGATGGTGCTCATATATACCTAATTCAGAAAGTCAACTTACCTGAAATGATTCATCATTGCAGTAAGAAAATGGAAGGTAGGATATATATTCAAATGCAGTATGTTTTAAATTTTTTAATTAATTGACATGTTATATGACATGGACAGCATTTCTTGTATTTTCTTGTAATAGAATGAAGAGGAAATAATACCACGACTATAGTCTATAGCAACATATGATAGCATGAAAAAAAAAAAAAAAAAAAAAAAACTTAGCTACATGTATTGTAATGTCACTTAATGCACTAGTAGACAAAATGGTTTTTTCCTATGAATTTTTTTGTTACGGCAAAATGTCGTAACAAAAGGTACCTTTTACTACGGGACAATCTTGGAGTCTTAGTATATGCTAGGCTATACCGTAGCAAAAAAATATTTGCTACGGGCATTTATTGTAACAAAGTTATTGTCATGCCCATATATATACTACGAGGCAAATTCGTAGAAAATGCGTAGCAAAAACCTTTTTACTACAAATTTGGTACATTTTTGATAGATTAATGGTGTGGTAAAAAGAATTTTTTCTAGTAGTGATGCTACATTTATATTACTTAGCTATTGCAAAAAATACGAAGTTGCATCACCATATTCTCTCAATGATTTATATATATGTACCACAATAACTAGTATCCCTTCATCAAAATTAGGGGTGTAAATCGGACGGATCGGATCGAAATTAACTCTTTCGGAAAAAAAAGTTATTTTTTATTCAGATTCTGGAAATTCGAAACAAAATCGTAAATCAGCCTCCAGAAATTGGAATAAAGGACTTTGTTCCACAAAAAAAATCGGATCGAAAATTTAGTACCAATTTCCACCCCTAATCATAATAGTGAGTTAGTGACTACTAATTCAATGAATTCGGGTGTAATTACTAATTACAATTTTGCACTAGCTAGGTGTGCTTGAGAGCCATATCAAATGTTTAGGGTAAATTAAAACTACCTTCCTGAGGTAAAGTCTATTTATAAAAAACTCCCTTATTTTTTAGAAACTACATCCAACCTCTACAGTTTGTAAATTTCTTACATTCACACCCCTACAAAATGGTATTAATATAAGAAATCTACAAAAAATACAGGGGATGGATGTAAACATAAAAACATGAAAAGTTTTTTCATAAAGAAATCTTACCTCAGAGGGGATTGTAATCTACCCAGTTTATTATTATGACACCTCAAAATTGGTATTTTCAACTTTCCCCCCCCCCTTAAAATATGTTCCTTTTTTGTAGCATATGTTTGCTAGGAAACTTTAATGGAGTGAAAAATAATAAGTGGAGGTATGAATAACTCATCTCACCCACTTGGAGGCTTAGTGGAAAATCAACATGATGTTTTGTCTTTTGACACTTTTTCTGCACTATTTCTGTTTCTGCAGCAAACCATATCTTTTAAGTTTTGCACACCAATATTTCTAGGCTAGCTTTTCTGTGTGCCAATTTGTTTTTCATTTTAATATTTTCATTTATTGATGTATTATATCAACATGTTTATTGTCAAACATTATGCACATTTGTAGAATGAATCTTAATTTGTTTTGTTGATTAATTATTAAATTTAACTAAATGGTGGGACGACTAGGAACTTTCGGTTGTAATTAAAACTGGAACCCATAACTCCATAAGTATATGTCAGTGTTCTTTATAATTAAGAGTATGTTTGACTAAGCTTATAGTTTTTTTAAAATATCTTATACGATGTTAAATAGCTTATAAGCTATTAAAATGTGTCTGGTAATTTTTTTTCGAAAAGATCTTATTTAAAAAATAAAAAAAGTGTTAAGGAGCTTATATGATTATAAAAAAAATACCTTCACTTCACCTCTTTTATATACGATCTTATTTACTTAGTTGCTAAAACATTAAAAGCATAATATTTTACTCAACTAACCTATAAGTTTCATATCCAAACACTAAAAAATTAATCTTTAAAATAAGATCTAAGAACTTATCAGCTTCTAAAATAACTTATCAGATGTAGGAGCTTATTAGAGGTTTTAAATAAGTTTAGCAAAACGGGATGTTATAAATTTTGTTCGGTTGTAACTATAGTGACTAAATTTTGAGGTGTTAGTTGTGTGTGTGTGTGTGTGTGTAGTTGGAGAAGATTCATAAACTAATGTCCACAACAAAAACTAAAACAAAAAATTAAACAATGTTAATCAATAAAATTCGTTTTGCCCTACTCCAAATAATATTGTAGGTTGCACGTATTACTAGAGACAATAATGATTGTCTATGCCTAAAATACTATAAAAAGGGATATATAAAATTATTGTTGAATTGGAATGAGTTGATATTTAAGGCCAAATTCTAACAATTTTTAATATAATATATAATCCGATGAACTAAATTCCTTACTAATTAATTAATTAGTAGTCATATCCCCTTGCAATGAATTTTGTAGGTACACTAAAAAGGAAAAAAGGAAAAGAAAAAAAGAGAGAGAGAGGATAATCTTGTATTAAAAATTTAAAATATCATGATATATTTATCTTTTAGTTAAAAAAAAAAAAAACAATTGTAGGGTGCATTTTGTCATTGATATGCAATTAAGGGTGCCTTTTGCCAATACCAAAATTTAAGGGTGCATAACACCAATCCACATAGTTTTGGGGAGCAAACTGCAATTCACCCCTAAATGCATTATAACGGATTTTTTTGCCAATAAATTGACATGAGAAAATCTCTAGTAATTCGATGTACACATGAGTACTAAATACTAAGAACTCTTTAAATTTTTTGGTAGGCACATCAGATTTTGTGCATGTCAGACAGCACATCAAAAAAAGAAAGGAACATTTAAATCTTCTTATAATTACCATATATATTTATAATTTAAATCTGGCAAAACTGAATTTGCAATCAACAATATAATCCAGGAATTCTCAAACACAATTAGATTTTCCTTAATTTGACTATAAATACATCCCAACTCTCTCTCTAATTTTCATCTCACTACCAACGTACATTTTTTCCTATTTAATTTCATTTATTGAATATTAAGTTGTTTTACTAATAATATAATTCTCCTAAAACTCGAATGGAGCTCTCGAATAGTATCCGTTGGGGTTTGCCAATTTTGTATGTATGTTGCTGTTTAGCATTCTTCGACAAAAACGGCGTCGAAGCATCGCATAAAGTATTCACACAATTCCAATCTATGCCTCCTAATGTTACAGTGACTCAAGCAAACAGAACTGGATATCACTTTCAACCCAAAAAAAATTGGATTAATGGTAATTCCTATTTAATTTTCTTCATTTAAAAAAAACATTTTCAATAATAAGTATGGCATAACTTATTATATGTATTAGTATATAATTTTTTTGAGTTGCTTGAATTAATATATTTAGTGACACTTGTTATTTTCCTCTTTCCATAATGCTGCGTGGGTGATGAACGAACCAACATCAGATCCAAATGGTAAGTTTCTCCCTTCTCTTCTTTTTTTTTTTTTTTTTTTTTTTTTTTTTTTTTCTTAACGTTGCCATTTTTTGTATTTTTATAACTATTTTTTTCAAAATTTTATTGCATTTGGTACCTTTTGTTACATCAAATTGTTAAAAAACTCCAGATATTTTTAATATTAGCAAATACCCCCCTCTTTAGGCAATAGTTCACGCTTTATTAAGAAGTTCTACACTTTAAGCCTGCAGTTAAATGCTACTATTTAGTTAAATTAGTATCACATTTCCCTTATGTGATTAATTTTGTCGGGTGATTAAATAAAGACAATTTTATCCTTAAAAAAAAATATATTAATTATATTCTTAATTTTGTTAATTAAAAATCTTTGTAGACATTTCTTATTTAATACCAAAATTTAATACAAGAATTGAATCTAATTAATCAAACATCTCACTGTTGGTAGGGCATATTAATTCAATCTTAAGCAAAAGAGGCCTAAAACAATTTGAATCATAAAAGAAAGTTTGCTAATAATAATAATTCACAGATTTTTATTTTTAAAATAAACCCTAATTTTGCATGTCTAAGTTTCCTCAAAATTAATTAGTCCTCTTTTAATTTCCAACAGCACCAATGTACTACAATGGAGTGTATCACCTCTTCTATCAGTACAATCCCAAAGGAGTTGTCTGGGGAAACATAGTGTGGGCCCACTCAGTGTCGAAAGACCTAATAAACTGGACACCATTAGAGCCCGCAATTTACCCATCGAAGCCCTTCGACAAATACGGGTGTTGGTCCGGGTCGGCAACACTCCTACCCGGAAACAAACCCGTCATCCTCTACACCGGAATCGTCGACGACAAAAAAACCCAAGTCCAAAACTACGCTATCCCGGCTAATCTATCCGACCCGTATCTCCGCGTATGGATTAAGCCGGATAACAATCCCTTGATCGTCGCGGATAAATCCATCAACAGCACCTTCTTCCGCGACCCGACGACTGCATGGCTTGGCGGCGACGGCAGCTGGAGAATCTCCATTGGAGGCCAGAGTGAATCTAATAATAATATTAATGAGTTGAGTACCGGCGTTTCGTATTTGTACAGAAGCAAGGATTTTTTGAAGTGGGAGAAAGCCGAACGGCCGCTGCATGCATCGAACGGTACCGGGAATTGGGAATGCCCGGATTTCTATCCGGTTTCGGTTTCGGGTACAAGTGGATTAGATACTTCTGTTGTGGGGCCCAACGTGAAGCACGTGATGAAAGTGAGTTTGGATGTCACGAGGTTCGAGTACTACACTTTGGGTACGTACGATGTTGGAAAAGACAGATATGCCCCTGATCCGGACATGGTCGATGGGTCGAACGGGCTGAGGTACGATTACGGAAACTTCTACGCGTCGAAATCTTTCTTCGACCCGATTAAGAATAGAAGGATTCTTTGGGGTTGGGCTAATGAATCTGATACTACTGATAATGACGTCAGCAAGGGTTGGGCTGGTGTTCAGGTATTTTTATTTTCTAATTTTGGTCCTCTATTTTTGCTTATTTAGAGATCTAGTCCTCTAATTTGTCATGTTTTGCATTTTTTTTGGGTCCTGTTTTGCATTTTTTTTGGGTCCTATTTTGCATAACTTTTTTCATTTTATGACGCGGCAAATAAACCTGATGGATTTTAATTAATTACTTAATATAGATGCTTAAAGGAGCATTTATAATTTTTAAGAATCCATATAATTAAATTCCGACGAGTTTGTTTAGCTATGTCATTAAACAACGGGTAAAATTCAAAGTTCGCGTGAAGTAGGTCAAAAGATGCCAAGTTTGCATAGATATTGTGTTTAGATGCCAGAAAAATTAAAATCACAATTTTCCCATTTCAATATAATTTTTTTTTTGCCAGCTAATTCCACGAACGATTGTTCTTGATCCGAACGGAAAGCAATTGCTGCAATGGCCTATTGAAGAAGTGGAAACCCTAAGAGGGAACAAGGTGGAATTGAGCAATAAGATTCTCAACAAGGGCGAAAGTGTCGAAATAAAAGGAATAACAGCTGCACAGGCTGACGTGGATGTAACCTTCTCGTTCGAAAGCTTGGATAAAGCCGAGCCGTTCGATCCAAGCTGGGATAGATATGATGCACAAAAGCTTTGCGGCCAAAAGGGTTCGACCGTTGAAGGCGGATTAGGACCGTTTGGACTATTGACATTGGCTTCACAGAATCTTGAGGAATATACTCCCGTCTTCTTCAGAATATTCAGAAATCAAGACAAGCATATAGTGCTTATGTGCTCCGATGCATCAAGGTTATATCTACATATATATTTATTTTCTTGCATAATTTTATAGTACAATATACATATATCAAGGTAATCTTTGTTGACTGCAGGTCAACTTTAATGGATGGTAAGTCCCATATAAAAGATGGGAAGGATGCGTACAGACCCTCGTTTGCAGGATTCGTAAATGTGGACTTGAAAGAAAACAAGCTTTCTCTCAGGAGTTTGGTATATTATTTCATATTTCATATACTTTTATTTATATCTTATATCCAATGAAGGTTTTATATATAAGACTAATTAATCGATGGATGTATATATATGTTACGTTGTAGATCGATAATTCGGTAGTGGAGAGCTTTGGAGCGGGAGGAAAGACGTGCATTACGTCTAGGGTTTATCCGACTCTGGCAGTACAAGAAAACGCACATTTGTATGCATTCAACAATGGCACTCAGAGAGTGAAGATTGATAGTTTGAATGCTTGGAGCATGAGTAAGCCATTGCAGATGAATGATTGAGAGATATATGGACTCTATAGATAGATATTTTATCAGATAAGGGAAAGATATTTGCAATTAGGGTTTAGATTTTGAATAAGAATGGTTCTAAAATAGAAAATGTCTATTTAGAAACTCATCGATCATAGAAACAAATGTAAGAATCCTGATAGGGTTACGTTCATACACAATCAATAATACAATTTGATACTTTATCTCGAATCCTCTCTCTTTTTACTACTTTTCCCGCTCTCTTGTTCGTATCCTACAACCATATATAGTCCAACGATAGGAGAGCGTTTTCGAATTAAGGTCAAGGAAGTAGAGTTCGAAAATGGGTCTTGGAGTGCAAATTTTGCACCACCAATATATATATGTATAATAAAGGAAACAATGAAAATTAATTATGATAGTATTAATTATAATTTTGACTCAAAATTCAACCCCATCCGTGAGAAACCACAAAATCCCAGGAGAGAAATGGTCTGAATTGCCAAACAAACGGTTCCCCGATTTTATTTCTTATCCATTCACTATTATAGTATTATTAATTAAATCAATAAAATAAAAACAAAACTATTAATTTCATCCACTAAAACATCTACAATCTCGCACCACACATATGTTTTCTTCCTTACCTATAAATACATTCCAACTCTCTTCCTCCAATTTCATCCCACTTTGTTCTTTCTTTTTCTAGCTATTAAATAAAAAAATAAAATAGAATAATCCCACTGTCAAAGCCCAATGGAGTTCACAAAGAGAGTGCATTGGGTTTTGCCAGTTCTGTGTATATCTTGCTTAGCTTTTCTTTTCAACACGAATAACTTCGTCCTCGTCGTAGATGCTTCCCATGATGTTTTCTCGGAAGATGTGCTGTCTTTGTCTGCCGTTAACGTCAAGAAAGAACACCGATCTGGATACCATTTCCAACCCACCAAACATTGGATTAACGGTATACATACATACCTCACTTTCCATAATAATATATATGTATTTGCATGGTTTGGAATTTTTCTTTAGGGTTTACTATTTTTCATGTTTACGTACTTTGACATGCATGCATGACGTGTTTATTTCTCTTTTTCTTTTTCATGTATCCCCCTCCTCGTGGATGATCATGACACTATGAATCAACATCAGATCCAAATGGTAATTAATTAATATTTTGAAAAAAAAAATATATTCTTAAATTTTATTTCCGAAAAAATAAATTTTAATTATTTCCACAGGACCAATGTATTACAATGGAGTGTATCACCTCTTCTATCAGTACAATCCCAAAGGTGCTGTTTGGGGCAACATAGTGTGGGCCCACTCAGTGTCCAAAGACTTAATCAACTGGAAAAAAGTAGAGCACGCAATTTTCCCTTCGAAGCCATTCGACAAATACGGGTGTTGGTCCGGGTCGGCAACAGTCCTACCCGGAAACAAACCCGTTATCCTCTACACCGGAATCGTCGACGAAAAGAACACACAAGTCCAGAACTATGCAGTTCCGGCTAATCTATCCGACCCGTATCTCCGCGAATGGATTAAGCCCGATAACAATCCCTTGATCGTCGCGGATAAAGCCATCAACGGCACATATTTCCGTGACCCGACAACCGCATGGCTCGGCAAAGACGGCCACTGGAGAATCTCCATTGGCGGCAAAAAGAACAACAGAGGAATTTCGTACTTATACAAAAGTAGAGATTTCATGCATTGGGTTAAGGCCAAGCACCCACTGCACGCTACTGCAGGAACCGGCAACTGGGAGTGCCCGGATTTCTTCCCCGTTTCGGCTACTAATGGATTGGACACCTCTGTTGTGGGGCCCAATGTGAAGCACGTGATGAAGGTGAGTCTTGATGCCACGAGGTTCGAGTACTACACTTTGGGTTCGTACGACGTTGGAAAAGACAGATATATCCCTGATCCAGACATGATTGATGGATGGAATGGACTGAGGTACGATTACGGAAACTTCTACGCGTCGAAATCTTTCTTCGACCCGAGCAAGAACAGAAGGATTCTTTGGGGTTGGGCTAATGAATCTGATTCTACTGATAATGATATCAAGAAGGGTTGGGCTGGTGTTCAGGTATTTATTTATTTTCGTCGTCCTATTTTTCGACATTACATTGTAAAATAAATTCATTTGTTCTTATGGGTTTTTTTTTTTTTTGATTAGCTTATTCCACGTACAATTGTTCTTGATCCGAACGGCAAACAATTGCTGCAATGGCCTGTTGAGGAATTAGAAACCCTAAGAGGGAACAAGGTGGAATTGAGCAATAAGATTCTCAACAAGGGCGAAAATGTCGAAATAAAAGGAATAACAGCTGCACAGGCGGATGTGGATGTTACATTCTCGTTCGAAAGCTTGGATAAAGCCGAGCCGTTCGATCCGAGCTGGGATAGATACGATGCACAAAAAATTTGCAGCCAAAAGGGTTCGACTGTCGAAGGCGGATTAGGACCGTTTGGACTATTGACATTGGCTTCACAGAATCTTGAGGAATATACTCCCGTCTTCTTCAGAGTTTTCAAGGATCAAGATAAGCATCTTGTTCTTATGTGCTCTGATGCATCAAGGTACATACATAAGTACCTACATATATTTGTATATATGTATATATCTACCGTAATTTCTTCCTACTTATTTAATCTTTGGTTACAGGTCGAGTATAAAGGATGATAAGACGAAGATGAAGGATGGGAAGGATGCATACAGACCCTCGTTCGCAGGATTTGTGAATGTAGACCTAACCGAGAAGAAGCTTTCTCTCAGGAGTTTGGTAAATTCACATTTCATATACTCTGATTAATTCTAATCCTTTGATCTTACTCTAAACCGAGGCTATTTCATTTTTTTCTTGCAGATTGACAACTCTGTAGTCGAGAGCTTTGGAGCAGGAGGAAAGACTTGCATTACATCGAGGGTTTATCCAGCACTAGCACTATTCGGAAACGCACACTTGTACGCTTTCAATAACGGCACCGAGGCTGTCAAAATCGACAGTTTGAATGCCTGGACCATGAACAGGCCCCGGGAAATGAACCACTGAGATGCCGAAAGCCAATGAAGATCCATCGCTTTTAAGTTAGAAGAACCCTTGTACAAATCTGTAAAAAAAAAATAACATGTACATTTTCTTGCAGTTGTTATTAATGAATTCTAAGATGGTTTTATCTTTAAGACCATATGCAACATATCTTGCTTTCAGACAACATTAACTTTTACATAGAAACCTTAGCCAGTAATAGACTCGTCCGATCCAACAAATCAATTAAAATTGGCAATGTTTTACATCGATAAAGCGCGTTCATTACATTTTTTTTTAATAAAACAACTCGGAACCAATGAGCTCTTATCCCGAGAAGGGATTTCTTCATATAGATGAGCCCTACTTGTTCTGCACCTAAAAATGACTCTAGAACAATTTCTTCCGGGTGTGTGTAAGGTAATACATACATGATAAGTACAAATACAAAATATTTAAACATCATGCAAAAGAAAAGATATATATATGCTAGTTGATCTGTGAAAGTGGCTCACGAGGATTTAGCAATGACTTTTGTTCCTTCCCTTGAAACGATTCGTATGAATGGTTTTCTCGGAATTCTTCTTGAAGAGCCTCCATAGGCATGGAGCAAAGTGACTCAATAGTTCCCTTGCTCGGAATATCTGGTTCGCACCTTGTAGGTGTGGACCCCGTTGGTTCGTAATCCTAAGAGTTGATATTCAAAATAGTTAGGCGGTTATATTTCACCATTACAAATCTACATCGTACATTAAAAATATAGACAGACATACCGTGTATTTGTGCGTAAAAGTATCAACCGCGTGCTTTTCAATACAGGATGCTTGCTCTGAATGATCTCTGTTAAGGTTCTCAATTATTTCTGAATGAGCTCTAGCAGTCGTCAGAATTTGAGAAACGGATAGTTTTTCTTGCTCTGACAAACCTGAATTTTAAATAAATGCAAAGTCAAATTAGAAAATCGGTCTGACCAAAATAAACACTGCAATAAGTACCAAAATAACTAAATGGTTAAGTGGACCAAACAGCAACCAACATTAAACTAATTAGTCATTAGACTATCGATGTGAAATTTACAAATCAATCTCTGCCACTTAATATAGTTACAAATTAATCAAAATTGCAGGTTCACTTCTGCTATATAAACATATTCAGATAATTCGTGTTTCTTAAGAAAATACATTTTTACAAGTATTTGCAAAATAACTGAATAAGCAGTCCAGGTACTGGACATTAAACTGCATGTCAAACTTATTCGCTTTATGATTGTACATACGTGCCTATTCATTGTGACCACTGATGAAGCCCACGGATTCAACAACCACCAAACCAGCCAATAAAAAGTGTGCAGCTTTTCAAGTTTAATAATTTCTGTCCTATTTCAGTTGGCGCATAGTTTAAATGAGAGTTAAAAGAAAATATGAAGCGTTTAATAATTATTACAGATCCACCCCAAATATAAAGCGCTTAATAATTATTGGCCAGCTGGTCAGCAAATATGAAACCAAGAGATATGGCTATTATAAACCAAGTCGATGCTGAAAGCAGTGTTTGCACCAATTTTAAAAAAATTCTAATATGCTGGCAATCAATATCAGTAAGAAAAGCAAAAAAACTGTGAAAATGAACTGCAATAAAACTCTGAACGATTAAAAAGAAAAGAAACAAAAAAGTCTTGAGAAACTAACCATCAAAGCAACGAATGATGTCTTCACCGCTCTGTTGAGCATCGTCCTCAACTGTAACTCTCGCAGATTCAACCTCAACATCATGTTGCTCATTACTCTCATTCATGCTCCTGAAACAGAACCACTCGAGAGATAACAATCATGCTGCACATGTTTTTACTTGACAGAGCTTCAAATACTAGTTATGCATGTATATAATGACTTGTCTGTTTGTAAACTCTCCAGCCAGGCATAATGTAAGAGAAAGAACATGTGCAACTAGAGAAAGTTTCCTGTGTTTTGATACCTGACATGTGAAGTAATTGTTGAGGCATGCTGACTTCCCATGCTAGTCAATGACTTTTGAGTTGTTTGCCACTTGTTCAAAGCTGTGTCAGCAGTGTTTACACTGAGAAATAATAGTGAAAAAGATTAGTCGCAAAGAAAGGCAACAAATCAAATCCAGCCAGAAAAAACATACAATAAAAAAAACAGAGAGAGAAGATAAGGAGAACTACCGAAATAAATTATGTATAAAGAGATGAGGCAGGGATAAAATGCATTGGCATAAGTCTTACCATTTCTGCAGAAGCAACTCCATGCGACAATGTTTAGCTGCAGAGAAGTCAGCATTATCATTAAAGTTACTTTCTGCTTGTGTAAAGCACTCCTGCCATTTTCTTTTTAGATCTGAAGTAATGCCGTCCACTGTTGAGGCATGTCCATCCAAAAACATCTTGTTTCCAACTACGCTATCATTAAGATCACCAAGCCTTGCATCGACCTGCCAGCTGTCTAGGTTAGTTACCTAAAGAAACTGAAAATACCAAAATAAAAACAAATGGTGACAACAAAAATGCCAACCATCTCTTTCTGACGGCGCATACAATCAGAAACTAGACTTGTCATATCAGCAATAAGCTTCTTTGCGTCTGATTTGGACTTTTCCTGCAGAAATCAAAACTAATATAAGATACAAGATACAGAGGCACACTCAGTATTGAATATTGACAACTAACTTCTATTCAGCCAACCTCATAAGCTTTACGAAATTCAGTAATGCACTTTGTCTGAACTTTATCAACTTGAGCTGCATGACTTCCAAGCCTTTCTGATTCTTTCGATAGCTTCTCAAGGAATCCATGAAGGGATTCTGAGGTATTCGTCAAGAGCTCTATGCTAGCATTAAATCTCTGGAAAAATCTCAAGTTAATATAGCAGATAAAAGGGGCAAATAGACCATAATGCGCTACGTGGTAATACAACAATCTTTTATAGGGGGGCTCAGAAAAGTAATAATCTGAATATGCAAACCTGTCGAAGCTCCCTCACTAAATGTGCCATTTCCCCCTGATGACTTGATAGAGTTTGTTGAAGATCGTCAAAAACTGAATTCACTTCAATAGACTCTTCAGCTAATAACTATCGGAGGTTTAAAAAATAAGGGTGAGATTGTACCAGACAAAGCTACAAAGACCACAGAAGAATCTTATAAGTAGTCTTACTTTTTCAATAGACTGTGAGTTAGAAGAGGCCAAAGCTGACAGTTCATCCAAAGCAGCATTATTACCGGCTTTGTGCAGCCTAATAACATTTTGAACAGCCTCAAAATGAGAGATACACAGAGCCTTTGATGTGCTTACTTTCTTCTTTAGTTCTACAGCAGCCTACAAACAAAATTTGTCAATAACAAATGAATTGTATAACTCACAAGTCCAATCTGCTGCAAAGAAAGACATATTATACAAAGGTGAACAAAATTCGGGAGGAAAAGATATTATAACCAGCTGAATGGTAGAAAAATTACCATATCATGTACTTCAAGAAAAGAAATACAGAGATTTTCAACACATTGGAGATGTTCACTTTGTTGAGACGTAGATCCAGCCAGCAACTTGCAGAGGGTATCAAGCTGCTGGGTGAGATCAGCTTGATAACTGTTCACGGTTGACCTATTACCAGCATTCAGTTTGTCCTCCCTAGCTGCAAATTAATAACAATTAAAAGTACTGGCATTTACCCAACCATAATAAAACACACAAGGCAACATAAAGATGTACCAATTTTCAGAAATAGTGAGGCATTGTCTTTCTGGCATTTCTCCAAATCCGCACGCAATACACATGCTTGATGAGCCAGTGCATTTTCTGATCATATATTCAGAAACATTTTTTAGACACCACAGGATAAAAATTCAAACTGCTAGTGAAGTTATAAAATACCAGATTTTTTTTGCTCAGATATTATAAAATCCCGCTCCTTGAGGAAATATTGGCATCTTTTTAGTTCGTTCTCAGTGTCTGCCAGCAGTTTGCTTGTTTGGTTCAAGTCTTTCTGCGAACAACTAGACATTAGCTGACAGACGATTTCAAAACATTAGTTGACTCAATTAAGATAACTTACTTGGGTTGCATTGAGTTTGCTGTTCAATTGAGTATATTGTTCAACCTGGCCTTCATATTTAGCTTGCAATTCCTCCATTCGCTGCATATCAACAGCCAAGCAATTCGGCCTTCAGGAATAGTCAAATCAAATGCTAATATTTGGTATAAAGAATATCAAGTAAACTGACCTTTTGGTGGTTTTCTATTGTCACTCCCATTTGTTCTATTTGATCAGCCATTGCCTAAAATCGTAAATAAAAGTCAGTAATGATAAAAGAACAGAAAATTAAAGTCCATTACTATAAATAACACAGCCAATAGAGCACTTCATCTGCAGAACCTTATATTATTTTTTTCAACTAAAGTATAGCTATTAGCCTCGCCAAGAAATAAACTCTGAAGGATTGTCATGATTTTAAAGAAGGAGATAAAATTTAAAGGAATGCAGCATTCAAGAGGTAGCACCTTCCTATCACTCTCCTCCTGGTAGTATCGCTCCTTGGGGATGTAAACACCATTCTTTTCCCGTGTAGCATAAACCTCTAATCAGAGGGAGAGAGAGAGTAAATGAGAAAGTGACATAGAATAAAATAGCGACATCAGTAATCACTAATTCATAAGACAAAAGTTCTTACCTGCTTTAAGTTTATCAATTTCCCCGTAGAGATCTTTAATCAGCGTTGATTTCATCATTTTCTGATTCACCTGGATGTTAAAGTAAAAGATCTTGAGGATATACTATATGAAGGAAGCAAAATTATCATTGTAAGCACCTTCAACCAATATAAATGCTACAGATTACCCTCTCATGCACTACATCTCACAAAATGAGCTTAAAGTGATGCTGATGTCAAACAATATTGCAATGTGTACATGTATCAAATAAAAGATTGAGCTTCATTGCAAGATATATTATTTTTACAACAAGATATTTTCTCAAACTGAATTATTTCCTCAAAAGAGTAAATGCAATTTAGGCAGAGATAAAAAAAATGAAATGGAAGAAACTCTAAGAGTGCGTTTAGATGGAAGGATTTGGGGAGGGATTTGATTTGGGGAAGGGATTTGAAATGACTCCAATTTTGGAGTCATTTGAAATCCACCTCAATTGCTCAAAACATGACTAAAAAGGAGGGGTGTGGATTTGAAATCCATCCCCAAATCCCTCAACCCAAACAAGTCCAAGGGATTTGTTATTATGGATTTGAAATCCCTTCCCCAAATCCTTCCATCCAAATGCACCCTAAGGGTTAAATGTTTTACTCTTTTTTTAAAAGGAGGATAGTTACTGGTTTCTAATTCCCCTCCTGGTGTCTTGAACCCCGGTAAAAATGATGAAAAAAGGCAAACTTAGTATGCGACTACAACAAATAAGTAACAAACCTCGGGTTTATTCTTTATATGCTTAGCCCTGTGAGCATAATCTAAAGTGCTAAGGGTCTCCTCAAGACAGTGCACAGCTGGTGATACTGTAGCTATAATACAAGTTTTTGTTCTTCCCCCCAATGAATCACGAAGCAAACGAGTGAGCTTGCTATCCCTATAAAATGAATTAGCTCACGCGGTCAAGCTTCAATTAATTAATAAAGAAATGTATACAAAATAAGTCAAACACTCACACCATACAAGAGATTTACCTGTAGGGAATATGTCCAAGATGCTCTACAAGAGCATTAATTACTCGCCCTAATGTTAGCAGACTTTTATTTATTTCTCCCGCCTCTCTTGCCCTCCCCTGGAAAAAAAGAGAACAAATCAATTAGGAGAATAATAATGGAGGACGATGCTGGTAGACAACAAACACGAACAGCATTCATTGTACAGATTTAACGAAGCCTCAAAAGAATTATTTTTTTATAAACAGGCCAAATTTGTAAAAATGATAACTAGAGCACAGGATCAAGGATTCACCTCCCTTGCACCAGACCGGGAGATGTTCTCCGAACCAGCCAAGTCAACTAAATTTAGCTTGCCACATTTTATTAGTTCTTCACCTTCAGGTGTTGCTTCCTTTATATGAATTGTTATGGTAAAGAGAGAATGTGATCGACTGATTCAAAAAACAAATCGGATTAAAATTTAGTTTCAAGAAGAGTAAAAGAAACATGTAATACATGTCAAGAAGAAACGTAAAGAACCTTGATTGTTTGTTAAGTAAGGTTTCTGCAGTTCGACGTTTAGCAGATCCCCTCTCAAGTAGAGTGAAAATCTCACTAGCACTTGTCACAATTTCCTCTTCGAGTCCTCTGACAAGAACACCACCCTTTCCATCTTCCATGAGGGGCAATTGCTTTTTCTGCTTGTCCTCAGAAACAACTCTAGACAAATCTTCTGGGCCTAGCAAGTCGGTGATTTCTTCATTATATAGCTCCAAGAAAGTCACTTTTACACTGTATTCTGCATTTTGACTCTCTAATGTGTCAAATATTTGCTTTACTGATCTTGGTATGACTCCCGCTTCTGGTGGCAAATCTCCATTATGGCAGGCCTTCAAGATAACGAAACCAAAAATCAAACGCAGACCAAAAATCAAAGACCGTGAGTGGAATCATATGAATCTATAGTACCTTTGACCTCTTACTTTCACCCTCCATGGTATACGTTTTTCCTGTGCCCGTTTGCCCATAAGCAAAAATCGTACAGTTAAAACCTTCCAAAACCTCATTGACTATTGGTACAACTGCTTGTTCATATAGATCCTTTTGTTGGGCATTAGGTCCAAACACCTAGATATAAACAAAAAAGACAGATTGTAATCTTCTGAAAACCAATATAATTCTTAAAAGTACAGTACAACGCATATAAAATCTCAATATTTATGCAGTTTATTACAAAAATCAACAGCGATCAAAATCAGTGTGTTAATTCACGCACTCTAACAGGGGTCTAACATCGAGTAACTACGAATACTCTTCAACTGCTCAATTTTCCAGTAGTAAAAATAACAGTCTCAAAAGAACTAGTGGAAGCACTAGCATACATTCAACTCTTCTATAAGTTCAGTCGACCAATCCTCATATGCTAATAATAAAAATTCTAATTTGAAAATATTCAAATAGCCGAATAAACAAATAAACCCATATACAGTACCTTGTCGAAAGTAAAGACTCTATCGATATGCTTTCCGGCGATGCTCTGAGAAACGGCGACCTCTCTCTGGTACTCGTTGCACGACAGAACCTGCGGCGCGTTGTTACGCAACTCATCGTCGCTGAACGGCCTGAAAATCCCCAAAATTCAGCATGAATTAAAACAAAATCAAAGATTGTGGGAGAAGCAGAAATCGATAAAGAATTTCAAAAACCCTAGAATCACAGCAAAGGCCGACTACCTGCACCGGAGGAGAACCTGCACATTCACCCCCTTCTCTTTCTCCTGCCGATTCGACATCTTCCAAGTGTGTGTGTGTGTGTGTGTGTGAATTATTTCTGCTGATTGAACAATTTTAGTAGATTTCTCTCTCACACTGAGTGTGTGTGGCGGTGTGTGAGGATTGAGAAATGAAATCGGAGCGGGACGATGAGGTCTGACTGAGAATTTGAAATTTGAGGAGCCGCTGCGAGAAATTCAGATCTAACGGCTCATGTTGTTTTAAGAAAGTTTACGAATTTTAAGATTGACTGATATACCCTTACGCCTCTATGGTATTTGAATTTTTAGATTGGGCCTTCACGTTTCCACTATAATTTTGAAAAACTACTAAATAAATTTTGGGTTAATTTCACTTCAGCCCCTTTACTATAAAAACCTTCAATTACTCCCCCTCAATTAGATTTTATACCAGCAAAACCCTTTCTTCTTCATTCTTCTTCTTTTAAGCCAAGTCTCTCCCTTTTTTATTTACTAAAAAAAATCTTTTTACTTTTTATTATTTTGCGAACTCGAACTTTTTAATTACAAAAAAAAAAGTCATATGTATAAGTTATACTCATTTTTATTTTGTTTATTTTTACTCCATTTTATTTTATATTTATATGTACTAAATTTTTTAGTCATATTTTTCATCTAAATGATATTTATTCTAAATATAATAAAATATAAATTATCATTAAAAATTAGAGAGAAAATAAATTTTACTAAAGGTTTTTTATATTATTTATTCGAAGATTTATACTATTACATTTACCATTTAAAATTATATTATACATTTAAAACAATTAGAACTAATAATAAATTATTTAGAAAGCTATATTACACACAAAGCCTACACTTAACCGATTAGATGGAATTTTAGAATTAATTTATGTGTATAAGCTTAAGATAAAGGAAAAAAATATTTCATTTTTTAACAAAATTGAACGAAAATAAAATGGAGTAGAAATTCGAAAAATAATAATAAGGTGAGTTTGTGAATGTTTGAACAAAGAGGTAAGTGAATGTTTTCTACTAATATAAACACGTGTGAAATTAGACCATAAATAAATTTTCAAGAAAACATGTTGATACAAATGAGAAGTCATTAATTCACCATTTCCACGTGAGATAGGAATATCGAAAATCCATCCCGCAAGGAATGATCGAGTTAGCAGTTGAAGTAAGTGTTACTTTTCTCACATAATTTGTCAATGGTGACTAGTTCGAGTTTGTCACACATGGTTGGCCTATTATAATTTACGTTTCTCACGTAATTTGCAAACTGTTAAACGAGAATGTAATTTTACCTATTGATATACTTAACTAGATATTTCCCGGCATGGTAGGCCTAGCTCCATTAAAGCCTTACTCTTTTCTCGGCCTCAAGCGTGTGGAATTTCAAATTCCATGGATCGATAATATTCAATACAATCAAAAAACGTGGATAAAGTAGAGATGAGTCAATTAATTGCAATCACAACTTTAAAGAAAACGACCAAATCAATCACTCATATCTCTTAATTTTAGTGTGGATAAAAATTGAAAGACGATGATGGATAACTAATCAATATTAATGTATTTTCGAAACCGAACAAATCAAGCGATATGACTCCCGAACCAACGGTCTATAAGATGCTACATCAGGTGCAAAAATCGGGTAATTTTTCACCATAAATCTATTTAAATAACTATTTATTAAACACACATATGGTCTTATTCTGTATAGATCAATAGTATATGGTTACCCAATGTATTTCACCGAGTGTAGCATCTATGCGACCCAAACCAACCCATTTTACATAAGTATAACCCTCAATATAAAAAAAATTAATTAAAATAAACCACACAATATTATAATATTATATTTTAAAAATAATTTTGTTATTTACTAGATTCTTGTTCGGACACCACATTGTGATCATTAGCAAACTTCTGTTGCTCTTCGAGCTTGGCGTTTCTGGCGGAGAACTGGCTGCCGAGCCACTTGTCGATGTCGGAGAATACAGTGTCGATATTTTCCGGCAACTCGCCGTAGGAGAGAGAGTGCCACATCCCTGGGTACAGCTTGAATGTCTTGTCCGTGGCGCGAGCTGATTCGTACAATGTTTTGCTCACCGACGGGTCGGTCACTTTATCATCTTCTCCGTGAAGGACAATGAATGGCAAGGACACCTTTCAGTTCGTTGGAAGTAAAAATAAGTTAATTTGATTCCGTTAATTGAAAAAAAAAAAAAAAAAAAAAAACATGCGATCCACGTTGCCTAAATGATTGGCTGATATTTAGTAGAGCTTAGAGGGGGGGCACGCCCCCACGGTCTTTGTATGATTTAATTATTATTGAATTAATGACAGGAAGTAATTAATTAAAAATAATAAAATAATTAAAAAAATAAATAAATAAATAAACTCACCTCTTCGAGGCGTTTTTCCAAATCAATGCTGACTGTGTACAACTGGTAGCCAGTTTGCAGACGGGGTCGGCCTTTGTATGTGTATGGGTTGGATTTAACCTGTGGCCATATTAAATTAATATTAATGTTAAGTAACAATTACAAAGCGCTAATCTCGATGATTAAAATATAATTACTAACAGTTGGCAAAATAAAAATAAAATAAAATAATGAAAGAAGTGTGTACCTCCTTTCTAACTTGTGGGTCCCGGAAGGCAATGTCAACTATGTCCGGAGTAGGAGTAAGTTTCCACGTGGGAATGACGCGCGCCAAAGAAGTCAAGATCTTTATAGCCAATGGATTTGGCTTAATTTCATCAGCAATCTGCATAATTATACAAACAATTTTTTTACATCATAAGTTGAAAAACTTGTACTTTATGACGTCATAAATGATATTTCTATTATTTTTATTTTATAAATAAAGCCGCAAATCTAAATATGTACAAAGTAAACCACGTTCTCGGTGCATATTACTAGTATTATTTTGAGTTGAAAAGACGAAAAAACCATTACACTAGGGCATGTGCAATTCACATGCAATGAAAATTTTGAAGATTCATCAGAATATTCTCTCTATTTTGTTAAGTGAGTTAAAATAATTGGTTTTAGTTTGGCTGTATAATTTTTTTTATTTTATTAAGGTGACAAAGTGCAGAAACGGGCAAAGTAAAAAAAAAAAAAGTGACATACCTTACACATGGGTGCAACGAGGATGGCACCATCCCAATAATCGGGTTTCTTCCTATGCAATCGTAGGACCATCGCCCCTCCCATTGATTCTCCCATTAGAATCCTCATTCTTTTCTTATTTTCTCTCTTTTCTGCATTAATTAATTAATAATTAACAAAATTAAATTAAATATTCAAAATTAAATTACATTAAGCCCTAGTCAAAAGTCAAAACAGATACCCCTAATCACATGCCACCCCACTAGTCAAGGGATTAGTTAAAATAAAACCTTTGAATATTTCTTCGTTCAAACCACCCAATTTTATATTATTAACCAAAAGTAAAACCCAACCAAAATTATTTATTATTAATTTGTATATGATTATATTAATCTACGAAAAAACAAAATAGTAGCAATAATTAAGAAGAAATAAGGATTAAAATAAAAAAAATATAATCATCATACCAGAAATATTAGTGAAGTGTTCGGAGAGATCATCGACGAGATGATCGAATTCGGTGATTAATCCCAAAAGCCCCGATGACTTTCCGTGGCCTTCGCAGTCGATTCCATGAACTTCGTAACCCGCCTTAACCAATCTAGTAGCACAACCTGTAATTCAAATTAATATTCAATCAATATATATTTCTATAAATATCAAATTAAACAAAATAATTTTCAGTGTATATATATAAATATATATACCTTTCATTGAGATGCTGCACTCCATGGCATAACCATGGCAGAGGAAGATCAGAGCTTTAGGGTCCACGTCAGCAGGAGGTGACCATCGACACGTGAAAAGCTTCACTCCACGTGAATTCACTATGTATTCCTCTTCGTATTTGATGTCGCTTATTGTCTGACTCTCCATTGGAACTAATGCCTGGAAATTCTAGAGAGAGAGAGAGGAGGAGAATTCTAGAGAGAGAGAGAGTTTGTAGTTTGTGTTGAGTAGAGAAAAAAGGTTTGAGAATTAAGGGGGATGGATTGGTATTGCGGTTAGAGAAGGATAAGGAATTTGAGTTGGAGAAAAGGTCGCGAATGGATGGCTATTTATAGAGAGGGAATTCCCGAGCCAATCGACTATCCAACTCGTCGCCCAAAAAAGAATACCTTTCCTTTTTGTTCCGTCCACTTGATCTAACACTCCTTTTTCCCTTATTTCCTTTTCTCCCCGGCCCCTTTGTTTTAATAACTTTCTTTATATTGTTTTTTACTGAGAAAACAACAGTACGTAATCTCCAAATAGCAAAAACCTCATGTGATGAATAATCCAACAGAAATCCCCGTGCGAAATTATTTATATAGTACACGTATTCATTTGAGTGTTGCTTGATATAAAAATGCACAAATACCCCGTGATTTTGCAATTAATAAATTCTTATATTTTATGAATGTTTTATCTATTTTATTTTGGTTATAACTTAATTATGAAGGTACAATAGGGCCTTTAATTTATTTTTATTTTTATTATTAGATAATTTCTTTATATATTTTAATTTATCCCTACATCAAAAGAAAACTTAAATTCCATTATTCTGTATTTAAAACAATCTATACTTAATTTGATTACCAAATTTCAATATTTTTTTTCAATTTAATTGCTTTACTATTTTTTTTATCATATTTTAATTTCTATACAATCAAATTAAAAGAAAAATATATATACATATCACGTCTAAAAATCAGCTGCCAGCCGTACATCCACCGAGTGAGCTACACGAAAGTCAACCAGGGTTTCTGCCTTTGACTAAATTTATAGAGGGGGGTTTTTTGTCAAATTGGAGACTACACAATGGTACTTTTTGTAGTTTACTCTTTTTGTAGTATAAAAATTAAATTAATCATCCACTATAGCTTTTGTCCCTAACGAGAAATTCACATTTATAATTAAGCTAAATTCATTAATCAAGTTCAGAGTATTAAAGATACTAAAATTAACTAAAATTTATGAATGTGGATGAATATATGAATTAATGTTTTCTGGGAGATATTAATGTACAATGTTACAGAGGAAAAATCATATTAATTATGTGTGTGTGTATTTTTTTGATACATACTAGGAAAATTCTATTGATGGTTTGTTAAGGGTGTCAAAAATAAGAAGAAAAAATGATAGAGATAAAAGAAAGAGACTCTTTGTCTTGTAAGGTTTTGGTTAAGTGAGAAATATAGTAAAGACTTTTTTTTTAGTCCTTTATATTTTGATTTATTTCGTTGCGTGTTTGTACACTATAAATTATATAATTGATCCCACATTCACAACGTATTATATAACATTTATTATTCATAAAAGAAATGTTAAAATTTTAGATGATATAAAACAAAAATATAAAATGATGAATAATTCATAAATAATAAACTATAACTAATAAATTCATGAAATGTGGATGGTTTGGTTGGAACCATCGGTTGGAGATTCTCTAAGACTTCAAACGGTAAAGTGAAAATATATGTAATATATTTGCCGGTTAGGGTTATCTAGGGTATGAAAGGGTTCGTACTTCTCAGACCAAAACGATTGAATATGGTGTGTAATAAGTATTTCGTAAATAATTAAGATCATTAAGTTTTTTGTACAACCTAATAATTCACAAATCAAAATACGGACCTAGTAAAAATAATTCATAGTCGCAACGCAACATACACACTTCGTATTTTGTGTAAATTACTTTACTAATTTTATATAATCAGACCAATTAAATATTCTAATAAAGGAAAAATCATTTGAAAGAAAACAGAAGTTGTCAAAAAAAATCCCGAAAATCAGAATTCCATCTTCCCCAAACTAGCAAAATTGTTTGTTTGGAGGCAACATAAAAATAATCAACAAATTGAATGATAAATTAATGGATCAAAACGATTATATTTGATTTATACACTAGAAATTCTTCCCTAATAATATTAATGGAGATGTTATTGCAAATTTGAAATTCTTAATTTCTTTTAACTCAAAGGAAGTAAACTTAATTTAATTCATTAAAATTTAATGCTAATTTAAATAATTAAATGTAATAAGAAAATTTCAATTCAATATGAACGTGTGCTCATAATGTGCATCCAACTACATCTAAAAGCAAGACAAATAAGAAAATAGAATCTTTGCCCATTTGGACGTTCAAAAATGACAAATAAATTGAAACGAAAAAACCTCTCTAAAAAGACAAATAATGCGGGATAGATGGAGTACTTATATGATAATTAGTATTTAAATTGAATTTAATTCTTGATTTTAATTTATTAAAACAAAATTACTTTAAAAAAAAATTGGAGTACTAGTTTTTATTCTTTAATTATTTTATTGTTTTTGTTTATAGGGTTTTCCTCTAGTAAGGTTTAAATGAGTCTCGGAGACTCTCTCTCAATTTTATTCAAAAAAAACTAATTTACATTAATTAACTTACATTATTAGTATATAAGATGTACATTTAATAATCGTTATGAAATTTCAAGTAAGACGATTTTTTTTCAATTTTCATCATAATTCTCAAAGAAAATTCGGACAAGCTATGATATTATACTAGATTTAACTAATTTGCATTATTTGTCTTGTCCTTGTGTCTTTATGGCTGTGGTCAAAGAGTTATAGGATATAATTTCCACTTTCAATAATTCGTTAGACAAAACTCGAACATCCGAGTGTTTTTGCTTCCTTTAATACACGTTTATATAACATAAAATATATTTGTCGATCAAGTGATTATTACATTTTTTTATGACGAAAGAGCCCGCGACGACCAATAATATAAGTATACTGATTGTACCTTCATTTTGTTCAATAGTTTGCAAAATCACACGAAAAACGTTAAAATACAGTAGACATATGACACAAGTGTGACAAACTCGAACTATAGAATGTTCACAAGTGAACTCAAATTAAAATCATTTTTCGATGCATTGTTTTGCTCTACCAACTGAGGTCGTCCTTGTTAGCGATTTTTACATATTTAATATTATATTTCCTTAATTTGTTCCGACTTTTCTTGATTACATTATTGGAACAAGTCAAAAATGGAATGGGATTAGGAAGGATCTTGGTATCCACTTGACCTAGTGGTTATATATATTTTAATATTTAAGTTTTGGTGATAAGGAGATAGGATAAATTACAAACACCCCTGAGGTATGGTCAAATTACAAAAACACCTCTCTTGTTAGGATAATTACAACCACCCCCTCAACTCTTCAAATTTAGTGGAATCTTCGAGATTATATGGAATATTATCACTTTTGTACCCGTTTTATCCCATTCAAACTCTACATTATGAAGTAAGATGATCATAATATGTGATTTTTAACTTGTATATATCAGTTTGTGGTGCATCAGAAACTGTATTTTTACACAAAACGAGTACAAACTAGAGCACATTTCGCAGAATCTAGATAACTATGTTGAATTTGGCACCATAAGGGTGGAGGTGTAAGAAAAAATCATAGTTGAGGGGGGTAGATGTAATTATCCAAACAAGAGGGGTTTTTTTGTAATTTGACCATACCTCAGGGGGTGTTTGTAATTTACCCTAAGGAGATAATATAAAAAATATTTGGTGATGAGAGTTGTGAAGTTCGTTATTGGCAAGTGGGTTTGATGAGTTCATCTTAAATCATTAATGGAATTCCCGGGAAAAAAGTGTGATTTCACACTTCATATTTATTTTCTACTTGTAGAAAGTATATATGTACAAAATGTATTGACCCTTTAATTTGTACAAAACTACATTCAATTCTTTCTACGTTTTCTTCAATTTATGTCACTTGTCTCGGAAAAGTCTTGCAGTTGTTATCGGGATGAAGTAAAATCGTGTCGGGCTTATTTTTTTTCTCTTCATATTTCAATATCTACAACAAACAAATACACGTGTGTTTTGTGCTCTAATTGTCCAATCTTGAACACGTTAAAATCTTACAAAAAATGTGGATTTGGTTAGCGGTTAGTGAGAACCCGGAAGTCATACCGAGTGAGTCTAGCTACGGTGTGTGTCCAATAAATGTGTTTATATGATTGGTTGCTTTGGAATTCAAATTTCAAACACGTGATTTTTTATCGTGTAGCCGACACTGTTTGCATTTGGAACACGTGCTTTATCACGTGTCTACTGTTAACTTGATGGCCCATTAAGCACTATTTGGGCCTTATTGCAAATTACACTTAACCCCCAAATACCCTTTTGCTAATTTCAATTGCGTCCTCACTATTCCTCTTCTACTATAAAGATCATATCAACTACACCCCTACAGTTAAATCTACTTCCTGTCATCTATAACACCGTTAAAATTATATTTACAATTACCAAAACACCCTTTTCATGACACGAAATAAAATGCAGTGCTGTAGCATGCATATATGAAATTATAAAAAGCTAGTAGAATCGAATCTCCACCCTAGATCATCTAACATTTAGAAACAAACCAACTCGATTTAGAACAAATATTTAAGGATATGTTTCCGAGGTCGGTTATCTTCCCAATAAGGCAACACGATCCTTTAATACCGACTGTGCTAAATTTATGTCGAACAGCTCGCAACGAATTGGCATCTCCATCTCATAGAAAGGGTTCTTGAGAAGTAATGAGAACATAATCGGTGTACAATTCATAAATACTTTTTAAGAGAGTCTCCATATGCAGAGTTCCAAAGAATTTCGTACCTATAAAGAACAAGTGACGGAAGTGAGTCATCACGGATAAACTTTACTAAAAACTCGATAACGCTTTTGTCGGGTGAAATTCAACTAACTAATTAAATAAAACTTATTAAAGAAAGCTATCGTCAGTCATATTTCTGTACTATCAGAATCGCAAGGTCAAGAAAAGTTCAATTTTATTTTTTTTATGAAATGAAGCAGGGTCGTAAGCTGTTAAAAAGACGAGATTCCTGGAGGTAAGTAGGAGATGGAAATTTCGAGAATGAAAAAAGTATAATTTTACAAGCATTGGTATCTATTGTCCATCAATTGAATCTAGTATCATAAAACCGAAAAACTATTACGAGCTAAAAAGGCAAAGGCAAAGCAACACGAGATTTCCTTCTTCGTGATTCGCTAGTTAGATCATCCTCATTTTAAAGTTTTCCCTCTCGTTGCTTCTTCTTATTCTTCTACCACACACCAAATGTTTCAAAAAATTTAAATAACGTTTATCAATCCAATTAGGCAAACTATATGTCGGTTTTACTTCAAGATGTCGATCATCGTAAACGTCGAGGAAGTCCAAGCTCAATTAAAAATACTCTTCAACACCTCCGATTCCATCTACAAATCAAATTCACTAAATTACTAGTCCCACCACAAATGTAATGATTAATCGGTACCGTAAAAATTCGCACGTGTCAAAATTACTACACTACTAATTAACCATTACCATAGAAACTTCCCATCTGATCGTAATCATCAATTTGATTACTAAATTGAACAAAATTGGAACGAAATTTCCGATTCCCCCCAAAAAAACAACACAATATAAATGCTACTGATACATCAAATTAATATAAGTATGAAAAAAAATTCTCACCGGTGAGAGATTGGAACCGGTGAAGATCGAAAGCATTAGCCTGAAGAAGCTCAATTCCAGCGCAACCGGAAACAGGGGATAATTGTTGAGAAATAGATTTGGGCTCGAGCTCGAAAAACCCGAGCTCGAGTTCGAGCCTTTGTCGAGCCGGCTCGTCGAGTTCGCGAGCCGGCTCGGCTCGTTTACCACCCCTATTCGTATCTATTCTTCCCGCTGATCCATAATACTAAATAACACAAAAAAGACACAAAATTATTTTAGGGGTTTTTTTTTCCAAAAACTATCCCCGTAAAATATCTAATGACTGAAAACGCCTCTATGTTAAAAAAATTAGCAAGGAACCCCCTATGAAAGTTATTCAAAGCCAAAAAAGCCACTGACAGGTTATCGTGCGCTACACTCGCCGTATGTGCGTCTGGGGTGCGTTTTCGAACCTCAAATAACCTAAATACCCTCCATAATAGAGGTTTTTATAATTACAGATTAATCCCAAAATTTTCTGCACCAAAATGAACTTTTTAAAATTTTCAATTCAATCCTTCCTATTTTCAGAAAGGCCATCTTTCCAGACCCATTTTTTCTGAATTTTTTTCCAGCAAAAACAATCAACCGAACCGATATCCTCAAGCTCATTTTTTTTGCAAATCCAGAAAAATAAAAAGGGAAGAAGACAGAGTCTTTTAGTCATTTTTTCCATGTAAAAGATTGGAAGAAAAAACTTCGATTTTGACCTCAATATCACCATTCTCGATGACCCAAAACTTGAAATTCACCATTCTCGATAACCCAAAGCTCACTATTGATGGAGAAGAGACCCTTGGGGCAGCGTCGTGAGCTATGAAGAATATGAATGTGTTTGTTGTTTCTTAAAGGAAGAATTTGGCTGAATTTGTTCGATTTCGTGTGTCTGGTGTTATTTTTTTATTGGCAGAATTAGTTGTAAGAAGATTAGTAAAACGGAAGAGAAAATCAACTGGTTTCAACTGGGATGAGGGGTGAAGGGAAGAAGATAGAGTCCATTTTCCTTTTTTTTTTCTTTTTTTTTATATTAATTTATATTTCTTTTATTTTGTTTGATCAAAATTAAAATATTAGTAAAAAAAATAAGTAGGGACATTAGAGTCATTGCACGTAAGTCAATAACTAATTTTTAAATAAACGGGCTGTGTGTGTTTTTTTAAATAAAAATAGGGGGTTTTCGTTAATTTTTAAAATGTAAGGATTTTTTCAACTATTAGAAATAACACAGGGGGGTCCTTGCTATTAGCTCTTTTTTTTAATTGATTTTCCGACAGTGCAGAATTTGAAGATTCGGGGATGTTTACCTTGTAACAGATGAGGCCGCCTGATTTGTTGATGATGTAGAGAGGCTGTAAGTTGCGGCCATGGGTTGTTTCGTTTACGCCGATCTGGGGTTTATGCGTCCAATTTTAAGAAGATGGGATTTGAAGAGGGTGAAACAGAAAGTATGGGGACGAAGTTGTGAACGGGGTATATTTTTAGGGGATGGTTAGCTCAAGTGAAACTAGGGGTGAGTTCGGGACGGGATTTCGGGAATTCGGGATTTTCGGGATCGGGATTTCGGGATTCGGGATAGAAATTTTAAATCCCAATCCCGTCCCATACTATTAAATCCCGGTTATATCGGTATCCCAAAATATTTTGGGAATCGGGATTGGGATCGGGAAATCCCATATTTTGCCTAAAAACTAAGAAATATTGCATCTTTTTTCCATTAGTATTATTTTATACACTAAACCAACTTGAATATATTATATACATACTATTGTTCTTGCCTTATTTATTTTTACCACAAAACATGGAACAAATAAAATTTTAAAAATGTAAAAATAAGTTGAAACAATATATTTTATATTGTATTTTTATCTCCTTGACACTATATATATATATATATATATATATATATATATATATATATATATATATATATATATATATATATATATATGTGTGTGTGTGTGTGTGTGTGTGTGTGTGTATTTTTATTAGTTTTTTTTTCTTTTTTTCCTAATTCGGGATTAAAATATCCCGATCGGGATTGAACCAATTCCCTAATACCGATCACGTATTTGTTCCTAATCCCAATCCCGAATCCCATAATCCCGAATTCCCGAAATTTTAGTCCCAAATAGTAAAATTCCGATCGGGACGGGACGGGATCCCGAATCCCGATCCCAAATGCCCAGCCCTAAGTGAAACTGCAAGTGTGGGGGGAAATGTAAAAAAGTGATTTTTTTAGGGGTAATATAGCTATTGTAAAAGCTGTATTTTTAGCGGCAATTAGCTCAAATGAAACTGCAAATGTGGGGGCAAATGCAAAAATGATTTTGTAGGGGGTGCGCGTGTGTGGGAAATGTCTATTCTATGCTACACCGGGTGAAATACACCGAGTAGATCTTTATCATTCATAAAAACACACACACACACACACACACACATAGGTGTGTGTATATCAACGGTAAAAAGTCACATAGTATGATCTTTACTGGGTGTAGCATAAAAATAGCTGTGGAAAAAAATGTAAGAGTTATTTTTTTAAGGGGAAAATTAGCTTAACTGAAACTGCAAACGTGGGGGCAATCGTAGAAGTAGTTTCTTTAGGGAGCAAGTAGCTAAACGTCCCTGAAGATACTATTGTTTAAATCAGGTTATTAATTTTATCGAGTATTAATTTAATAAGATTCTACTCTATACTATTATTTACAGTTCCCTGTATGGTAGAATAACTTCGGATTTAAACTCAGTCTTCCATGGTTTAGCTACTAATAAGACATTAATAGTTCGATACTAATAGACAAAAAAAAATCACTAATTTAATTAAAAAAAGAAAAAGAGATATATAATTATTACAAAAACTGTTGGATATTTTGCAGAACATAAAAAGAATTATCAAGGAAATATAGAAAATAGTTGCTATATGGCAAACGGGGAAAGCTCTTACTAATTTTATTTCCAGTGGTTTCTTGGATTTCTTAGGTCCAATTACAAAGGTAAAAACCCTTTAAATAGATGATAAAATGACTATTGAAACTCTTTCCTAGATAAATAAAAATGGACTTTCAAACTACCAAGTGTACGTAGTGTATGAATATTAAAAATGCATTAATTTCAATACTCTTCCTTAATGCACTTCCATCGGTAACTACGAGCTTCTTTTAGAATAAGCAATCTTCTTCTTTGTTACGAATATGACTAGCAAAGAACAAACACTCTTCATTTGCTTGAGAGTAGTTTGTTTGATGTTGTTTTCCTTTGAAACGACAATACTTCTCCAAATGTCCAATTTTTATTATTTATTTATTACAGTTTACACATCGAGGTTTGCCTTTGTGATAACAATCTTTCTCCATATGATTTTCATTTTACAAATACTACATGGGGGATAAATCTCCTCACTTCTCTTGATGAAGGTTTGTGCATGACTTATGCCCTTTTTTTTGTGATAACTCGATTTATTCAAGTTGATTTTGAAATAGAGTCAATTTCCAAAGACTCTTCACTATTGCGATTCATCCTTCTAGATTCTTCAATTGTTGCGACCACATGGTTATACTTTTCAGTCATAATAATTGCGGATTTTTGAACAATTGTTTCTTCTTCGATGATTTCTCCATAAACTCTCATTTGATTGACGATATCGAATCATTCTGGTGCTATATTGCATAGCATTCTAAAGTTTTTCTTTTTTTGAGATTTTCCATCTCTTCTCAAATTTTGAAGATTTATAGTCTTGACTTTAGAATTTTTCATTTAGAATTTTGAGGTTTACTTATCTCTCTTCTCAATTTTTTCATAGGTTGACACAAAGTTTCTATTTTTCAAAAAATATATATATAAAACAAGTAACTAGTATTTTTTTTAATGACTACTTGTGCAATTAACTAAAAAAATAAAAGTACCTGGATTTGGAAAAACTGAATATTCATTTGGACAATCGAGAAGAAATGTGATCTTGAGTGGCCGAGCCTTGATGTTCATTCAATTTTCACAATCCCTCCTCAACTTTCTTCAAATTACAAATTAATCCCAGGTTTTTTTTTTTTTTTTTCAATTTCAAATCTTTGATTTGAAGAAATTGAGAATAAATGTAAGCTTGACTGGAAATTGTAAAGAAAACCAGCGTTCAAAGAGCATTAAACTATTACCCAAAAAAAAAGAAATATATTGATTTTGCACTAATTAAGTCGTAGCTTGAAATTGTACACCTAAAAAGTCATAATATTGTGTTCCTATGATAGATCTATTTAATCTGCTACCTAAAAAAAGTTTAAAGAAACTCCTCTACCAATTTACCGAAGTCGAATTTCCGATTGCAGCACTCCACTGCACAAATCACTTCTTGAAATGCAACGACGCTGCATGGTACAACAAGGCCGTTTCTTTGATCGAATCCAAACTCGTCATAGGCCTTCTCCAACAAAATCTTGAACAAAGGGTGCGAGAGATAGCTCGTGGGGACCACAAATCTCTCTCGCCGTTCGCCAACGTAAACGGGGAAAGTTCCGGTGGGTGTAGTCGTCATGGCGGTGCCGCCATCCCCGAGCAAGCATTCGTAGTGTGGTCGCGGTTGTCGCGGCTGCATGTTGACCTTCTTGGCTAGTTTCTTCATTGAACCTAGTTTCTTGCCCAACATTTTTTTTTTGTGTGGGAAATATAATTAATTTGAGTTTTAGGGTTTGGTTGGAGTTTGAGGGGCAAATTATATATCAAGAGGGGGCTAATTTAATGATTTAATTTCTTGACTATTGCATTGAGGGAAAGGGTGGGTGAGAGTGGTTTCAATTTGTAGTGTAATGGGGTGGGGTGGGGTGGGGGTGGGGCAATGTTAGTAAAGGTGGTCAACATTTTGACTTTTGAAAAATAAATAGGTTGTGTGAGGCTATGATTGTGGTGATTTATTTGTCCCCAAGTGATTATTATTTTTCTTCATTTACTTTGACTAATTAATAGTTGGGAGCAATTACAATTAGATTAACAATACTATTTATAAAAACATTTAGATGGCTAGTTAGCTAATCATTGAATGATATAGCCGTTTGAATTATATTAGTATGTTAATTATGGACGAATGGCAAAAATGCTCATTACATGGGACTTAAATGCATTTTGATCCACAAAAAAAAAGTCTCTCAATTAAATTAAATCAATGTTATCAGAATCGGACCGGCTATAGAACCGGACGACCATTTGGGTCATGGGTTTATAGGGTCGAACCGGTTCAACCGGGTTTTTGATTTTTTTTAATATGCTATTATTTTATTAATTTTAGTGTTTTAAAAATATTATTTTCTTTATATTTTTAATCTCCGAGTTATTATTTTCGCTTTTATCTACTTCACCTCACTTTTTACTATATATTATTGCTTATTCCATCTTTTTCCATTTTTCATTCTTCAAATCCGATAATCAGTCACCCCTATTCGATCGCCCATAATCATATCTGACAATCCTTCGACCACTCATGGTTAGATCTGACCACCCACTACTAAGTATGTGAAGGTTCGCTCAAATCTAGCCACAAATAACCAACTCAACGGTGATTCGAGACGTTTTGGCCAAAAACCGGGTTCCTTGACTGACTCGGCGGTTCTCGGGTTTTACCCGGTCGAACCGGATTTTGGTCATTTAACCCCGGTTTTTGATTTTTCCGGTTTTAGATGTTAGACCGAACCGCTTTATTGCCGGGTCACGGTCGAACCGGTCCGACCGGCCGGTTCGGTCCGGTTCTAATAACATTATTTAAATTCATCCCCATGTCTTTAGTCTAAAATACCCTCCATAATGTAATTCTTATCAATTCCATCAATTATGTTCTAACTTCCTTAATATTACACATTAATCCCGGATTTAAACAAGTATATCACATTAACCCCCAAATGTTTTTTTTTTTTCAGAAAATAATTTTTTTATGAATTTTTTTTTTCCGGCCAGATTCCGGCGTTGACTTTTTTTTTTTTTTTTTGGAAAACTTTTTATTTCGTGAATTTTTTTTTCCGGTCGGCCAACCACCGTTGACCGCCGGGCGTTGACTTTTTTTTTTTTTTTAGAAAAAAAATATTTTAATTAATATTACTGTCTTGGCTACTAAATTACTGTCTCAGACAGTAATATTACTGTTTGGGACAGTAATATTATGAATATTATTTTCCCGGACAGTAATATTATTAATATTATTGTCTAAGATAGTTAAATTACTGTTGGATACAGTAATTTAGCAGCCAAGGCAGTTATATTAATTAAAATAATTTTTTTTAAGAAAAAATACTACAAAAAAAGTCAATTAACAGTTAAATTACTGTCTCCGACAGTTAAATAATTGCTGGAGACAGTAATTTAGCAACAAATACAATAATATTAATTAAAATATTTTTAAAAAAAAGCAATTAACAGTTAAATTTCTGTCTCCGACAGTTAAATAACTGATGGAGACAGTAATTTAGCAACGAATACAGTAATATTAATTAAGAATATTTTTTTTAAGAATAAAAAAGTCAATTAACAGTTAAATTACTGTCTCCGACATTTAAATAACTGCTGGAGACAGTAATTTAGCAACGAATACAGTAATATTAATTAAAAATATTTTTTTAAGAATAAAAAAGTCAATTAACAGTTAAATTACTGTCTGCGACAGTTAAATAACTGCTGGAGACAGTAATTTAGCAACGAATACAGTAATATTAATTAAAATATTTTTGAAGAAAAAAAAAATTAATTTACAGTTATATTACTGTCTTCGACAGTTAAATAACTGCCGGAGACAATAATTTAGCAGCCAAGACATTAATATTAATTAAAATATTTTTTTTAAGAAAAAACAAAATTATTAAAAAAAAAAAAAAGTCAACGCCGGAGACCCGGCGTTCAACGGCAGTTGGCCGGCCGGAAAAAATTTTTAGGGAAAAAAAGGTTTTTAAAAAAGAAAAAAAAAAAGTCAACGCCGGCTGACCGGCGATCTCCGGTGGTGGCGGGTCAAAATTGGAGTCAAAATTGAAATTATGGTTAAAATTGGTTAATTGATGAAATTGGGCTAAATTGGGGTGTAAATCATGAAATTTGAGTTAAATTGGGTTTCAATGAATTGAGGGTAATTTTGGTATATATAAAAGGATTTTCCTTATTTGCAAATAAGTTTGAATGAGCTGGATTTATTTGAAAGACAAAAAAGTTGGATGCCCCTCTTTTAATTAAGTGTCCTTGCCATGGGCCTTTTTTGTGATTTACCCGTTAATTATTTCTTGGTTTGTGAAGGCAATCAGATAACTGAGGATTGAGTTGTTATGGTGAATAATTTAAGATATTTAAAAAAAATGTACAGTTACGCTATTTTTTTTATTTGAAATTTTATAATGAGTAAAAAACGACTTATAAGTTATTATTCAAACACTTTGAAGATAAATTACAAAAATAAGACGAAACAATTTATCAACTCTCAAAACAACTTATTTGATGCAAGAGCTTATTAATTATTTTAAAATAAGTTTAGTCAAACGGACTCTTAGTATGTGAAATGACTATTATTTAATATTTCGTGGCTAATATTTTTTTTTTATAATAGTGGTTGGAGTGATTTACCAAGTAATAACTTTGCAATTTCTCTGATTAACACATGGCTTACAATGAACTGAAAAATTAAACCGAAGGAAAGAATAATCCTACCAACTAACCCTTTTGAAGAATTAGAGAATTGTGATTGGTGGACGGCTGAGATTAATTGGTTGATTACATATTTTACATAAATAATATGATAACTTGGTCTAGTGAAGCAAAAGTTTTTTAAAAGTGATTCTGAGTTTTTTTGGGCTTAAAATTACTTTTGAAGTGTTTGCAATAACAACTTATTTATACTTCTCTAAAAATAAGTTGTTTTAAGATAACTTAAAAAAAAAATATCTAAATCAACTTCTCTTAAAATAAGTTGCTGGAAAATATTTTTTTAATAGAAATTGCGAACACCTCTGACTTTAAAAATATAAACATTTATGGTTAAGTTAACTAACAATCATCAACTTCCACTTTTCTAAAAGTTTTTACAACCACCAACTTAGTCAACTACCAATTTCAATTTTTAGTAGAGTGGTGACCCCATTCAATTTGGTCCTAAATTCCTAATCTATTGCTGGAGAATAAGTAAGCAAAAACTCCGACATAATATTTGACTTTGGCATTTTTTAGTTGACTTTGGGATTTGTCAAAGGTTTAATTTCGAGGTCAACTTAGCTCAAGCAATTTATGTGGTAGTAAGAAATTCCATTGTCCCTTCTAAAATCTAAAGTGATGTTAATATTGTCATAATATTGGGCAACTTTTAATTCATTATAGATTTTTAGGGTTGAAGTTGTTTTATCGTTGACAACTTTTTTCTGGCTTGTTATTTTTAGTAGAGTTGAAAATCAAATTAAATCAAATACTCGATACTTGATTCAAAATCAAACATTAAAAGTGCAATTGAGTTTAATTCGTTAACAAAACAAAAATAAACTGTAACATATATTATTACTCAATAAACTATAAAATTTGCTAAGTTACTTGAGTTCGACCTGGTTAAGGCCCAATTAAAACTCGTTCAAACTCAACTATTTCACTTTTGACCGACTACTCGTTTGATATTTGACGAGTTACCTCGGATGGTAACATAAGACATCGCACTCTCTTTATATCAACTACATCCCTTCGTCGACATAATAAATAATTTCTCGATCTTTATTTACATGTCTTATTATATGTTTTATTTTCCATCGCTCTCGACAAATGTCGGATCTAGTCTGTTGGCCCCAATCCAATCAAAAAATATTCGGGAAAAAAAAAAAAAACCTAAATTTCAAAAAATTGAATGAAAAAATATGATTCAAAATCGAAAAGCTTCGAATCGCAATTTGCAGAAATTAGAAATTCCCCTAAAAAAGGCTAGATTTCCCATCTGGTTTATGGACCAAGCCCAATTTATATAATAAGGCCCTGTGTATTCCATTGGGCTTATTATTACTAAATAACTTCAAAACAAACTTTTTTATATAGCTTTTGTATAAGCTTTTCCACACTGTTTCAACCTCCGATTTCTAGGGTTTGTGAACTCCGATAAACCCAGCACCAGAAACCCTTCTCTCTCTCTCTCTCTCTAAGATTTCGCCATGAGCAGATCGGGGCAGCCTCCGGATTTGAAGAAGTAATTTTATTCAGCGTATTTTTTTATTTTTTTATTTCTCTGCATTTTGTTTGCGTAATTGAAAACAACTTTTTTAACCTTTTTTTTTTCTTCTGCTTCTTCTTCTTCAATACTTGCAGGTACATGGACAAAAAGTTACAGAGTAAGTTTTCAGCTAACTCCGGACTGTTTACTTTGAAAATTATTTATTTAATGCGTTACCCTAAATCGAAGCTGCTAGTTAGAAATTTTTTGCTTTTTAAAAAATAATATTTTATGTGTCCAATTTTCCGGAGATTCTTTAATGCTGTGATTATTTCAAATTTTATTTTTTTAGGGCATAATTTTTTGTTTTGATTTTTGGTAGCTAATCGCCGCTTGACTTGCGTACAATCTACTTAAGCGCTGATATCTTGCTGGCTGGAATTAGTAAATAGGATATTAGTCGATAACTGGTGCAGTGTTTTTGTATCTTGTGTGTAAAGTCTAGAAATAAGTTATGGTTATATTAAAGAGTTATAGAGATGTAATTGTCTGATCTTAGTGGAGGCTAAGATTGTGTTCACCGACACTGCTAATGTTGCTTGTTGCTGTTTTATATGAAAATGCTTGTTGAGTTTGACAGCGTAAACATTTATCCTATTCTTTCATGGAGTTATGAACCGTAAACGCTTTCTCGATCGCTCTCGTTTTCCTTTTATCAAAGAAAAAGTATGCCTGTGTGGTAAGATAGAAAACACTAGTATAAATGACTATTTGCGGAAAACAATCTTGTATTACTGAGTTAAGGATAAGCAGTAAATAATTTATTCCCTAGATGTATATATAAAAAAAAAATTGTGTCGGGAGTTGTGCAAGTGTATGAATTCTACCATCTTCCTTTTCAAGTACTTGAGAAACTTATTGTCGGTTTTTTCTGCATCTTTTCTATTTCAGTAAAGCTTAATGCAAACAGAATGGTGGTTGGAACCCTTCGTGGATTTGATCAGTTCATGAACCTGGTGATTGACAATACTGTTGAAGTGAATGGGAATGAGAAAACCGACATAGGCATGGTGGTGAGTCATTTTCCGTTTCTGGTGGTTGTAAGAATTTCACTTCTTTTCAGACAATTGCGACTGTGAAACTTATGATGTTTGTGTTTTGCCTTGCTTTGCTTCTATTGCAGGTCATACGGGGAAACAGTGTGGTTACTGTTGAAGCTCTCGAGCCAGTTCAAAGAGCACAATGAATTGTACATTTTTGTGCTTGGGTCCCAATCTTAATTTGTAGAACGAGGTTACGTTGGATGCTGTAATTTTTAGTAATTTCTACATTTTATGACGAGCTTGCTTACTGAATCGATTATATGTAACGGTTATGATTTTGATGCAATGTTTTTTGAACCAGATTACTTTGTTCAAATGTGAACCAGTCGTTGATTTGGTCAACACATCAGCTAAAAACAGGATTGAAGGTTCGATTGTAAAACCCCTCTTGAAACTGTAAAAAAATCGGGATCAGTGTGATTTTTGTACGTTACTTTCAGTAAACCGATGGTAATTAGTAATTACTTGCACCAAACAATGACCACCAAATTAGTAATTAGTAATTACTGTCTTGATAAAATGACCACCAAACGAAAATAAAGCTGATCAAACAATGGTTAGAATTACAGGATTTTGTTTTTCAAAGTATTTCATTCTTAACAAACTTCTTGATTTAGTTATTTAGTACAAGTATCATAAGCTTGTAGTGGTGGTTGTACACTATAATGAAAGACATTAAATAAAAACATTCTTGATTATGTCTTATTATTGAGAGGATTTCCACACCTATTCTATGCTATACCGGGTGAAATATGGTTAGATCTTTGACCATTCATATACGCACAACGCACATACCCACATTGGTGTGTGTAGATGAACGGTAAAAAAATCACATAGTGTAGTTTCTTCACCGAATGTAGCATATAAATAACCCCTAGAATACTACCCAGAACATATACTAGTGATTAGTGAATGACTCATACATACAAATCGTCGTCGCGACAAGTGCTATCATAAATCTTGTAGATGCGCATTTGATAAAATATATAGCTAGTTTTACACCATAAATCTACACATAATCACTCATGTATGTATGTGTGTGTATATAATTGTACTAGTCTAAACCATAATATTCTAATTGTAGCATCATCAAAACTAAATGTTACTTAAAAGCATGAGAAAATAAATAAATTAAAATAAGGTAGAATGATATGTGATGATGTAAAAGTCTCACCCTCCACAAACCTTTACCTTAAATCCAACTCTACTCTCAAATAGACAAGTCCATATGAATTAATTAAAACCCACTCACCAAACTCTTTGTTACTATTCAATTCTTGATTACTTTCCCTCCCACCATAAAGAAACCCCTTAAAAATTCAATCTTGAAACACACACTACACGCACCTTCCTCAACTTACTTCACCTTCAACTCCATTCACACCTACACAAAAAAAAGTAATGGGTTTTGCCCCAAAACCCACAAGCCCTCTGTTTATAGTATTTCAGCTGCTGCTTTGTACACAAGAAACTGTACAAATACAAATAGGAGACAGAAATTTTAAGGAACCCCCTTTTGGTGGGTTTGTTTGTTTGTAATAAGTGGGCGTTGAAGAGGTGGTAATGGAGATTGGGTGCCCTACAAATGTGAGGCATGTTGCCCACGTCACCTTTGATAGGTTCAATGGCTTCCTTGGCCTCCCTGTTGAGTTTGAACCTGAAGTTTCTAGAAGGCCTCCTAGTGCAAGGTCACAATTTTTTTTTTCTATTTTTCTATGTTTTATTTTCTTGAAATTTAAATTAGGGTTAGTCAGATAAAATTGTTTCTTGATTGTTGTTGTGGAATTTATGATGTTAGAACTTGATTGTCTATCTTTAAGTTGATGTTTCTTGTAGTTGGAAAAGAAAATTCTTGACAAAGAGATATTTTTGCTGACATTTTTTATTACCATGTAACTGAATTGTGTGTAGTACGAGAGTTTTCGGAGTTTCCACGGAGTCTATGCAGCTTTCTTTCGACACTAGGGGCAATTGTGTCCCTACTATATTACTCATGATGCAACGACGCTTGTATTCGCAAGGCGGCCTGCAGGTAATTTAATTGCATTATTTCATATTGTTGATTGATACAAAAAAGAATGTGTAATGAGAAATAGCACACTGTTTCAAGATCAATAAAAAGATTTAATTTTTTTCCCTCCGATTTGCAGTCTGAGGGAATCTTCAGAATTAATCCCGAAAATGGGCAGGAAGAGTACGCTAGGGAACAACTAAATAACGGATTGATTCCAGATAATATCGATGTTCATTGTTTAGCAGGTCTAATTAAGGTACTTTTTTTCGCTACCTCTTCTTACTCAATACTTCACTTATTCGTAATCGAAATCATTTTTCTCGTGGACCAAAAATACGATACACAAATCGACGAGTTTTTCATCTAGACTTGTTAACCAGTATGGATAAATAAAATAAATAAAAATTGAATCCTTACAAATATTCAGCTCGAGTCGAGGCAGATGAATCATTTTGCTTCGACTTAGTACATAACTCAAAACTGGTTTTTTTTTTTTTTTTTTTTTTTTTTTTTTTAAATTTATTTTGCAGGCGTGGTTTAGAGAACTTCCAAGAGGGATATTAGATTCTCTCACACAGGAGCAGGTAATGCAGGCCCAATCAGAAGACGACTGCACTCGTCTCGTGACTCTACTTCCCCAAACAGAATCATCTTTATTGGATTGGGCAATAAATCTTATGGCCGATGTTGCCCAAATGGAACATCTCAACAAGATGAACTCTCGTAATATCGCAATGGTTTTCGCTCCTAATATGACTCAGGTTCGATAAAAAAAAAAAAAAAAAAAAAAAAAACAGTTTCTCCAAGAATTGGACCCTTTTTTCGGCCCGTCTTAATTGTGTATGGTTTGCTTATTGCAGATGTCGGATCCTATGACAGCACTAATGTACGCTGTACAAGTGATGAATTTTCTCAAGACTTTGATTGTGAAAACATTAAAGGGAAGAGAAGATTCTATAGTAGAATCTGCTCCTTCGATGCAGTTAGAGCCTTCAGACGAAGAAGAAGAAGAAGAAGCTAGTGTAGCCAATGAAATTAAACCGAATGCAGCTGAATCTAAAACGGACAATGAAGAAACTCATGGTTTTGTAAGCTGTATTGGAAATATCTCGTCGTCCGATGAAAAGGGAGTTGTGGGAGTTGATAGTGGAAGTGGGATAACTCAATCAAGAAACGGGAGGTCGAAAAGTGGGCGACGAAATGATTCAAATAACGGTAAGAAAGGATCAAGAACATATAGTCAAGTTAATGGTGTTGCAGAGAAAAATAAGGAAATAGGCGTAAATAGCTATGTGAATTCACGTGCAGAGCGATTGGAGGCGTGGAGATGAACGAACTTGTTCGAATATATATTTTTATTTGGCGTTGTAATTTTCGATCGTTTGGATTTGTTCGAATATATTTTTATTGACTTCCTGGGTTTGGAGTTGTTTTTAACTTGTGAGTGGCAAATTCCATGTATTATTAGTGTTTACCTTTGCATGATCTCATTGTATAGATTATCTTTATGAGTGTTGAATTTGAATGTAATTTATCTTCATTTTTGTTGAGCTTGTCTATTTTTTTAATTCCTTTTCCTATTATTTAAAAAAAGATGACTTTGCTTTATACTTCAAGTTACAGATAAGTACAGGTAATGCAAAATTGGTAAAAACTAAGGTTAGGCATTGAGTCCAGCCAGCTACGATTTAATGGTTGGAGCAAGTATAACTTGTGTTAATTGATTCAAGTTCGAATCACATGACCAACAGTCGCTAGGTCGAGTTTGTCACACATGGTTAGTGTTACCCCCTTAATCGGTGATATCGGTAATGACTCGAGTGTGGCCGAGTCATGGCCGAGAAAGGGTTCCAAGCAAAGGTTGGCACAAGACAACCACACAATCGGCCAATGAGTGGTCGAGTGTCGGGCAAGCATTTGGGGTGTTTGTCCGAGAAAGCAAGGATCAACTTGATTCAAGTGGGAACGGTGATCGAAAGTACTTGTGGCTGGCACGGGCGTTGCTCGGCAGCGAATGCGGACAAGCGTGGGCAATAATTGGCACGTGGCCGATAACTTGGGCAAACGAACGTTCGAAGGAAATTGACCACGACTTGACAAGTGTGGGCAATTTGGCCCGACCGATTGACAAGTCAAGGAAGGCAGCCCGATGTGCGGGTGTGCTAATGACCGTGTGGGCAAAGAACTAGCAAGTGTTGGGCAAGGCAAGCAAAACGTGCGGAAAAGGCAAGGCAGATGGGCTGCCTAGCAACCGGCCGGGCTGTTTGGGCCGTTTGGCGCGCGCGCGCGCCGGCTCAAGATGGGCCTCGAAAACCAGCCTTGTGGACGGTTTTGAGGGAAGTTGCGGAGCGGTTGAGGCCTGGAAAGCATGAAAAACTGCCCCTAATTACTTGTAATAGTTAGCCAAGTGTCATGTATGTATGTTGCCATGTGTCCTTAGGTAGTTTTATGTGAAAACTACATTCTTCCTTGCATTTATTTGGCTATGAGTGCACAAATCCGACCCATCTAGCATTAGAGAGTTCAAATTGCAATTGTGGGCATTCCGAGTGAGGATTTTGTGTGTGCACCTTAGTCTCATTTGTATTCTTTGTGGGAAATTAATATAAAGGTTGGGCATTGCCCGTAAACGTGCATGTGTGTTTGTTTTCCGCTGCATACTCTTGTTATCGTTTACGTTGACTTAAAAAACTTGTGTTTGTGCATTTTGTACGAAGAGAATCGAGAGGAAGGCTGACTGATTTGGTGGGCAAATCAGGCCGCACGGGCGAAAATTTCTTGATCAAAGAAACCCCTGTGACAGTTGGTATCAGTGCCCGGTTCAGGGGTTCTGAACGTGTTGCTGTTCGGCATGGCTGAAGATTCTGAATCTTCGACAAATCCAAATCCTACTCGTGTGATGATGCTATAGATGGAATCAAGGCTGCAACGTCTTGAAGCCTTGGTTGGGCCGCCCATAGATCCAACGGATCCACCAATCTCGCAACGACTTGCTGATGGGAAGCAAGAACTCGATCGCTTGGCAAGATCGTTGGATGATCTGCCCCAATTCGTGGAGGGCAGATTCACGTCCGTTGCTGAGGAGATAGGACTCCTCATTGATGCCGTTGAGACTAAGCTTGATGGAATGCTTACGGATTTGACGGTGCTTAAGAGGGCTGTTCGAAATGAAGGATCAAGTTCTGAGGGCAGAACGTCGGGATCCAAAGTTCGTGTGCTGGAACCGACTGCGTTTGATGGTGTGCGCAGTACCAAAGAAGTCGAAAACTTCAAGTGGGATATGGAGAATTACTTCGAAGCAGCAAAGGTTCCGGACCGTGAGAAAGTGACCATTACAAGTATGTATCTCGTGGGTGATGCAAAGTTGTGGTGGCGTGCTCGTTTGTCAGACGATGCAAGTGCCAACCGACTAAAGATCGAGACTTGGGAGGTGCTGAGACGGGAATTGAAAGAGCAATTCCTTGCTTGCAACGTGGGCTGGATTGCAAGGGAATCCCTTAGGCAATTGAAGCACAATGGAACCGTGAGGGAGTATGTCAAGGATTTCAGTTCTCTGCTCATTGACATACGTGATATGTCCGATGACATCGATAAGCTGTTCAACTTCATGGCTGGATTGCAGCCATGGGCCCAAACCGAGTTGCGGAGACAAGGCGTGAAAGATCTGCCAAGTGCCATCTCGGCAGCAGATCAACTTGTCGATTACAAGGTGATGGGGGCCGATGATTCCGATAAGGAAGGCTCGAAGAAGGATAAGTTCAAGGGAAAGAAGTTCGATGGCAAGGGTGGCCGTAATTGGAAGCAAAAAGAGAGCGGTGATGGCGAGGGATCCACGGTGCAGGCCAAGACCGGTGGACAACCCGTCGTCAATAAACAAAACCGTGGCTGCTTTCTATGTGATGTCAACCACCGGATGAGGGACTGTCCTAAGAGGAGCAAGTTGAATGTTTTGATGCGGGGGTCGGATAGTGAGGAAGAGTCGGATGAGACGAGGCGTGCAAATCCGATTCAGTTGTTGAGTGCTTTGGTTGTGGATAAGGCACCCAACGGCACCAAGGGCTTGATGTATGCCACGATGCTGATCAATGGCAAAGAAGTGAAGGCGATGGTTGATTCGGGAGCAACACACAACTTCGTTGCCGAGAGAGAAGTCAAGAAGATGGGGTTGACTCTCTCAAAACATGCAAGTCAAGTAAAGGCTGTAAATTCAGAGGCGGGGCCGGTGAAAGGTAGAACCAATGTCGATCTAGTGATCGGTTCTTGGAAAGGGCAGTGCGGATTGACTGCCGTACCCATAGATGATTTCGATGTGATATTGGGGCAAGAGTTCCTACTTGCTGCCAAGGCTGCGGTGATACCATTTCTCGGAGGGCTGATGATTATGGACGAAGAGTGTCCATGCTTCGTTGAATGCTCATACGTGACGAAAGCAAATGCGGGAAACAAACCGGTGGCAATGTTGGCTGCGGTGCAATTGGAAGCAGAATCGAACGACGAGGAGTCATCGAGCCTAATTGCGGCCATTGGAAACAAGACGGTGAATTCTCGGGCTGGTTTGCTTGTACGTGCGTTGCCGAGAAATGAGACAAGGGCCGAAGGCAAGTTGAGGTATTCATTTGGGTTTATGAATGGGCAATGTGGTCTTACTTTTGTTCCAAGTTGCTGCCGTGTGTGGCATAATTGGTGGGTTCGAAATGTGGTATTTTCTGAATTTATGTTGCGTGTTGGATTTTTGTTGGGCTCGTTTCTGTTGTTGATGAAATGGAAGCCGATTTTGGGTGATTTCCGTGGGCTGGAGGTCTCCTTTCTTGGTTGGTGTGGCAATCGAGATAAAATGCTAGTGGTTCAAAAAACTAGCATTTTCACTTGTGGGTTGGTGTTGCTGTTTGAACGTGATTGGCGTTCGTTTTCCCGAGGGCTGAAAGAATTTTCGGGAAGTTCGTGGGATCAGACTTGGGATTTGGGTTTCGATGTGGTGCTGTTGATCAAGCACAATCGAAGACGGTGGCAAGACAAGTGGAAACGGGGGAAAGCTGAAGCTGATGGTTTCGGTTCGACGAGGGCGTCGAACACCGTTGGTGGGGGAGGTCAGTTACCCCCTTAATCAGTGATATCGATAATGACTCGAGTGTGGCCGAGTCATGGCCGAGAAATGGTGCCAAACAAAGGTTGGCACAAGACAGCCACACAATCGGCCAATGAGTGGTCGAGTGTCGGGCAAGCATTTGGGGTGTTTGTCCGAGAAAGCAAGGATCAACTTGATTCAAGTGGGAACGGTGATCGAAAATACTTGTGGCTGGCACGGGCGTTGCTCGGCAGCGAATGCGGACAAGCGTGGGCAATAATCGGCATGCGGCTGATAACTTGGGCAAACGAACGTTCGAAGGAAATCGACCACGACTTGACAAGTGTGGGCAATTTGGCACGATCGGTTGGCTAGTCAAGGAAGGCAGCCCGATGTGCGGGTGTGCTAATGACCGTGTGGACAAAGAACTCGCAAGTGTTGGGCAAGGCAAGCAAAACGTGCGGAAAAGACAAGGCAGATGGGCTGCCTAGCAACCGGCCGGGCTGTTTGGGCCGTTTGGCGCGCGCGCGCGCCCGATCAAGATGGACCTCGAAAACCAGCCTTGTGGACGGTTTCGAGGGAACTTGCGGAGCGGTTGAGGCCTGGAAAGCATGAAAAACTGCCCCTAATTACTTGTAATAGTTAGCCAAGTGTCATGTATGTATGCTGCCATGTGTCCTTAGGTAGTTTTATGTGAAAACTACCTTATTCCTTGTATTTATTTGGCTATGAGTGCACAAATCCGACCCATCTAGCATTAGAGAGTTCAGATTGCAATTGTGGGCATTCTGAGTGAGGATTTTGTATGTGCACCTTAGTCTCCTTTGTATTCTTTGTGGGAAATTAATATAAAGGTTGGACATTGCTCGTAAATGTGCTTGTGTGTTTGTTTTCAGCTGCATACTCTTGTTATCGTTTACGTTGGCTTAAAAGACTTGTGTTTGTGCGTTTTGTACGAAGAGAATCGAGAGGAAGGCTGACTGATTTGGTGGACAAATCAGGCCGCACGGGCGAAAATTTCTTGATCAAAGAAACCCCTGTGACATTTAGCATAATGTAATTTGCGTTTCTCGTATGATGTGCAAGCAATTATACGAGAGTGTAGGTTACCAAGTGTACTTATATATAATTGGCCAACTCCAAGACAAAGATAATGATTGTAACAGTAGTCATGGACTCAAATAGCCTTTTGTGTTGACCCACAAAAAGAAATGACAAAATAGTGATCGAGTCTCCAGATTTCGACACCATTATTTTTCATTTCCATCGAAATAGTTTTTCTAGCTAAATTTTCAACCGAAGGGGCTATAGTGTGTATTTTGCCAAGTAAATGTTAATTGGAGGGTGGAAAGTACCAAATTTGCAATTTAAGGGTGCAATGTGCCAAATGGGTGTATTTGGAGGGTGCAAAGTGCCAATTACCCATAGAGCATGTACAATGGCCTCCTTAAATGTAAAATAGTGTCAGATTTTTTCACCTCTCCAAATTTTGGAGAGTAAAAATGGTGCAGTGGGACCAAATAGTACTCAATAGCACTCTCCAAATTTGGCGAATGATTAACTTGCTAGCCACAGTTATAGAGGACTAACCATAAAAGGTGGACCCATAATTATTTTATTATCTTTATTCTGTATTTTATTATCTTTTATTAGCCAATTTTTTAAGTTTTTTATATTCATTTCATTAATAAATATTATGAAGTTTCTTTTTTAACTTTCAAATAAATCATTTATTTTTATTTTTTAGAATTCTATTTATTTATTATTATAATCAATAATAATTTTAAATACTTTAAATTGTATTTAATTTTTTTTATCGTCTACACATAAATAATTTTATCATTCCAAGAAAATAATTATTTCATTAATTTATAATGTCTATATTTGGTATTTCAACTTCAAAATGGAGTTTATAAAAAAATTGAAAATTTAATTTTGCATTCTTTTTTTATATTGATAGTGGATATTTTATTCTAGTTTAATATTTGGAGAGTCATTTTGGAGAGCAATAAAATATATCCATTGGAGTAATTTTAATTTAGAGAGTAATTAATGTAGGACCCATTTTTAGAGAGGAGTTAAAGTGTATGAAAATGATTATGTGGCATGTGGAGCCCATTGTTTGAAGAGGGGTGTTTGGCTAGTCCATTGTACATGCTCTTATCCATTAGTACTAACGGGAAAAATCAAGCGTGTGCCCGTTATCGACTTAGAGGGTGTTTGACTAAGCTTATTTTAAACAGCTGATAAACTCTTACGTCTGATAAGATGTTTTTAGAGCTGATAAGCTGTTTCATCTTATTTTTATGATTAATTTTTAAAGTGTTTGGATAATGAACTTATTTCCCATTTTTACTCATTATAAGATCTTAAATAAAAAGGTAGGGTAGATGTACTTTTTAAAAAATATCTTATTTGATTTTTTTTTTTTTAAATTACCAAACACTTTAGGAGAGCTTATAAGCTCTAAAACATCTTATAAGCTCCTTTTAACATTTTATAAGCTTAGCCAAACACCCTCTTAATTGACAGCTTAACAGTAAATTGACGAAATAGATTAAAAAATGTTAAAATATTGAAATATGAGGGATGAAATGTATTTTGTTTTTTAGATATAGGCCCAACAAATATGAAATTGATGAAAACATGAAAGGTAAAAAAAAAAAAAAAATTCCCAAACATTACACTTGATGTGGTCAAAGATATCGAATTCGAAATTTAATCTAAACTAATCGATGTTCTGAAAGAACAGTTGTGATTACCTTCATCCTTGATTGATTCCGCCGTCGCACAACTGTCGTCGCCGCCGAAACGACGCCCCTCAGTAGCGGCGCTGCATCTAGGGTTTTCGATTCCGCCCTAATCCGGACAGCATCTCCAGCTAACTTTTTTTTGGTCTCTGTAAATTGGTGCCCACCGTTGTTCGAATGCGGATTGGATTTACGAAAATGAAGCTGGATTGCTATCAGAGAACGTTCGCACATTCTTCATCTTCTTTGACTCCAATTCAACTCCCCGCTCACATGTAAATTCCTCCGTTTTCCTTTCCGATAATAATAATTACGTTGCCCTTTATTGCCAGTTTATTTGTTCCTATGTATGTATGTATGTATGTATGTATGCATGTATGTATGTATGTATGTATGTATGTATGTATGTGTGTATGTATGTATATATGTGTGTATGTATGTTTGTATGTATGTATGTATGTATGTATGTATGCATTATCTAAAAGAACCTGATTTTTTTTTTTTTGGGTAAATTACACACACCCTAGAGGTATGCTTAAATAACTGTAAGGTCTCTGTGGTATCGATAATTACACCCAGCCCCCTGAAACGTAGTCAGAAACTCTAATGGGATAATGAATTGGATACGTTATTCCGATAGGGTTCTAACGGACTATTGGTTTCAGAAAGTGGTGTAGACAACAAAGAGCTATGGGTGATTTAAGAAATGTTCGGGAATGTTCGGGGAGCCATGTCACCCCATAGCTCTTTGTTGTCTCCACCACTTTCTGAAATCAATAGTCCGTTAGAACCCTATCGGAATAACGTATCCAATTCATTATCCTATTAGAGTTTCTGACTACGTTTCAGGGGGCTGGGTGTAATTATCGATACCACAGAGACCTTACAGTTATTTAAGCATACCTCAGGGGTGTGTGTGTAATTTACCCTTTTTTTTTTTTTTGTTTCAGGGAGACACATCTCTGGTATGTAAAACCCAGTGAAGTAAAGAATGAATCTTTGTTAAAGCAGTATTTAGATATTTTATCTCCACGTGAGAGGGAGAATGTGATGCAAATGCGGGGTGAAGAGCTGAGGAAGAGCGCGTTGCTCGCGCGTACCTTGGTTCGAACCACAATTGCCAGATGTATGCCGTAAATTTTATTCTTGCTTCCCTCTAAAAATCTATTTTCTTGTTTTAATCGATTATTTGCAACAAATGCAATAATTATCTAGTGCTGCATCGTGTGTGTATATATGTATCTGACGACCCCCATTGCTATCTTGAAGGCTAACTTAAGCGTTGTGTTCGAGACGATTGCCGATTGTTCTTTGTTCAATTTTACTCTCTACTGTTTAGATTTCAGTGAAGGCAATAACTTGAAATCACGAGTCATACGAGAGAACAGGGGAGAAAATAATGTATCTATTTAAAATTCGTTCCTATGTAAAAGCATGTGCAATATTTAAAAATGTTCGTTTTTTTGGTCGAGAGAACTTCTTTTTAGCGAAATGATCATATTGGTTTTTTGGTAGATCAGATAAACTCGCAGATTAATCCCAGATCATTGAAGTTTCGAAAAAACATACATGGAAAGCCTGAGGTAATTACGTATAATTATTGCGCATTGCTTTTGAACCGTCTGAATTTTTCAGCATCGAAATCAAGAACCTTGCCTTCTGCTAAACCCGGGAAATTTAAGCAGGTAGATTGGCAATTCAGCAATGATTCGCTTCCGCCTCCGTTGCATTTCAACATCTCCCACACTTCTTCTTTGGTAGCATGTGGAGTGACCGTCGATTCTCAAGTTAGCTATTTCATTTTTCTCGTTATTTAAATTTCATTTTTCTTCACCACCGATATATAGTTGCCTATAATGGATCGTTCCTTTTATCGACCTGCTTCCGAGTGTAGATTGGTATTGACGTGGAAGAAAAGCACAGAAGTATCAAACACACCGTTCTATCTTTTGCTCGACGTTATTTCTCTAAACTCGAAATTCAATTCTTAGCCTCCATTACCGATCCACAAGTTCAGAAACTGGAGTTCATCAAATTATGGACACTAAAGGTAATAGTTTCCTACTAGTGGAAGAATTCATAAACGAAATATGGATATTACAAATCCAATTCGTAAACTACCCTTGCATTTACATTTAAGGCTTCTAATTGGAAGTTACGATTTTCAGGAGGCATACGTGAAAGCTTTAGGAAAGGGATTTTCTGGTGCACCTTTTAAAACATTTACGATTCGATTCAAGGAGGACTCGATTCATCAGGCATCTGAAATAGTAGTGGATTCTTTTGACGAACCGACCGAGCTTACAAGCAATTGGCAATTTTCGCTTTTGGAGTTAGCTAATTCACACTATGCAGCCATTTGCACAGAGAAGCATGCTGCCTCTGCAGAAGGTATGAACCATTCGTTTAACTAAAAGAAAATCTCGAAAAATGGCATTTATTGTAAATTCTTTTTTTTTCGTTTGCAGGCAAAAGAAATTTTCCGACAAAATTGACTGTATGGAAGACTATACCATTTGTAGTCGACGAATGTGTGTCTGGTACAGATGCAGTTAAAACAATCTATGGTTAGGATAACTGGTTTTCTTCTCCTTCTCCTTTCATTCTGATTCAGCTGGCAATTGTAAAGTATTTATATTTCATATGTGAACTTGTTCATAAAGATTAATGAGTTCCGAAAATTCGCCGAGTCACAATTGTGAGAGAAAAAAAAAAACAAGTTTCACCAGTAGTCATTACAAGAACAAGACCCACCGCTAAAATGGTGAAAACGGGTTGCATCTCTAACTACAAACCGACGATTCACTAATTTACTCACCGATTTCACAAACACATGACAATCACCACATATCCTCAAGTTCTTGATAACAAGAATATCCCTTTCCGAATCATTACCGTTCAACAGAGCAAACGCAATCGCCAATCTTTCGCTGTGCACGGACACATTATTACTCGGAATTTCGCCATATTCTTTCTCACGACACCCTTTTACTAAATCCTCCAACTTAGAATAAATCTCCTTTGTCTGAGAATGATTTCTATCACCAGCAATGAACAAATGAGTCTTTCCTTTACATTCAACATAACTATAACCCGGATCCTTCTTCAACCCTCTCTCTCTCATCATAACCCGAATCTTTAAAACACCTTCAGAATCACCCGTCTCAGTATAAATATTCGATAACAAGACATAATAACCTATGTTCTTCGGTTCAATCTCAACAACCTTAGCAAACGCAAACTCCGCCAAATCCACGTTTTTGTGGATCTTGCAAGCACCCAAAAGGGCTCCCCAAACAGGCCCGTCGGGCCCCATAGGCATCGAGTCAATGAGCCTACAAGCCTCCGCCAATCGACCCGCGCGACCCAAAAGATCCACCACGCAAGAGTAGTGCTCCGAACCCGGATCCAAATCATACACACTCTTCATTGAATGAAAATAGTCCAAACCCTTTTGTGTCAGACCAGCATGACTACACGCAGTGAGAACACAAACAAATACAGCCTTATCGGGTCGGATTCTTGCCGTAATCATCCGATCGAAAAGCTCCACTGCAACATCTCCATGCCCGTGCATACCGTACCCACCTATTATGGCTGTCCAAGAAATCAAATTCTTGTCAGGCATTGCATCGAAGATAGCTCTTGCTCTTGCCAAGTCACCGCACCTTGCATACATACTAATTAACGAGTTTTTTAAATACGGATTAAGTCCAAATCCGCGACGATTTATTATCTCTTCCACCTCACGGCCTATTCTCTGTGCACCGAGATTAGCACAAGATGACAGTACGCCAACTAACGTCACTTCGTCGGGGCAGATATTTGCGGATTGCATGTCTTGATAAAGATCCAAAACCTCTGTACCGAGTCCGTGTTGTGAATAGCCGGATATTATTGCATTCCATGTGATTAAATTCTTGTGTGGGATTTCGTGGAACAGCTTCTTAGCTGATGAAATCGACCCACAATGGACGTACATTGACAGAATGCAATTCGCAACAGCTAAATCGGTGATCAAATTGTACTTTGATGTTAAGCAGTGCAATGAAATTCCCAAATCCAAGTGCTCTGGAGCTGTACATCCCGGAACTAGTCCCAATATAGTGACTGCGTTTACGGGTACTTCTCTGGCTCTCATTTCACGCAGCAAAAGCAACCCATCTGAGAATCTTGACTTTTGAACGAAACCAGATATCAAAGCGTTGTAGCAGACCGTTGATCTGGTCGAGTGCGGAATTTCATCGAACACCTTGTGCGCATTCTCGAGTGAAGAAAACCTGCAGTACATGGTGATTAGTGCGGTCTGGACGAAGGGTTCGAGGTGGCAGCCGAACTTGATGACGTGGCAGTGGAGCTGTGTTCCGGTTGGGGTGAGGGATAGGGCGGATGAAGACTTGAGAATGAAGGGGAAGGTGAAGGCGTTGGGGGCGGCGGCGCCGGAGCGCAGCATTTGGCGGTAGAGGATCAGTGCTTGGCTGTACTGGCCTTGTTTTGAAAGGTCCCTTAGTTGTGTGTTCCATTTGCCGCCATCTCCGACGGCGGCGGCGACGGCGGTTATGTTGGTTGGCCGAAGGCACGCTGTCTTGATGCATGGTAGCAAGTTCTGCCTGCTCATCGAGTGGGCATTGAAATCAGAGGTCTGGCCATTTTATATTTAATTTCAAAAGGGTAATTTACAAATAACTCCCTACGTATATCAAAATTACGAGAATCGTTCTCTTTTTTGTTGAAATTACAATTATCCCCCCAAAATTAACGGATCTTCAAGAACCTGACAAAAACTAAGGAATATCTTAAATTTCCCATAAACAGAAAAAAATAGAAAATAAGAAAAACGATTGCTAAGATATATTAATATTTGAATATACATACAGTAGAACTTCGATTAAATAATACTTTTGCTCGATCCTGAGTCTGAGACAACGTGGGAAATTAATAATCAACTAAATTTATAAGATAATACATATTTGAATTCTAATAAGCATATAATATATAAATTAATTATGCATATAAATAACTTTTCAAATAATACATAATACAATAGATTGATGATAAATATATAAAAATATTACAAATTATGTTTTAGTTCTCTTTTATTTCTTGTTAAAGTCAGCATTCTTCATTTTTCTTAATATTGTAAAAAAATCTCTTATTGTTTTGTCATAAGTCAAAAAGAAAATATTAAATACACTACCTCGATAAATTAATAACCCCGCTTAAATAATATTTTTTTTACGGTCCCGACTCGAGGACAATGTGCTAAATTAATAATTCGCTAAATTTATAAGATAATACACATTCGAAAATTTTAAGAAGCACAATAATATATGTAAATTAATAATTGCATAAAAATAATTCTTACATTCCATATAGATCTAGGAACACTTAATAAAATATAATTTAATGATAATCTTCTAATTAAAAGAAAAATATATATAGTAAGCTATTTTGGTGGGGGAGTTGAAAGAAAAAGTAGTTGAGATCCTCAGAAATTGAAGCATTTGTTGGATATATTGACAAGTGTTAGCTCAACCCTTACATATCTACCAACATATGTTACATCGATAAACCAAATCAAATTAAAACACAACCAAAATTAAATAACAAACATACAATTGTTGTAAGAAAAACAAGAAAAAACAAACAAACAAGTAATTAAGCTACTACTAGTGAATCATATCAAGAAAAATATGGCAAGTCCAGGTTCGTCGTTTCCGGCAGCCGAGGCGGAGAAAGAGTTGAATCCAGCCTTGAACACTGATTTTCAGGTCGATCCCGTTTCTGCGCAAGTTACTACGTCTAAGCAAATGAAGGTAAAAATTACTCATTATATCCTTTTTCCTTTCTTTCTTTCTTAAGAACATGTCTAGAAATATATACACATTTTGATCCACCATATCTTAATTCGAATAATGTATAGGTCAGGTTCGGATCCAGAAAATGTGGAACCCTAACCAACCCTTATATAGGTCAGGGTCCAACCCTCCGGTTTGAAAAAAAACAACAACACTGGTCCGGGTCGCCGGTTAACCAATTTTTTTTTTTTCTTTTTAATTATTTAATTTTTTTTGAAAAATTAAAAAATGTGGGTGGGGAATGACGAGTTACACGGTTCGGTCGAAATTTCAATCTTGATCGTTGATCTCCACCGTGAGAAGTAAAAACAATCATAACCGTTAGTTTTTTCAAAAAAAAAACAAAACAATAATAAAAAAAATACAAAACAAGGGTCGAAAAACCGCCAATTGAACGTCCGTTCGTGGTTTGGGAAATGGACAACCCTTAACCGGCCCATATTATAAGGGTCCGACTCCAGGTTCGAGTTGACCCCGATCCGGTTTCGATTCAAGTCAAATCGGACCTTTGGCCACATGTTATATCGAATTGCAAAAAACACTCCGTATTATTACCGTAATTCTTTGTCTCATTTTCTTGGCCACTTGTAACTAATAATAATATATAGGTAATTGATTATAGTATTGGTTGTTTGTTTGGAGCATGCAGGAAGAATATGAAGCAGCAGAAAGGAAAGAAGAAGAGGAAAAGAAGAAAGAAGAGCTAAAGAAGAAAGAAGAGGAAAAGGACAAAGCTGTCCAGAATTTCAAAACAGCCGTCATCGTCTCTGGAATCATCGTCGCCGTGGCCGGTGCAGTCTTCGCCATTACCAAAAAACTCCGAGAGAAATGATTTTATTCTTAATCTTTAATTAATTAGTGTCCTTATAAACATGCACGCATGGCCTTCATTTTTTTTTTTTTGCAACAAGTGTTGGATTACATTTTTTTCATCAACAAATTAATCAACGTTTTTTTTGTAGTTGATATTTATCTCCAAGAGAATATTGATTTTGCTTTAATTTATATTTTTTTTTTTCATTAGTTGAAGATTTAGGTCTTTGTTTGAACTTTACCCCCTTTAATTTGTAATGATGTCTTGATGATGATTTGGAAGTGTTCAATTAGTGAAGCCCATGACACCAAAAGTACAAACTCAAAACATAATTTAAGTAATTCTAAGACCAATTTCTAGAGAAAACAGAATTTAAAGATCTACATCCACTCAGAGAAATTCACCAGCACAATCTAAAAAATAACATATCAATCCCTTTAATTCTCTCTTCATCAATTACTTATTTTGTTTATTTAGGTCAAAAATAGAATAAAGACATAATAATAATAATAATAATAAGGGAAAACTACGGACACCCCCTTGAGTTATGATCGAACTACGAAAACCCCCTCCTATTTGGGTAATTACAGCCACTTCCTCAACTATGTATTATCTTACGAAAATACCCCTCCAGGGGTAAATTTATGGATGTTAAATCGGTAGAACCGAACCGAAATTTCGGTACGTCAACATTTCATACGATTTGGTCTGGTAAATAACCGAATTACATAAATATTTTATGTAAACAAAAAGGGACTTTTCGTAATTTGGCCATAGCTCAGGGGATTGGCAGTAATTTGCCGTAATAATAATATTTGAGACATCATTAAAATTCTTAAACTTAATTTGTAATAAAAAAAAATTATCCCCAAAACAAATGTTAATTCGACACATGGAGAAAAATCAGTTATGACTGTTAATCCTCTGGTTTTCTTTCTCATATATATCTGCTGCAACAAGCACTCAACATTCAAAGCTTATTATTCCTTTCAAATCAGAATTAATGGCTCAATTACTCCAATTCACACCTCCATCTTCCCTCTTTCACCTCAATCACAAAATCCCCACCCACAGTTGCAGAAATCCACCCACTCGTCAAATCCCCTTTTCTCTCAAACAATCCGCCGCACTCACACCCAGCGCCGCCGCCAGCAATCGCCACTCCCCGCCGGTCAAATTCGCCTCCCTCACAGCACTCAAACCCTACCTCCAATCCGAATGGCGGCCCATCCTCTCTGGCTGGCTGTGCAGCGCAATTTCTGTCTACTCGCTGTCCAAAATCGTGCCTTTGTCGGGGAAGCTCTCTTCTATATTGGCCGCTGCGGATTTTTCGAGCCTGAGAAATGAGGGTTTGATATTGGGGGTGCTTTTTTTGACACGAATTGTGTCCAATTATCTGCAGCAGGCGTTTCTGTGCGAGGCCGCATTGAATTGTGCCTACAAAGTTAGGGTTTACGTGTTCAATAGGGTTTTGCAGAGGGATTTGGGATTCTTCGAGGGCGAAAAGGGAGTTTTACCGGGGGACGTTGCGTACAGGATCACGGCGGAGGCGGAGGATATAGCCGACACTGTATATTCCCTTTTGAATGTGAGGGTTTGCTTCTCGATTTGATGTCGATTTCTTTGTGCCGTATGAGTTAATTCATGTGATGTGAAAGTATGTTTTCCTAGTACAATATGATTGGTGGTTTGTCAATTTGTCGTATTCAATATTATGATTTTGAATATCTAGGTGAATTTAAAATGCGGGTTCCATGATCGACTATGGAACTCACATTTTAAAAGTTGTTTTTGGTATTTCCCTGATCCTTTCCGACAATGCAAGTTGTGGTTTCATTGCACGTTTTTTGAGTGAAGCTTTAGTAATGGTTCTTAATATCTTATAATACTTTCCATCGCAACTTTTTGTAGTGCAATACTGTATATTATGAATTCTCAAACATATTCGCGATCACTCTGTCAAGTTATTTGCTCTCTTTGCTTCTTATTCGCATTTTTTCACTCAACAGACTGTTGTTCCAAACACTCTGCAAGTATCAGCTATGGCAACTCAGATGTTAATCATAAGTCCCGTACTCTCAATAATTTCTGCCTTGGTAAGGAAGCGGTAGCCAAAATATTATTATTAATTTTTTTTCGGGACTGGATTTGTTAAGTTTTTGTAGTAGAATTGAAGAGCCCACTTTTCTGGTGTTGTTTTGAAGGTGATTCCGCTCATGGCTATCACGATTGGTAGTCTTGGAGAAAAGCTTCGTAAAATATCCAATACGGCAAATCTTAGTACAGCTTCTCTCTCAGCATACCTAAATGAGGTGTGGCATATTTTTACTTTCTATTTTGATTGTGCAGTTTGTGTAGCTCTATCTAATAATATTTTGTTGAGAAGCTTAAGCACATGTGCATTATTATTTTTGTTGAAGGTCTTTCCTTCAATTCTTTTCGTGAAGGCAAACCACGCAGAATCCAACGAGGGTATTAGATTCCAGTCGCTTGCCTCTGCTGATCTCTCGGCGTGTTTGAAAAAGAAGCAGATGAAGGTTTTAATACCTCAGATAGTACAGATAATGTTTTTCGGGGTTCTATTCATGTTCGGTGCCAGCTCGTTGGTAGTTTCAAGAGCCTCATTCAATTGTTCCGCCATGGTTTCTTTCATGACATCACTGATTCTATTGGTCGATCCAATTCAGGTAACTTTTATCTGCTTAATGAATTTTACGTATAGGTGGTTACTTAACTTGTTTCTTTTGAGTTTCTGAGATCATCGATGTTGGAATACTACATTTTCGACTTAAGTCACTTTCTAAATGCTGGACATCGGAAATGATTACTTATTTGCTTCATCATGATTTATGCACTCTAAACGCAGAAACAGAAATATTGATTACTCTTACATTTGGGAAGTCTGACGGTCTCGCATGAATTCAAATATCCATGATTTTCTAATGCATGTTTATTTGTTATTATGGTTTTTCTTCCGTGCAGCTGTCTTAGAGTATCAATCTGAAATAAAGAATTACGCAGGGTGTGGGAAAAGCATACAACGAGTTAAAACAAGGAGAACCAGCCATTGAGCGGTTGTTTAAGTTGACCTTGTTCAAGTCACAGGTACATTCCCGTTTTCTTTCAATCCGCATAACAGATATTGCTTGTCACGAGTTTTGACTGTTGGTAAAAACAAAACGAGCAGATTTTTTTTCTTAATTTACTTGAGCATTCTTGGTTGCTGAGATGTAAGCTTTCCTTAATGCTCCAAAATGACATTTTCAACACTTTCTCGAGATTTTTCTGAACGAGCTTACAATGAAAATATTCAGGTGAGTGAGAAAACAGATGCAGTTGATTTAGTCACCGTTAGTGGAGAAGTGAAAGTATGTGGCCTCTCTTTCTCATATGGAGACAGTGTGGGCCCCGTATTGAATGGGCTCGATCTTCATATTCATGCTGGAGAGACAATTGCCCTTGTTGGCCCGTCTGGTGGAGGCAAGACAACTCTTGTCAAACTTCTGCTTCGCCTATACGAACCACTTTCTGGTGAGTGAGTGAGTGAGTGAGTGAGTGAGTGAGTGAGTTCTCTTCCTCAATTTTATCTTATACTGTTATCTATCTGAACTTCACTATTTCGGAATCGACAGGTTCGATTTTGATAGATGGCTGTGACATTCAAAATATTCAATTAGAGAGCTTAAGGCGACATGTTGGTCTGGTCTCTCAAGATTCGGTAAAGTGTCTTTGCATTGCAACATCTATCTTCTTTTAAATTCTCGGATAATCTTGATTTCTGCTTTTGGTTAAAAAAGACCGTGAATTGTTATTTTTGCAGGTACTGTTTTCAGGGACTATTGCTGAGAATATCGGGTACAGGGATTTAATAAGTGGTATTGACATGGATAAAGTCGTAGTTGCAGCTCAAACTGCAAATGCAGACGAGTTCATTAAACGCCTTCCTGATCAGTACCAAACCTGTGTTGGACCTAGGGGCTCTAATTTTAGTGGAGGCCAAAGGCAAAGGCAATATTATTTTCTTCAATTTTTTTATTATTAATTTTTTTTATATATATAATTAAACTTCATTTTTTTAACTCTGGAGGGTGACCCTTTTTCGTTCCTGCATTTATACATCAGGCTAGCTATTGCAAGAGCGCTTTATCAGAACCCGTCTATTCTTATTTTAGACGAAGCAACTTCTGCATTAGACAGCAGATCTGAGTTTTTGGTGAGACAAGCTCTTCAACGCCTAATGCAAAATCGAACGGTAACCTCAAGTGCAAATTAAAACCTCAAAATCATTCGTGTTTTAATTAATTTATTTTTTTTGTCAATTTTGGGGGTATTTTTGCAGGTCGTGGTGATTGCTCATAGGTTGGAAACGGTTGTAATGGCTGAAAGAATATTCCTCTTAAATGATGGGAAGCTGCAGCAACTGAGTCATTCGGATCTTTTGGATGCTCATCGTCAACATGGCTCACTCGCTAATGCACTCGTTATCTAGTAGTATTCAATATTCCAATCCGAATTTTAAATAATCGTGTAAATTATTATTTGTTCTTTAATGTGGTTTTGTCACAAATAATCATAGTAATTTGTTATTCACTCTCTATACCACTTACTTGTACTTGATGAATTAGACAACTGAATTTTCAAAAAATTATAATTTGATCTTTAACTAAACAATCAAAAATCAATATTTTAGATAAGGCGGGAAATTTTGCCGCCATTGTTAAACCCTTTATGCTCAATACTCTCATTTCTACTTCCCCTATATATAATCCAATTAAAATCCAAATTAACCTAATTCAAAGTTAAAAAATTTACACGCAATATTCAAACCCTAGAATTTCCACTCGTATAATTCTCCGTCCACCGCTGCCTGATTTTCTCTGAGAATTACACACTCGTGCGAAATTTGTTAAAATGGATACGTCAAATCCGGCGGTATTAGTCAACGCGGAGCTGCTGCGTATGCACGTCGGCCGGAGGGTCCGTACAGTTATTCAGGTGCTGAAATCCGACGGTGGTGGCTCAGTCGTCGGAAGGTCGACGGACGAGCAGCAGTTGATTATAAAGGGATATCCCTCAGCCCCTCTTTCCACTTTCGTCGAAGTTATCGGCATCGCCGACAGTAATCAATCTATTCAGGCTGATTCCTGGACCAATTTCGGCGACAATTTTGGTATTTGAAACAATACGACTCTTTTTTTTTTTTTTTTTTTTTTTTTGAATTTCTTAATTTGGTGTGGTGATTGATATATTTGGGTCTTTTTATTATAGCAAATTAGGTCTTTTTATTATGTGCTGTGCATTTTGCCCTACTTCAATACGGCGACGTATTGTGCATTAGTGAATTTACAAGCTAAACCAGTATTATGAAAGTAGGAATCGATAGTTGCGTATTCGATTAATCGATTTAACTCAAAAATGCGTCTGCATCTTCTTCTGGTGTATGGCACAGTTGATGTATGATGATTATGTATGTATGTGTGTATATTACCATAGCTTAGATTTACGCGAGCTGTTAATCGAGAGATTGTAATGTTAGACTTTGCTCTGTAAATTATTGTTTAGGGGAGCCACCAAGATGTACTCTTGTATTCGGAACTAACTATGTCGGTTACATATTATCAAGAATTGTTTTTGTATAATGATAATTATATTACAAGTAATCGTTTCGTTTGGTTGGTGCAGAAATGGGATGCTACAACAAAGTATGTCAACTCGCGAACGGGGATTTCAAACACTTGTTCATCTAATAAAATTTTATGTCTGGTATAGTTCTTCTTTGAGGTTTGGAACTGAAAACTCTATCGTTCAAAATTCGTGTTTTTCAAAACGGCAACATGTGTAGTTTATCAGTGTTTTCTCAGAAGCCTTGTCTTAGTGATTGTTGCTGCTGCTGATATCATCTTCAATTATGTTTTAAATTCGTCTCGATTTGAAATTTTCTGCAATATGGTAAGCGTCGAAGTCTTGTAATCATTTTGCATATTTTGGTTGGTGTCGATCTTTTTTGAATGATATCATCTCAATATGACCCATCTTAGATTCAATACCTCTTGTATTAAAACTGCGATTATTAATTAATTGCCTTAAGCCTCGTTTGGTTGGGGAGATTAGTCATTATTAACTAAAATAATTAAACTTTATTTGACGTTTGATATCCCTAATAATTTGCTGAGTCGATCTGCAAATACTAGTCTCTAATTATTATGCATCATTGCATTGTATCTAATCATTTCAACCAACAACTGCAGCAAATAATGAAAGACATTACAAAAAGCTAAAGACAAATATTTCACATTGTCTCTAAACACTTCAGCAACAACTCCAGCAAATAAGAACATGTGAAACATGTCGAAAAGTAGAAGACAAATACTTATAATCTAAATGTCGATTAAAATGTATTACAACATCGTACCTAAGCATTATAGCTTGCAGTTTACATACCCTAAATTACGAAAATCATAGCGATAATAAACAACATTAAGGTGAGGAAAAAAGAAAAAAAAAAAAAAAAGGGGGCAGCTACATTGGGTGTGATAACTACTGATTATTTGGCAGCGACGGCCGAAAAAAAGATAAAAAAAAAATCACTAAAACAACATTCAGCGAGTACAACGGCTACTTGACTTTCAAAGAAAAGTCGAAAGATCTTCCGGCGGCTCGATCCAAACACTCTCGAAAGGATCTTGTTCACCCCAATCATAACACTGCTTTCGCGGATAATACCTACCATTCTCCAATGAATACGAAACGCATCTCTTACCATAAAATCGAACCTTCGAGAAATAAACATTATTTCTCATTGTTCCAAGAAGATCCATCCTAGCACAAGACGACAAAAAATTCGCAAACAAAGTCATCCCGCCTAAATTCTCAACCTCCACCCACACTTTCTTGGCCTGGTCCAGCTTATATATAACGGGGTTCACCGCCGAGCAAGTGTAAATTACGAAAATATCCCCGTCGTGCTCCGCCATGAATTTCCCCTTCCACCAATTCTTGACGAAGAAATTCTCCGGGCACTTGGGCGGTGCCACCGAATGCACCGCCCAAGTGCTCTTCTGGGGGTCGTAGACCCCCAGCCAGCCAGTCAGGCTCAAGCAATAAAACATACCCTTGCAGAAAACGAGCTTATTCCAAATGCTGCTAACGAACGGGAGGCGGTTCTGGTAGTTGGTGGTGGCCCACGCGGTGGCTCCGGGGCGGCAGGTGCTGACCGCCACCACGGTGGGGCTGACGTGCTTGACCGTGAAGACGATACAGCTGGCGGCAGTTGGGGCGTCGGAGAAGGCGACTATTTGGTAGGTTAGTTCTAGGGTAGGCAAAGCGATGGAGTCTCGTGTGTAAGGGCAGAAGAAGAATACTGACTGAGTTCTCGGCTTGTAGAGGAGGAGCCACCCGTTTCTGGCGTAGCAAATGCGGGACCCGTTTAGCTCGGGCAGGTCGAGGAAATAGGTTTTGCGTTTGGAGGGCTCGTAGAATTCGTAGAGGTTGCCGAATTTGGGGAAGAACATCAGCCACGGTGGTTTGTTGGATTTTCTCACGGAGAGTGCTACAGAGAGCCATCTTTTGCAGACAACCGACGCGCGAATGTTGTCTTTTAAGGTCAGTTGGGAGAGGATTAGTTCCATGAGCTCTGTTGGAAGATCGGTCTGTGTTTGCGTTTCTTGTTGCTCGTCTATCGGCTCATGCTTCGAGAGCTTTTTGCTGTGTCTAATTGTTTCGGCCAATCTACAGCAACGGATAATTGATGTAAATTCAATCGGCACTAAGACTAAACAATCGGAGTTATTCAAAAGGTAGCAATTCAAAATCACAAGTCATAAAATGCATTTGCTTTGTGCCCGAATGAGCAAAACGCGATTTTTATTTTGTTTTTCAAATAAGAACATCGGTTTACATCATTATATCGACCATATTCGATGAACCAAAAGATCAGCTAGAAGCTTCTAGATTTAAAAAAAAAAAAAAAAAAAAATCAATCTTGCAAATATATCAAATCCCAACTGAATTAAACAAGGTTTTTCTCATATGTTCAAATCAAAGTAGAGAGAAATGCAACTCAATTAAACAACTTTTTTTTTTTTTTTTATTTATCAAGAACAGTCACCTAAATCAGAAGCACAAACAAGAACCCTACTCAGTGCAGACTTCAAGAATCATTCTTATCCAATCAGATTCACTCAAATCTGATCTAAGGAATTAAAACAATTAGTAAAACCCTGGAAAATTACAGATCATGAAATAGGATTCTTGCCGACAAAAAACTACTGAATCAAAATTGGCTCATAAAATCAAAAGAAACTTACAATTTCATCTTCTTTCTTCTTCGCCCAGCCATAATTGCCACAACCCAGATTGAATTTTTATTTAATTTTAAATTTTTTTTTTTTTTTGGGTTTTTATTAAAACTCAGTGTGTGTGTGTGTGTGTGTGTGTGGGCGAAATGAAGAGAGAAGAAGGGTTGGGAAAGGAGAGGGCTAAGGTAAGAATGATTGATGTCAGAGCGTGAGAGATTTCTAACAAAAAAACCTTTTCTTCCCAACAACACGTGTGGCTTTTGGTGTGTGTGTTCGATTTTCTGTAACGGTGGGCTTTTTTCATGTCCTAAAACTCACCCAATCCATTATTGCCACGTGTCGGTGGAATCAACTCTTTAATGTTTCTTCACTTTTATGGTGCGAGTGTTGGCCATTTTATTTGAAACTTATCTATTATGATTGATACACATTTATTTTTTATTTCCAAGATATATATATAACGTTACATTTGATTTATTGTTGAGAAAAGAAGAGGGATTTTGTTTTGATTATGCAATCATTTTGATTCATAATAATAATCCAATTGGATTAGATGGTAACAAATTGCAAATCCAATCATGATTCGTAAATGCATATCATAGGACCTGTACTGCTACGCACAAATATAATGAATTGTTATATGTAGATTAATTGTGCACGATCGATTTATTTCATCAGGTATAGCATCTACAAAATCCTTGTAGTCTATCAGATTGCTACGAGATGCTACACTCGGTGAAAAAGAATCGGGTAATTTTGCACCATAAATCTATACAATAACTACTCACTACGCGTACGTACACATCAGTTTGTATTATTATGTGTAGATCAATGGTGCATGATCACCCCGATGTATTTCTTGGACCCATAAGACACCAAAATAATTTTCTTTTTGCCTACTCCTAATAGATTAATGAAATCATCTAAGTTTGTCGATGTATAGTCTTGAAATTCAAGCCCATGTTGAAATACGCAGTGAGCTTCAACCCCGATACTAAAATGCTCCGTCCCGAATTAAAATTTTGAAATAAAAAATAAACATTTGAATTTGAATTCATAATAAATAAAAAAAAATCATTAACCTCTTGTTAAGATATATTCATTTACAATGAAGTTAAAATACTGGTGTCTCGTTTTCTGAAATCATTTTATCTATACATGTTATACACGTGACACGAGTATAGTATCTACACAACCGTTTCGAGCCACCAACTGTGGGACTTGGACAGCAAACGGAGTTCAGCAAACAAAAGGAAATAAAAATTCACAAGATTCTTTAGTAACGCAAATCAGAAATCGCGATATAAAATAGCGAATATGCCGTAATAATAATTCAATCTTCTGCCTATTGAAATGGGAATTTTCTCTTCTTCTACTTATAGTTATTCTGCCCTACTGGTTGAGACTAGTACGAATACCAACTTACATCGCCGACTAGTTTTCACCTGCCATGTCATCATCATCATCATCATCATCATCATCATCATCGGAACTGTCATTTTCGTCATTAATTCCAGGCTGGCAAATGGAAATACATAGCCGAGAACACGCAAATATCAGGAAGAAATCAAATAGAAGAATTAAAGGGGGCTGGGTATATTTCATCTCAGGAATTCAACAACAAACGAGAGGGAAGTTAGTTACCTGTCTGCAATAAGAGAGGCTTGTAACATTTGTTTTCTTCAATGTCTTTATCGAGTCATAGTTACCTTGTAAACATTCTTCACGCATAACCATCATTTTTTCTGCTATCTGAATAAGAATAAGATACGAGCACAACATATGAAACCAGATAAATTTAAAAAAAAAAAACAGCATTAGGAAAAGTAGCAATTGCAATTAATGGAGTACTTTCGTCGTACTATTCAATCTAAGTTACTTACTTTTAAGTTTTAATCTTCAAACTTATGAATACACAGGTTATCATTTTTATGCATATATTTAAATTTCTAACAAGATTTGAAGAATAATCTCATTGAATTTGATAATAGGATATTGATACCAACACATTTCGTTTCCGCCCTATCGGAAAAAAAGATATTACATGTCAAGATAAAATCTGAAATCAATTATGAAATAGATATTGGTCAAGAATTGTATCCGTTACGACAAAAAAACAGGACTTCAATAATCTGACATATACACCATAAAGGAAGTATCGAATACGATCTATTCTGGATTTAAATGCATAAGGACACAATCTATTTTGGATATAAACGCACAAGGACGTAACAAGAAGAAAAAAAACGAAAAAAGATAGACAAAGAAAGTGTACCTCTTCAATACTGCCATCTTCTATCTCTGTGTTTAGAGATAACATGAATTCTTCAAGCATATTATTTACTTCATGAATATATAGCTCTGTGCACAAAAGTAACAAATTGATTACAAAAACTGAACCAAATGCTTCGTTTTTATAACTGTTTATCAAAGTGTCGAAATCAATTAATACGAATCAGAAAGCGGAATTCACAGAAGAAAACTCGAAATAAATAACAGAGGAGCGAGATACCGATTCAACTCAAAAATTATTTAACTTATAACTAAATCAAATTTAACAGGAAGAAATGCAATATCTAGAAACTCAAATCGAAAAGGGAAAATAAAAATAAAATTAAGTACCTTTTGATTGGGTGAGGCGATGAAAAATATCGCGGCTGAATTGCTGAGATTTCTGGGCGGAGGTACGGCCGCCCCACTCATTCTCGACGGCCATTCGGAGGGCAGTCCATCGAGAAAGAACCAAATTGATCCCCTCTTGCAGCTGCGCCGCCACTTCCGCCGTCGGAGCAGGGTTCATTGTCTGAATTCTCACTGATTTTGTTTTTGCAACCTAGGGTTTGCCTGAGTGTTAGGGAATTTGCGATTTTGAAATTATATTATAATTGAAATTTATATATAATGAATCAATCTGAAGTTTTATTTCATTAAATTAAAAAATATATATATATATATATATATATATATATATATATATATATATATATATATATATATATATATATATATATATATATATATATATATCGATAGTTTTTTTTAATTAAAATAAGGGTAAATGACAAATAGGCCCAATGACACTTAATTAAAAGAGCGACATTAAACTTTTTGTTTTTCAAATAAATTCAGCACATTCAAATTTATTTACAAATAAGGAAAATCTCTTTATATGTACCAAAATTACCCCCAATTCATTGAAACTCAATTCAACTCCAATTTCATCAATTAACCAATTTTAACCATAATTTCAATTTTGACCCGCCACCACCGGAGACAGCCGGTCTTCGGGGTTGACTTTTTTTTTTTTGTTTTTTTTTTCCCGGCCGGTCAACTGCCGTTGACCGCCGAATCTCCGGCGTTGACTTTTTTTTATTTTATTTTATAATTATGTGTTTTCTTAAAAAAAAAAAAATTAATTAGTATTAATATCTTGGCTGCTAAATTACTGTATCCGACAGTTATTTAACTGTCGGAGACAGTAATTTAATTGTTAATTGACTTTTTTTTTCTTCAAAAATATTTTAATTAATATTACTGTATTCGTTGCTAAATTACTGTCTCCAACAGTTATTTAACTGTCGGAGACGGTAATTTAACTGTTAATTGACTTTTTTATTCTTAAAAAAATATTTTTAATTAATATTACTGTATTCGTTGCTAAATTACTGTCTCCAGCAGCAGTAATTTAACTGTTAATTGAATTTTTTATTCTTAAAAAAAATAATTTTAATTAATATTACTGTATTCGTTGCTAAATTACTGTCTCCAGCAGTTATTTAACTGTCGGAGACAGTAATTTAACTGTTAATTGAGTTTTTTTTTTCTTAAAAAAAATTATTTTAATTAATATTACTGCATTGGCTGCTAAATTACTTTCTCCAACGGTAATTTAACTGTCTTAGACAATAATATTAACAATATTACTGTTCGGGAAAATGATATTCATAATATTACTGTCTGAGACAGTAATTTAGTAGCCAAGACAGTAATATTAATTAAACTATTTTTTTCTAAGAAAAAAAAATTCAAAAAAAAAAAAATCAACGCCGGAATCTGACCGGAAAAAAAACATTTAAAAAAAAAAATTATTTTCTGAAAAAAAAAATTGGGGGTTAATGTGATATATTTGTTTAAATCCGAGGTCAATGTGTAATATTAAGGAAATTAGAGCATAATGGGTGGAATTGATAAGAATTATATTATGGAGGGTATTTTAGACTAAAAACATGGGATGAGTTTAATTGAGAGACTGTTTTTTGTGTGGACCAAAATGCATTTAAGTCCCATGTGATGGGTCCTTTTGCCATTCGCCCTTAAAAGAATATCCGAAATGTCAATCATTTTTTTAATTAAAATACTGAAAATAACGATATAATGTTATTTAAATCATCCGTTAGAGTAAGTGAATCAATGTCAATTGACTCATGTTCGAATTGTTGGATTTTTTTAGCCTAATTGATTAATGTTATATATAATCCACTAAGACCAACTCCAATGAGTTATCAAACATGGTATTCAAACAATTAACCACTATTTATATATCAAAAAATAGAAATTTTTAACTCCAATGGGTTATCAAATTAGGGTTCTATTTTGATAATTCAACTTTTGGAATGTAAAAATACTTGCTGGAAATTGAGTTATCAAAAGTATAACTATCTAAACACCTAATAAAAAGCGGACATATGGTAATTACAAATAAAATCACCTATAAAACTCCAATTGATAATTAATTTGATAACCATGGTTGGAGTAGATGAATTTTAAACAAGGGAAAATTTGGGATAACCCCCTAGTTTTGAAAATATATAGGGATAGACCCTATTGATTTTTCTTTCCTAGTCAAAAACCCAAATTCTAATCTTAATTTGACAGACCCCCCTAGACAAACTGAAATACCTATTTTGCCATTCTAATTACAATTAAAACCCTAACTCTTTCTCTCACAATTCTCGTTCTATTCTCCCACCGCCTCTTCTCTCTCTCACTTCCCATCAGCTCCGCTGCTCCGCCATCGGCGCAAAATCGCCGCTGCTCCGCCACCGGCGTAAAATCATCGCTGCTCCGCCATGGACGCAAAATCGCTGCTGCTCTGCCCGAGCCTTGCACCGCTGCTCCGCCATCGCGCTGCTCGGTTCTTTTCTCTCTCTAACCATTCTTCCGACGCGCATCCCCGCTCCACCTCCACCGTTCTAGCGGTCGCTCGCCTTCCATCTAGCGCCGCCTCTCTTTCGCCGCACCTCCTTGCCGAGCTCAGCCGCCAACTATTTCCACCGCCATTTGCTTTCAAACTGCTGTCCCTAGATGCGAAGAATGAAGAGTACAACGGATCTGGAAAATCGCTGTGTTTTTACAGCAAATCCGCACACAGTAGGTCGATTAGCTTGTTAATTTTAATTTGTTTACAAATCTCAGCCACGAATGTGTGTGTGTTTGTGTTTGTTTTTTTAAACCAGTAGTCGTTAACCCTCATAATTTATTATCAATTGCGATTGCAGGTCTTGCAAGAGTACATGGGTCCTGCTACGAACACGAGAATTTCACAGGACCTCCATTTTTCGCCGCTAATTCCTGCTTCTTCTAAGCTTCGTGTTGCAAGCACGAGAAGGCCTGCCACTATTTACTTTTTCAAAAACAGCGCCCCTGAATAATCTGTTCAGAAAGTAAGCGTTCGGCCTTTTACTTTTTTTTTTCTAGAACTATATCTATAGTTTATTACAGTTTTCTCTTCATATTATTGCGGACGGAATAGATTCATGTTCGATGCCTGTATTTGATTTCATGGACTTTTGGTCGGTGGGATGGGAGCTCATTAAACATTTGACATTCATACTGTAGGAAGATGATTTGTCTTTTTTGTGTATATTTAATGGAATATATATTAACAAGAATTTTGTTATTATTTGTAATTCTTTATGGATTGCACAGTAAGCGATGTCTAATATAGTTACGAATCGATTAATGTGATACTGGTTTTTTTCATTAATTTGGTACATACAAAACCTAGACACATATGAATCGGAACCGCCGAAAATTGCTGGATATGTAAACACTGGATTGTAAGTTAATTTTCTGGTAAAATTGATTATATAAGGCTTGAAACTGAGAGTTTAAAGAAATTCAATGGTTCCTTGTCACAGTTCTTATGGTTTATCATCGTAAATATTGCCTTCGTTGTATTGATAATTAATTTTCTGTGACCGTGTAGCTGATAGATTTCATTTAGGGATACTTTCAGAATATATCTCTCGCAAATTTTACTTTGCCCCAAAAAATTATGATCGTATACTTTTTTGTTCGCTCGGCATCTTGAGAAAAATGTGATATTTGGTTCTTGTGATGTTTGTTTTGTGATTATTACGAACAAGTTTAATTTCTATAGATAACTATAGTCATGACTTTTTTGGTGATGTAAATGAATTTTATTTATATACATATATAGTCACATGTGGTCATGTACACGTAGTTATATATAGTCACATATAGTAACAAGAATGAACACAACTATGTGACTATAGTTGACTACATATAGTCATATATAGTCATATGTAGTAACAAGGAGACATAACTACATGTGACTATAGTTCACCAAAGTAAATTTATCAATAAAGTATTTTCATTGTTTTTTTGTATTTTTCATGTAATGTAATTCGAATTTTGCAGGTATTTTTTAAGTTCACCAAAGTATTTTTTGTACAGCCATCATCGAATTATGCAGTTATTTTTTGAGTTTTGATTTTAATTTTTTTTTTTTTTTGTGTGTGAAGCTGTGAGTTTAATTTTAGGAGTCGACTTGTACATAAAACGCGATTGTTATGGCAAGAAATATAATAAAAAAAAACTCGAAACTTGTTCCTGGTGGTGGTGCGACAAAACTGACTGTTCATCCATTGAAGGCATAGAAAAGGTAATGAATTTTAAAGTGCTTCTTAATATATTGAATCACTGTTTATTGGTCCTCAAATGATTTGTTTACTTTTTTTTTATACCTAGGAGTATATGTAGATTCGTGATGAGAATATTTTGTTGGTAATATGATATTGATATTTTATTTATCGAGAATGAAATAAGTGACTACTTTTACGTGTGTTTTATCTATGGTGTTCCACTTCAACTTGCTTTGATCTTTGACCTTTGGTTATACGAAGAATAATGACTAGCATACTCTGTTTGTAATTTGATTTTGATAATATAAGCTGTCTCGTATCGCCTGGAGAACAAAGTCCGGTACTTGAAGGGACAAATAAAGTCACATACATGTATATAGTCACATGTGGTCATATACAGTAGTCATATATAGTTATGTGTAGTAACATACAGTAATATATGGTGTAGTCACATATAGTAATATATAGTCATGTGTAGTAACATACAGTAATATATGGTGTAGTCACATATAGTAATATATAGTCACGTGTAGTAACGTACAGTAATATACGGTGTAGTAACATGTAGTAATATATAGTTATATATAAACTATGTAGTCATGTAGTCATATGTAGTCATATATGAGTTATGTGAGGAGTATCTATGTATACCAGTAGGTGATAGTGCGTGTGTGCACATTTAAATTTGAAGCAAAATTCGTTGTTTGTTTAACTCTTTTTCCTTTTCACAGGTTTTGGTGTTTGAACTACTATGTAGTAAGTTTTTGCGGAGTGGATTGTGTTCGTTGTTCAAAACAAGCGGTTCCCGTGTTGACAAGTGCGATTTGAGTCAAATTTAGTCGTATAGATAACTGTAGTTATGTATAGTTCCATGTAGTTATATATATTTATATAAAAGCTATGTGGTTTTCCTGATGAATAGTGATCTTGATGATTGTGTTTTTTTTTTTTGACTTTTTTGTTAGGCATTAAATTATTTATAATATCAAGAATCAAATTTTGAATTTTTTTATTGTTATAGATGAATTTTTATATATATAATCAACGGTTTTTATAATCGATCGACCATAACTTTGGGGTAAAAAAACAGTAAATTGGTACATATAACTATACATGACTGTGGTATACTATAGTCATGTGTAGTCAATTTCAACACAGTAAATTAAAAATTAAAAAAAAATTAAATAATAAAAAATTAAAAAAAAAATTAAAAAATTAAAAAAATTAAAAAATTAAAAAATTAAAAAAAAAGTTAAAAAACAAAATTAAAAAAATTAAAAATTAAAAATTAAAAATAATTAAAAAATAAAAAAATTACAAAAAAGGTACGTATAAAAAAATAATAATAAAATAAAAATTTATAATTTTTTATTAAAAAATCTGAAAAAATGATAAATGCAGGTCTAAAAGTGTGGAGTGCAGTTAGCTATAATGCTGAATGCAGAGGTGAAATACTGAATATGCAGTTTGCTGAAAATTGCAATTAAGGGCACAATAGTACTTTTGCCTCTCCAGGGGTGTATCTCAAAGAAAGAATTTTAGGGGTGGACTTATACCTACATATTTTCCATTCTAGGGGTGTATATCAAATGACCCCTTTAAACAATAGTAAAATATTTACTCAAATATCAAATAAATATTTGATAATTCGATTTTGGTATTTATCATTGGAGTTGCTCTAAGCCCTTTCTTCATCTGTGGTGGCCCAACAACGAAGTCCAGCTAAGCACACATCCGAATGGTTTGAGCAATCCATTTCAAGGTACTAAACTCCCTAGTGCGAAAAGAAGACACAATTTGAATCTTCGTTGTTATGTGATTTCTATTTTTCTGTGTGCGCGTGAGAACTACTCGAGAGAGAGAAATACATATGAGAGATGCAAATCGGTGTGAGATGGGGTATGAGTGAGAGTCTTAACTAAAATCTGAGTGATTCCGGTTAACCTAGGGTTCCGGTGACTGTGCTTTTGTGCTGAGCTTATTGGTGCCCACCACCGATGGATTCTGGACGAAAAAAATAGACAAGAAAACTGAGCCATAAACAGAAAGCTCTTCATAGCTTCTTTGTTTTTTATTCCTGTCCAAGAACGGTTTTATGTTCCTTATACGTGTTTTCACTCTTATGTTCTTAGTTGGAATTCTGTAATCCCAATACTCTTTACCAAAGGTTATTATGTCGAATTTGTCGCATATGGCTAGCCTAGTATAATTTACGTCTATCTTATGGTTTGCAATCTATTGTACAAGAGTGAATAGGTACGCAATAATAAATTAATAAATTAGGGGAACAAAATCAAATAAATATAATTAATATCAAATCACAACATGTCAAAAGATACAAATTCTTGCATCCGAAAACAAACCATCTCCACATGCTATGTTAAATTAGCCAAGGATTCCAAATACATTTTAGAACCCTTTCTTACATATAATCAAACAAACAAACCCCTTTCATTTAATCTCCCAATAGATTAAAAAGGGTCCCAAAATAAAAAAAAATAAAAATAAAATAAAAATCCAAGTCAGTGTGTGTAAACTTACAACAACAAGAAGTGATCAACAACAAATTGGGCACTGAATCAACCCATTCTCATTGCACTTGTTACACTTGACACTCTTCTTCCCATCCTCCCCCAAAATCTTACAACTCCCATTGCAATTCACACACATCAGAAACCGGATCCCGGCACATCCGCCGCAGCTGGCGGCAGCCGCCCTCGGGATCCCGTCGAGCAAAATACCCAATTTGCCCTCCTCGTCCAACTTCACCAACTCATCCGCCCCACCAATCAACCTCCCCTTCACAAACACTAGCGGCACTCTCACCTCTTTGCTACTCATCAGCCCCCTCAACTCCTCCTTGTAACCCGAGTGCATCGAAACGTCCCGCTCGAACATTTGGACGCCGTGCGACTCGATTACGGATCTCGCCACATTGCAATCCTCGAAAGTCTTCCTTATACCCCTCAGGGTCGTCGTGTACATCACGACCGCGCCTTCCCCGCCCGGCGGGCATTTCTTCTTGTACGAATCGAGATCAAGAACCGCCGCGGTCGAGGAATTCATCGAGCCCGACTTCTTGATCTCTTCTTCGGTGCAAAACAACGGGCCTAGACTCCTCCTCTTCGAGAAATCGACACCACCCGAATCGCATCTTTTCACATTCGGGCTTCCTTTTATAGATGCCCACAATCTTGGAGATGGTTTTCTTACAGTGTTGTCCTTCAAAACGTTGCACTCTTTGAAAACTGTTTTCGGGCTATTATCCAGTGACTTTGTTCCGCCATTAATTCTTCCTCTGTTCTCTTTTCCACCAACTTTTTTGACCTTCTTCGGAGAACCCATTTGATTCAAGAACTTAAGCGGGCTCCTGGGATCCATATCCGAAAACCCACGAAGGAAGAGCCTCGATTTCGGGCTTTTTTTCGACTGAACCGAACCGGGCCCTCCATCTTCGAGGCCTTCCATCAGCTCCCACGTGTTGATGATCTCCGATGGCTGATCTTCACGAGACGGCGAAGTTTTGATCTTCACCTCCGCTGTGGGTTGTATGATCTTCTTCACTACTTCGGCTTCTTGATTCTCCTTCTCCGGCGGCGGAAGCGGCGGCGGAGCTTGCTTTTCGCCGCCGTCGAGGTTGAGGGCGCCGTAGGTGGTTGATGTGAGGGAAACGAAGTGGTGGGTGTATTCCGTGCTTCTTCTGTAGAGATTTTCCTGCTCGATTTCTTTAGCCACCATTTTTGATGAGACGCAGCCCATTTTTTTGTTTTTTTTTTTCTGGGGAGTGGGGAGATTTTCAGTTTGTTTTATTTATTTGAAATGTGCTCTGTTTTTTTTAAGACATAATAAGGCAACGGTCGGAATTTTCGAAGGGAGAATTATAATTTTGTCCCTATGTTTGGCCGAATTTCAGTTTTGGTCCCTCTATTTCTAAAGTTAACAATGTTTACCTACATAGTTCAATTTTAAACACATTTGGTCCCCCTTCACTCTCAGGCCTTCACGTGTCTGTTCATATCTAACATAAAACACTATTTTGTGGCAAAAACTGAAATTTAAAACTGTTTTGGAGCTTGAAAACAAATAAAAATTTAAAGTACTATTTTTAATTAATCTATTAATAATATTAAGTATAAAAAAATAAAAATAGAAATAATAATATTTAATTGTCAAAACAAAGATGACGACGAGACTTTTTTTATTTTTGGATTTATTTTATATACATATATCAATTTGTTTGTTAAAATTAAAATATTATTCAAAAAAATTCTAACGTGTTTGTATTTAATATATTGTTTTGCATTTTATTATTGAAAATTCAATATTATTCAATTTCGCATTATTATACTAAATATTATTAAAAACAAATTAATTATAAATAATATTTTTCATTTTTAATTGTTTTCTAGCCCCAAAACAATTTTAAATTTTATTTTTCGGTCCCAAAATAGTGTTTTCCGTTATATCTGAACGGACACGTGTCCGTTCAGATATTTAACCATTTGGTTTCCCTATTTCCGTTATTTCCAAAGTTATATCTGAACAGACCAAATGTGTTTAAAATTAAACTTTGGAGGTGACATTTATCTACTTTGGAAATAGGGTAACCAAAGTGAAATTGGGAGAAAGATGAGGGATGAATAGTGTAATTCTCCTGAATTTCGAACAATGTAAAATTACACGAGGGCCCCTCATATGTTTTCTTATTTGTGAAAAGGTCCCCATTAGTGTTTTGTTTATCGCGAAGTGGGCCGAGACAAAATGTAAGTGGGTTAAAAGGAAAATAACAAAATTGTATTAAAACGAGGTCGTTCGATTTGAATCCAAGTGAAGTCGGTACAAAACTAAAAATAGGAAAACCATACAGTTGTATATTTTCATTTTGAATAGAAAATATACAATTTTTTGGTCAATACCAAAATTAAACCTTTTTATTTTTTTTCTATATTTTTATTATTTGACTTATTTACTAGTCACTTCTTCTGTTGTTTTTTTGTGGAAACATTTTGATTATTTTAATGTGGTTTAATTAGTATAATCTAATAGTTAGATATCCTATGTCAATAACATTGAGATGGAAGGGAGCTAGATATAGTTATGCAGTTAACTCTCCATACATGGTCAATTACGACTTTTTTTAACATGTTATTTAATTAATTGAAATGTTATCTTATTGTATAAATATTTAATAATTTGTGTAAAATATTGAGGATGTATTGTGTATTACAATGAGAAGTTGATAGGATTTGGAAGGTTTATATTGGGAAATATAAGAATCTATAGTGTCGAATCTAAGAATTTATATTGGGAAATTTTCAGTTTTCATTCCTCAAGTTTGCAACGATTTCACAATTGGTCCTTCCAGTTTAAAAAAATTCATATACTCCATTAGTACTTATATATTTGAATAATTGTTATCCAACATTTCTTCATGACCGAGAACAAGGCAATATCAACAATTCGTTTATGATTAAAAGTATTCAATGGCTAAACTAGGATTTTATTGGGGAGGAGGACCGAATGTACATTAAAAAATAACGTAAGAAAAAATAATGAACAACAATGATTTTTCTAAAAGTAGTGAATTCGGGATTTTATTATATATATGGTGAGTTTAAATTTTCAAGAGTTGGGGACGGTGCCCCTGAAAAACATGTTGTGACCTTTTCTTTCATATTGAATCTCAGAAGAACATATGAGAGAGAGAGGAGAGGAGAGAGAAACTAAAATCTGAATTAATTGAGAAAGAAGAAGAGTATAAATTATTTATAGTTTGAGAGAGTCCAACGTCTCTTTTATCTCAACCACATGATCATAACAGATAGCTAAAGTCTAATCTAACTGCTAAGATTACACAAATCATAACTGTTAGAATCCGAGAGGATTCTGATTTTGTTTTTTCAGCACGTGTGTGAAAAACGTGTATCTAAAGTTAGGGAAGTTTCCTTAATGCTTTAAACTCTTATTTTGTCATTAATTTATTTAATTATATAAGTCAAGTGTTAACAAGGAATTTCCTTGACAAAGACTTTCCTTATTACGCAATTTTTTTTCCTTACGTAAGATTGAAACTAACCTAATGGGCTCTAATCTTTTGTAGGGCTCTTTTATTCAACAAAGGAAGTATAAATATAGGAGCACCAACGTGTTATAAGGCTGTCTCTTTTGCGTGAGAGAAAAATAATTTTATGCTCTTTACGTTGCTGCTCCTGATATTTGATCTTATTCGAGAAGAGAAATATATTCAAAGATTTGCTTCTTTCACGTAAAAAGAAGATCGGTTCTTCGGGAGGAGAACTTAGAAGATCTCGGGAGGAGGTTGATCCGCCGACTGAGGGACTCAGCGTTGAAGGAATTTCAACCGTGCGGAACAAGGGACGTGCTGCAAAGTGAAGATTGATAATTCAGCGCAGTATACAAGAAGGGCGTCGACAAAGAAGGAGTCTTTGTATTTCGATTAAGTCCTATTATTGTATTCGTAAAACTAAAAATTAGTAAATTTCATTTGCAGGTCCCCGTGGATGTAGAGTACAATTGTATCCGAACCACTTTAAAATTTGTGTCTTTTTATTACTGTTTCATTAACTGTTGCAACTCTATGTAAAACAGTAAAACAGTATCTAAAACTGAATCGGGATTCATCCGACACAAATATATAATTAATTTGCACGAAATAATTCTAAAAATTGGCATCAAGAGCCTGTCACTAAATACATCTAGTGAGATTTTGGGAACTAATTACTCTTATTTTGTGCAAATATGAACACTCAACGAGAATGAGCTTTAACTACTCGTCCACCTCTCCTAATCGGCTCAAACTACTCATACTGGATATAAAAAATGAAGATGTTTATCAAATCCATAGATGAGAGAGCATGGCGTGCCATCATAACTGCTTGGACACCTCCCATGATCAAAGGAGAAGACAAAGTGGAAGTATTCAAACCAGAAGCAGATTGGAGTGATGGAGAGATACTACACGCAAACTATAACTCAAGGTCCCTAAACGCAATCTTTAGTGGTGTGGATGATAATCAGTTTAAACTAATAGCATCATGTGAATCTGCAAAAAGAGCTTTGGAAATTCTCCAAGTTACATACGAATGAACGTCAACTGTAAGGACATCCAAGTTACAGATGCTGGCCACCAAATTTGAAAATTTAAGGATAGAGGAAAATGAGACGATCACTGACTTCCATGCTAAACTATGCGATACCTCCAACGAATCATACGCACTCGGTGAACCTTACTCAGAAAGCAAATTAGTGAGAAAAACAATGCGTTCATTACCTGAAAGATTTGCTTACCGAATTGCTGCTATTGAAGAAGTCAGAGATGTTGACACGGTCAAATTAGATGAACTCATGGGGAAACTTCTAGCACAAGAACTCAATCTTTGTGAAAATCATCGTGAAAAGCCTAGAGAAAGGAAGATAGCCTTTCAAGCAGAAACTTCATATGCAACTCTCCAAAATTCTTCAACTCAAGAAGATGAGCAGACGGTTGAAGAATCCTTGGCACTACTGTCAAAAAACTTTGGGAAATTTCTCAAAAAGATCGGTAAAAAGGGGAACCCTCCCAACACAGAGAAACCCGTGAACTTTCAAAATCCTAGGAGAAACTCAAATCAAGATAACTCAGAGGAGTCAAAACCGAGAAGAATACAATCCCGAGAATGCGAAGGCTTTGGTCACATTCAATCAGAATGTGCAAACACCCTGAAGAAAAAGAAAAGAATGTCACTTACTACTGTTTGGAGCGATGAAAAAGACTCTGATGATGATCAATGAAACAACGATCAGGTCACTAACTTTGTAGCATTCAGCAGCAAAGTTCCTCTGAACAGCTCAGAATCAACTGTTGCAACAATCTGTGAAGCAGAATCCATGTATGAAATTGTGTGTTCTGATAATGACAAAAATCTAAACACAGATTCTTCTTCTGCAGATGATCCAGACAGCAACAGTGATGAGGAAGAACCAACTTTGGAAGAAGTAAAGGAGGTATACGAAAAAATGTACCAAAAATGGCTTGACGTTATTAAGATAAATGACTTCTTAGAAAATGAGAAGCTTGTGCTTATAGAGGAAAACAAGACTCTAAAGGTAAGAATTTCTACTCTTGAAGAGAGAGTCATATCAAGTGATCAAGTGAAAAATAGTTTGGAAGCTAAACTTACTCAAACCCAAGAATCAATTGCAAAATTGAACACGGGTAGAGGTAATTTAGATGAACTTCTAAATAACAATAAACCGAACTATAATCGTCTAGGCATAGGAGCAAGAATACAATTTATTTTTAAATTAATGTTTTTTCCAGTTATATTTCTGTTTGTTTGTTTTTTTTTTTTAGAAATATCCAAAGTCATTCAAGTTTTATTAAGCAACCAAATTATACACGAACCACAATGATAACATTTATAAGAAAGGTCTCAATTACCTAAAGCGTTATAGGGCGGCACTGCAGCGAGTTGCACAACTTCTTCCCTAGTTCAAAGCATAATGTCGCAATCACGACGACTTAGGCCAAGACGACATACTGCATCGGTGAATGTCTCATACATTCTAAAGTTTTCGTCTCCTTCCCTTGTTTAAAGCTTTTTTAGGGTTATCAAAATTTGTTCATTCAACAGCATTTGTTTCAAAACCAAGAGCGCATTCTCCCTTTCAATGATAACCCACCTGATGTCCTACCGCTTCGTCGCGGGTTAGGCCTTGTCATCTAAGTAAAACATCATTTTATACTTGAACATGTGTTTCAACTCACAATCTAAAGGTTTGTGGTTCAATGAGATAGTATGAACTGTAACCGGTCATCTTTACCCGTCCCATTCACGATACAATTCACGATTCAAGATTCACCGTCGATAGTTAATTGACATGTATTCAACGAACCGGTTCACGGTTCGAATTAGACCATGGTCATGTTTATGAACTTTATCCAATTTTGACAGAAGCATAAGAAAATTCACTATGATAAAGTTCACTACGTTGACATTGAATTATGATTCGTTTTACTTATGTTGCTTAAATGTAAGTAATTGGCATAAACATGAGCTCATAATCATGAAGGAACTTGTGTATTATATTTGTTTCGTTGCAATTAGGTCAAATTTGTATAATACTCAAAATTGTGATCTTTAATTTTCAGTGTGTTCCGCACGGTTGAATTTTCTTCAACGTTGAACACCTTTAGTCGGCAATTAACATCCTCCCGAGATCTTCTAAGTCTCTCTCATGAAGAACCCATTTTCTTTTTTACGTTAAAGAAGCAAACTTTTGAATTCTTAGAAAACCGTTTACCAAACATGTTTTAATTATTCAAGAACTCAATTTGCAAGTAATGCTTCACCCTCTTTCATTGGATAATGTTTTATCAAATCTACATATGGTTGATAAAATCCTAAATAATAAAATTAGTTACTCATAATATCTACATAAAAACACAAATGGATGTTGCAAGTTATAAACAATACATACATAATGTTTTGATTTGGTTCGGTAATTAACTCGAAGAGAAATGAAGATCTTTAACAAGCTTCATTTGTCGAAAAAACTCTCTCTCTCTCTCTCTCTCTCTCTCTCTCTCTCTCTCTCTCTCTATATATATATATATATATATATATATATATAATAATACACATTCTGTGTATCAATTAATGATAATTATACATGTAAAAATTAATTTTTAGATTCATAATATAATTCAAGTAAAATGTCAAGTTAAAATAGCACATAAAGGGAGTTTAAAGTTTAAACTTTACACTTTCAATAGATTATAACTTTACATTGAGTAATTATAGTGTAAATAATATAAAAATAAAAACCCTCTTCTTGTCTCCTTCTAGGGAAAAAAAATGATGTACTACGAAATCAACAGTCAATCAGTTGAAATTCTAGGCAAAAATAAAATGAAAAAATAAAAAAATCAATTTTAGTTTCATTAATCTTTCAGAAGATAATATTTAGGGTAACGTTTATTTTCCATCTTGTAATATGCGAAATATATATATCATTTACCCCCTGATATATAGAAAAAATCAAACACTCCCTATTTTTGACGATTAATGGTAAAACCTTTAACAATATTAAATTTGAGTGTGTAATGACTCTTTTACTCCACTGAACTTAAAAGGTTATTGATACGATTTTAAGTAGAAATGAGGTGTATTTTTTTATTGTTGACGATTTTATGTTCGTTCAAAATATGGGTTTTTTTTGTCGATTTTAGTGTGTGATTTTTTGGGTTTCTAGTTTTCCCTTTTTGGGAGTTTCGCGATAAATATGAAAAACTTTGTTTTTAATTTTTAATTGTTTCAAATTAATTAATGTTTCATTTCAAATTTAGGGCTTCTTCATATTTCAGAGATTTTCAGTTTTCTTGTTTTTTTTTTCGTTTTTTTACGTAGAACGAAATAGAAAAGGTTTGTAAAGAGTTAAAATGACTGAAAAAGTGAAAAAAAAAAAGAACATCCGAAAAGAGTGAAAAAAATTGATGAAAAATGGTACGGTCAAAACTAAGTATAGAAATTTTTCGGGGTATTTTCATAAAAGAAAAAAAAAAGCCAATAACTCTTTAAAACAACAAGTCAAAGGATTTGACTAACGGAATCAGGTAAAAAACTAACAACAAGGGAATATTTGATGTTTCATATACATCACAGGGTAAATAAATATAATACATTTCACATAATACAGGAGTGGAAAATAAATTTTACCATAATCTAATATTTATTTAGTATTTTCCCCATATATGCCTTGCAAAATTCTTCCATTCCGACACCATCGCCTTTTCTCTCTCTCTCAAAATTTCTTTATGTGTTTATCTCTCCTCAAATGACTCAACTCGATCTTGAAATATAGAGACAGCTATTCTTATCATAATCAAACTATATCTACATCAGACGGCTCCTACTTCTATCCTTGTAATTAATTGGTGGGGGCAATATATAATAGATTAAGATTGATAACTAATTATTATTCCTTTGGAGGTTCTTATAATTAATTAAAAAGGTTACTAGCTGCTATATATATATATATATATATATATATATATATATATATATATATATATATATATATATATATATATATATATATATATATATATATTGGTTGTAGGTTGGAAGAGTTTGGACAGCCACTTATATATAATCAATGGTATGGTGTGATTCAATATATATTACCAATATGATTCACCAATAATTATGGATTAGTTATGAGTATTATAGTGTGTTGATGATGTATGAGGATTTAAAGAGTGGATTAGTTTCAATGGGTTGGTTTGAATTATATAAAAATTAATTAGCTATAAAATGTCCAAAATGTCCTGAGTTTGCCCTGTATATTCATGTTATATGTACACAATTAATAAGTTGTTGTTTAAATTTAAAAACATGCTTTTATTCCTATAATACATCGTAATTTAATTGTATTAATTTTTTTTGCACAAACTAGAATAATTAGTTGTGAAATTTAAAGTAGCAAAATCGCTTTAATATTCGTACAAATTATATGATCATACAAATTCCAATAAAAAACATATGCTAAACAAAAAGCATATATAAACTCATCAAATCACCTGATGACTTCTATAAGTGTTGATACATTTTCCCATTTATTTGTTTATTCGTTATAAATAATTAACATTTCAAACGAATATTAACCACAAAATAAATTGTTTACAGAGAAATTGCAAAATTTACGGAAAAAAAAAACTACCGGAATGGATTAGGATTTAATAATTCGATTTGTGAATCTGATTTGCTATGAAAGAAAAATAAAATAATGAAAACAATACTAATAAATTTAAAAAAATTATAAATATGTTATTAGAACTTTCTAGGATACTCTAGCATTTCTTACTTATATATAAAGTTTATATGAAATAAAATAAAATAAAATGAAACAATGAACCGATTAACAAAGACAGTTTAGTCTTTAGATTGCTTAGAATATATATTAATTAAAAGTTTGCATGGAATAGTTAGTGTACAATGATCTTAATTGGCCTTTTTGTATTCTTTTGACGAAATTAAGAAACCTTGTCCCCTTTTTTCTAGAAAAAAGATGATGTATTATGAAATCAACAGTCAACCAGTTGAAACTCTCTACACCAATATTAATTAAAAACATTTAAAAAAACAATTAAAGAAGAAAATTGCAATTTTTATTTCATATCTTTTAGAAGATACTATTTTGGATTTTGCCCCTATCCCGGCTTCTGCTGCAGACTTATATACCTTATAAAATTTCTTCCATTCCCACACAATCGCCCCCTCTCTCTCTATCTCTCTTCTTTCTCTCTCTAAAAGCAATTCCATCTCCTCAAATGACTCAAGTCGATCTCGAAACGCTAGTCTGCGCCGGAGTAGGCAACGACCGGAAAGTAGCCTGCGAAACCCTCGCCGACGACGACCCACCGGAAAATAAAGTCATCGTCGGCGGCGAAGATGAAGATGCCACCGAAGTGCCGACCGACTTCCCGCCGGAATCTTTCTGGCTATCGAAGGACTCCGAATACGATTGGTTCGATCGGAACGCGTTCAATTACGAGCGGAAAGAGTCGACCAAGGGCAACTCAAACTCGACGAACACAAACCCTAGTTCCAATTCGAATTCTCAGCGGTTCTCCGTTAACTTGAAGTCCAAGGCATCCATCATCGGATTGCCAAAGACCCAAAAGAACACTTTTAACGATTCCAAACGGAGAACCTGCAAACCGCCAAATATCCGGCTTTTCCCGCCGAAACGGACCGATTCGGTCGGAAAGTCGGCTACTCCGGTGGCGGAACCGGGTTCTCCGAAGGTGTCCTGCATGGGACGAGTCAGATCCAAGAGATGCCGGCGGAGGTCGAACTCGGTGAAAAGGAGCGAGAAACCGGTCGAGGAATCTGGCGGCGGTGGTGAGAAGAAGAAAACCGGGTTTTGTTCGAAGGTGATGAGCATGTTCCGGTCGAAGAAAATTCACCGGAAAAATTCCCGGTCCGGGAGTAGGAAAGTGATGGAGGTGGTGATGGAGGAGGCGGTGGTTGTTGAACCGCTGAGGAAGAGCGTGAGTGTGAAAGTACGAGAGATATTCCCGGTTAGTGATGAACCGGCGGCTGAGCCTCCCGGTTTGGGAGGGATGAAGCGGTTCGTTTCTGGGCGGCGTTCGGGGTCCTGGACCTCCGATGATTTTAGTCAGGCGGTTTCCGGTGACTTGGAACGGCGGCGTGGGTAGAACTTGAAAGGCGGGATGGCGGCTGAAGAAAAAGTAATATTCCGTTGTGGTTGAAAAAGGAGGTGTTGGATGACGTGGCACGCGTTGAATAACTGTTAACGAACCGACAGGTTTTCTTTTACAGTTAACTTTTTTTTTTTCTTTTTTTTTTTTTGCAAATGTTTGATTTGTGTTCTATATATTTTTGACATGGCGGTACATATTATCGATTTACCTTAATGTAAATATACTTGTTTTGGATTGTATTTTATGCTTGGACTTTCTTCTATAATAAAAAATATTAATTGTGTCCCCGATGGTCTATAGTGGTTGGAGCGAAGTAATATGTATAAATTGATCGAAGTTCGAATTTTCTTACTCCATTCTAATAGACCTAAATAACCAATTAGAAAATAACACTTAGGGCAATTAAATATATACTAGCCTTAATTATTTTTAGTTAACAACCATTTAATACATATTGATTGGAGCAAATAAATTTATACATATATCAAGATAAAACATTAAATATCAAATAAATGTATGTTTATTTTGATATTTTTTGGTTGGAGTTGCTCTAACCTTTTGATGTCTATCTCAATTGATATTGAATTTAATAATAATATTCTAAATGGATATGCACATAATCACAAGCACGTGTATTTCTGTGTTTGGGGTCATTATATTAATAATAAAATATTAATCGATGTATTTTATTGGGTGTAGCATTTCAATAACCTATAAGACTCGACATCTCCACCCGATTATTACGCTTTGTTGGGTCCATCTAAAATGTTATCATTTATGAACGAAAGATATTATTAGAGCTTCGGTGCTTCTTAGGACAATTATTAACAATATTATTTCAAATAGGTGTAATAAATCAAGATTTTGTTTTATATAAAATTAGGATATATGGAATAAGAGCAAGAAAATCAGCGCAGGTTGCTTGTGCCGTCAACAAAGTACAGCTCGATTTGTCGCACATGCATTGTTTCAACTTCTTTGCAATAAAATATTCATTTGTTAACTGTTGAATGACCATCTGAATTGGGTGGCGGTGGGATTCGAACTCAGGACCTCTCATTTGGCCTGGCTCTGATACCATGTTGAATGACCATCTCAACCAAAAGCTTAAGTTGTTAGTGAAATGTACCATTTAATATTAATATCTCCAATATTAACCAAAGAGAGTTGATATTTTTTTTCTTCAATTGCTGTAATTTTCAAGTTAGATTTGATTGGTAATTTGTAGATGAATTTCGGACGGAGTATTAAAATTCGAATCTATATGCTCTATATTATTATCAATTACTTTAGATTTAAAGTAATGCATTTTTTCTCTTCTGTTTTTAATCTTATCGATTTAACTTTAAGTATTAACTCTTTGTTATTACATTACTAAACGATCAAGGTTTATTAGTTTTTAAAAGGTGTTTTTTTCTCCCTAAAATAAGACGTGTTTGTTGATATTTTTAATATTTAGGGTAAATAGCACTTAACCCCCTTGTGGTTTGAACATTTTGCACATGACCCCCTTCTGGTACGAAATTAAGCACATAACCCCCTTATGGTTTTGACATTTTGCACATGACCCCCTTATGGTATTAAATTAGGCACATAACCCCCTTGTGGTTTTGACATTTTGCACATGACCCCCTTATGGTAGAAAATTAGCACATAACCCCCTTAAATAGAAAACTGGAAAAGACTAAATTACCCCTAAAGTTTATTCAATTTTAGAAATCAATTTGAAAATCTTTGATATTATCATTAATTATGATTATTATATTACTCTTTTCTATATAATATATTATATTATAGTTGTTTTCAAACTTTAATTTTTTTTTAAAACAAAGTCTTTATTTTTTTTTATTCTTTTGGAAAAATCTAAAAAAAAGTATTTCTCCAAAGTTGAAATAAAAATTAAATTAAAAAAAAATATGTCCGGTAAAATTAAAAAAAAAATGAGAAATATAATATATTATTATTTTTTGTACTATAGAATAATATATTATAATTTCTCCAAACACATTAAGCTTTTCATTTTATAGAATAATTATTTTTAAATTAAAACAATTGATAGGGGTAGTTTAGTCTTTTCCCCTTTTCTATTCAAGGGGTTATGTGCTAATTTCATAACATAAGGGGGTCATGTGCAAAATGTTAAAACCACAAGGGGGTTATGTGCCTAATTTCATACCATAAGGGGGTCATGTGCAAAACTTCAAAACCACAAGGGGGTTAAGTGCCTAATTTCATACCACAAGGGGGTCATGTGCAAAATGTTCAAACCACAAGGGGGTTAAGTGCTATTTACCCTAATATTTATGCAAAACTGAAAAACAACAATTAATTAAGAATGGTTGGAGGAAATGTTACTTCACATTTTCGAAGCACAAATTCACATTAATGCATATATATTAAATCTAAAAGTAAATCGACCCAGAATCCAGTTTTCAAATCGTGTGTTGTTATTTGCGTTAAATGGTGTACGATTTGAAAATGGGAATTTTGAATTTTCTTTATTCATTTTAAGAAGAATCCTGATTAACATGAACTCAATAATTATTGAAGGAACCATATAAATGTACTAGATAAACATACACTTTCGTATAATAGCTTACAAATTATACAAGAAACGTAAATCACACTAGGCTAATCATGTATGACAAGCCAAGGAATTTCGAACCTTGGTCAACTGACACTGCGATAGACCATCTTTTGGGGAACATTATTGAGGTTTAGTTAATAGATGGTGGTTGGGTAGTGTGTTTAATTAGCAAAGTTAGGTAATTAATTGGACCGGTGTGTTGAATTATTGTGGCCTCCAAAATTGAATATGGAGAAGGAGATATACTTAGAAAAGATTCGGGCGTGACGATTATTATTCGATTGTGGTCCTTGGTCAACCCCAATCTATGCCTCGTCTAACGTGTACATCAAACTTGTATATTACTCTTGCTAGTTCAAAAATCACCTTGTAAGCATATTCTTAACTTTACCAATAATGTTCATATTTTACAATTGAAAGAAAATTGCTATACATAATATTACAAAATACTACAACAATTTTTTGTTGGATATGTTTTGCGGAAGTATGTGAACACGATTAACAAGGAAATAATCGAGGAGCACGTATCTCCTTCTCCATATTTTACTCTTGCTAATACATATTAAATTACAAATACAATCTTACACCTATTTATACTAATCGAGGCATAAGTAGCACATGCATCATAATAAATATATTCATCATGAATCCTAGATATACATGTATCTAAGTATTCATGTATTTGCCTATTCATTATCCTATCATACATTGTACATGCATGTGAATACACTTCTAGAAAGTGCATTAATTCCAACATTTTTCATATTATTAATATATTTATTTTGGAAAAAAAAAATCAAATTGTCTGCAATACTTCATAGATTAATATTGGATCGGATTTATTTATTTATTTATGTATGTATACATCTAATTCCGACGTAGTTTTTCTTGAAAATAATCGAAATCAAAATTTTGGAGAAGTCAAATTCTCTATGAATCGGAGAGCTATACTCCTAAAGTCAAGACGAATGGGAAGTGCGGCGGTTGTTTACAAATCTCCCGATGGTTAAGCGCGGTAGCAATCCGCTATCGCTCGCGATCGACGCTACTAACGGAAAAGTAAGAAAGACTACCGTTTCGTCCACGCTTTAGGCTCAAAGACGCTAAATTGAAATGGGAAAAAGAAATTATTATAAAATTAATATTTTGAATTAGAATCGATAAAATTTGAAAATTCATTCCAACTTTCGCTCGGATCCTACTAATGTTTTTTTGTCTCTCCGATCCCCACATTGTAATAATGGAAGTAATGTGTTCGTCTTAATTTAAGGAAAAAAAATGACTTTTAAAAGTATAAATTAATCTTGCATGAAAACATAACATACTTAATTAGTTAATTAATTATCAGTTAAAATCTGACCATATGCCTAATTTCGGAGAGCAATTTTCAAGAAAATAAACATAACACACACGCACGTACTCAATCAACAACAATTAATTTAATTCTAGGCAAATTTCATTCTCATCTGCATCGCATATATGATATATGTATTGTTTACAAATGGAATTAATAATTAATCCTGGTATGAGCAATGGAATTATCCTGGTACACCTCCACGTGTCTTTCATTCATAGGTTGACATGGCCTGGCATTGTACTTGCATCTCATATCCAGAGGAGCCTTGAGAGACTGTACTTGTTCACTTGATATTGATCTCACCTATTAATTAATCAAAACACTATTAATATACATATATAGTGTATTATTAATTATATTTCCCACACAAGATCATAATTAATAAATTTCAAAAAACTAAAAATGAAGAAGGTAAATTATTAATTTCTTACATTAGCAAGGATTAGGTAGATAACATTTTCAGTGCAAGGAGGAGCACTGAAAGAGCCAATGTATTTGTAGTATTTGTTTGGAGTTTTCGTTAACTCCGTCGTGTGAAAGGGCCCGAATACTATTCGACTTGCTGCCTCCTCGTTGCTCTTCACATTGTACGCAAGTTCGTTCAATTCCTTGTGTATCTGCAATTAATTAATTAGTTAGCAATAGAAAAAAAATATATTTCATTAACTAAAGACTTTTCCAACTTTTAAAAATCAAGACTTATTAATAGTTCTATTGATCATGTGCATCTATCTATCTGGTATTTTAAAGGATTTTGACCTTTTGAAGAATCGGATCGGGGCGCCCGTTTTTGAAAAGTGTCCCCACTACGGCAACTTTGCCGTCGTCTGCAACGTGTACCATGTGCATCTCCGCTGCAAATCTATATATATTTGAATTAATAAAATTAACACAAAAATTTATATTGTATCATGACACGTTTTGAAACTTTGTAGTAAACCAAATCACATATCTATTGGAGAGAGAGAGGAGAGAGAGAGAGAGAGAGAGAGAGAGAGAGAGAGAGAGAGAGAGAGAGAGAGAGAGAGAGAGAGAGAGAGAGAGAGAGAGAGAGAGAGAGTGATACCGGTGTCCATTAATTCGGTGTTCGGAAGGAGAATGCCAGTGCATTTGCTTGAAGGAATACTGCTTGTTATCTACAATTATTGATCCTGTATGCTCAGGGTACTCTATCTGCATATATCATTAAAAAAAAAAAAAAAAAAAAAAAAAATCGGAACTCAAATATTAAAATCTAATTAAAAAGGGGGAACTTATAGGGGTGTAAAAAAGCCGAGATCGGCTGTTTTGGCCCGCTCAAATCTATTTTGATGAGTTGGAGCTCTTCGAGTATTTGATTTTTGGCTCGACCCTCAGCCCCAGTCCATTTTGTATATTTTCTTATTTTGTTTTTTGTATTAATATTATTAGAATTTGATTATTATTATCATAAAAAAATTCGAAAAAAAAAATGAATTGTATTTATTTTTTAATTATTTATATGAATTTATTATTTAATTTTATATTAATTCAAAAAATTAAAATGAAAAAAAAACTGCTAGCTCATGAACAACTACGAATGAGCTCGGGCTCGACTCGTCAGAAAGCTAGAGCTCGAAAAATTCAAATTTGAGTTCAAGTTCGAACTTTTGTGAGCCAATCTCATTCCAAAGAAATAAAAGGCATAAAAATTGGAAATTTTTTGTATTTCAAAATCAAAATTCCGAAACTTCATTGTAATTCATTGTAATTACTAATTAACACCTCTGGTGGCAAGCTGGAAATAAGAAAGAAAGAACGAAAGAGAGAGAATTAATTACCCCAACAGTGAATTTGTAGTCGACCAAAGTAACATTATCGACAGTCGGACGATAATCTCTTACGAGTGGCTTCAACTCGTTGTTCGTTACAGCTTTCTCCGTAACAATGTCGACCGGCGACTGCGATTTCCCACTTGCACACAGCGAGAAGTTCGGGTTCAGCCCGGCCCATTTGTCCGGCCCGGTTGCCCCCGAGTATGTGAACTGCAGAGGTTTATCATCAGCAACCTCTATACACACACACACACACACCACAGCAAATAAAAGTTAGTTAAAAACAGTTATTTTCCACTATACATATATATTTTCCACGATTAACATTCAATTATGTTAAAGAACGAGAATCAAGAAAAAGCGTACGTACTTAGTGTGGTAAAAGCGTACGAGCCCGCAATCAGCAGAGTAGCTGTGACGACAGTGAATAAATTAGCCAAAGTAGAAGCCATTTATATGAACTATATCTTCTTCTTCTTCTTCTTCTTCTTCTTCTCCAACACGACGACCACCAATATATATAGATCGATATATATTATCTTGTAATAATTTATATATATATGTAGGCCAAACAACAAGTTACAAGTTGGTTGTTAATTATGTCGATGGGGGTCCCTGCTTACAGCCCACCATCCACTACTTTCTTGGAACTTCTGGAGCACGCTTTTAACTTTTTCGGCGTGTCGTTTTGGTATTGATAACGAGTCAACTCATTTATCCAGCTTTGCTTTTTTCCTTCATTTCGTATGGTAGTTGTTTTCGTTTCATTTCGTTAAAGTTATCTTGTATTTCACATCACAGATATTTTTGTCAATGAATTATGAACATAATGCATCTGTGTGTAGAATATCTTGAAATGAAGACGCACGCGCTTATCTCATGATCTACCGACAGTACATAAACCTAATTTTGTTGTTTTCTTTTTGGTATGTATGTATATATGTTCTTCATTTATATGCAGATATGTTGAAATTATGTCGGAATTGTCGTACTTGATGGAATGATATGTTATATAATGGAGTAGGTGATATAGTACAAAGATTTTTTTTTTTTTGAAGTTTTGTTAAAGTAATCACTCTATTAATATTTAATACTTCAAACTAATTTGCATGTAAACTTTATGAGAATGATTAGTATCATCCATAATAAATGGTAATTATGAAAAGGGACAAAATGAAGTACGTGTCTATATGAAATAATTATCTTTTAAAAAAAAAAAAGCAATTAAAATTTGGCCTTGGTGATTTTCTATTCTTATTATATATCATGCTTCACATTTTTTATTATACTCGTAGAGATCCACGTGTCGTCCATTCATTGGCTGTGAAGGCCTTGAGTTGTTCGTGAATTTCGATTCCAGTGGAGCCCTTAGTGCCTCTACTTGTTCTCTGGAAATTGATCTCACCTGCGTATATTTATACGGGCATGACTATGTCGTAATTTTATACGTGGGGAAAAGTTATAAGGCAATGAAATACGATGTAATGTCGTAATTAATTAATAAATTGACCGACCTTGGTAAGTACATGCCAAATGACATTCTCGGAGTCGGTGCAAGGAGGAGAGGTGAAAGATCCCACGTATCTGTAATATTTCTTTGGTCTTTTTCTTGCTTTTGTGGACTGAAAAGGCCGGAGAAATATTGGTGATTCGTCGCGTCTTTTCGCCTTGTTTGCGAGTTCATTCAATTCGTTCTGTATCTGTGTGAGCACTTCAAAATTCAGATATATGTAACCCCTCTCTCTCTCTCTCTCTCTCTCTCTCTCTCTCTGTTCAAGTACGTACCTTAGCAAGAAGGGGATTGGGGTTCCCATATTTGAAAAGAAGTGCTACTACTGAAACATTGCCATCTTCCGAAACGTGCACCTGATGAAGCTCTGCTGCATATCTGAAGTCACAATATTACTTTTTCCTTTTTGAACAAGAGAGAGAGAGAGAGAGAGAGAGAGAGAGAGAGAGAGAGAGAGAGAGAGAGAGAGAGAGAGAGAGAGAGAGTACGTACTGTCGTCCATTGATCCTGTGTTCAGAAGGGGCATGCCAGTGCATTTGCTTCAAATTATACATCTTGCCATCTACAATGATCCCGCCCGAATATTTAGGGTAGTGCAACTGCATCAACATCGATCGACATATTATTCAACAACTTAATTGTATGTACGATATATAATAGAATTTACATACGCATTTTCCGATCTTCCTGCTTTAAAAATTGATGTTTAAATCTCGTACTTTTAGATACATGCAAGCTTAAACATCATTGTTGTTGTGAAATACGAGATGAAATATGTAATATGATCATAATCTAGCACACAATTCATTATATGGTTATAAGTAACAGATTCTGTATGGGGTTCCGATCAATATATAGTAACAAGAGATTAGAGTAATTACCGCAACAGTGAATTTGTCGTTGATCAAAGTAACATTGGAAGAATCGTACGATGACTTGATCAAGGGCTTCATTCTATTATTAAGCACGACTTTGCCTTTCAATATATTAATCGGTGACTGCAATTTCCCGTTTTTGCACAACAAGTATTTTGTGCTAAGGCTGCTCCATTTCTCAGGCCCTGTGTCTCCAGAGTATGAAAAATCTATAGATTTTTCACCTTCATCTGCAAAAAAATAAAAAATAAAATAATAATAATAATTAAAAATATTAATTTACTTATAATCACTTAAATACTGTATATATATAAATAAAATGAAATGAGAGAGAGATGTGCGTACGACCTGTAGAAAAACCGTATGTATTGGAAAAGAGGAGTACGGTTGCAAGGACGAACATCGCCATTCGTGGAGCAACCATGGAGGGAAGAATATTTGAATATCAATCGATAAATTCCGTAACGTAAATTAATTGTTTTCTTGGTTAATTTGGATGAAATAATGTCTGGTTTTCGTAAGGTCCCGTGCAATATTTATATATCGACAGCAAATCGGATGCGTGCTTTCGAGCAGCATACAATCTCAACGATGCAAGTTTTTCTCTATCTGTAAATATGAAATTCGAGATTTTTTTTTTCCGTAAATTGAAAAACAAGATGTTTTTGACCCGGTGAATTTCCTGACCCGACATTGCCCTTTATTACATATAATTAATTAATTCACAGTTCGTAACCTATGTCTACATTTATTGAGGTTGTAACTTAAGATACTGAGTAATTATACCAAGAAATATAGGTACATACATATGTGTATGTATATATCCAATAATACACATATTCACATGTATAAGTATGTGATTCGTATATAAATCTACAGTGATATGTACCAGCGTATTTCAATCGAGCTAGCATGTACAAGACCACGAGAAATGTTTGAAATAGTTTTTACAATAAAACTTTTAGAGAGCGTACGTTGCCCTCAGATAGTCGATAATTTCCGCACTCTCGAACATTTGGACTCCTGTGTTTGGATCTTCCAAATAAGGAACCTGTTTAAAATAAATTCCAACTATTAACCCCCCAAAATTAAATCCTCTAATATGTGTAATTAAACGTAAAGCTACCACCAAATCACCTGAAAATGCCCAACTCTCTGATAAATTTCTTGCCGTTTTGGGCTGCCACGAGCGCAACTGCAACATAACCTTTGTCAAACTAATAATTGCAAGGAAAAGAGATATTGTTGTGCAAATGATTGGATTACTACAAACCCCATTACGACGATTATGAATAAAAATAACCGATAACGTCATAGTTATGAAATTTAAAAAAAAAACGACATTCATTCTAACTGGACTCCATAGCAAAAAATAAATAAAAATATTTAGGTGTATTTTGAGGTATATTTGTAATTATGTCTTTCGGAGAATGAATAGTGACACAGATATAGATGTTCAAACTATAGATCCCTATGCTCGTGAATTAATAATACCAGCACCGAAAGTGGAGTTGTACCTGTGAAGTATGTGAGGTAGCTCTAACTCCACAAGTACTTCGCGTACGACTTTGCAAAATGGTGAAGCCTGAAATGAAAACAAATGAGTTGTAAAGTACAATCAACAATTCGGTTCTCCGAACATTCATAAAGCATAAAAATAATTTCTTTTATTTGTTAAATAAATGTAGTATTTCAAAAGAGTTATATAATATGAAACTAGAAAATATCGAACTTTTTGATGTCTCCAACAATCTAACCTCGTATGCCCATATATCAAGAGGCTTAGGCGGCAGCTTTGATGGAGTGTACAAAGAACCCTGCATATCGCAAGAGGCTTAGGTGGCAGCTTTCGATAAAAGTATGTGGGAAGAAATCTTATTGAATCAATGAAATGAGATTAAATTTGCAATGGATGTGAGAACATGTAAGTGCATGCACGGACGAGCGAAACTGCACCTTCCCCATTCGACCAATCATAGCAAACCCCTCTGTCAAAGTCTATAAGAACAAAAACACGGGTAGAAAAAAGTTATTACATCAACACATGCTAATCCTTAATACGATCAAACTGATTGCGAAATTGGATTGCTTACAGTTAATAGACCGAGAGACAGCGAAAGCGGGACTTTGCCATCACCTGAGGAAATAATCAGCACCGTCGATTCAGAATCGTTAAAACTCACAAAGCTAAAAGTACAATGAGACGACGATAAAAATACCAAAATAACCAAACTTGAATCTCAAACTTCTATACATGACATCATGTATTTGCAAGATATTCTCATTACGATGAAAAATAAAACGACAAAAATTAAGGTGGCATCTAAAACCAGATTGAAGTAACATACCATATTTCCCGACCAGATACCTAATTATGTCATCTGATTCGTACATCGCGACTCCCGTGTTTGGATCCACCTAAAGAAGAAGCAAAACAAGAAGCTTTAACCTCACAGAAATTGCATGATGAGTAAAAACAGAGGATGATTTATTCGAACAACACGAGTGTCTAACCATGTAAGGATACTGTTGTTTTCCACCCATTTGAGAAACCTTGGCCCGGAAATTCGGGCCGTTTCTTGGACAGGGATAATACAGCACGTCAAGATCCAATACTGCAACAATTTCCCGAACCTGTAACAAAAACGAAATATCAGTCACTGCCCCGAAAGTTCATAAAACCATATGGCGCAATTACTGATATTGAATATACCTTCCGACAAAATGGGCAGCTGAAGAAATTCCCGCGTGTTCCACCGAAACCCACATAGAGAAAGAGCAACATATGCACTTAGCTTTGATTCAAGCAGTTACATATGAATATAATAGAAAACCCCGAATTTAATTGTTCTAAAATTGTAGTCATGTTTTTTTCTTTTTGGGGTAAGATTACATACTATTTAAAAGAGTAAGAAACTTGATTCACAGTACCCTTCAAACTCGTATATCTCGATCGGCTTCTCGGGGCGAGGGCCTACTTTTGAAGTCTCTTTCAACTTATAACCTGAATACGGAAATGGATCTTCTTAGATGCATTTATTCAATAACTCAGCCAAGTGAACAAGAAGAATTCGGTTAGCTACAACAACTCTCTATTTATTCGATTGATGCGATACGCGCAAATGTTCACTCGTATATAGTTCTATGATGTATGTATACATTATTGCTTTTCTTCACTCTTTCGTGATAGAAGATTTCGTAATTACCAAGAGCCCTAGCTCATAATAGCTACGAAAAAACTCAATTTGTTCAAAAATATAGCCTATAAAAGACAAGGGTATTCGGTAATTACCGGCGAATCCTAGAGCATACTGGTCGGACGGAATCTCATTTTCTGGCACAACAGTCACAGAGTACCTGCCGTCAACATAATCGCAATCACATCGACGAAACCCTAAATTACACAATTGAATTTTAAAAATTGGGGAAAAAATCAAGTACCCTGAGACAAGTACACTTGTGGTGAGGCGAAAGAGCAAGGCGAGAGAAGCCCCTAAAATGTCGATAATCTTATCGGGTCGGATCGAAAAGGGTTTGGGCTTCGGAGCTTTGAAATTGGGCGGCGCCGAAATCGAACTCAAAGGGGTTTCTGAAGTATTTGCCGACGACTTCACCATAAACACTCTGTGGTTCGTTGCTCTGCGGGTTGGTGGTAGTGGCCTGAAAATTGGAACGTTGGTGATGTTCAACATTCCGGCCATGATTTTCCGGCGAGGAATACGCGGTGGTGCTGGGCGGCCGAGGTTTGTGAAATTTAAGTGGAGTTGTAATTGAAACCAAACAAAGTCATGTGGACTGGGATAACACAGGTAGGTAATATGGTTAATATCTATTTATTTTGAATTATAATTGAACCAAACAAGTCATTATCTTTGGAAAATATTATGCTCTTTTTTCCATAACAAATTAGATATTTCTCATTCATCAAAAAAAAAAAATTAGATATTTCTCGAAATTAGGCATAAATTAATTCAAAAGTTTTCTGTAAAATAATTAAATCGAAGTCCCTATAGAAATAATAACGACCGTTAGCAAATAAATTCGAATTTGGATCAATTCCTCCAACCACGAAGGCATCTCTTGCAGGCGCTACGAGTTTTACTTCCATGGTAAATTTTCAAATGTAAAAGAAGAATAAATTTGTAATCAAACTATTGTATCTCAATTTAGTTTTTAGAGGTTGATTCTAAATTTTTTACTACTTCTTTTTTTGGACAACAATAAAATAAATTACAAAGCAATCATCCGAGAGTAAAAATTGCCGGAATTATCACCGAAGAAAAGGAGCTTGACGCTCGCGGGGGGGGGGGGGGGGGGGGGTGTCGTACTTTGTCATTCTGATCAAAAGCTAGGATTGCAAGATGATTGATCAGCTATCGTATTCGGTTCTCTATATACGTAGAAAAGTTGCACCGCTCAATCTTTTTGTATGTATGTACTAATATGCCACTGGCAACTAATCATATTTGAATGCATTGCACCTGAAAATGAATAAATCCTCCTACACATAATATATTTACATCAAACATGCAACATTGACTAATTAGATTCTAACATTGCCAAAGAAAGGAAAAAAAGGAAATAATAAATACTGAAAAGAAGAAGCAATTAGCAAGCTGAGAATAATGACTGTACTTAAGACAAATGACAAATGATTAGATTAATTAATTAAATGCCTGATTATTAACTAAGAGCATCTGAAACTCTACTAAACCATCAGAATAAAGCATTTAAAAGGAAAAGCATTGGGAACCCATTTTTTGTGGCATTGAGCAGCAAAGAATAATCGAAAAAAACTATTCTTCGCCTTTTACTTTGAGTTACGATTCTCATATTAAATTCCAATATTCCTCAGAATCTGATCGCTTTAGAAAATTAGATTCCCCCTTCATTTTCTTCACAAGGAATACAATTCCAATCCGTGGTCATTTCTAGCTTTCATCGGCCAATAGGATCGCGTGTGGTCAACCGCCCCCCGGGCCAATCAGGAAGCTACATAAGTTAAGTTGTTGTAGCTAATGATTGAAATTGCCCCCACAATTTTGATGATTGAAACTAACTATATGCAATCAAAATAAAAAGGAAAGTTTTTAAGTACAATAAAGAATAACCTGCAGCCCGGCCCCCATGCTCATGCTGTTATCTCTTCTTCAAAAATAGAAAAAAGAAAATATATATATTAAGCATGCATGCATGCATGTCACACATACATAAATACTTCTTACATGTTTTATTATTACATGTTTAGTACTTTTCTACCTTTTAAGTAAGCTTAGATTATATCTGTCGTCTTAGAACGTAGATTAACTTCGTTTTTCTGCGTATCTAATCAGTGGCGAATCCAGGATTTTTGTCAAGGGTGTTCGAAATTAAATATAGTAATAAAGGTAAAAGTTTACGGGGGTTCGGGGGCAGCGCCCCCGTTTTTTTTTTAATACTATACACATTAAATAATAAAAATATGTAATATTTTCAAATTTGAAGGGATTATTTTACAAATTTTGGGCTAATTTAGGAAATATTTAGACATAAAATTGGTGAAAATATTTAAGGAGTGGTAAGCATATTAAAGTTGCAAGTGACAAAATGTGAATTTCATTAGCAGATTTTGAATTTAAAAAAAAAAAAAAATACCCACATAGTTGTAAATTTAGAAAATAATTGTAATAATGCATATCTTCTTATGTATAAAAGAAAGAAACGCTGGGCAACCCTAAAAAACCCTAATGATATTTCTGTAATTATCTTATATATAAAAGAAAGAAACGCTGGGCAACCCTAAAAAACCCTAATGGTATTTCTGTAATTATATATTTTTAATATTTTTTTTCTACTAATTTCTAACTATAATTTTTAACAATTACCAATCTCCGATTTTTCATCAATATATCTCAAATCGTAAGAGATAAAGATAGAAATACGATTTTTTAAATCTTAATCTATATATTTGGATTATAAATCTTCATATGTAAGATTTAAAAAAACCAATGTTATATAAAATATGAATAATACTAGATTATTAAATTTTACTAATTATTTCTTTCACTTTTGAAATAATATCCCGTGCATCGCACGGGGAAAAAATGCTAGTATGTATATAATTAAGAATTTTGGAATAATTTAGATTATATAAAATATTAAAGGAATGGTAAATAAATTAAAGTTGCAAATAGCAAAATATATGTTTTATTAGGAGATTTTGATTTTTTGAAATATTCAAAAATACCCACATATTCAAAAATTTTGAAAACAATTGAAATATTATATATTAGGAGATTTTGTTTTTTTGAAATATTCAAAAATACCCACATATTCAAAATTTTTGAAAACAATCGAAATATTATATGTATTAGAAATAAATAAAAACAAGCATATATATATAAAATTAAGAATTTTGGAATAATTTAGATTATATAAAATATTAAAGGAATGGTAAATAACTTAAAGTTGCAAATTGCAAAATATATGTTTTATTAGGAAATTTTGATTTTTTGAAATATTCAAATTTTGAAAACAATTGAAATATTATATGTATTAGAAATAAAAAAGAACAACAAAATAGAGGGGAAAATTTTGAAAACAATTGAAATATTATATGTATTGAAAATAAAAAGAAAACAAACAACACAGAGGAGAAGGGTCTCATCAAAGTCTCGAACTTTGCACCTCATTGAATTTGAAGGGAGTACTCTACCATTTCAGCTACAGCATTGTATTAGCAAATTATTCATTTACAGTTCTATTATATAAATATATAGGGAATATTTTTTTTTCAAAATCAAGGGTGTGCAGTTGCACACCCTAGGACTACACTGGATACGCCACTGTATCTAATGCATGTTACTCGATCCAGTAGTATCAATTGAAGTTACTAAAAAAAATTAAATTCACACTGCATGCATATATATATATATATATATATATATATATATATATATATATATATATATATATATATATATATATATATATATATATATACACACATATATCAGTTAGTTCCTATATCCAAATGACAGCACTATTTTGAGGAATTTTCTGCTTTCTTAACTTTTATGCAAAGGTGTTCTCCAGATTCCTCCAAACTGCATAAAATATCCAAAAACATATCAGAATTAAATTATATTTGTAATGAGAAAGATTAATGTAATCTAGTATTCATTTACAATGGCAATTCTATTAATTTTTTTAGTTTCTAGCTAATAATTTCGATATATTCATGCACATATTATTAACCTTATTTCAAGACGAATATATACGACATAAAATGAACAGCTCAAAACATTATTTTTTCTTCTTCCTTAGCTTCTTCTGAATATGTATCTAGTGCTAATTAGACGTGCATTAAGTCGAGAGACTTTTCACGGTGAAACAAAAAAACGACATTTTCCGGAAACATCATCGATAGTGGATTCCTCCAATCCACATTCAAGGAATTCCGCAAATTCAATTCCAGGAATAGGGTTCTTATAACTTTTAGTAGACGACAAATATCAGTGCACCGAAAAGAAAGAAAAACTGATGAAGGTGGATCTATTCTTGTAGTACCCCATCCTAAGGTGTCGATTTTATTTCCAAAGAAAATCGCTGTCTGACAATCGAAAGTGAAGTTAATTACGAGAGCCGAGAGCGGACCCCACCGATGCGCGAAAAACGGAAGGACAAGATCTCTTTAATTTCCATAGCTAGTAATTAAATTGATGGGATTGAATCTCATGTTCTGTTAGCCCCTGTTCAAGATTCTATGCCTTACTTGTATTCTATTCCCACCTTTCCACCCCCCACCCCCACCCCCTCTCTCTCTCTCTCTCTCTCTCTCTCTCTCTCTCTCTAGAATTGCTTATAAGACATCCCAAAACACAACTTTCATTCGTAAAAATTGGTCAAGCTAAGAAAAATAGGCAACGGAACTTAGCCGATTTCCTCCCAGGTATATTGATCTCTTTATCTCTTTATATTCGATCATATAGTTCGTTTCTCAATGTGGACAACGATTATCGAAAAATCTGTCTAATTATTTATTAGATTTAAGACAGCCAGAATGTATCACCATCATCATCACCACCACCACCACCAAGGAAAGAACATTCAAGCTTCAACAAGAATGTCGATTCCATCCGAAAGGCACTTGTTTCTTCAAGGTCCAACGAGTAGCAACAACAATGGAGATCAATCGGGACTTGTACTATCGACCGATGCTAAGCCTAGACTCAAATGGACTCCTGATCTTCATCAACGCTTCATAGAAGCCGTCAATCAATTAGGCGGAGCCGATAGTAAGCATCAAAAAAAAAAAAAAAAAAAATTAAAACAAAAATTTTCACGAAACTAAACGATCGTATATAATTTCGCTTTATTGCAGAAGCGACTCCGAAATCAGTATTGAAACTTATGGGAATTCAAGGACTGACCTTATACCACTTGAAGAGTCACCTTCAGGTAATATTACAGTAGAACCTCGATAAATTAATAAGCTCCTTTAAATAATTATTTCTTACAGTCCCGAGTCGGTAAAAAGGTACTAAATTATTAGCTCGATAATTTAATATTTCGCTAAATTAATAGAATTTTGTCAGTCCCGAATGTAATAATTTATAGAGGTTTAACTGTATTCTTATAATATACTATCGTTTTGTTTATATTACGTAACTAATTCTCGGGTTTTTTTTCTCGTTTTTCGTTCCTGCAGAAATACCGGCTCAGTAAGAGCCTCAACGGACAAGCTAATACTGTGAGCAACAAATCTGGTAATAAAACATTGTTTAATAATAGATTATCTTACCTATTACAGAGACCGTATGTATATATTGCTGACGGAGTAGAGAAATAATTGCAGCTACGGTAGATAGAGTACCCGGCGAGCCAAACGGTGTCCACATCACCAATCAAAACACGGCACCACCTCTTACTACAACTAATAAGTAAGAATACTCGAAAAATCATCGGCTTATGTTATTTTCTCCCCTGTTTACAAGTCACAACTAACAATGGTATTTCATGTGTTGTATATTAGAAATATGCATATAGGCGAAGCATTACAAATGCAAATCGAAGTGCAACGAAGGCTACACGAACAGCTCGAGGTAATTAATTAATTAATCACGATTATATATAAATCTTTTTCAAGTACCATTTTCAAGAATCATGAGTAGAAATTTTTTAACGCGACGACTAGATATACGTATATATTTATAGGTGCAACGGCATTTGCAGTTGCGAATAGAAGCGCAAGGGAAGTACTTGCAATCGGTGTTGGAGAAGGCGCAAGAAACACTCGGAGGGCAGAACATAGGAACAGTCGGCTTAGAAGCTGCCAAAGTTCAGTTATCCGATTTGGTGTCGAAAGTATCGACACAATGCTTTAGTTCTGCGTTTTCAGATATGAAAGAGCTCTCGGATTTGTGCATGAGCCAGCAAAAGCAAGCGAATCAGCCGACGGATTGTTCGATAGACAGCTGTTTAACATCTTCTTTCGAAGGTTCACTCCGGGACCAAGAAGTAGTGCTGTACAACAATCTCATGGGCTTAAATGATAAACACGCGCTCAGTTTCCGGACAAACACGGAGGAGAGAGATCGCAAGGACGACGGCGCCAGGTGGCGCGAAGAAACGAAGGAGAGCGGTGATGACGTGGACAGGGGGTTTATAAATTCGGGGAATAATTTGTCGATGAGCATTGGATTTGAGGGTGGTGGTGGTGGTGATCAGTGGAATGATAGTGGGAAGTACTATGGTACAGAAGACATGTTTAATAAAGGAGATGATGGTTCGGATGGGAAACTGTTGATGAAAACGGAGAGGCGTGAAAAGACGAAAATGCCCTTGTTTTCGACAAAACTTGATCTCAACACGGGGAGTGAGAACAATGCGGCTTCGAGCTACAAGCATCATCAGTTGGATTTAAATGGATTCAGCTGGAGTTGAGAGCTGAGATTTTAAATATTTGGAGCAATGCAATCATTCAAATAATAACAGCTGCAATGAACACAATTTTTCAAACCATTTTGTTCAAGTTAGTTATACACCGGATATATATATATATATATATATATATATATATATATATATATATATATATATATATATATATACTATATAGTATAAACGTGTACGGTGAAATCTTACCGCATCTAACAAAACCCGAAAAAATCACTCATTTATGGGCTGCCCAGCATTGCCAAGCTGGGATTTATCAGGACATCTAATTGGCCCATATATTTTTCTTGGGCTTTGTTATATATGATAGTTTACGGTCTTACATAATTGAATTGGGTAAATTCCGGTCAACTCTCTAAGGTAAAGTCAAATTACGAAAAAACTCTTCATGTTTGGGTAATTACAACCAATCTCTCAACTCAACTATGAATCTTTTTACATTGGTGTCAAATTCAGTGAAATCTTCTAGATTATGTGGAATATTATCTAATTTGTACCCGTTTTATCACATTTGAGGTCCCACATGATTTTGAAACAATTAATGATCAAAAGATGTGTCGATTGTCTTGTAAATATCAGATTGTGGTGCATCAGAAACTATCATGATTTTAATTTGAATCAGACCGAAGAATTAAAGAATATATTATATATTTTACATAATATATATCCAAAGAGTATGGAAATCAAATTAATTACTTTGTAAACATGAATTATGATTTATGACCAACTCAAACACACAGACACACACACACACAGTGGGCCATTGGGTATATATGAAGAATTCTACATGGCGGTGGGTGGGCGGCCAATGGAGGCGCGTGAAGTCAGATAGGCGTGCGTGGCCCAAATTAAAGTCTTGGCCTAATAGTCCGGCCGTCTAGAAGCCACTAACTAAAGAAAGTGTGTGTGTGTGTGTGTGTGTGTTTTTGTTGATGAGTGCGGGTGGCAAAAGTGGATGGTGACTATTTCACACAGTGTCTGAAAGTCTGCAGTTCTTTTGATATAATTCCATTTTAGTTCAGCTTTAAGGATAGTTTATCATAGTTTCATATACCATGTACTTGGACAATATCTAGTCCGACAAGTGTGCCCAACTCGAATTTTTATCTCTAAAATTGGTGTTTATGGCATACTAAATCCAACAAATTCAATTAAGTTTAGGGTCAATTTTGAATCCCGGATTGATTAGTTACTGGTTCCCAAATTCCTCTATAAATGTCTCGAACTCATAATCAAATAGTCTTAGGTGCAAGGTTATGAGCTACCTTATCTCGACGTGTCTCTGACATCGAATTAAATATCTGGGTGTTGTGCATGAAAACAAATGAGGGTAAATATATGTGATGATGATGACGTGGACATGATATCATGTAGAATTGAATTAATATATAGGGGCTTTAAGATATAGGTCCCTGGTGAGAAACTTTATTAGAACTAAATGACAAGTCAAACTAAACATTTGCTTCACATCCTTTATAAATTTCATTCCAAAAATACCCCTCATACACAAAAAATAAAATTTGCACCAAGTAATATTTAAACTGTATTTATCATTTTCATTATGCATATAATATTTTAAATTTTACATCTAGCATTTTTGTTATTATTTTTTTTCGTCGATCATTTTCCTTTCTGCATTTTCGTATTTTTTCATAATTATAATAATCTATTTTTTCCTTTTCTTTCTACATAATATTGAATATTATGATTTTTTTAAAAAAAATTCGGCCATAGTCATCTACAGAAAATTGTAGGAAAGTTGTAGTAGACCATAGTCACGTATAGACATCCATAGAAAACTGTAGTAATCCGAAGTCACAATATTCTTAAAACTCTAACTCCTCCTTTGAATTCTAGCCGCTAGACACCATAGACACCCATAGACACCCATAGACAACTGTAGATATGAAATCGAACGCCCTTTGAATCCTAGCCGTTAGACACCATAGACAACTGTAGATATGAAATCGAACGCCAACGTCAAGCCGCTAAAGATATCACAAACCCCACCCACATTGTCGTCGCCATCCCCCACCCCCTTTATCGCTGCGTCACCGGCACCATCCCCCAACCACGAGGGCCGCAAACCAGCGAACGCCATCCTCATGCCCAACACCGCGTCACCATGTTCAATTATTAATTTTCAAGTTCGTAGTTAATTATTGCAATATTGTGTTCCAGATAACTTAAAATTCAAATTGAAATGAATGATTAGAAAAAAATAAATTATGAATATAACTCTCAGTTCATCACAAATTTAAAAACTAACAACTAAAAAAAAAAAAGCTCAACACTGCATAATTGAGACACTAGTCAAAATGGAAGTGTTCTATAATCATCATCTTTTTCCAACTTCATATGTTTATATCTACATATATATATGTATATATACTATGGCAGTTCAGAATCGGAGGCGTGTCCGGAACTTCTCCGAGTTCGTGGACTCATCGTCATCATCGTAGTTGGCTCTCCGAATTCATCCTCATCGCTCTTCCCGTCGGAGTATGCAACTCGATCTCCCCTTCGGCGTATCTACCGTCAAACATTTTTATCATTTTATTTTATTAATCTATCTCTATTCTCTCACACACAGACACACACACGAGAAAAATAATTACCTGGTTGTTTGGGGGGTTTTGACTTCCATCGATTTCTTCGACATAGAGATTTTACTGATCATAATTTCCGGGCAGCGACGATTTCCTCCCCGACGGCGAAGTGAACGGATCCTCCACCGGAACGACGCTGATACGAACCCCGTAGAACTTGTTACGGGACCCAATACCCTACGCGGAAGCAAGATCGAAAACACCCAAAAACAAAGATTCAAGTTTGGCGGAAGCAAGGAACAATGACCCCATAGCTATAAAGAGCTAGAAACCATTATTATCAAGGTGAAATATAATATTGACCCCGTGGTTATAGAGAACCAGAAACCAATACTATGGCGCTAAGAAAGTTACAAGAATTCACTTGTAAAATTCCGAAGAATGCTGTAGAACAGCGAAGGAGAATTGATCTCTCAAAATACTCAAATATTCAATAAAATTCGTCTTAGAAAATAAGCCAAATTGGCAACCTATTTATAAGGTCTAAAAAGACTCCTTTTTCACAAGGAAAAGGACTCCTACCTAAACTATAATAAGGAAACTTGTAAATAAGCAAATCCTAATCATAAAAGACTCTAAAATAATAAAAACATAATAAAACCTAAATTAAAAACGTGCATAATTAAATTAGATAACTTGATCTTCAAGTCGGCTTCTCGATCACCCTTCTTAACTCGCGACATTGGGTTGTGCACGTGCATGCAATTAAAGCTCAATTTCGACATTGTTCCACTTCGAATATCTCTTCGCTCAAAACATGAAAGTTGTATATCTTTCAGTTAGCTTTCCGAATCATTTTGAATCAGCTCAATTGGACTTCGGATGCAAGAGTTATAACTCGAATGGTAAACTCTGCCAGAATAGGCGAGAATCTCGGATGCATGGAATTCGACTTGTCCAACGAATTTTCCTCTTCCTTTTCTTCCAATTCCTCAACAACGACTCTTCAAAGGCCTGATTCAAGCCTTTACTCTTCCACTCCAACACGAACAACTCCATTAATCTCACTCGCTTTCTCTTCTTCCAATTCTTCATCTTTGAGCTTGTGTGGATCGTATCATACTCCCCCTCTTTAAAAGGATTCGTCCTCGAATCCGGACAAATATCACAAGGAGTATAAACAAAATTGACTTCATGATCAATCTCCTTCTTTGGCAGCATACTAACACATCGTTGCACCACATCGCAGAACACACCATCTTGCAGCCATTGAAATGTGTACGAACATGGATATTTTGTAGCTCGAATTCCCAATGCGTCAAACCTCGACACCACCATCTCATCATAATGCACAATGGGATTTTGAACTCCGGTTAGTTCAGTGTTAACTTCATTGCATGGATGGATCATATCAGACGCTCTCGTCGCAAGTCGAAGCCCCATCGCTTCTCGATTCAGAGTTCTCCCTCTGGCTCACGTTAGCCCTCTCCCTCTCCGTAACCCTATACGCAGACATCTTAAACGGAATCTGCCAAATCGACATCAAATTCGAGTTCCCAATCAACGGAAACCCCCTCACAATCCCCAATTCAATCTCCCCAAAATCAATCGGCGGCATCGGCGCGTCGATCTGGCTGTGCTCATGATTCATCGCCAAAAACCTCTTCGCATAGTGAAAAACCCGGCCGTTGATTCGGATCCGTCGCCCAACATTTCTTCGTCAGATTCGTGATATACTTCGCCGCCCCTGCTCCTTCTCCCACGACGCTGCCTCCACCACGACGCTCTTCGCTGCCCCTGCTCCTTCTCCCTCCGTCGCCGGCGACGGCGGCCTTCATGGTGCTACTGGAGAAAAAGAAGAGAGAGAGGAGAGAAAAAGGGAGATGGGAGCAAACGTGAGAGCGAGAGAACGGCGAGAGAGAACGTGAGAGAGAGAAAACGAAAGGAAGAAGATATTATATTTAGGGCATAAGGGCAAACTAGGGATTAAAAAAATTAAAGGACGTGCCTCATATATTATTTGAAAATAGGGATTTAATTAAAAGATTAAATTTAAGGTTGTCATTTAGTTCAAATTAGGTTTGATTTGAGGGGCTCCTAGCATATTAACCCTAATATTATATATCACATCGAAGAGGAGGTTTGTGTTAATTTTATTAGTCATTCCACCAATTTTTCGAGTGAGATGTGAAAATAGTGATTAGTTTAATATATATGGCAATACAATAACTATTATAATCACATTTATATAGTGATAATAGTAACAACATCAATATTTTATACAAATTTAATAATATAAATTTATTCAGAAAAAAAATATTTGACACTTAAATGTCATAATATGAAATTAATCACTAAATAAATGAACCAATAGAAAATAGGATATAAAAATAAGTGAAAATCAGTATATATATATATATATATATATATATATATATATATATATATATATATATATATATATATATATATATATATATATATATATATATATATATATATTTTAGGAAAATGTATGCTTTTAGACTAAGGTGGTGTTTGCAAACGCTTTTTAAAAGTGATTATGAGCTTTTTTTTGCTCATAATCTGTTTTCAGGTGTTTGCAAAATTAACTTTTACTTTTGCTTCTCTTAAAATAATCTGTTTTAAGCTATTTTTTTAAAAGCAACCATAACCCTGCTTTTTCTATTTAAGTTCATTTTCTGGAATATTTGCAAACACCCCAACTTTTAGAAATAAGCACTTAAAACTGACTTAACTCACAATCACTAACTTCTGCTTTTAAATAATCATTTGCAAACACCACCTAAAATGACCTTGTCTTATAATTAATATAAGAGAGAAATTAGTTGAAAAAAGAGTATTGAAAAAAGTTAATAAGGGTATAAACTGGAGTGACAGATAATATGGAGAAAAAAAATTCTCCAAAGATTACTTTTTTAGAAAGAGATGTTTTGCATTCCACTATCCCATATTCATCACAAAACGAGTGAATTTAATTTCCTTTTTACTCCTTTTTCTCAAATTTCAAGAGTCGTCACTTCCAACTTTCTCCATCATTTTTTCGTAAAATCAAGAAAACTAGAGACTTCATATTAATAGCTTTGAGAATCCATGAATTATTAATCACACAAGGGAAAATCTGAAACCCAATAATATAATATAGAGTAATAAGCAGTTTGCCCCCTAAACTTAGGGCATCTCCAACGCTGCCATCAAATGAGGCCCCAAATGAAATAACCGCCGGTTTGATGGCTTGAGTCTGAAAAAACGTTTCCAAGGGAGCCATCAAACCAGACCCCATTTTGGGACTTCCTTTCCTTTGCCATCAAATATGGGGTCTGAAAAGTGGGGAGCTAAAATTTGGAGGGAACTTCCAAGGGTTTTTCATTAAATTAAAAAGGATGGCCCAATTTGGGGTTTTTGCACTGAAGTAAAAAACTTTAATAGAGGCCCCAAAACACTGTACCAGACCCAAAAAGAGTGTTTGATGCCCCATTTTTAAGGACTACTGTTGGAGATGCCCTTAGGTCCGTTTTACACTTTGCCCCCAAAAGAAAATTGCATGTTTTTACTTGAATCCATTAAATTGTTGCACAGTGCTCCCCTAAACTGAATTTTCCGGCAATTGTGACTTGCACGTGAGATTTACGGGGATAAATTTGTCCCTTCACTTACATTCGATATTATAAATATAAACTAATAATTATATTAATAGTTTTGAGAATCCATGAATTATAAATAAATAAAAATGTTTAATGTGTTTCCTAGTATAGAGCAAACAAGATTAAGGCATTCATCATCAAACAGAATGCTTGCAGTGCATCTCTCTAAACAAACTAATAAAATGGTGCTTGTGGGGAAGTGTTGCAATATGATCAGAAATTAATAATATAATATTTCAACACTTCGGTATAATTAATCAAAATAACAAATTAAATGAAGTAATGGAGTTGAATGTTATAAAGTGGTACAAGATTATTTTGAACTTAATTTTATATTTCATGGATTGTAGGTGATTTTTTTATTTTTTTAAAATTAACTTTAGTTGAATATGTAGCTATTATTGGACAAAAGGGAAGTAGTGGATAAAATGAGCCATTCATTTGAATAATGGGATTCTAATCTGACAAATAATTGGATAAAATAAATTTATCCATTGGTAATTTAATTTTTAGTGGCAGCGTATGTAGCATGGACACGGAAACAGCGACACGGGAAAACGGGAAAATGAAAACGGGAAAACAGCATGTCCCACAAATGGAGATACGGAAATGTGAGGGAAACGTGTAAATATTAAAAATATGGGGTTATATTTATAAATATGCTATATAAAACATAAATAAGATTTTATTTATATAAGTTCTTTTTATATATTCTATACACATATATATATCTATCATCTATCAATTTGCAATTGCTCGTTAATCATGTAAATAATTACGAAAGCAAACAAAATTGAAAATTAGTTATTTAAACATGTTTTTAACTCTTAGAAATTACAAAATGACCCACAAGGCGTCCGAAACGCGTTCTTGAGTGACGGACACAAAACTTGTCCAGAATATATATACAACATATACGTTATAAAGTTGAAGTTTTCGTGCTACATATATAAATGCAAATATAGCATGATGAGATATAATCCACCTTCATTCATCTTTTTTTGATATTATGAAAAATTCCAATTTACTCCACCAAATGAAATTGACATGCATATATATATATATATATATATATATATATATATATATATATATATATATATATATATATATATATATATATATATATATCCTTACATCAAACATGCGTATTTATGGCATCACTTACCACTGAACAATGTGTATTCTGCTTTAATTTATCCTAAATAAAATGGCTTCATATGCATATTGGAATCTTTCGAGCAAATTGTTTTTCCACTTGGCTACGATTATTTTCTTCAATTTGAGCACTCAGTCTCCTGTTTCAATATTTATTTTAATTCAGTAACGCGTTCTATATTGTACGATAACAAAATAGCAGATAATATATAAAATATTTTATCGCTAATATTTTCTCTTATTTGTCACTTTATTGAATTAATGATGCAATATTGCAACTACGTATAATGACAACGTAGTGGCACAATTAATTACTATATGAATATAATAATCGTTGATTTTCTGTTTTTTACAAGTATTAATAATTTCAACAAATATTTCTTGATTTTAAAAAATACATTAAAGAGATTAATAATCTTGATAATTTAATGATGTGATAGAGAGAATTGATATTATAGTCGATGAATATGGATAAAAAATGACAAAATGCATTCAATATGGTATTGAAATTCTAAAAAGTGCATAATATGAAACAAAAATATTTAGCTAAAGCAAAAATTATTATGGGTATAATTTATATATATTTTAAATGAAAACCACTAATTGATTGGAACATTCTCATTGCACCAAGTGAATTATATCGGGATCAATCATTGAGATGCTACACCTAATGAAATACACCAGATATTTTTTAACCATCGATGTGATGAAATATCACTTTCCATTAAGCACACGTACACATGTGATTATATAAAAATGAACGATTAATAATTATCCGATGTATTTCATCGAGGGTAACATCAAATAAGACTATCGGGATCAATGATAGATCTCTAGATTTGAACATTTTCAATAGAGACCATTATTTTATGGAATCCCATCTAAATAAACCAAACCAAACGCGTCTTCATTTATATATAATTTGCATCACGCATATTAATACAGGCTAAAAAACAATGATCATGAAATTATTTGAATTGAATTTTGATTCATTATTCCTAAAATTAGAACGACCAACATTAAGATTATCTAATTAGTAATTGTTTTTCAATATCACAAGCATCTTGTACATTGAATGAAATTCAATTACTATATATGCCTACTATAATATGCATGCACGGGTGAAATTAAATTAAAATAAATAAATAAATAAAGTAATAATCATAATAATTAGGTCCAACCGACCAAATTAAAAAGGATCTAATTGGAGTCAACAAATTTAATGGCAAGCAATTTTCAACCACTAACTGAGGATTCGATCTTAATTCCTATCTCATAATTTCCCAGTTAAATATATTAATTAATTAATTAATTAATTAATTAATTAAAAAAAGGAAAAAAAGCGTTTGGTAATGCTCCACCTCCTGGTCCTTATGGACCTACCCTAGATAGATATACATATTTACCCACTAAGGTACAAATGGATCATATGATATAATTTTGCTGTAATTATATAAAAAAATTATAGACACTTATTTGAGGTATAAATATCACACAAATAAATATATAATAATGAATTTATATGAAAAAATGTAATCTGAAACAATCGCATGTATGTTGAATAAGATGCATCCTTAGAAATATAAGTTGTGAAATTTAGTTCTTAGTAAGAAGAGACTACAATGGGAAATAACTAATAACAAATATTTTAGGTAAGCATATCGTGATCAATGATCCGTTTGACTAAGTTTATTTTATGAGAATAAATTAGTTCCTCCTTGCTCCGAAATGTTTTCTATAGCTGGAAGGACACGTAACTAGTTTATTATTTGCTAAAGGTCTTTTTTTTTTTAAATTTATTTAGAGAGTTTAGTTACAAAGTTTAGTGAGAGCTTAGTTATGTTCAGTGGTCGTCATCTACTATGGAATACTTGTCTATTGTAATTATCTCTCTTCCGAATCATGTAGTTAAACGAAGTGAGCCACAAAATACGTACATCTGATTTTCCAAACGATTATTGTGCGTGAATGTGATTTATATGTGCTCGTGTGAGTGTGTGTGCGTCACTATATATGTGTGGTGTATGTGGGCGTGTGTGTCACTATGTGGGCGTGTGTGCATGTGTGTGACTGTGTATGAAAGAATTTCGGCGATGGTAGCGGTGGGGAGCGGGAGTGAAGCAGATCTGAAAGATTGCAGTAGAAATAGATGGAGTGGTGGAGAAGAAGACATAAATGATTTTTAGCAAAACGCCAAAAATCTCGTTGTCCTGATTTGAAAGAGTACTAGTGGCCAGAGATACTAAGCAAATTATCTCTCGTTTAAAATATTTGATAAGTTCTTATATCAGATAAGATATTTTTAAAGCTGTAAGTTCTCAAATTTTATTCTAAAGATTTAAATTTTAAGATGATTGGATATAGGATTTATAAGTTTAACTATAATTTTGTATTTCAAATGCTTTAATAAACGAGTCGTACATGTTTGTATCATGGTTCCTAGTAGCACCACCAACAAAAAAAATCATCATCAAATGTGGGCCCTAAAAGCTGCTCTAAGGTTTTCTTGTAATATCAACAAACTACAAGGGCATTCTCATTTCTTTGTTCATATAAATACCACTCATGTACTCCTAGGAAGCCTTAGTTAAAAACATTCAAAACCCAATTTTCAGTTACTAATTCTTCAAAGGTTTTTTTGTTCTTGCCAAAAAAAAAAAAAAAAAAAACGAAGTATGGGAAATTGCATATTTGTTGTTCAAGACAAGTCTGTAAATGTAATGAGAACAGATGGGAAGATTATCGAGTACAAATCCCCGATTAAAGTACATCAAGTGCTGTCCGATTTTCCAAACCACGCATTATTAGTATCTGATAATCTTCCTCCTATCGTAAACCACATGCATCCGAATGCTGATTTGCTTCGAGGCCGTTTGTATTATCTTGTTCCTCTACCGGTGGTCCCACAACCGATGAAGAAGACGAAGACGAAGCCGAAGAAGACAGTTCGTTTTGCAGAGGATGTTGTAATAGTAGAAGAAGAAGCAGAAGAAGAAAAGGAAAAAACCCGACAATCGAACGGAGTGACGAGAATTAAGCTTGTGATTAGCAAAAAGGAGCTGCAAGCAATTCTAAGTAAAGAGGGAGTTTCTGTTGAAGATATGATTTCTCATGTGCAGCAGAATGAACAAAGCACAATCAAGATTGAATGTATCCCTCAAGTGCACTAATTTTAGTTTTTTTTTTTTTTTTTTTTTTTATTATTATTATTAGAGGAAAAGAAATTAAAGAAAAGGGAAAAAGAAAATTAAAGACCTTTGTCTGTAGAATATGCAACTAGGAGAATCAGGGTTTTAGTTAACAGAAGACAGATTCCAACTTGTGTTTTTCTTTTTTCTTTTTCTTTTTATCAGAAATGTTGTACAAAGACTCTTCATCCGACACAGAAACATGAAAGCCCGTTTAGAGACGAAAAATAGAAGCATTAACATTGAATAAACTTCATTTGTCCATAACAGATAGAAACTAGGAATCGACGTGGAAAAGAACAGAAAAATAGCTATGCATGGATATTTATTGTGAAGCACCCCTTTCTATAAAAGTTATTGTGCAACAGCAAATTCCAAGAAGAAGAAGAAAAAAAACGAAAAAAACACTAGTCGGGGTTTGAGATCACAAAACGCAGCTTCACCGGAGTTTTCTTTTTAAGGACCAAAGATCAATTATAGAAAGCTCGAGAAAGAGGGAAATTTTGTCAAACCATGTTGTTGTGCCAGAGTGGCAAGGCTTGTTGCTGAAAATGCCAGGCCACGACATCCTTGTAAGACAAATTGCCTCCAAAAATATCCAAAGCACTGCCGACAGTGACATCTACGCGACCCGTTCCCGCCATTTTGATCCTCTCTAAATCATCCTTATCGGTGACTCCACCAGCATAGGTCACCGGAATCTTATCAAAAAAAAAAATTAATAAATAAATAAATAAATAGATATATAATCTTTGAAGCATAACGGTGACTACTTCAATAGCATGATTGTATGCAACTGATATGAAAATTCCTCACCGGTGAGAGCAGGCCAAGCAAAGTAACAAGCTCTTCGTCAATTCCCAGCCTGCAATTTCAGAGTAGCCAGATGAAATCAGATGCAAAAATAATGAAGGATTTATTAAAAAAAAATAAAAATCAAGATACTAGAATTCGATTAGTGTTCGGCTCGAATAAAGCTCGGTTCGACTGCTGATAAACCAAGCTCAGACATAATTATACCCCCTCTATCTACGATTGATTCGGTAAGACGTACTTTTTGCCTTCAACATCAACTCCATGAACAAGAAACTCGTCAGCGAAAGTTGCGAGCAAATGCAACACTTTCTGATCAAGATATACATCGGTGAACTTCTGCCATCTATCCGTCACAACTGCATATCTGTCCCCCTGCATATAACTTTTTAAGTCAATACTGCTAATATATCGACCGTGACACATTTTCTATTTCGGAAAGGGAAACAGCTGCAAATATATATATATATATATATATATATATATATATATATATATATAACTGACCATCTCTTACATCCAGTTCAGAAAATTACTAATCATTGGTATAAAAATCATGTATCAGATCCACCAATGTAATTTTATAAAATAATTTACCAAACTCATGATTACTTGATAATTACTGTGAAATTTTAAGTTTTAAGTTGTTGAGCAATAGAAAAAGGTTTTTCTACGGAGCCTGCCACCACCATTGATATTATATTACCTAGTTACAGTGAGTATTATGCTTATTTACAGCTATATCTGATGAAAATTTCTAGTGTTTATCCTTTGGTCTTTGGATTTTATTAGGAAGGAAAGAATTATACAAAAAAAGAAAAAGAAAAATGTTCGGACGAAACTGTTATTATATTTATAGGACTCCGTATATGATCAATATATAGTCAGGACTTCAAGATCGCATTTGAAGACAACTTACGCATCTTACATTTTGCCAAAGGATGCTCAACCCTAATATATTATTTATTTTTCTTTAAAATAAGATCTGAAACTTTATCTTTTGGTAGTGTCGTGATTAAAAAATAAAATTCCAACCAGATAAAAATTTCTAGATTAAATTCGAAATTTCAGTTTACCAAAATTCATTTTACCATAGATATACCTTCTTTCTGCAGCTAAGATCCAACACAAGCCTCTGTTTTCCGACAGTATTGGCTAGTTCTTTTAGCCTCCCAAAATCAACATGTCCATCATTGAATACATACTGCCATTGCAATGAACACATACCAATAAGATAAGCTACCAAATAGAACGTTTGGTCAGCATGTTTTGCATCCAAAAGAGTATGGAACATAATAAAAAATATGAATATATGCAAAACATGTCAAAATCATCCACTGAAACCACTGGGAGTTCCTAACGGTCCATATGCAGCTCTCTCTTGCTAAGTTACGTTTACATAAATATCTCAATCCAATTTTCTACATTTTCGTACTATTTGAATGAGTAGCGATAAGCATAGCTGCCTATCATATTCAAGATTATCAACCACCATTCAAGTCAAGAATTTCAGATCTCTTATACATTGTAACAACGCTATATCAAAGAACAAAGGTGTGCTTCTAGGCCTTCCTATACGGTCAACAATCAAGCATCTTCCGATATATACAATTTTTTAATGCAATTCCCGTACATGCAGATCACTTGGCTTATAATGATATCCATCTCAGTAAAAGCTCATCACGGGGTCCTAACATGCACAAGAAGTATGGTGAAAATATGGTTTTATGAATGGTTTGCATAACATCACATAAAGTCTACTTAGTATTGATTGAAGGAGTAGGAAAAGAAGGTTATTTTTTAAATGCTTTAGGAACATGAAATGCAGGCTAAAAAGAATTAGTGAGAGAAATCAATAAAATATTGCATACTGATGTTACAATAACATGGCTTGCTCCTTCGTCTATGTAACTCATGGCATTGGTTGAATTGATACCACCACCAACTTGCAAACCACCTAGATGTATTCCATCAGGAAGTAAGTTTAATAATAAAAAAAAAAGAGTCAGTATATACATGCGCACTATCAACAGTAAAGGTCATAGATTAATACTCCACCCTATGAATACAATACAAAATTCTGAACACTAGGTAATTTCTATATCTCAGAATAGTTTCTCGTCTATGATATTATGAAGACAAGGAAACCAAATCAGGGATTCTACTTTCACTTCGGCGAGGCTACAAATAGGTTTTGAAAAATAAGCAGAGAGCAAAACTTGACTAGGATACAAGAGAAGAAATGAGGTTAGCTAATGGTGTCTGATACGTTTTTGGAACTTAAAGCACTAACAAATTAACCAGAAAAGCTTTTGAAGTCAGAAAAGTACATAATCAGTAATGTATCTGTCATACACTCTGATTTCTTAATTATTTAGAATCTTGACATCAAGGTGAGAGAAGATTCAGAGAGACGAGTGAAGTGGCTTTTTACATGAGAACAGGTAAAAAGTTTCTCGAAACAAGAGATTATTTTGCATACATCTGATACTGAATTCAAGAAAATTAGTTTATAAATCATGAGGTTTCTGTAGGAATTTTCTGGAGGTGTTTTAAAGATCACAAGAAGGCAGTCATTCAATTTTTGACATGAAAACTGTAAATGTCTGAATTATGTAGATAAAAAATGATATCCAAAACAATATCTGAGTTGGGGCTAGAAAAATATCCGAAAGCTTCCCACAAAGCCGTTTCAAATCCCTGTAGTAAAAGTATCAGCCTAACTACAATATTATCAGCAAGATATACTGTTTTTAGTCCTGCTATAAGCCAACAAAGCTTATATTTGACTTTGGGATATTTAATGACAAACAAATGATCTCTAACCATGTTTATTTTTACTTCAGTAATGTTTATATAAGATATATATATATATATATATATATATTTTTTTACACACATATATATGCCTCTAGAAAGATACAACATAATACAATAGATTAACGCTTCAAACGATAGAGTAAATCATGCCTACCAGGAAACTCATGTAATGCTTCGATCGCTGCTGCTTTGCTCAATGGATCCGCTCCGAGCATTATTACATGGCCACCAGTAAGCTCATCTTCCTTGTACATTTTCGCATATTCAGCAGCCGATTTATCAGATTCGTAATTAGTGATAAGACTTGAAACTCCCTCTTTAGAATCTTGAAGAGTGGATCCAACAATCTGTTTCACTTTCCCCTGAAATTTATTAAAAACGGTCTTGTTGTCAATCATCCATGGTTGAAGTTATATCTTTAAAATAACCGTACTTCCACACGTAATCCTCCAATAGAGGAACTAGAATCACTATTCCACAAACCCGACTGGACCTCAGTTACTCACATTAACAGTTAAGGGAATAAATAAACAAGATACTGAATCGAACCTTGTGTATGTCGATGCAAGGGCGAAACTTAACCTCACATTGTATCGATAGCCTTCGAGTTCCTGAAGAAAAGAAATTAAACATTCCGATTATTTCTAAAATCCCAATTTCCTCAAGCATAAGTATTAACCGGATAAAAAGGCACGTAAACGGAAGAAATAAAGGTATACCGGAAACTGGCCGAGGAGCAGCATGCACTAACGTTGGCTTGCCCCGAGGAGCATAAATGGTTGAAAGATCAGTAAAATCCTTCCAGATTGAATTTGCTTGAACGTTGTGAATGCTCCTCATAATAATAATAATAATAATAATAATAATAAAGAAATGATTGGGATTGTTCACCTATACATAAAATAGAAGCGACATATTATCAAACAGGTGGCGGGCATGGCGCGAATAAGCTTCAGTAAAGTTTCTTCGATGAAATTAACAACCAATAGAATCACCCAAATAATTTTAACAGCATTAATTTAGATATGTTCTCAAGAAAATGTACCTAGCCGACGGGATGATTCGTTGTTGCCCGGTTACCGGCGGGAATCGACGTACGGAGATCGATGAGATGGAGAGTGGCTGAAATTTTTAATTGGGTTTTATTTACAGATGGTAGTTAACAGGTTAAAATATATATGGAAAGAATCGTGTTTAGTAAAGAATTGATTTTTAGGTCAATTAGTTATTATTATTAATATCTCAAAAAGAAATAGAAAAACGTGGTTTATCATTTTACCTTCTTCACCTCAAATTGGGGGAAAATCGCCGCCGAGAAGACGACGGAGCAACCAATTTACAACATCGGAATGTCTAGTAGAAATGTAGCCGTGAGAAGTCTCTCAGAAATCCGGCACCACCACCGGACACCGCTGCCGTCGCCCCATCTCCCGGACATCTCGTCATCTCTCTCCGCTCTAACTCCCATCACCACCGCCGCCGCCGCCCAAACCCACATAACTCAGCTCAACACCCTCCTCAGATCCTTCCTCAAGAACGGCATCGTCGCCATCACACCCAAAGAACTCCTCCACTTCTTCAAATCCCGCCTCCGCCGCCACCCCACCCTCAGCCACCTCGACTTCCATCTCTTCCGCTACGCCGCCGCGCTCGACTCCTTCCGCCACGATCACACCACATTCGAGTACATGGTGCGGTCTCTCGTATCCACCAACCGCCTCGATTCCCTTCCGTCCCTCCTCGAATTCCTATCCTCCAACCCTTGCCCCTGCTCCGACGGCATCTTCTCTTGCCCTAGAATCGAACCCTTGTTCCGTGTCTCCATTGGCTCGTTCTGCAGGTCCGGTAGATTCGACAATGCACACCATGCGTTCGATATTATGAAACGACTGATCGACGGCAAACCGAATGTCGCATTGTACAATATCGTGATCCACGGTTATGTCAAGATCGGGAAATTGGATAAAGGTTTCAACTTTTACAAGAGGATGCTCAATGACAGAGTGAAGCCGGATGCAGTCACGTTCAATATCTTGATCAGCGGGCATTGTCGGAACAAGAAATTCGAGCTGGCATTGGAAGTTTTCAAAGAGATGAAAGAGAAAGGATGTGTACCAAATGTAATCAGCTTCAATACATTGATCAAGGGATTCTTTCAGGGTGGAAAAGTACAGCAAGCAGTTGAAATGGCGCACGAGATGACCGAGTTTGGGTGCGAATTCTCGTCTGTTACATGCGAGATCTTGGTGAATGGGCTCGGTCGAAAAGGGAAGATAATCGAGGCAGCTGATTTGATGATTGAGTTTCTGAGGAGAGGGGTTTTGCCTGAGGCGTTCGATTATTTCGTTTTAATAGAGATGCTCTGTATCGAAGGGAAGGCAGATAGGGCTCTTGAATTGATGGATGAGTTTTGGGGGAAAGGATACAAACCGAGTTTGATTTCTTGCACGACTCTGATTGAAGGTTTACGTAAAAATCAAAGGATTGAAAAGTCGGTTGGTTTGATGAGGAGAATGCTCGACGAGGGAATTGTACCGGATAGTGTGACTTTTAGTTGTTTGTTGGATGATATGTGTGGTGGTGGAGGAGCGGTGGAGGCGAATAAGATGAGGCTGGTGGCTTCGAAAAAGGGTTTGGTTACGGATGGTGTGATGTACAGAATCTTGATATCGGGGTACACGAGGGAAGGGAGACGAAAGGAAGGGGAAGCTGTGGTGGATGAGATGTTGGATAGAGGGTTTGTACCTGATATTGCAACTTACAATATGTTCATGGATGGCCTTGCTAAATCTAAAGGTTGTCGTGGTTAGATGAAAAAGAGTAGTTTTGTGGACTAGGATTTCGACGAAATCGGAGATATGAAAAAAAAGGGCGTTAATTGCAGCATTTACGATTTTCATTTTCAGCAGTAGCACCACTAGCTACTAGCCACAGTGAGACAACGGCATTGAAATTGAAATAACAAGACAAAGAAAAACAGGTTCCTTCCTTCACTTGTTTTATTACAGAGGAAAATGAAATACACACACAAGACCATGTGTACATTCATCATCATCGCTTGTCACAAAAGTACTACTCAACCCATTTATTCCAAAACATATTTACATCGGACAAAGAGATTGGTGCTCTTTGTTAACCTAGAGGAAGAGAACATGGAACTGGCATTGCTGGGGGCTGCGGAAGTTGCACTGTCGGGGAAGAGAGCGTGCCTTCTGGTAAACCTGTTCAGACTGTCCGGTTTGGTATTGGCCGCCCTGTTGTTGGATCTCCTTCACTGCTTGCTTGATTGCTTCGCACCTGCATTGCTGGTTCACATTCTCTAGTTGCTGGCAGCAATCTCTCAGGTACTTTGACTGCTGCTGCGGGTTGCCGGTTGTCATTTCAATAGCCTCCTCTTCTTCGAATTGGCCCCTTTGGGAGAGGTACCTCTGGCATGACTGGAACCGGCGGCCCTGGATCTGCTGGCGGCACTGTTGCTGCTCGCCTCGGTTGGCCTCGTCGTCGATGGTGGTGGTGGTGACGGTGGTGGTGTAGCTGGTGGCGCTGGCTAGGGTCACCATAGCCACCAGGAGAGCTGCTGCGAGAGCCACCTTGTTCGCCATAGAGAGATATTAGTATTCTTGGATTGGGATATATGTTATTAAAGAGGAAATTGTTTGCTGTGACTTGTGAGATATGGTGAAGGGATTGAGGGGTATTTATAGTGGGATTGTGGGGTTTGCATGGCTTTTACGTGTTGATTCATCTGAGTAACCGTGGATGAATTTTGCTGGAGGTGTAAGAATTAGCGTTTTCGAGCTTCCACATCGATTTTACATGCATATGCTGCCAAAAAAACAAGATGATTGGATTATTTTGCATACAAAAATAGAAAAGCAAATTTATTTTCCAATACTATTAATTTTCATATGCTTTTTTTCTTAAAAATATACATTTTTAATGAGTTCTAAAATACGACAAGTCTATAAGCGATTAGGTATACTTCGGGGGAGGACAATTTAGTTTACTCACTTTTAATTTTACCAATATTAATAAATAGGTTAATTGCCTTTTGCACACCATAATTGACATTGATTGGTGATTTGCACACCGAGATTTCAAGAATTGGCCAAGTCCCACTCACAAATCATATTTGTCATGGATAAAATCATAAAATGCACCCTACCTCATTTTTATGTTGAGTATTTATAATTTTATATAGTTCTTCCAATCATATATACAAGTGTGTATATACAATTTACGGTCATGTTTATCAATTTTAAAATTTTAGGCTCGATTATTCACGGCGCAAAGTGCAATTCTCCCATTTATAATAATAGTTACTTGTTGAGAATTTAAATATTAGATGATTCACTTCACTAATTAATGTACTATTAAGTTTTTATATGAATTTTTTTTATTTTCTTTCAAAAAAGAAAACCAAATGAAATGTCACTTGTTCAAATTCCGCAACCACTGATTTCAAAAGTTCCAAGAGCAAGACTCATAAATTAAACTTTTAAAAATGAGGTCGTCAAACAATATTACTTTACTTGCATAAGCATAATTTTGTTTTTCACTATTATTAATGTTCTTACAGTTTTCTTTAATGTTAAATCATATGTAATTTTCCAATATAAAATTTCCAGTACTAATATTTATTATTTTACATAAAAAAGAAACATTAGAATTATTTTGCTCTTCAAGAATATTTCCTATTCTTCTTATATATATATATCCTAGACTTGACCTACTTTTCTCATAAAAAGTATATACAAATGCCAAAATTCTATAAATCATCGTCACTTCAACTTCTTAACGTTTCCGTATTTCCAACACGTTTTATATTTGACACTCGAAGACGCCTGTCGGAGACCTTACGCGCCATTTTGTAATTTCTAAAAAGTTAAAAACATGTTTGAATAATAAATTCAATATATTTTTGTTACTTCCCTAATTAATTAATTAATTAATAATATTTTTTTTGAATATATTTGTATGGAAAAAAAGTATATAAAAATAAAAACTTATATATTATATATGTTAATATAACATATTTATAAATATCCCCTGAAACTTTTAATATTTATACGTTTTTCTCAAGTTTCTGTATTCCCATTTTTTGGACATACCGTTTCCCCATGCTCGCTTCCTTGTTTTTCGTATCGCCATTTCTGTGTCCATGTTACATAGTCAAATTTTAATAAAAAAAAAAAGTTTGAATTAGTTGGAAATTTGAATTTTCATATATTTCCTTGAATATGCTAGGACTCCTTCAAAATTGTATTTTAAGGTTGTCACTTTGAATTTGGATAAAAAATCAAACTAGTAGATCATTGAATTCAATAAAGTAAATTAGATAAAGAAAAATCCAAATTCCTTTTACCAACTTGTGACATCAATTTCACGGACTCCCGCAACAAATTATTTGTTATTTGTTATTTATTATTTATTTTTTAATAAATTTCTTGTTTTTGGCAAAAGCATTTGCATGTAAAATATAATCCATGTGTAAGCTTGCAAAATGCTAATCCCCATAAAACTCATCCACGTACGGTTCACCAACTTTGCCGATGAATCAACACGTAAAAGCCATGCAAACCCACAATCTCACTATAAATACCCCCTCCACCCCTTTACCATTTTCACACACCATTCATATTCAGCTAATTAAGCAATTATACATATATACTCAAGAAACTAACTATGGCTAACAAGGCAGCCCTAGCAGCAGCTCTCATGGTGGCTCTGGTGACACTAGCCAGCGCCACCAGCTACACCACCACCGTCACCACCACCACCATCGACGACGAGACCAACCGAGGAGAGCAGCAACAGTGCCGCCAGCAGATCCAAGGCCGCCGGTTCCAGTCATGCCAAAGGTACCTCTCCCAGAGGGGCCAATACGAAGAAGAGGAGGCTATTGAAATGACAACCGGCAACCCACAGCAGCAGTCAAAGTACCTGAGAGACTGCTGCCAGCAACTAGAGAATGTGAACCAGCAATGCAGGTGCGAAGCAATAAAGCAAGCAGTGAAGGAGATCCAACAACAGGGCGGCCAATACCAAACCGGACAGTCGGAACAGGTTTACCAGAAGGCACGCTCTCTTCCCCGACAGTGCAACTTCCGCAGCCCCCAGCAATGCCAGTTCCATGTTCTCTTTGTCTAGAGAGATGGTCTGAGAGTGGAGAGTGGAGAGTAGAGAGAGAGAGAGAGAGATGTGAATTAATAAGCTCTGTTTTTGTAATAAGTACTATCGATGATATATCTGTACACTACATGTGTTCGTGTATGTGGCGAATAAACAACCTGTTTTTCGGAGTTGTTTAATTTCCTCAAATTTCTTCTCGAATCTCGAGTTAATTCATTTCTTTTTTGGTGCCAAAAGAGGAATCCATCAAGATATATAACTTCTAAAATGTCATATTAGTAGAACTATATATAGATGGAAATCATAATGAAATTTCTGAGTTTCGCCAAATCTGATTCGATAATAGCTGAATTTGAAAGTACCATATTTTCCATTCCAATTTCGAAGTTCCTATTTTTTATTTTTTTCGAATTTATTTGGAACGGAATCGGAATAGTATATAAAATTACTGAATTTTTCGATTTTTGATATGATTTTAGTTCCGAATATTTCTATGATTTTGGAAATAATTAATATAATTTTGTAGATATACTTTGTAATTCCATAATATAGCTTATGTTATATTTTATATGAAACATATAAATTAAGAAGGATTGAGTAAATTAAAACCTTAGAAAACATTAATTGGAATCAGAAAATTTATGGTGCATTTTTCTTTATAAGAAAATCTAAATTTCAATTTGTTGATATGTGTTTTGATTAATTGCGTTTTGTCGAACTCTCTTTTGGATTTTCTTGCATTTTTCTGTAAAACTTAAAAAAAACAAAGAACAGTGTTGTGAAAATTCCCGTTATATCTGAATTTGGAACAAGATATTATAAACTAATTTAATTTCCAAAATTCCACCGATTCTGAGGTATTCTGAATTTGGAATAAATCTTTGTATTCCGATTTTTTGGAACGAAAATTGAAAACCATTTTACTAAATTCCGAACAAAATTGAAAATTTTCCAAACAAAACATTTCTGATTCATTTCGTCCGATTTCCATTCCTCGGTAGAAGTGGAACCCTAGAAGAAGAACCAAGTGCTACAGTGTACAATTCCCGCAACCTCCATTAGTAATTGATGGGGCGCGGGAATGCAATTTAAGAGACTATAATCACTACAAGAAAAAAATAGCATCACTGACACCCTAATTATGATAATATCAAAAATTGTTATTTAACGCATGAATACATTAAGTGACACCATATTTTTATTGTTACTAATAACTCTTATTATTGTCATCAAATCTTTTTTTTTTTATTATCATTATAAGAATTAATGATATATCCCATTGTATTAGATATAATTAGCGGCATCTCGATAGTGACAAGTACAGTGGCAACAATATTTGCCTAATCATTTGAAAATTGAGTTGTCTCTAAAAAATATATTTTGTAGTGAATATTAGTTATATGAGTAACTAAACTGATTTCCCGTTCGTAACAATTATAGTGCCAATAATATGTTCATAACCATTTGAAGATTGACGTTGTCACTCAAAAAAAAATATTTTTTTAAATATTAATTGTATGAGTAACTAAACTGATTTGTCTCAAAATCATCAAATTATATATAGAAGTTGTAGTTCTCAACTGAAAATGCTTATAACTAAACTGATTGGAAACTAATCAAATACATTTCTTGAGGTATAATATTAATTAACACTTCACTTTAGAGTTCCATTATATCCCTCAGACCAAACATTAAATAAATTAAACTGCCACCCCCTAGGTTATATCTAATTACACATAGACCATATAATTCAAAAACATTATAGAAACATCCTCAATGTTTAATTAAAAAATGATTAAACTCATCAAATATTGTTTTTTTATTTTTATTAAAATATTTATAAAAAAACATAGAAAGTTAATGATATGGGAATTTTTTTTTTTTTTATGTAAAATAATACAATGATGATCACATTGCAATATTCTCGTTCATCCTCATGTACGTGGTGTATGTAGGGGTGTGAACGAGCCGAGCTCGCCTCTTTTGGCAGACTCGAGCTCGACCTCGTCGAGTTCCTTCTTTTTTGGCTCGTGTCCGTTTTGTCGAGCTCGAGCCCGAATTTTATTGTTTTTCTTTTATTTTTAAGGGATAATTAGTGAAAACCCCCCAATTATTTTACTTATATTATGCTGGATCTAACCCCTTTTGTATTATTAGTCATACCCCCCTCACTTGTCATTTAAGATTAATATTTTAATACAATTTATACGATAAGACTATTTTACCCCAAAATTATAATTTATTTATATTATTTCAGATTTGTTATTTCTCAAATTGCCAAACCCTATCACGTTCCAATTGTATTTCTTCTTCTTCTCTCTCTTTTCTCTCTACGCCGTCTCTCTCCTTGCATCTCAGCCCCCGTCGCTGCCATCTCCCCCTTCCACCTCAGCTCCGATGCCGCCAAGTTCTCCCTTCTCCCTCCGTTTGCCGCCGCCTCTCTACTGACGAAGCCGCTCCGCACGCCGTGAAGGTGAAAAATTCACTCCATCTACCCAGCACTCTGGTGATGAAAGATTCTCAAAAAGATCTCGTCTTCATCGCCGGATCTGGAGATCTCGGTGTCGTTGCCGTTGCCGCCATTGCTATAATTTTCGACATAGTTGTATAAGACAAGAACAAGAACTCATAAATCCCTATCTACCTCTACTCATCGTCTTCGCCGCTAGATCTGGTGATCCAACCGCCGCCGCATCTTGCCCCTTCCATCTCTGCCCTGTCGCCGTCTTCTTTTTAAATTTTTTTGATGCTTTTGATGTTGAGTATTTTTCCCAGGAAATAGTTGTTTTCGCTATTCTGCTATTTTTATAGTTGATTTCGTTATTCTGCTATTTGTTTTAGTTGTTTTCATTATTCTGCTATTTTTTAGTCGTTTTCGATAGGTTTTTGTAGTTTTTCGAATAGTTTACAATTTATAGTTGTTTTCGTTATTCTGCTATTTTTATAGTTGATTTCGTTATTCTGCTATTTGTTTTAGTTGTTTTCGTTATTCTGTTATTTTTAGTCGTTTTCGATAGGTTTTTGTAGTTTTTCGAATAGTTGTTTTACAATTTATAGTTGTTTTCTGGAAAAAAATGCTAAAAATAACTGAAAATTAAAATTAAGAAAAATGAAATAAAAAAATCGAAATTATAGTCGATTTCGGAAATATTATGGTTAGTTTCAGAAATCTTTATAATTGATTCAGAAAAAGAAAATTGAAATTGAAAAAATTAAAATATTTTTCAAATAAAAAATTAAAAGAAAAATATTATTTAAAGCTATTATTGTTAGTTTTGAAATAAAATAATAAAAAAACAAAAATTTAAATTTATTTTAAAAAAATTATGGAAAGATTATAGTTTGCAGATGGAAGTTTATGGAAAGATTTGAGAAGCGATTTTTTTGGGATATAATCAATCACACACGATTGTAGGGATCTTAAATTTTCGGATTTTGTGTGTATATCTTCTATAAGGCTATTTTCGGGAATTATTAAAATAGTGGGTTTCCTACTAATATTGTAAATATGGCTGGATTCCTCTTTATTAAAAAAACATTAGAGGGAGTTATGACTAATAGTCCCTATTTTTAAATGTTTTTAATTATTATTTTATTATTTATTAAAAATTGTTTTAAAAAATTACAAAATAAATACTAAATTGTCATATATATATATATACATATAGTTCTATAATATTTTATCTTATTATACATTATTTAAATAATAATTAATATATAAAAAAATATAAATAATAAATAAAATTCGCGAACTCACGGACAACTAAAAGTTGGGTCGAGCTCGCAAATTAGGTCAAGAATAGTCCAAATTCCTTGTACCAACAAGTGACATATCAGGTACCAAATTTTTTAATCTTGTATATTTGGCAGTATTTGCATGTAAAATCGACGTGGAAGCACGAAGACGCTAATCCACAAAACCCCAGCAAAATTCATCCACGGTTCGCCAACTTTACTCAGATGAATCAACACGTAGACGCCATGCAAACCCCACAATCCCACTATAAATACCCCTCAATCCCTTCACCATTCTCACACTACACTTCTACCAATTTTATATATCCCAATCCAAGAATTATAATCTCTCCCTCTCTATGGCTAACAAGGCAGCCCTAGCAGCAGCTCTCCTGGTGGCTATGGTGACCCTAGCCAGCGCCACCAGCTACACCACCACCGTCACGACCACCACCATCGACGACGAGGCCAACCGAGGCGAGCAGCAACAGTGCCGCCAGCAGATCCAGGGCCGCCGGTTCCAGTCATGCCAGAGGTACCTCTCCCAGAGAGGCCAATACGAAGAAGAGGAGGCTATTGAAATGACGACAACCGGCAACCCGCAGCAGCAGTCAAAGTACCTGAGAGACTGCTGCCAGCAACTAGAGAATGTGAACCAGCAATGCAGGTGCGAAGCAATCAAGCAAGCGGTGAAGGAGATCCAACAACAGGGCGGCCAATACCAAACCGGACAGTCTGAACAGGTTTACCAGAAGGCACGCTCTCTTCCCCGACAGTGCAACTTCCGCAGCCCCCAGCAATGCCAATTCCATGTTCTCTTCCTCTAGAGAGATGCATGGTCTGAGAGAGTAGAGAGAGAAAGTACGTACTTGAGCTGTGTGAAAAAATTAAGCTCTGTTTTTGTAATAAGTATCTCTGCATGCACATGTTCGTGTGTAAGTTTATTTCCTTTCAAATAAAAGATGATGAATAATCAACTTCTGTGTTTTCCTTAATTTCAACAAATTAATTCGCCTAAAATTATGAATTAATATAAATGAAAATGTAATGGTACACGTGGATAATTAATTTCTAGATAACCAACTTGTGGGCCTGAAATGCAATTTAGGAATAACTAGGAACAGAGGTCAGCCCAATGAACAATATAAGTCAGTACTGGAACTTGGCGACGAATTTCTTCTAGAGAAATTTAAATTCAAAATTTACATTATTCACGTTAATAATATATAATAATCAGAGTAAAAAGCAGTTTGCCTCCTAAATTAAGGGCCGTTTTGCACTTTATCTCTCAAACAAAAAAAATTTGCACGTTGTTACCTGAACTCGTTAATTCGTTGCATGGTGCCCCCTAAATTCAATTTTTCGGCAATTTTAACCGAAATGTTAAAACATGTGCTTTGCACGTGAGATTTTGAGGGGTAAATTCGTCCCTTCACTTATATCTTTAATATTAAATACAAATAAATATTAAAAAAAAAAAGAATAAATAAATAAAGGAAAAAGAATCATCGGAAAACCACCGTTATTCTCACCCTTTTTCCTCCACTCACTACTAGAAAAATGGCTTGTTACTACAAATTTTTTTACTACGCCAAAATACCGTAGCAAATAGTAGTTTATTACTACAGGAATGTTACTGTAGTAAATGATTGTTTCAAAAAAATATTTATTACTACGGAGAGTTTAGCGTAGCAAAAGCATGAATAAAACGAAGTCGTTTTGTTTGTTGCTACGGAGTTTTTTGTAGTAAATATTGATTTTATACTACAGTACTTTACCCGTAATAAAAGAATTATTTTTTTGTAGTAAAAACTAAAATGAATTAGTAAGTACTTATTAAAAAGGGTTTCTTCAAAATTGCCCAAATCCCTAAACCATAAAATCCGACGGCCCCTTCCCCCATCTCTCTCTCCTCTCTCTCCTTCTCTCTCTTGATCCGCCATAGCCAATCGGTTGCCCACTTGAGCAGATGTTTTGTTGTCTTCAATTGCCGATGGATGTTCTTCGTTTCCAGATTATCTATTCTTCGTTGCATAAGTGACCGTTCGAAAATCTTCGAAAAACAAAAATAAGGTAGTTTTTACTCATAAATCTGATACATTCTTGTAGTATTCGACATCTTCTTCAGTTTAATGGTATGAATTGATGTTTATATTAGTAAATTTACTGATATACATTGTCTTCTTCAAACACCCATTTGTTCTCATAAGTTTAGATGAAAAAAATTAGGGATATGTTTCTAGATTTTGGTTTTGGTTTTGGTTTTGGTGTTAATTTACTGTTTTATTAGATGTTAAACCTGATAAATTTTGGAATTTCAGTTCAAACAAGGGAAGAAAAGTAAGCCACCATTAGTTTTAAATTTTTGTTTTAGTCATCTGCTTGACTTCGTCTTGTGACTTTCTCTTGTGATTTAGATGGACACCGGAGCTCCGGATTTGGTGTTTTCAAAGTGGTTTGACAGGTTAAGCAAACTAGGTTTGTGGTATTTTTTCGATTTCGTAGGAGTCTTTCAACTTACCTTAATTTGTGTTATAACTCTCTATTTATTAGTTCTTGCATCTTCTGTTTCTTCATTTTTTCATTTTTTTTCTTTTGTAGGAGTGTCAAATTAGGTGGAAAAATACTCATGGAGAAACTGTGTTGTAAGTTGTAACAATGTGTGGGCCTTGCTTGATGAGCTCCCTATGCCTCATTTGATTGTGGAAATCACACCTTTTCCTGCGGGCCCATTTGCAGAAAACGATTACTCGAAAGCTGAAATATTGAAGTTTCTTAAAGAAAGAAACTGAAATAGAGAGATTATGTGAAAAATTCGTTGGTGAAGAAATTACTAGCTGCTAGGGATCTTGCGGTATGACCAAATAATCCCTTTTCTATCTTCCGTTGGTTGTTTTCTTATATAGTAATTATCTAAACATGTTACTTAAGGGTAATCTATGAGATAAATTCTCATTTGGAACATATCTTGTTGAGCAAAAAACAGTCTTTCGACAATATTAAGTTGCATTATTGTCTACTTATCCCAAAAAAAAAAGTTAGAGTGCATTTGGATGGAGGGATTTTTTCAAATGTGTTGTAACTATATGATTTTTCGCATGTCACCTTAAATTAGTACCAATTACTTAGATCTATTGGTTGTTTCTTTTTGGTTCAACATGCCAACTGTTCTAGCTGGCAAAATTGAGAAGTGATTGTTGCACTATGTTTTTGTAGATCAATGTTATTTATGTTTATCTTATAGTTTTCTTCTAACTCTAATTATTATTCCCATTTATGTTAATCGTTTAAGCAGAAGAACGAACTATTGTTTATATTTTTATTTTCTTTGCAGAACCCAATACTCGTGAAGTGTCTAAAAGGGTCAAGAGTATGGAGGATAAAAGAATTGATAGAAAAGATTTCATGAGTGTATGAGAAAAGAGAATCACAACAGTTAGGAAGAACCACCCAGCGATGTGCAATCTTTGCAACTGCACCAACAAGGTGGGCACAAGAAGATAGCAGTAGTTGCAAAAGCTTAAAGACGGCCAATAGAGGAAAAATAAAATATTGCAGCAAATGAATGAAGAATTGGTTTATAAAATCTTGGTTAGTTTTGGACAAGAGAAACATATAAGCTTTCTCAAACTTTTAATTTGTATAAAGATTCATTGTAAGATGTATATTGTATGATTTTAAGATATAATATTTTTTTATTTTATGATCATTTAATTATATATGACATGGTATTGAATATATTTCAGGTATGTAATTACATATTTTAGGTTTATTGCTAGAAATAACTTTTGTAGTATATAAATTCTAGTATTTGCTACAAATAAAAGTCGTAGTATAAAAACTATATTTTTGACTACGGGAGGTGGTTGTAGCAAAAGGCAGGGTTTGGATGCAAAATAGGACAACCTTTTTGCTACACAATATGCCGTACCAAATAGTCATGTATTTGTAACAAATCAATGGTCGTAGTAAATACTAGTTTTACCGTAGTAAAAAAGTATTTGCTACGATAATTTTCCGTAGCAAATTTTTTGTCACGCCCGTATTTACTACGGAGAAAATTCGTAGTAAATTCGTAGCAAAAAGTCTTTTACTACAAAAAGTGGACTATTTGCTACGAATTTGAGTGGTAGCAAAAAGCATTTTTTCTACTAGTGACTCATCGATCTTCCCATTCTAGCCTGATTCGCCAAGAATCATATATCTGAAACCCCCATCAAACTCAACACCACCATTTTCTATGTCATCCTCCCATTCAGAATAACAATTATCGTTCGAGTTTTCCGTGTTCAATTAGCCATTCGGAATGTTAAATGATGTGTGTTTCACCCTGAAACACACATCATTTAACATTCCGTTCAAAATTGCCAGAAAATTGAGTTTAGGGGGCACCGTGCAACGAATTAACAAGTTTAGGTAAACTTGTGTAAAAAAAAATTGTTTGGAGGGCAAAGTGCAAAACGGCCCTTAGTTTAGTGGGCAAACTGTTTTTTACTCTAATAATTATATTTGGACTACAATTTTCTTTTCATACTTTAGTATACCCACAGCTAATCAAAGGATGATGATAATCAGAGGGATCAGATAGTAAATAAATAAGTCTGTCCAATTATGGGCTTAAAAAAAATGGAAATTGAAAATTCCGAATTAAACAAAAAAAGAAAAAAATTGTTACAAATTATAAAATGATTTTGTAGATGCTACCCCGTGAAATAATCGGGTGATTCTGCACTATTAATCTACACATTATATAACATACACATGTGACATGTGTGTATGTGTGTTTAATGGGTAGTTATTTATATAGATCTATGGTGCAAAATCAGTCGGTACTTTTCACCGGATATAGATGTGCTAAAAAAATTCAAAAAATCGGAAATTGATAAATTGGGAATGAAAAAAGTTGTTACAAATGTGTGCTAAATAATAATACAAATACATAAAAAATGTGATGGTATAGAAAAAAAATTTGAAAAAAAAGAAATTTAAAATCTAAAATCTATAATCATATTGAAAATTGAATTTATGTATTTGAAATATTAAAAAAATAATAAAAAATTTAATTATATTTTTAAGAATTCCTAATGAATTATATATATATTTTAAATCGAATTGTTTTTTAATCAAAATACGTGGAATAAAAATTATGAAAAATAAAATAAAATTATATTCAAATTTCAACCTCTATGCACAACTATTTTTGCAGGAACGTGTGAGGGTAAAATAGAGAATTCACAAGCGTCATCCTCCCGCTTCCCCCAATCAACAATAGTCTTCCACTCACAGACGTTGGCGTTTTCCCAGCCAAGAAAAAAAAAATTAACGTTCAATTTTATGCCTTTCTCCACAGTAAATATATAATCTACATACTTCGCAATCTTCAATTCCATAAATTATCTTCATCCATGGCCGAAAACCTAAGCAGAATCAAGTAACAGCCATTCAAGGAATCTACAGAAATGGCTTCTTCGATGTCTGCTTACTTTTTCACTCTTACTCCCAAATCCCACTCCTTAATTATCTCTCGCAAACCATTTAAATTCTCCGAATTCAACCATTTGAATTCTCTGCCATCTCTGATTCTCCCCCAATCCACAAAATTCCGCTGCGGAAAAACCGTAATTAGGGCTTCCAGTAGCAGCAGCAGCGGTAGTGCTGATGTCACCGCAATTAGGCCCGGCGGCAGTGTGGAGAGCGACAAATTGCCGTCCGATGTGCGGAAGAGGGCGATGGACGCCATTGATTCCAGCGGGAGGAGGGTCACCATCGGTGACGTGGCGAGCAAAGCCGGCCTCAAGTTGAATGAAGCTCAGAAAGCTCTCCAGGCTCTCGCCGCCGACACCAATGGCTTCTTAGAGGTTGTTTTTGATTTGTAATGTGGAAGATTTCATTGAATTTGTAATGGTTGTAACTTGTAATCATCTTTTTCTTTAATAGGTTTCGGATGAAGGCGATGTGCTATATGTTTTTCCTAAGGATTATAGATCGAAGCTAGCTGGCAAGTCGTTTTGGATTAAAGCTGAACCTTTGTTGGAGAAGGGAAAGGTATAATAGAGGCATATTGTTTGTGGACTAATGCTGGTTCATTATAGTTATATTTTGATTCGAACGGAATTTTGGGTGACAGATAGCGGCTGAGTATGTAGTGAGGGTTTCCTTTGGGACGGCACTGATTGCATCCATTGTTATTGTGTATACCACGATTATTGCTATAGCATCGAGTAGCCGGTACGCTTTCTTAGCCTTTACACTCCTACTGAGTTTTGGAGATAGCTTCTTATTATGTAATATTTATGGGCATAATTTTTGTTCTTGATGGTTTACATTAGTGAGTCGGACGATCGTGGCAGAAGAGGAAGATCTTATGGAAGTGGTTTCAATTTTTATTTGAATCCAGCTGATTTGTTCTGGTAATATCTCTAACTTTTGATTTATCCAATATGTAGAGTAAAAGAGGGTCGAAATGCAAGCATTCTTATCAATGTCTAAGACACTGCGAACTTCTGCTAGGTGGTATTATTGATTGCTTGTCACTGGAGACAAGCTTTCTTCATGTTGTGAAAATTTGACATTTAATTTCTCGTTTATAGTTACACACAGAAAACGTACTTAATTTTGGACATCGATGTAGTCACCGCATAAGAAGCATATAGGGGTTGTTACCTCGACTTTCGACCAGTCATGGGGTGTTTAATTATTATTATATATTCCATATCTTGTTCTTCAGCTTATTACAGATTTTTCAGTAATGCTTTAAACTTTTTACTTGGTTGTAGAAGAACAAAGCTATCATAGTTTTGTCAGTTTTTGTCTGGTCTAGAGAAATTTGGGGAGAACTGTTTCTAATGCACAAATTTACTCATTTGCTCAGGTACTGGGATCCATATTACTACAGGAGACGAAGAGTAAGAGAAGGTGATGGTGGGGGTGGGATGAACTTCATTGAATCTGTGAGAAAAAAAACTCTCAATCTGCAGATTGTTTAGCTATTGGTGCTTCCTACTTTCTAAGATATATTATCGGTAATTTATTTCTTTTCAGGTTTTTTCCGTTGTTTTCGGAGATGGTGATCCCAATCAAGGGATTGAAGAAGAGAGGTGGAAGTTGGTAATAAATGAGCACTGATTTCAGTGGTCCGTTACTTTGATGTTTTTATTGCATCATTTTGATTTTATAAACATTACATATCTTTTATTAATGTCCATTTTTCCAAAACTTTGTAAATTACGCATCACCAAAAATGGATATAATTTTCGACATTTTTTCTTCTATCTCACGTTGCATCGGACATTGATGTTTTAAGTACATTAAAGGTTCAGATCCCTCTTGAACAAAAAACAGCTTGGTGAAACATACTAAGTAATGCAAAATATCTTTCTTCCAATATATGTTTTCTTCTATTAACTTTTGGTAGAAACAAGTTGATAGAGGAAGACTACTCTTTTGAGGACCCGTGCACCTAAGTAAGAAGGATCTGTAAAATGAGTCAGGATAGAAATAAATAACTTTGTGTGAACTGTAATCTCTTAAATTTCTGTTGGAAAAATCTTTTCTCCTCAATTTCTTCTTAACTGCTGCCCTACTGACAGCAATTACATATTTCAAAATTTAAGTCTCCTTTGGTGCATTAGAACAGACTCCACCGGCAGGAAACAAGTTTCTCATAATGTTGTCGAAATTCTACTGTGCAAATTTGAATTGTTTTCTGTATATCCAAGTACAAATAAAATAAATATTTTTCTAGTTTCAGTATTGCCCTTTCCTTTTTCTTTTTTAGTTGAAGTCATCTTTCAAAGAAGGGCTAATATTGTGACATTTATTTGAGATTTTTCATTTGTGCCTGTGCATTGTGCTCCATACTGGAACCTGTTAGATCCTGCAAAAAAATCTGTAATTGTTCGGTAAGTGCATGGTTTTCTCGTTGCAGTATAAGGGAAGTTGAAGGCATACTTCACTGAAAATTTTGTCAAGCAACCTTACTTTTCTTACATAAGATCTTGTATGGTGCTGTTTTGTATGTGGAGTGGGTGGTAGGGTGTTTCCAAATTTGAAACTACGAGTCTACGACTCTCTCTAGAGTTCATGATCTAGGCCTTTGTTTAGCTCAGTTTCCGTGAGTGACTGGGTATTATGTTCCTTCTTATTATTCAATCACTCTGGTACCTCTCATGACTCTTGTAAATTTATGAGATTATAAGTGGGGGGTTACCGAAGTTCATCATTGAGCACAACGTTCATTATCATTTGTGACCAGCGTGTAAGACAGTGAATTGGAAGTAACATATATAAGAATCTTAACGAATCCGAGACCGTCTTGCCAATTCTTAGGAAGACCATTTTTATTCAAAATATTCTACAATACTATTGTTACTGGTATTTTGCTATGAAATGAGGTTTGGTTCTAGGATATCAAATCCGACGGCTCCTTGTTCTTGATGTTGAACCTTTTAGCATTGTTTGTTAGTTTAACCTGAAATCTTTTGGAATATCCTCTTCAATCTTGATTGATTACTATGCTTTTAGTTGTAAACAAGTAGTTTCTTGCAACAAATTTATTTTTCTAAAATATTTCTGCAGATTGGACAATACATAGCTTCAAATGGTGGTGTTGTTACAGCTGAAGAACTTGCTCCATATCTTGATCTGGAAACTGGTGAAAAAACGGTAATGTTAAACTTCACTTATTTAGTTATTTATACATTGAAAATAAAAGCTTTGGCCTTTTTTTTGGCTCTTTCATCTTAGAAACACACCAAACTTTCTGATTTTCCAGTTTTTAGTGGCTGGTTTAGAAACATGGATCGAAGTTGGTCAATGCCAGTTGAGATCTCCATCTTTCTTGCGATTGACTATATTATTTTCGTTTATTCCAGGACGATGACTCTTACATACTACCAGTGCTACTGCGATTTGATGGTCAGCCAGAAGTAGATGAAGAGGTTAGTTATACTCTGCTAATTACACGTCGCTTCCTTACCTTATTAAATATGTTAATATGTTGTTGTAGAAGGTGTGGAATAATTGCCCGTATAAGCTAGTTTCGGATAATTTAAACCAGTGGAATATGCATAATTTATTTGGTATAGAATCACGTTTAATTTCCAATTTGGAATACTAGTGGAGCTGCATAAGATGGTTAATATAAGATGTCATTTTAGATACCCATATCGATTTTGGCATCTTTTTGGAACAGTTGCATAATGTCCATTTTCTCCAATGATGCATCGACTTGTCTAGACGTATCAAACTGGTCCCTTCATCAATTTGGATATCCTCAAAATTTCATGCATTTTCTTAATTCATAAATAACGGATTGGTTTATTTTTTATATCCAGAGTAACTTCTGTCGTGAAATTTAGCACTGTCTCATGTATTAAGTTACCTCCCATATTTTCCCCTTGCTATTTCCATTTTTCCGTAGCTTCTGCTAGTTGTCATTTACTTATATGGTGGCAAGTCATACACTATCTGATACTACTGCATCAATTTAATCTGTGTGGGGTTTATGTTACTTATATGTAATTATTTAAACCGTGTGAAATGAATCTCTCTTTATATTCAATTGTCTGTACATGCAGGGTAATATTTTATACCGTTTTCCATCACTACAACGAACTGCTGCTCCACAGAGGAGCGGGCGGAAGGAATACGTTGGAAGAAGATGGGCTGATTTCGTTGGAGATGTTGAAAAGTTTTTTAATGAAAAAAAATGGCAATTTAGGTATTCATTCTTTTTTCCTTTATTGTTTTAATTCGGTTAATATCATGGATCTGGAATTAATCGAGAGATTGCTTTCTGCAGCAAAACTAGTGCTTCAGAGAGGGCTTTGGTGATTGGTCTTGGTGGCCTTAATCTATTTGGGGTTATATTTCTCGGTACCATGTTAAAGTACGATTTTTACTTGCATTTTATTTCGTTTAGATATTTGAAGCTGTTCCCACTTTTTTTTCTCTGACTTCTTTATTTGAATTTAAAAAGGAATATGACATTTAGCCAGAGTGGGTTCATATCATTCGTGTCGGAAATATTTCCGCTGCTTCAGGTATGCTAACATTAATTCACTACATATTCTTTTTTCCGACTGGCAATATATTTGCATGCTCAATCTTCTTGCTCTCTTATGCCGCTGAATTAGTTAAAAGATGTTCGACTTCTCTAATAGCTTACAACCTTGCAGATCTATGCTGGCTCTTTCTTTGCTATTCCATTAATCCGATGGTTTGTCGTTCAAAACACAAACCGTAAAATTATTAAAAGAAATCAAGCCAGAGAACAGCGAGCCATGGCACTCAAATCACCCGATCTTTCTCTGAGGCGGAAGGTAAATGCAGTAGTTTCATCCTAATTCATAAACGGTTATCTTTTCCTTTTTTCAATTTTGATTGTCGATGGATTTTTTTTACTGATCGAACTCGAATATAACCCTATTTTATATATAATGTTTATCAGATTTTAAGTGCTCGAGACATGGCACAGAGGACATTCATTGGCAAGGATAGAATCGTTTATAGTACCGAGAAAGATTTGTACGAGCAGGACTATGATACTCAAGAATGGGATCGGAGACTCAAAGAGATCGAAAAATCTGAGTGAAAAAAACTATGTACAAGGTCAGTACATTGTGTTTCACAGGAGATATATGTACTACATGCAGGCAAGTTGGGACTTTGTCCCTTGATACAGTTTGTACATGATTATATTAAATTATTCAAAGGCAAGTAAACAAGGTAGACTTTGCATGATAAAAAAAAAAAAACTATTATCATATGTTATTATTGAAACATATTTATGGAAAGTGATTCTGAGCTTTTTTTTTGGCCCATAATCACTTTCTAATTGTTCGCAATACCAACTTTTGCTTCAACATAAATAAGTTTCTTTAAGTTGAAATAAGAAAAGCACTCCCTAGAGTAATTTCTCTTACTAATTTAAGGTGGTGTTTTCAAAAGCTCTTACAAACAGTTTATGAGCTTTTTTTTGCTCATAAATTATGTTTAAGTGTTTACAAAATGAACTTTTATTTTTGCTTCTTTTAAAATAAGTGATAATTTGTAAATTACCAATAATTTTTTTACTTAAGTTGATTTTCCAACAAATTTGCAAATATTCTCAACTTTTAGAAATAAATACTTAAAGTCAATTTAACTCGCACTCTACTTTTAAATAAGCTTTGAAAATTAACTTAACTCACAGTCTATAAATTCTACTTTTAAATAAGTTTTGCAAACACGACCTAAATTTGAATACCAACTTCTACATTTTGAAAAGCTCTTACCAACACAACCTAAACCATAATACAAGTAGGTTAATTGAAATTTACTAGGAGGCATAAAATATTAAATCAATGAATTTATTATCATAAATTATTTTTTCATTCAAAATGGAGACAAATAATTAAAGTAAATCCAAACCAAATCTTGAAGTCAATATTTGGTTACCACTTGATGGTTTTCTTCTCATTGGTTTCCCAAAATAAATTCATGTTAGTAAGCTTTTCAAAAATTATGCCAAACTAATTTCAAAAATTTCTATTTATTTTCTAACAGCAGCTTTATATATGATTTGGCTTCTACATTTTTTTTCTTCCTCATTTGATAAACAAATATTACTTTCGCTCTTCACTTAGTTTTTAAAAATATGTTATCCCAAAACGAAATCCAAATAAGGCGCACAACCAAGGGTGAAATTTGTAACGAAATTTCAATTTTCGCCGATTCCGATCCAAAAATTTTCGATTTTTGAACAATAGTTTTAAACCCGAATTCTAAAATACCGACGTCAGTAATTATTTGAATGGAATTTGGAATATGCATGAGATTCCGATTTCCGATCTGACTTAAGTTCCGAAAATTCCGTTTTTTTACGTGAATATTACACATAAAATACCAATATTATTATGTAATTTTTATTTTTGGTGACAAAAAATTGGGAAATTTCCGAATTCCGCCGATTCCATCCGAAAATTTCCAATTCCGGAATAAGTTTTTTCATTCCAATTTCGGAAATTCCGATTTTTGGAAAACATAATTTGAACTAGTTTTTCACTTCCGAAAAAAATCAGAATATTTCCAAAAGGGCTAACCCTATCCGATCGGTCCAATTTACACCCATAGACACAACTGTTCAATTCTTTTGAACTTACTGAAATGGAGTAATTATTTCGAAGAAAAAGAAAAAGAAAAAAAAAAGAATAATGAGTAAAACTGAGAAACAATAAAATGAAAATAAATGTTTATTTTTACTAACAAGCTCAGTAAAAAAATCTGGAAAGCTAAGCGACAAATGGCGACGATGTCCACTTACTTCCTCACTGCTGCTACAAAACCCCACTCTCTAACCATCTTTCCCAAACCCTTCAAAACCCTCCGATTTGAATATCTGACTCCTCCGCCGTCCCTCGTTCTCCCACCACCCACTAAATTCCGGTGCCGCAAAGCCTCCGTCCCCGTAATTAGGGCTTCCACCACTAGCAGCAGCAGCAGCAGCAGCAGCACTTGTGTTGATGTCGAGACAGTCTCAACAATCAGGCCAGGCGGCATTGTCGAGAGCGACAGGCTGCCGTCCGACGTGCGGAAGCGAGCGATGGACGCCATTGATTCCGGTGGGAGGAGAGTCACCATCGGTGACGTGGCGAGCAAAGCGGGGCTCATGTTGCATGAAGCTCAAAAATCCCTCCAGGCTCTCGCCGCCGACGCCAATGGCTTCTTAGAGGTCATTTTTTTTTTCATACTTAAAAGTGATGCTTACAAATGGTGTGCTTTATAATGTGGAAATTGCTGATTTTAGTTGTGATGATCTGCCTTCTCTAACAGGTGTCGGATGAAGGTGACGTGTTGTATGTTTTCCCCATGGATTATCGATCGAAGCTCGCGGCTAAGTCATTTTGGATGAGAACTGAACCTCTGTTGGAGAAGGGGAAGGTATAGGCATTTTGTTTGTGAACTGAAACTTGTTCACTGTAATTTAATTAAATTGCTTGACAGATGGCGGCTAAGAATTTAGTGAAGGTTACTTTCGGTGCGATTCTGGTTGCCTCCATTGTTATTGTGTTTACCGCGATTATTGTTATAATGGCATCGGGTAGTAGGTACAAGTCTTAACCTATGCACGTCGTCCACTGAGTTTTTCCGATAACTGCTTACTATATAATATTGATGGCTCGTTTCTTAATTTTATTTTGTTCTTGATGGTTTTCATCAGTAAGTCTAAGTCAAGAAAAAGTAGCAGAAGCAGTCGAAGGTAATATCCATATCTCTAACTTTCAGTTTATGCAATGTATAGAGTAAAACGAGTGTCTAATTGGAAGAATTCATGTCCAGTTCTAAGAAACTATGTTTTAATAGTTGGAGTTTGTGCTAGGTGGTACCATTGATTGCTCGACACTACAAATAAGATATTTGCTCGTATGATGACAAATTCATATTTAATTTCTAAATCTTTTCTTACACAATGAGAAGGTAGTTTACATATTAATTCCTTTATGCAGGTACGAGGATACATCTTCTGAAAAGGAGAATGTAAGAAATGGTGACGGCGGGATAGAATTCTTTAAATCTGTAAGGACAAAACTCTTGATCTGCTGATAGGATAATTAGGAGGCTTTTTCTTATTTGCAAAAAATACATCACGGCATTCTTTCGTTTTCAGGTTTTTTCCTTTGTATTTGGGGATGGTGATCCCAATCAAGGTATTGAAGAAACGAGGTGGAAGTTGGTAATGAACGAATACTAATTTCAGTGGCCTGCTATTCAATTTTTTTCTTTTGCATCATGTTGATTTTATAAGCACTCTATACAATTGCAATCTGATTGGGGTTGTACTTAATGAACCTTTTCTGCATTGCTCGTTAAATTAACGTTTCCTTTAAATTATCCTCTTCAATCACATATATGAAGCCGGCTTGACTGGCTACTATCCATCTGCTTGTAAACAACTTTTTTTTCCAATATTTTATTTTTCTCTTATATTTATGCAGATTGGACAGTACATAGCTTCAAATGGTGGCGTCGTTGCAGCAGAAGAACTTGCTCCTTATCTGGATCTTGAAACTACTGAAATGATGGTACTGTCAAACTTCACTTATAAATTGAATATAAGCTTAGTTACTAGAATAATTATTCTTCATGTACTTTTGTTACTTTTGTTTGTATTTAGTTGTTGGAACACTTTTATTAATATATGTATAGCTGTGTTAACGTGTGTGCATGTCGTGCGCTTGTGTTTCTGCTTGTTGGGATCCCTAAGTCTTTATTAGTATTCCTATTGAGTTATTTATTACATTATTTTCATTTACTCCAGAAAGATGAGTCCTACATACTACCAGTGCTACTTCGATTTGATGGTCAACCAGAAGTTGATGAAGAGGTTAGTTACACTCTGCTAATTTCATTTTCCTTAAACCCTCTAAAACTATGGTTGAAGAAGGTACGGTATCTTTGCCTGTCAAAACTAGTTAACAGCTCTCTTTTTGCATAATCCACAAAAAATTAAATATGGAATCATTTTTAGTTTCATATTTGGAGCATTGAATAGTGAAGTTACATAGGATGGTACACGTAAGATGTCGTCTTAGATTGCTAAATGGATTTGGCATCTTTAATACAGTTGCATGATGCCCATTTTTTCTAATGATTTATCGACTTGGCTAGCACTATCAATCTGATCTGTTGATCTACTATGGCTAGCATTAAATTTTCTCGACTTTTCTTATCCATAAATAGAGGACATCGTTGGGTTTTTGTGTACATTTAGAGTATTAAATGAAGCTTATTAATTATAAGTTCGTAGTGGAATTTCTGGAAACTTGGCCCAATCTCGTGTGTTAGTTTCCTCCCAGATTTCTCATTTCTCTTTCCCATTTCATTACCTTATGCTGGTTTCATTTACTTAAAAGTTGACAAGTCATAAACCACTTTTTGGACAAATCTTATATTATCTGATAGACTAATACTAGTGCATCAATTGAACCTGGGAATGGGTTATGCTTATACGTAACTCTTTAAAACGGATACAAAATATCTCTTCATAGTTGATTTTATGTGTGCATGCAGGGGAATATTTTGTACATTTTTCCATCATTACAACGAACTGCTGCTCCTCAGAGGAGGGGGCCAAAGGAGGACGTTGAAAGAAGATGGCATCAGCCTGGAGAAGTCAAAAAGTTTCTTAAGGAAACAGATTGGCAATTTAGGTACTCTTATTCGTTAATGTTTTACTTTTGGTTAGTATCAATCAAGCATCTTGTATTAATTGAGAGATTGTTTTCTGCAGCAAAACCACTGCTTTCAGGAAGGCTATGGTGATTGGTTTTGGTGGCCTTAATCTTGCTGGGGTTATAATACTTGGTGCCATGTTGAAGTACGAGTCTGCTTACCTTGTTTTTTTTTTCCCGATATAATATATTTCCCCTTTTTCTCTGACTTCTTTGATTGAATTTGAAATTACAGGGATACGACAGTGGTTGAGATTAGGTTCATATCATTCGTGTCGGCTATATTTCCGCTGCTTCAGGTATGCTAATGTTTATCTACTTTCAAACCGACTATATGAGCAGAAACTAAACCATATATTATGTGGAGCCGATTTACTCAATGGTTTGTTCTTGTTCCGACCGGCAATATATTAGCATGCTCTCTCTCTGAATGTGTACTTGCTGACTTTTTGCTGCTGAACTTGTCTAATAATGTACAACCTTGCAGATCTATGCTGGCTCTTTCTTTGCAATTCCATTAGCTCGATGGCTCTTCGTTCTAATCACAAATGGTAAAATCAGTAAAAGGAATCAAGCCAGGGAACATTGCGCCAAGGCACTCGAATCACCGGATCTTCCTCTGAGGTGGAAGGTAAACGCACTTGTTCGATCAAAATTCGATTCTTGAATTTTTAATGCCAATGTTTTTAAATGTTAATGACAAACAGAAAAGATAAACGGAATTATATATATTGTTTTCAGATTTCAAGTGCCCGGGACATGGCCCAGAGGACATTCATTAGCGAAGACAGAATCGTTTATAGTACTGGGAGGGACTTGCATGAACAGAATTACGATAACCAAGTATGGGAACGGAGATTTGAAGAGGTAGTAAAGTCCGATTAAGAAATTTGTCGAGGGCCGGTACACTTTATCTCTTCTGGAGACGGTATCGTACATATATTACGTGCCACGTGCAGGCAATATCGCACTTTTTATCCCAATACATTTTGTAGATGATGCAAAGGCAAAAGAACAAGGTAGATATTAAACTTTATTTTCTCCATATTGTTTATAATTGTCCAAGAACCTTCTCTAGGGCATATCTTTCAGCAAACCTAATATCATTAACAAATCCTCGTAAAAAGCTACTTCAAACATAATCATGAAAGAAAAATAAATCGGAAACAATTTCGGGTAAAATATGATCAATTAAAAAAAATTAAAAAAATTGTAAAATGAAGAAAATAACTTATGTCTTAAGAAAATCTCGAGAATCTATTTAATTGTAAAATAGTAGATAATATAAAGGGTGAATAACACTTAATCCCCATATGGTTATAGTTTTTGCCGATGACACTTGTGCTTTTACATATTTTTTTTGTAACTGTCTCAGACAGTATATGTTTCGAAAACTTTTTTATTTACTGTAAATGGAGGCTGATCTGCTGAAAAAAAAAATAAAAAAAAAAAAAAACAACGCCGAAGGCTGACCTACTAGAAAAAAGAAATTAAAAAAAACTAAAAAAATACTAATAAAAATAAGCCTGAGATCGGCGGTCAACAACGACTGATTACAGTCAAAATTGAAATAAAGATCAAAATTGATAAAATTGAGCTAAATTGAAATTTAAATCATGATATTGGAGTTTAAATGGTTGGAAACACTTACCCTAAAATTCAATAAAAGTAAATTATTAGATTAAGAAATGTCCAAATCCTACACCAACTTGTGAAATTCTCACGGACTCCCAAAACTATATATTTTTTAAGGCTGCGGCTATATGCAAGACTAATTCCACTTGTGCAAGACTAAATTAAAATTTTCAATGTATAAATACTATAATACCCTTATTTATTAAAAAAATAAAAAATTCTAAATATGCAAGACCAAAAATTCAAAAACACAAAAAACCCTATCACAAGACCAACTATCATCTTCTTCATCTTCCAAAACTCACAAGACCTTTCTCCTTCCTCCTCCATTAACCCACAAAACCTAGAAATTCAAAATCATCAAAACTCAACAAATCTTACAAAGATGGCAAGTATGGAGTCATAAGACAACAAAATAGAAGATTTTACGATGGAAGAACCCAAGAATGTATGCATTTATGGGTTTTTTTAGCTAGAATATCGATTTTCCAAAAAAAATCCCGCGCAAACGAATTCGACATGTACAGGTCGAATTTTACAGGTAAAAATCGACATTTAGATGTCGAATTTGAGGTATAAAATTCGACATTTAGATGTCGATTTTTAGGTATAAAATTCGACATTTGAATTTGTGCTACAAATTCGACATGTCAATGTCGATTTTTACCTATGAAATTCGACGCTTAAGTGTCGATTTGTAGCATAGTTTTTCGACACCTTGGTGTCGATTTTTGTTTTTTTCTCATTATTTGTATTTGGTATTACATGAGAAAAAAAAGCCAATTTAATTTATGGGCATACTTGTCATTCCATCTTAATAAAATAGAATCTTTTGGAATCTTTCTTTAGTTTGGTCTTGTACAAGTGGAATGAGTATTGCATATAGCCGCAGCCATTTTTTAATTCTTAAAAAAATTAAAAACAAAAAGTCAACGCCGGTGGCTGACCTACTGGAATTTTTTTTCTTCAGAAAAAACTAAAAAAATACTAATAAAAATAAGTCTGAGACCGGTGGTCAACAGCAACTGACCGACGTTGATAGTCAAAATTGAAATAAAGATCAAAATTAACTAATTGATAAAATTGAGCGAAATTGAAGTTTAAATCATGAAATTGGAGTTTAAAATTTTTGGAACACTTACCCTAAAATTCAATAAAAGTAAATTATTAGATCAAGAAATGTCCAAATCCTACACCAACTTGTGAAATTCTCACGGAATCCCAAAACCATATTTTTTTTTAATCTGAATATTTGGCAGCATATGCATGCAAAATCGATGTGGAAGCTCGAAACCGCAAATCTTTACACCTCCAGCAAAATGCATACACGGTTACTCCAATGAATCAACACGTAAACGCCATGCATCCCCACAAATCCCACCATAAATACCCCCTCCACCCCTTCACCATTCTCACACCAAAACAATTTCATCTTTACTAAATCATATATATCCCATTTCAAGAATCTCTCTCAAGAAACTAACAATGGCGATTAAGGTGGTTCTCACAGCAGCTCTCCTGGTGGCTCTGGTGACCCTAGCCAGCGCCACCAGCTACACCACCACCGTCACCACCACCACCATCGACGACGAGGCCAACCGAGGCGAGCAGCAGCAGTGCCGCCAGCAGATCCAGGGCCGCCGGTTCCAGTCATGCCAAAGGTACCTCTCCCAAAGGGGCCAATACGAGGAAGAGGAGGCTATTGAAATGACAACCGGCAACCCACAACAACAATCACAGTACCTGAGAGACTGCTGCCAGCAACTACAGAACGTGAACCAGCAATGCAGGTGCGAAGCAATCAAGCAAGCAGTGAAGGAGATCCAACAACAGGGCGGCCAATACCAAACCGGACAGTCTGAACAGGTCTACCAGAAGGCACGCTCTCTTCCCCGACAGTGCAACTTCCGCAGCCCCCAGCAATGCCAGTTCCATGTTCTCTTTCTCTAGAGAGATTAGTGTTTGACTCTTTGTCCGAAGTAAATATGTTGGAATAAATGGGTTGAGTACTTTGTGGTTTTGTGACAAGTGATGATGAATGTACACATGGTCTTGTGTGTGTATTTCATTTTCCTCTTTAATAAAAAAATGATGGGGGAACCTGTTTTCTCTGTTTTTGTTTTCTGACTCTTCTTCCTCTTTAAGTTTTCAATTTCAAACGAAGTACTTCCTTTTAATTTGCTTGAAACCACATCTCTCATAGAATCACCTTATAACAGCCTACTGCACGAGCATGATCGGACAAGAATATAATCTTATGATTTTCTTGCCCAACTGTTCGCCACAAACGCAAGAATCAACAACCTTTCCGTTGTCTTCTTGTTGTCTGCATCTCTTCTTTTTTCTTGGAGAGAGAAAAATATAACAATTGGAGACTTAGCCACTAATCAACGCATTGGCGAGACAATTAACGGAACAAACGATGGCAACTGAAAATATACAATTCTCGTTAAAGATCAGATGGGGTTATATATAAGATCGGTAATTAGGTAAGAGGGAGAAGGGATCTATACAAAAATAGGTCTTCGGTTTTATCAAATATATAATAATACAGAGAGGAAAACAAATAGAATCTGATTCTAAAATCTAAACACAGAGAGAGAGAGAGAGAACGAGAGAGAGAGAGGGAGTGGATTCTCTGTGATCGATCGCCGCCGGTACAAGAACTGAAACCGTGAATTTACAAAGTTGGGCTTCAACTAATTCTTTGTAGGCCCATTTACAGATTTTTTATGGATTTATTTGTTTTCGTGTGGCTTTGACCCGGATTTTTAAAAAATAACAATCAGAATACTTTTCTTCGCCAAAGTTTTGATGTATGGGTAATGGGGCCACCCTGTAAATGAGTCGAGCGGGCCGGCTCGTGAGCTGAACGAGTGGGTTCACCAAAAGCTCAAGTTTTTCGACATGAGATTTTCAAAGTTAGTCAGTTGTTCATGAGCCCAGGAGCTAGTTCGCAAGCTTTTCTATTTATATTTATTATAAATGATGATGATGATAATAACAATAATAATAATAATAATAATAATAATAATAATAATAATAATAATAATAATAATAATAATATAAAATGAAAAAAAAATCAGCTAATTTTTTAGTTTATATCATTTTTATCATATAATATAAACAGTTTATAATAATAAAAAATAATAAATATATGATCTTCTATGTTGGTAAACGGAACACCAACCCAATCTCAACAAAGAAAATGAAAGTCGAAGCAACTCCATCCTTAACGGCCTCTATTCACGACGTGAATGGCCGCTTGATATTAGTTTGGCTTCACTATATATATATATATATATATATATATATATATATATATATATATATATATATATATATATATATATATATATATATATATATATATATATATAATAGAATGAGTTGATCAGCTCGAACTCCACAAACTAAACTCATGCTTGAAAATGAAAGCTCTACGAACTAGAGCTCCTCAAATTAGACTAAAAAACAAAAGCGCAATGAGATCAAGGTCGAGTTCGTCAAATTGAACTCGAGCTCGAAAAATATACCGAGTTTGACTCGTTTATATATACCCTAGTCTTGGGTTTGCAAACATGCATCCTCAGAAAGACGCACCAAAATGTTGTTTATGGATTTAATCACCAATTTGTCCTGATCGATGCCACACGTGACATTTACAAATTCAACTATTTAAATATATATTTTTTTAAATGATTATCCTTCTAATTATTAAGAGGGTGTTTGGCTAAGCTTATAAGATGTTAAAGAAACTTATAAGATGTTTTAGAGCTTATAAGATCTTCCAAAATATTTGGTAAATTTAAAAAAAAAAAATCTTACTTTTTTGTTAAATAAGTTGTTGGAGAGCAAATAAGATATTTTTAAATAAGTACATCTATCCCACCTTTTTATTTAAGATCTTATAATGAGTAAAAATAGGAAATCAGCTCATTATCCAAACACTCTGAAAATTAATCATAAAAATAAGATGTAACATCTTATCAACTCTCAAAACATCTTATCAGACGTAAGAGCTTATCAACTTTTTAAAATAAGCTTAGCCAAACACCCTCTAAGTTATTTGAACTAACACATTTTCATAAAACTAATTCATCGTATATCAAACTAATTTACATAACACATAAAAATAAGCATAAAAAAAAAAATCACACTTCATAAAATATGTCAAACGAAATATATATCATTGAAAATTTTTATTGTAGTTATTTTTTATTTTTTTTACTAATAAAATTTGTGAAATCAAGTGTTTTATATAAATCTTTTTCAATATAGAACATAACTAATTCATTTAATCTTAATTGCCTATTAGTTGAATATTGAAAATAAGACTTCACATACAATAAAATTTCTTTGAGTGTTCTTAGTTCATAAAATAATAATTTTCTAACAAAAAAATTAATAAAATAAAATAAAGTATTTTCTATCACAAAAGTTTAGGGCTCCTAGTCGACATACCTCCCCCTACCCTCAAAACCGACCCTCCAGATCTTCCAGATGCAGTGTATTTTGGTGAAATATGCATACATATATGTATGTAATGTATGTATATGATATGATAGAACGATCGGTGAAGTTGAGCCTGTGTAATAGAAAAAACCATATATATATATATATATTACTCCAAGAGACATCGACTCAAAATGATTAACGAAAAGAAATAACCACCTCGAATTAATATAGTGGAAACCTAAACTGGATTTTGTAGAACCTACGACACCTGTTGAAATACTTCATCATGTGTAGTCTAAATCGTAGATCTGCATTTAATAACACACAATCATGTGTATGAGTGCTCGTTGTATGTGTATGTATTTCACCAGGCGTAGGATCTCTCGTTAGCCATGTGCGACAGTACAAATGAACAAATTTTGCTATGCATATACTCATGTCATGCAGCTAAATAAAGCAAAACAAACACAACCAAATTAATTAGTGACGCATTCTCACGTTTATCCTCATCAAGATTATATATAATTAAAAGAAAATTATATGTGGAAATTGAATTTAAATCATATATAATTATTAATAGTATGAACGTACATGAGATCATGGGGAAATTAATTAATAATAATGCATACATTACATACATATATATTATTATTATTTGTTCTTTTAATTATACGAAATGGAGGTATAAGAAAAGGCAAATAAAATTGGATAAAAAGAAAAAAAACCGGATATATTAATTAATTTTGTTGTATTATTCTCAATCTGGCGGAATTAGCCCTCCTGGCTTCCTCCACCAAAGAATCTCTGGCGGAAGTGATGCTGCTGTTCACCAGCGAAGCATCGAACGCCGTACAGTCGATCCAGTCTTTGAGGAAATTCTCCTGCCCCCACATATCCGGTATCCATACCCGACCCGCCACCTCCACCCGGTGCCTCTTCAGCCTCTCCCGCCCCGCGGCATCTTCCACCGCCGCCGTCGTGATTCCCACGCTCGCACGCTTTTCATCCTCCTCCTCCACGCGCTTCTTGCTCGGCGATTCTGGAAGATTTGTTGTTGGATCGGATTTTTCGGTTTCTGTCTGGATCGGAATGGTAGTACCGATCATTATCAATGAAGATGATTCCGAGCTTTTCTGCATGGTTGATAATTAATAATCAGATTCAATCTCTGCAGCTCCGATCCGATTCTTAGATGTACTGTGTGTTTGTGTGTGTGTGTGTGTGTGTGTGTGTTTGTGTGTGTGTGTGTTTTAGTGTGTGTGTGTGTGTGTGTGTGTGTGTGTGGTGGTGAGGAGGTTAGAGGGATGGAAGATGCTGTTATTATAAATGTGATTTTGTATCATGTGGAAGATTACGAATCTACGTATGAGTCTAGCAGCTAGTAGCTATGAGAGAGTTAAAGAAAAAAGGCTTTTATTTATTATTCATATTTAATTAAGGGTAAATTACAAACACCCCCTGAGGTATGGTCAATTTACAAACAAAACCCCTCTTGTTTGGATAATTACATCTACCTCCCTCAACTATGTTTTTTTATCACACCTCCACCCTTATGGTGTCAAATTCAACATAATCATCTAGATTTCATGGAATGTGCTCTAGTTTGTACTCGTTTTGTGTAATAATATAGTTTCTGATGCACCACAATCTGATATATACATGCCAAAAAACACATCTTATGATCATCTTGCTTCAAAATGTAGAGTTCGAATGGGATAAAACGGGTACAAAAGTGATAATATTCCATATAATCTTTAAGATTTCACTAAATTTAAGGAGTTGAGGAGGTGGTTGTAATTATCCAAACAAGAGGGGGTTTTCGTAATTTGACCACACCTCAGGGGGAGGTGTGTGCAATTTACCCTTTAATTAATAATATTATTTTATGTGTGGGGAATGAGTGGAGAAGAAAACGAATGGGGAAACTGATTTACACGTCATTTTAAAGTGTAATTTGCTTTGTATGGTATGCGACAAGCTTACGTGTCTTCTTCTCAGATTGTGATTCGAATTTTTGTGTGGTCTTATTCTCTGCCGCCTTTCATCTATTTTCACCTTCCTTTTCTTTTTTTTTTTTCTTTTTCCAAAACATGAAAATGCATACGTTCTCATTCACAGTGGGGTTAATTTTTTTTACCGGAGGTGAGATGGTACATCTGTTAATTTATATTGAGTAGATTTGATTAAATAATTATTCACTGAGGACAAATACAAATGAGTATATGTCTGTTTATGTATAAATCTATGATTCAGATGCACTCAATTTAAATAACTAAGTGTGGTATCTATCTTTTCATTTTTTACCATGCAAAAAATATATAATATAGTGGCAAAAGAAATTAAAATTAAAAAAAAAAAGGGATGGATTCGAACATAATGGATTGGAAAAGGCTTTTTCAAAAGAAAAAAGTTAATTTCTTTTGCAAGTTAAAAATGGGTTCAGATCTCCATTCCACAAAATTGAATTCAAAAATCCATTATAATTTTGAAACGACTCGCAATCGGTGGAATTTTGATAATTGCATTAATTTATTATCTCTTAATTCAAATTCGAATATATTGGGAATTTTCACAATTTTTTTTCTCTCCTCTTTTCGGAAATTTATCCAGCAAAATGCATAAAATCCGAAAGAGAATTCAACACAATGCAATGAATAAAACCACATGTATGAACAACAAAATACAACAGAATTTCTGATAAAAGATAAAAACTTAAGAGAGTTTGTGATACCAATTAATCTTTTCTAAAGTTTGAATTTACTTGACACTTCAGTATTTATATTGTTCATATAAAATCTAACATAAATTTATTATAGAATTACAATATATCATAAAATTATAGGGTTAAATACAAAAACACCCATGCATTATGAACTTTGTATCATATACTCCATGTACTACACATAAATACAAAAATCCCCCTACTGTTACATTTTTTTCCAAAATATGACGAAAATACCCCTACTAGAGCATATATATATATATATATATATATATATATATATATATATATATATATATATATATATATATATATATATACACATATATATATATATATATATATATATATATATATATATATATATATATATATATATGGGTTTGTTTGAGACATTTTTCACTATATATTTTAACATTTTCAATCAATTTTACTTGGGAAATTTTGGTACATATATTTTTTTTCTCCAAAACATCTAATTGCTTAGATTTTTTTTATTTTCTGAATAAAACCTTTTATTTTTTTCATTTTGAGTTTCTTCATTTTTTTTTCTTAAATGTCTTCCGGTAGTTCAAACATTTATTTTTTGTAATTTTCCGAATAAAACCTTTTATTTTTGTCATTTTGAATTTCTTCATTTTTTTCTTAAATGTCTTCCGATAGTTCAAACATCTTAACATTACGAACATCTTTACAATCCTATGATTGTTGAGAATTTGAACTACCGGAAGATATTTAAGAAAAAAATGAAGAAATTCAAAATGACAAAAATAAAAGATTTTATTCAAAAAATTACAAAAAATCTAAGCAATTAGAATATTAGATGTTTTGGAGAAAAAATAAAATAAAAAAAAACCGAAATTTCCTAAGTAAAATTGGCCGAAAATGTTAAAAAATATAGTGGAAAATAGCTCAAACAAACCCTTATATTTACATGCTTAGCGGGGATATTTTCATCATATTTTGGAAAAATGTAACAGTAGGGGCGTTTTTTTTATTTATGTGTAGTACATGGGAGTATACGATACAAAGTCCATAGTACAGGGGTGTTTTTATATTTAATCCAAAATTATATTATATCCTATATTTCGGAAGACAATCGAAATATTGGGAACTAAAATCGGATCGGAAATAAAAAATTTCAATGTTTTTATATATGGTTCCGATTCCATTACAAAATCGGAAAAATCGGATATCGAAACTTCAGAAATCATAATGAAAAATACGGTTCTAAATTCTGGTATATTTTCGGAGAATTCGAAAATTTCATTCCAATTTCCACCCCTAGGGTATAACTAATCAGAATTTTCCAAAAAATCTAAATATATTTTTAATTTGAATCCAAAAACATTTGAAAGAATCAACTCCATAACGAGTTCGACCTATAAAATATTGACAACGAGAATCAAACTTGAGTCGTTGTATACATATTAATGTGGAGAGAGAAGTAGGTGATATATTTTTAATCGGTAAGGATATTTTTTGATGGAATTAGAGGACGATGTTGATTTAAGAATTTTGTGTGATTCTCAATAGTTCAGTTGAATTTGACATAAGGGAGAAAAAGGGAATTAATTTGTTCCAACTAGGGGTGGAAATCGGAACAAAATTTCCGATTTCCGCCGAATCCGATCCGAATAATTCCGATTTTGGAACGGTTTTTTCAATTCCGAATTCCGAAATTCCGAATTCCGAAAATTCCGAAAAAAATCGGATCGGAATCGGAACTAGATATTGAAATTCCGGAATTTCCGAATTCCGATCCGAAATTAATTCCGATTTTTCCGATTTTTTTCCGATTATTTCCGATATTTTCCGATTATTATTAACATTTAGTAATTATTATATATAGTCAATTTTTTTATTTATTTTTATATTTAAAAGGTTCAAAATGTAAACCCTAATTCATTCTCACTCTCACGTTGCGCCGCTGCACCAACCCTTTACTCTCTCCCGTAAATCATCGCTCATTTCTCCTACCACCACCGCCCCAGCCCGTCCCCTCATCTCTCCGTCGAGAACCACCAGCGCCACCCTCATTCTCTCCGCCGAGCACCAGCCGCGCCGCCCCTTATTGTCTCCACCGAGCACCAACCGCGTCGCCCCTTATTTTCTCAGCCGAGCACTAGCCGCGCAGCCACTTGTTGTCTCCACCGAGCACCAGCTGCATCCCTTCATTCTAGAGGTACTTCATAGAAATCGATCCTTTATTACTCTTAAAATTGCAAAAAAATAAAATTATTGGCAGAACATATCAATCCCCTGTTTTCTTCCTTCTGCAACCTAAACCTACTGAATTAATTTTTATTTTTGCATATTAGTTATTGAAATATGTTACTTGTTATATCTATTACTGAATTTGTTTGAACTTGAATTCAAAATGTTTGTAGGGGCAACCCGCAGATTAATTGTGGAGGATAATCCTTTGGTAGACTTTGCTGAGTTTCCCAATAAATTGTTAAGGCCTTCATTATATATTGCAACATTTTAAGTGGAACTGTTAGAGGGGCTTTTTGAGATGGTAAGTTGTCTCCCATTTATTAATTTTATGAATTGTTAGAGGGGCTTTTGAGGTGCTTCTTCATGAATATCTTATTCTAATACATAATTTGTATCATAATCTTATGATTTATGTTTTTTTCTTACATCTCCTATTGAGATGCTTCTTGGTTGTGGCTAACATATTAATGTCAAAACATCTTATATGATAATTCAAAATATTTGCTGAAAGTTTAAGATGTATGCTTCCTAAGTACAATTTATGAGTTCATCAGCTCCTTATGTTACGAAGGTCGATTTTTTTTTTTTCTCTTTCTCTTAAGATCCAATAAGCTCCTTCAATTTGATGTTTATGAGTTTAGGGGGAATTACACATCCCCTCATATATCCTTGTTTGGAACTTGTGATCCCTTCTGCTCTAATTGTCATTTACCTATTGCAACTATTTGAGGAATTAAGCTTTAAGGGCAAAACAAGGAGAGGAACAAGAGAAAATTTTGGTAGCAATGTAATTGATCTAAGATACATCTTTAGTGTGTGCTCAAGATTGGTTCGAGAAGCGGTCCTTTAGTTGATGTTGAAGAAGACCTCGATAAGCTCTTATCAATAGAAAAGAGTATGTATTCGTCTTCAATTTTATAATACTTTTACTTTGTTACAATTATTTCTAAATGTTAATATTTTTGATTGTTTTTTCATTGTAGATATCAATGCATTCAAGGTTAACAATTGAGAAAAATTGGAGAGTGATTCTATGTGGATGTCCTCTCGGTTTTTTTGTTTGGATGTGTATTAGGTGTTGTATTGTTGGTATTTTGAACCTAGGCATGCTTGTTCCCTTTATTTCTGTTTTTATAATTTAATTTCATCAAGAAAGCAGTTTGTTGTTGATGTTATTAGTATTGTTCTACTGTGTGTCTGTCTTTATGATGAAGTAGGTCTTTTTTTTATTTTTTTTTATTATTAATATTATTCATTCAGTGATATATTTTGAAAAAAAAATTTTTTTTTTTGGAAAATCTGAATATTCCGAAAATTTCCGAAAATATTCCGAAAATTTCCGAAAATTTCCGAAAATATTCCGAAATTTTCCGAAAATTTCCGAAAATATTCCGAAAATTCCGAAAATGAAATATTCCGAAAAATTCCGATTTTCCGAAATTTCCGAAAAAATCGGAATCGGAATCCATTTTTAAATTCCGAAAAAATCGGAATCGGAATCGGAATGGCTAATTGACTTCCGAAAAAAATCGGAAATATTCCGAAAGGCCTAAATCCGATCCGATCCGTCCGATTTCCACCCCTAGTTCCAACTAGCTAAGAGATATTTTACACATAAATAAATGACTTTCAACTACCACAGGCTTGCAAATTGCAATTTGGTCCCTCCAATTTATTTTGGGTTACAGACAAACCGAAAGAATAATTATTGGTTATTAGAGAGTTTCCATGTACATATACACCATATCACAATCTTATTGGACCACAGCATAAATTAGAACCTGCATTTAAGTTTGAATTTGACGTGTGTAGTTGATATTTGGTTCAAATGTTCAACTATAAATGTATTATACTTTCACTATGTGAAGGTATCTGAGTTATTACTTACATCAAGCTTATAAAAATTATTTACTCGCGGTAATCTGATTTGAGCATCGAAGAATAATTTAAGGATAACAATGTGGTTGGTTATGAGACAGTTTTGCCTTGATCATATTAGTTTTAACTTTTAACCCACACACATTCGGAGTACTGAGTTTAACAAATCCAACACGACCTGTTAACACTAAACAAGATATTTGAATTCTCCCTCTCGTTTTATTTTCTTCCTAATTTTAGTCTTCTATTTACAATGTGCATATCTCAAAATTCAAATGCAATATATATATAAAAAAAGATGAATACATTTTATACGAAATAAATAATTAATTATGTTTAACTACTACGACAAATGAAGTTCAAGATACTGTGAGGGCCGACAAGTGTTAGATATACTTAATGAAAAATGAAATTAATTCGGAATATCAAAATGGTTAGAAAAATAGATGGAGTGATTTTTTTTTTTTGAAAAGTGAAAATCATAACTTAGTTTTTTTGTCTAGAGAACATTAATATATTAATTATTATATATGTATACACACACACACACACACACACGTAGGGGTGGAAATCGGAAATCGCTAGGTCGAGTTTATCACACATAGTTACCCTAGTGTAGTGTACGTCTTTTGTATGGTTTGCAAATTGTATATACGAGGTGTAGGTTTATCCATTGCACCTATATAATCGGTTGAATGTTCCTTCGTTATCAAAAAAACTCGTGTAGAGTAGTAGTAACCTTTGGTTTTTCTGCAATTTTCTAAACTCGAAAATTCTTGGATTCCCCACTTATTTTTTAGCAGTATTAAAATTGATAAGCAATTTTGACAAAAGAATTAGTATAGAAAACTGAAATTAATAACCAATCTTAATTTACATAAATGACGTCATTAATAAATGCTCCATCTGCTCTAATAAAAAATAAGGGTTTATTAGGGAAAACCCCCTTGTTCATATTTTCTAATGAGGTAGATCCAATTTTTTTTCCCCTTTTTGAGATACACCCAATTTTGCCAACTTGGCAAAATATATTATATAATTTTCCTTTAATACCCCTGTTTTATTATTAAACGACATTTATTTCCTTTAATACGTGATTTGAGATTTGCTGATACGTTTCCTAAAATCACGGAATAAATTTACGTGAGATCATTGGCCGTTATATCAAATCGTGTATAATATTTTTTGAAGATTCTCTTCATCGTTCCAGCGGGTTTTATCGTCATTGAAGATTTCTGCACCGTCGTGGAAATAGGATCGATTTTTGAGCGTTTGTTGTTGGACGTTGTTAAGCGGGTATGAGTGCGTTATTCGTTTTTATTTTTTGCTCAATGTCCATGATTGTCTTGTACGGTGGTTAGAAATTTTTAAGAGTTGTGTTGATACTTGATTCTATTAAGTAGAACGTTTTTTAACAAAATTATTCCGTCATATATATATCGTTTTTTTTTTTTTGCCGATGATGTTTGTTTGGAAGAGGATTGACAGAGTTAGAAGAGGATGGTTCACGCAGATCGGACCAGAGTTGTTTTATATGAGCTTCGTAGTTGGTTTATGCAATAATCGGAATAATTGTCCGTTTTGGTCGAGTTCATGTTTTTATCCCGGTCGATAGTTGGTTTATTTGTTTATAACAGCCGATTTAAGTGTGCTGGGTAGTACATTAAAATATAGTTCGTAGTCTTTTTTAATTTAGCGTATGAATTTTGCATTTTAAGTTTATTTTTGATGATATTAATGTATTATCATTCAAATGTATTTGCAGTCTATTTAATTATTTTTTAGTATTCTGCATTTTTAATTTTGTTTCATGATTTTAGGTTTTTTCGATGGCGAATTTCGTACGGATTTTGTTGAGGTTTGGTGGGTTGGTTGCTATAAAGAGGTGTTTACGATGTAATGGCTCGGTAACTTCGGTTAAGTGTTAAACCGTTGTAATACAGTAGTATACTATTATGAATACCGTATGATACTACCATTATCATTTTATTATACTATTATGAGATTATTAATGTACTAGAGTTTCTTAACTCGACATATTGGTTTGATTGTGTTATGATGTGTTTTATGTATTTTATCAAAACCCTAGATTGAAATTATGAGATTATTAATGTACTATTTTATTGGTTATGTGGAATACTATACGTTGGTGTTGTTCTCAATGTTCTTGTCATTTCAGTGATATATTGTTTGTAACACAATTTCATATCAATACTATAACCGTAATATACTATCACAGCAGATTAATGTACTATGTTGAAATTATTAATATACTATGTGGTTGAATAATACGGGATCCATACTCTATTAACGAGATCCATAGTCGAATTAGATCAATAAGATAGTCTATTACATGATATAAGGAAAATTACCTTAATTGATTAGTATAACAAACATATTATTCAGTTTCCATATATATTATTATTTTTTCATATATATTATTATTTACCCTAATCGTTTTCATATAATAAGGAAAATTACCCTAATTGATTAGTATTTCAAACAAACATATTATTCAGTTTCCATATATATTATTATTTTTCCAATAGTCAATTAATTAAACCCATAGTCGAATTAGATACATGGAATAGTCTATTAAAAGATATGAGATAGTCTATTAATTTTAAAAAGGTAAAGTAACGGAATTTGTGGGATTTGATTGAGGGTAATTATGTAATTACGAAAAGCTTGGGCTTTTATCAAAATGGCAAATTTAAATTTGGGTCTACCCCTATTATTTGAATGTTTAAGGGGGTTATATCTAATCTATCTGGTTACAAGTTTTTGCAGATAAACCCCTTGTGCTCGTAATATCAGCACATAACCCCTTGCAATTTATGAAGGGTAGCTTTAGTTAGTTTTTCCGTAAAACTTAACCGCGTGTGTTAAACTTCAAGGGGGTGGTCATCTGCAAAAATGAAAATGAAAAATGAAAGCACAATGGAGACATCTGCAAAAAAAAAATACTTTGACGTTTGACACATACGGTTAAATTTGATGAAAATACTAACGGCAACTACCTCCATCAATCACAAAGAGATTATATGCTGATATTACAAGCATAAAAAAGTTATTTGCAAAAAAAATTAACCATGGAGGGATTAAGTGCTATTTATCTTTAAAAAATGATTTCATTCGACGAGTGGTCAAATTAGGTAAATGTTTCGCACACAATTAAATTGAGGGGTCAAATTAGGTAAATATTTCGTACACAATTAAATTGAGGGCAAATTACGGCCACCCCTAATTTAAGGTCAAATTACGAAAATCTCCCTCATGTTTAAGTAATTACAGTCACCCCCTCAACTATGTATTATCTTACGAAAATACCTCTACATAGGTAAATTTAGGAATGTTAAATCAGTAAAACCGATTGAAATTTTGGTACGCCAATTTTTCATACTGTTTACCGAACTGAATATACGATTTGGTTTGGTAAATAACCGAAATACATAAATTTTATGTAAAAATATTTAAAAGAAAGGGGTGAATATAATTACCCAAATAAGAAGTATTTTTTCGTAATTTGCCCTTACATTGATTCTCGGCCGTCTCGGCCAAAAATATCTATTTGTCAACTTGGTCTATTTTCTTTCTCATCGAATATTCTCTCTTTTTACTTTTTTCTTTTTCCACACCAAAAATCATCTTTAAACGGAACAAAACTATTTTCATTTCCATTTCATTTGAGCACAAATTAATACATGGGTAAATGGCAATAGGCCAATAAGGAAAATCCCTTTATATATACCAAAATTACCTCCAATTCATTGAAACTCAATTCAACTCCAATTTCATTATTTACACCCCAATTTAGCCCAATTTCATCAATTAACCAATTTTAACCTTAATTTCAATTTTGACCCCAATTTTGACCCGCTACCACCGGAGACCGCCGGTCGCCGCCGTTGACCGCCGGTCTTCGGCGTTGACTTTTTTTTTTTTTTCTTAAAAAAATATTTTAATTAATATTACTGTCATGACTGCTAAATTACTGTCCCCGGCAGTTATTTAGCTGTCGGAGACAGTAATTTAACTGTAAATTGACTTTTTTTTTTCTTCAAAAATATTTTATTAATATTATTGTCTTTGCTACTAAAATACTGTCTTCAACAGTTATGTAACTGTCGGTGACAGTAATTTAACTGTTAATTGATTTTTTTTTTAATATTTTAATTAATATTACTGTATGCGTTGCTAAATTATTGTCTCCTGCAGTTATTTAACTGTCTGTGACAGTAATCTAACTGTTAATTGATTTATTTTTTTTTTCTTAAAAAAAATTATTTTAATTAATATTACTTCCTTGGTTGCTAAATTACTGTATCCAATAGTAATTTAACTGTCTTGGACAATAATATTAAAAATATTACTGTTCGGGAAAATAATATTCATAATATTACTGTCCCAAACAGTAATATCACTGTATGAGACAGTAATTTAGTAGTCAAGGTAGTAATATTAATTAAAATATTTTTGTCTAAGAAAAAAAAATTAAAAAAAAAGTCAACGCCGGAATTTGGTCTGAAAAAAAACATTTCAGAAAAAAAATTATTTTCTGAAAAAAAAAATTGTGGGTTAATGTGATATTTGTTTAAATTCGGGGTCAATGTGTAATATTAAGGAAGTTAGAGCATAATGGGTGGAATTGATAAGAATTATATTATGGAGGGTATTTCAGATTAGAGATATGGGGATGTCAGATGTGTTTAATTGAGAGAATGTTTTTTTTTTTTTTGACCAAAATGCATTTAAATTACATGTGATGGACCTTTTTGCCATTCGCCCTTAATACATATACGTACAGATATTTTTATATTTGTTTAAATCTGTCTATTTCAATTTCATAAATATATATATTACTCTTTGAAAAATGTATTTTATTAAAAGTTATTAGTACTTTATTTATTTATCACATAATGCCCGCACATTTTGAATAACTCAAAACCACGTGGGCTTGTCTCCAATTACATTAATGAAGTCATTTCATCATTTCCTAATCAGACAATTAAGCCCAATCTTAATCTTTTTCTATTCCTTGGTATGAATTGACTCAAAGATTGATACGAGGTTTCACACATGTAGTAATTTGGAATTGTTCATTTATATTACAGTAATTAAAATTTAAAACTTTTAACAATCTTACGCGTATTAAGTTGAGTAATACTCATGGATAGGGGTGGTAAACGAGCCGGCTCGACAAAGGCTCGAACTCGAGCTCGAGCCCAAATTTAGTTGTTCGACAGCTCACGAGCTGCCTTCTTTTATTTTTTATTTTTTAATATATATATATATATTATTAACTAAATAGTAAGTAGTTTATAATAATAAATATTTCTAGTATTTAAGTAGAAATAAATCTATAATACTTAGATAATTTATAATAATATAAAATATTATAATAATAATAAAAAAATAAAAAAAATATAACTAGAGCTCATTATTTATTTTATAATTTTTTTTATTTTCCTATAAATAATTTTTAATAAAAAATTAAATGATTTTAATATAAAAAAAAAAAAATGAGCCCGAGCTCGAGCTGGCCAACTCGGCTCGAGCTCGGCTCGTTCACACCCATACTCATGAAAATATTGACTCGTTCGAGCTCGCTCGAGCTTAGTTGATCTCGACTTGATCAGCTTTGCCCACATGCATCATGTTCTAGTACGATTATTGTAACGATATACTGTTATAATGTTACGAAATCAATTACGAATTAATTTGAATGTATATGCATCATAAAAAAACTCGACAATTTCTTTTGATATATAATTTGAAGTTTATATATGTTCGTCTCTAGACTAGACATACATAAATATACAACTGCGATCAATCGAAAGAGGTATAATAATATTTCGACAAGAGTTTCTTTTCAATGCTAAAAATTTATTATGTTTTAACAAATAAATGTATCGACTATCGTTGTATCTTTTTCTCAAAGCTAAGATTCACGCGCATGGAGGAGAAAAGAAAAGGCCAAAAATCATGTACAGAAAAAGAGAGACCAAGTCGAAGATTACTTGAAGTAAAAGGACCCTTAAGCCCTTGGAAAACGAGATCGTCCTTTCTTCTTCAAGAACTCGGGAATCTCTACAGAACCACCTTCTAGAAAGGATGAAGATCGCCTATTAATGCCAATGTTCGTATCTGTTTGCCCCACCTGACTTGCCTGCATTTTTCTCTTGTTTAGAAACGATTTCATTGAAATGAATTTCACCAAGTGTTCGTATCATGTACGAGTGATGAAAAAAATATTTATAAAAAACATAATAATAATACCTGGTACTGCCTTCCATCACTTTCCTCTTGACGTTTAAATCCGGTGGCGATTAATGTTATGCTTACCTGTATTAAGCAAAGCAGCTTGATCAAATTTTATTCTAAGTAGTTTAATAATCTGGTTAATTCGTATTTTTCCTCGTTGGTGATTAATAGAGAGAGACTTACTTGGCCACTTATGGATGGATCTATCACAGCACCAAATATTAAGTTGGCACTTGGATCCACAAGATCGTATATCACCTCTGCAGCAGCATTTACCTTGTAACCGAACACACGTTAATTACAGTGTCATAAAAAGTTACATCTCTAAAGACATCGACTAGTGTTTCGAAAACCAATATGGAAGAAAATTTTCGTTCCTACTCTAAGTTGAAAGTTAGCCAAGTTTACATGTATATTTGTGGAACAGTGTTTCTTGCTCTCAACGTAAAGCATTTACGCTGAATTCACCGATAGCAAAGTGATATTTTCCAATTTCTTGCTCTCATCGTAAAAAATATAACAATTTTTTTAGGGCGGGGGTAGGGGTAGGGGTGGGGGTAGGGGTGGGGGTGTGGGGGTAGGGGGAGGCAAACTACCTCAAACAAGGTAAGATCAGTGCCACCAGTTATATTCCACACAATTCCAGTAGCTCTTTCTATACCAAGATCCAGCAAAGGAGATTGAATGGCATTTAACGCAGCATCTCTCGCCCTCGTTTTCCCTGAATTGCAGCAAGATGACAAATATTAGGCTAACACTCTTAACTGGGGAAAAAAAAAGTACGGCTTCTTCACAATACCTGTTGCGGTTCCTATTCCCATTAATGAAGAACCTGCATTAGCCATAATGGCTCGTACATCAGCAAAATCTACGTTTACGAGTCCTGGGATCTGCATAATCGAAAAGGAACAATCAATTCCACGACTTCCTTGGGAATACAAAGACGTATGGGTACATTTGATTACAACATATACTAACTGTCTCAGCCATACCGTGATTATATCAGAAATACCACGGACACCTTGCCGTAGAATATCATCAGCAAGATTAAATGCTTCTGTAACCGGTGTAGCTGCGGAAACTGCATTCAGAAGTTTATCGTTTGGGATGACAATTAATGTGTCAACATTTTCCCTTAAAGCTGCAATTCCTTCTTGGGCCTGAACCGCTCTTCTTCGCCCCTCGAAAGAAAAAGGAGTGGTGACTATACCAACAGTCAAAATACCCATCGACTTTGCAACTCCAGCAATAACAGGAGCTCCACCAGTTCCTGTTCCACCGCCCATTCCAGCCTGCACATTTGCACCAAAAGACTTTAGTTTCTCGTCTAGACTTCGAAACTAACGTTGGTTTTTACAACTATTGAGAAATAATACAATAGTGTGAGTCCAGCAGGTTACAGATTACAATCTGACTATGGTCAAACGTTAATGCTATACGTAAAGTACGGGTCTTCCAAAGCCCTGATATTTCCATTTGCTAAATGGTAAAAAAAAGGTACGGATGTCGAGAAGGCATATTTAAGTTGAAAATCAGTTTCAAATGGCAAAAATCAACACTTACTTAAACGACTACGCGTTCAACTGTTCACTTTTAGAACATAGCAACCGGTGAATAATCATCGAGAAGTTTTTGGTGCACATTGTGGTCAATTTGGAAAACGTGGTGATACTACGTTTGGGATTTACATCAAATGACCAAAATTAGTCACTATTAACCATAAAAGAGAACAACTCGATGCTTGTGATAATATGTAATGAAACTAAATGGTAGTGCTATGCAGGGAGAAAAAATATTTTAAGAAAAGAAAATGGAAATAACATATTTGATTGGCAATAAAAAAAGAAGAAGCTTACAGTCACGAAAACCATGTCTGCTCCATAAACTGCACTCTCAATAGATTCTCTGCTTTCTCTAGCGGCATTCATTCCGATTTCTGGGTTCCCACCGGCACCAAGTCCTCTAGTCAACTCTTGACCAATCTGCAAACGGTGATCGGGAAAAATGGGCGACAGCCTCATTGCCTGGATATCAGTGTTAACAATCCAGAACTCAACCCCGTTCATCGCACTTTCTATCATACGGTTAACTGCATTCGAGCCACCGCCTCCAACACCAATAACCTTAATCTTGGCATCACTATAGTTATTCGAACTTGCCGAATCTCTCGATATCTCAGTAACATTTCCACTCGAATTATCCTGTCTTGTTTCGGTCATTGTAGAGTTCAACTCGCCTCTAAGCAGAGATATCTCCGGATGTAGATTCAGAAACGGGTCGTTGCCTTGAAATTTATTGGCACCGTGCGAGTTTGCTGAACATTTGAACTGGGGTGAAGTCGAACTGCATTTATGACTAACACTTGAAAACCCATTCCTTTCGTCGACCATTTTCAAAGGGGAAACTCTGGCCCCACCAACGGTTAATACCCCTATTGGCCTACGAGTATCTGGTGGCGTGAAATAAGGGGATGTGCACGTAGCCATTAATGCGGACTTTCAAATCCAAGCTCCTTTCAGAAACTTATCAACTATACTCGAGTGTCGAGCCTATTTTCCTCTTAACAACCTGAAATAGACAAATCCGCGACCCGATGGTAAGGATGAGCTACATTCAAACTCTACTACTGATACCAATTTAAAGCAATAAAACCCCTAATTTTGAAGTCACGTTACAAAAAAAATTGAATTACAAACAACAATACACATAATCAAGCAGATGAAAATATAAATTCAAACTCAGATTAATTAAAAAAAAAAAAAATCAGGAAAACAACATATGGTAATGCTCCTATAGTAGTAAGCAAGAAAATTGAAAAAAATGAAGAAATTAGGACTGCTTAATTGATGCATCAATATTATGAAATTAAAGCTGGAGCAATGCCGTTCACCTGCCTGCAGCAACAATGCAACAAGAAAATTGATGTATCTAAAGTTGTTCCAGAATTGGTTCGTCAGAAAAAGGAAGAGTTTTTGAGCTTCAATTTCTCAATAAAAAAATTCTCAATTCACTAGAGAGAAGCATGAGAGCGGAATGGCGGTGTCAATTTGGTTTGGGAAAAACAAAGTAGCAGAAATTTGGTTGATGAAAATTAGGTACTAATTATCTATAAAAATAAAAGAGAAAATCTGCGAGCAGCGGAGAAATATGGTTAATTAGAGGGGAAACTACAGATAAATCCCTAATCCAAAACTCAAAGCACAGATCAGTCCCTAGGTAGTTTCCCTAAGCAATTCAGTCCCTATTCACGCGTCTGACATGCAGATCAGTCCCTAATGTGAATTTTATATATTTTATTATATTCTCTCTCTTCTTTTTCACTCTCACCCTTTTCTCTCTCCTCATTTTCTCTCTCTTCATTTTCTCTCTCTTCATCTTCTCTTTCTTTCTTCTCTTTCTTCATTTCTATCTGCTCTCTTTCTTCTCTATTTCTTCTCTCTTTCTCTCCTCTGGTTTCCTCTTTTTCCAAAGAAAATATCATTGTAAAACCCACCCACCCCACAATGGCTACAAATGATGTATCTAATGATGTACCCACTGTGATTCTTGGAAGTTGTCGATATAAGCATCTGATAATGAAGATGAGTGTGGTCGACATTGTCGTGATCCGCAAAGATGAAGCTAATTCGCGTGGAAAGAGGGTTCGCACCGATGGCTGGTAGGTCTCCATATTTTTCTGTACTGCTGAAATGCATTTCTTTATGGTCGTTAATTATTGTGATACATAGTATAAAATATGGCACGTAATAGTATCATGCTAATATAAATATGGTATGGACGTATGGTACTTACAGTACGTAATCGTTGTTCGTATAGTATGCGTGATTGGTAAATTTGGTACTGTTGGTGGGAAAACATAGTATCATATAATGGGGAAGATAATACGTAACCTTCATCTGAATAGTATGGGTGATAGGTAAATTTGGTACTGTTCGTGGGAAAACATAGTATAATATAATGGGGAAGACAGTACGTAACCATTATTCGGATACGTACAAGCAGGTATATCAATTCACGATTAACCCAATTCCCTCGTTTGATGAGGACTTTGACTTGTACGATGCGTGTAATGCTCCGCCCGATGTCTTTGTTAATGCAGCTGATTGAGAACTCGACCAGGACGTAGAAAGACAAAAAGAATTCATTCACAAGTGCAGTTCGGGTTTTACTGTTGCCCACACCATGGTTACTCCCATTGGTGTGAACCATTTGAAGTTGGGCAAACTTTTTCCAACTCAAATCGTGAAGAAAATGAAGCTACAAGTGCGTCGATGAACCAAGTCCATCGAGAAAGTGAAGTGACGAATTGCAATTCTGAAGGTGGAGTAGTTCATAGTTTGATAGTGTTGAATCTAGTAATATTTGCAGTCTACATGCTATGTAAAACCTATGTACTGTTGTTTAATTAGTGAACATAAGAGTACAATGTATAAGCTGGTAAAGTTAGGGTTATTCGTGAATATAGTACACTTTGTACACATGTGAAGTACAAGTGATTCGTGACTATAGTACGCTTTGTTCACTGATAAAGTATATGTTTGTCATTCATATAGTATTGTTACACTCTATATATTATTGTCGGGCCAATGCATCCATATGATCGCATTTGAAGACACAACTCTTCAGTTTAAGACTATTAAGAATGAATGGAGACAATGTGGGAGTTGATCAATATCGATTATGGTAACAATTGAGGAAAATATTAGTTTTACACTTGAGCATTGTAGGCTTGTATGAATATATTGTATAGTATATGAGTATCATGTATGAAATTCAACATATTTATGGGATCTTGTATTCCAAACGCAACAATAATGCTCACCTACCTTAAAATAATCATCTAAAACATAATTTATGCATCTCCCGTACTTATTGATCATTAAAGCGTCAATGAAATTGGTACAATTCAATTCATCAAAAAATATGGTACGCTTTGTTCATCAAGTAAGTACAATGAATGCACATGTGAAGTACAAGTGATTCGTGACTATAGTACGCTTTGTTCACTGATAAAGTATATGTTTGTCATTCATATAGTATTGTTACACTCTATATATTATTTCCGGGCCAATGCATCCATATGATCGCATTTTAAGACACAACTCTTCAGTTTAAGACTATTAAGAATGAATGGAGACAGTGTGGGAGTTGATCAATATCGATTATGGTAACAATTGAGGAAAATATTAGTTTTATACTTGAGCATTATAGACTTGTATGAATATATTGTATAGTATATGAGTATCATGTATGAAATTCAACATATTTATGGGATCTTGTATTCCAAACGCAACAATAATGCTCACCTACCTTAAAATAATCATCTAAAACATAATTTATGCATCTCCCGTACTTATTGATCATTAAAGCGTCAATGAAATTGGTACAATTCAATTCATCAAAAAATATGGTACGCTTTGTTCATCAAGTAAGTACAATGAATACACATGTGAAGTACAAGTGATTCGTGACTATAGTACGCTTTGTTCACTGATAAAGTATATGTTTGCCATTCATATAGTATTGTTACACTCTATATATTATTGTTGGGCCAATGCATCCATATGATCGCATTTTAAGACACAACTCTTCAGTTTAAAACTATTAAGAATGAATAGGAACAATGTGGGAGTCGATCAACATCGATTATGGTAAGTTTTTCGTGAATACACATGTGAAGTACGCTTTGTTCATCAAGTAAGTACAAGTCTAGTGTTGACAAAGTATCTTCGAATAGACTAGAAAGTATTTGTTGCTCATTTTTATGGTACGCTTATATTCTTTATACAAACTAATTAATCGCAAAATAAAGTACCATGTGTTCAAAAGGTAAGTACATTTCATCGAAACATGTAGTACAATGTATACAATGGAAAAGTACGAGTAGAGCTAATCAATAGTATTATTAGCTCTACAACAAAAGGACAGATTGTTTATGGCACAAAAAACACATTCATCTATTTGAAAAGCGATCGGTGAGCACCTGCAGCCTATTGATAGCTTACTGCAATCTTCTTTTACATCAATTCCTGCAATTACATACACATAAAACTACAATTATAACAAATACAACGTACTATAAAGTTCAACTACTAGTACTTCCAGTAATTTCGTTCAATACCATCCAAATGCACTAGCAATACCATTGTTGCATATGACACATACTACACTACAATCAAACATTATACTATTCGAATGCACTAGCAATATCACTCAACAGCACTAGCAATACTATTGTGGCATATGACTTATACTACAGAACCACCAAACATTATACTTCAAGTACCCTGTGTCAATACCATCTAAATGCACTATTAATACCATTACTGCGCATGACACATACTATAGAACCAGTACGAAAAATACAATAAGCCTCTTTCCCATATCATAAGAATAATACCCAAGAGAAAACTATTACAAAATCATGAAATTCGACAACAAATAAATGATCTTTGCAAACCCAAACAACAGAACAACAGATATTGGAACCGATTTAATGATTAGGGGAAACACCGAATAAAGTCGAGGCATAATACCCATGAGTGGATATGTTCAAAATCATGCAATTCTATAACAAATTAACCTTTTGCAAGCTCAAGCAACACCCAAATGGGTCTGTTTCCAATAAAATGAAAAAAAAAAAAAAAATCAAACCTTGTTGTTTACCATGCTTCACCATTGTCTATAAATGGGTTTGTTTATTTTTATTTTTCCTTTCGCTTTATTATTTTTCTGCGTTTTGTTGATTCTTCGTGCTTCGTAATTTCTTCGTTCTTTGTTCTTCGTTTCTTTGTTCTTCGTTTCTTCTCTGTTTCTTCTTGGTCTGAAAATGGGTATAAACTGGCAAAGAGCGTGTAATACAAACGGCGCGTTGGAAGTTGAAAAGAAGTTATGTAAAATTAATATAAATTAAAGGGTATTTTAGTATTTGCACATTTTATTAGGGACTGATCTGCATGTTAGGCGCGTGAGTAGGGACTGAATTGCTTGGGGAAACTACCTAGGGACTGATCTGTGTTTTGAGTTTTGGATTAGGGATTTATCTGTAGTTTCCCCTTAATTAGAAAGTAGAGTGATATTTTTGGAAACCCTTATCGCCCTTGGTTTTACTTGATTGGTTGCTTCTTGATTTTCTTTTTTTTTTGTTTTTCTTTTTATTTTAATTTCGATAATTATATATTAGAATTTTCAACTTTTGTTTTGTTATGAAATTCATATCAACTTTTAAGACATGGAAAATATATTATTGGGAAATACTAACATAAGACTCAAAATATCTTTCTCATCACATATATCATATGTGCCAACATACTAGGGGGCGCATATTGAACAAAATAGGTCGGAATTAGCTTTGTCGGAAAACAAATTGTATTATTTGCACTTTTCTCAATTTTCCTTTTATTTTAATTATTTGAACTATTTTCTATATTATAGTACTACTCAGTGGCGAGTCCAGGAATTCGGTACAGGAGCGGGCTTTAATTTTCGGGGTTCGGGGCCAACGCCCCCGAGATTTTTGTAGGATTTTTTTTGAAAATAGGAAAAGGAGAAACGAAAAAAAGAAAAAAGAAAAAAACAAATTATAGAGTTTTTTTTTTTTGTATTAATTTGGATTTTGGGTGGGCTAATTAATAAAATTTGGAAATTTTTTGTATTAATTTGAATTTTTGGTAGGCTAATTAAGGGGCAATTTGCTATAGGTCCTCCTATAAGAGATTATATGTGTTAAAATCCATCTAATAAACTCTAATTTCCAGCAGATTTTATTATTTGTAATTTGTCAAAAATACCCCTATCAATATATGGTAAAATAAATCCTCAAAATCAAATCCCCTATTTTTCTCCCTATTATACAGCAAATCCGAAAATTAGGATTGCAAATCTCTTGATAACGATTCTTCCCTGTGTTTTCAAAACCAAAATATCCACAAATTTTGAAGCCTTCCATAGGTTTGGGTGTCTGAGCGTTTGCAATTTACAAGGTCGTTTGCAGTTTGCCTTCATTCCCTTTTCCTTCGTTCGATTTGTTGTTTCCCAATTTGCTTTCGTGTCATTTGCTGTTTAGAAATTGTTTGTTGTTCGGTAACAACTCAGGTTGTAAAAAACACACCACCGCTACGAACGCCGTGCCACTGCCGCAGCCGCCCGCTTATGTCTCTGTAAAATGCAAATAGCAAACTAACAATTAAAACTTGCATTATTGAATTTAAAACAACAAACTACCTATGAATTCACCAAATACAAACAATAAATTGAACAAGTAAAAAAATCAGCATCATCTAATTATAAACAATAAAATGAAAATATGATATGCAATATCTAAATGCAAATAATAAAAATAAAAATACAAAGCAAAAATATCATACATATCATAAAAATGCAAAAAACAACAATAAAATTATAAAAAATATTCTATCAATGGCAAAATTGCAATTTGCAGTTTGCAACAAAATCTACTGTTTCGATTGCAATTTGCAGTTTGCAACAACAATTTGAACAAAATCTACTGTTATCGATTGCAATTTGCAGTTTGCAACAACAATTTGATTTTGTTGTTTCATTATTTTGTTTTTTGCTATTTATTGAACCAAAATCAATTAGAAATACAAACAAACATTATCAACTCACTACAGATAAATACAAAACGAGAAAAAAAAAACTCACCTTGTGCAAGCAAGGAGCGATTTATGTTTGTTGTCCGCTTTTAACTCTTTCACCGAAAAATCATCTAATAATGTAAAGCTTCAATTTTTTTTTCTTCCCTACAACATAATCCAAAAGAATTCGAATTCCAAAGGGAAAAAAAAATCGAACAGATGTAATCGAGAAAGGGTATAGAGAAAGAAAGAAGTTGATCGGAAAAAAAAAATCGAAAAGTGTTGATTGAAAAGAAAAAAAAAATCAGAAGAAAAAAGCCAGAGACACGAGACGGAGAGGAAGAGAAATATGAGAGATTATATAGGAAGAAAGATACGTAAGATTGGAGAGAGAGGGAGTGTATGAGATTTGTTTTCTTATTAATTGAGGGTGTTTATGTTCATATACTAATTGTTTTATTTTATTTATATTATTTTTTCGTGATAAAGGACCTATGCATATATTCATCTAGCAACTAGGATCTCTACCTATATAAGTCCAGAATAAGGGGTGTCTAGCCAATTTCCCCTTAATAAAATATGGAGCTTGTTTTGCATTAATTTAAATTTTGGATGGACTAGTTAATAAAATTTTGGTGGGCTAAATAGAAATATAGTATAATATATGAGGCAAATTAAAAAATGAGGGTGGGCTTCAGTCCACCCTGCCCAAGGGTGGACTCACCCCTGATACTACTACGGACTACTACTACTACTACTAAAACTAATAATAATAATAATAACTAAGTCACACAAAATATAAAATGTCAAACCACATGCTAGTGACTAGTACTACTTCTTTTATCAAAAAAAAAAAAAAAGGACTAGTACTACTTTTATTATTCTCAGCAGCTAAATGTTGAACAAACTTAAATCATTATAATTTTCAGGGTAAATAACATTTACCCCATGTAGTTTAAATTTTGTGCATATTAACCCCTTTACTTTCAATATAGTACATAACTACCTTGTATTTTAATATAAGCATTTAACACTCCTGTATTTTCAAAAATTTCTTCCTCCCTCATAATCAGCATGATTATTTACTAAGTGGAATACCATTGGGAGGTTATGTTTTAAAACAAGAATACAAGGAGATCATGTGCACAAAGTTCAAACTACATACGGTTAAGTGCTATTTACACGAATTTATAAACCAACATCCCGTCTTTCTACTTATATTATATTTAATTATTTATTGTGGTTGAATATCGGTATTTAGTGTAGACCATTTTGCCCTGACTAGTCATCTAATATGTCCTATAAGATCAACCCTCGTTACTAACTACAACTTGCAATACCAATTTGTCACATAAAAATAATAGTAAGCAGTCTTTGGCCATCAAATCTATGGGGAAAAGGTAATTAATTAAAATACTTCGTTCAAATTAAGTTTATGTATTATGCCTCATTGCATTATTTTACTAAATAATAATATTTGAAATATTTGATCGGACTCACAATGGCAGGCTAGAAGGGAAAGTGGCGGTTATTACCGGCGGTGCAAGCGGAATCGGCGAGGCCGCGGCCAAGCTATTCGCCAAGCACGGCGCCCGAGTTATTATCGCCGACATCCAAGACGAGCGCGGCACCGCCATCTGCCGGGAGTTCGCCCCTAATATCTCCTACGTCCACTGTGAAAAAACTTGTTGGTCGAAAACCTACACGCAAGTGCACGTATCGTACAAGTAATATAGTGGACAATTAAGTCCGGATATCGAACCCACAGGGAATATTTAATTATCTAATCCTAGACGCTAAACTCTACCAATTATTATCAAGCCCACCCTACACAGTCGACTTTAAAGAGAATTAACTAAAATAAATTAAAAAGCAAATTAAAACGACAAAGCAAGAAAGCAAATTAAACACGAAGATTTATCAGAGTAAACGAGCCTAGGATTTTATTCTTCCCCCTATGTGATTATTACTCCCCCAATTCCTTCAATTATGCAAGCAATTAACCCGGATTATTAACCTGAGATGCTAAAATAATCATAACCCGCTTCCGCGTGTATTACGATTCTAATACTCTAGATTCAATTACTATATTCCTATGCAATTAATTCTAGAACACATCATTAAGCACAAATCTCAATAATGGCTACCTAAGAGATTAACTATATTCCTATGTTAATACCACAAAGGTTCTTCTACCACAGTTCTAATTATTAACCCGATCTTCCGATTCATGCGATTAACAATAACATAAAAGCACATAAAGTGGCCAGTTTCATGAACTTAATAAAACAAGTAGAAGAAATAATCCGGAATTAAAACTTGCATAAAATCATAGAAAAGGGTTCATAAATCCCACATAGGGTTCCAAATAAAATCCTAGAAATAAAGACTTAGCTACTCGTAATTCTTATGATAAACAAAATAAATAATTTAAATAAGAAAAACTATGCTTGAATCTTCGTTGATCTTCTTTGCTCTTGAATTTGCGTAAAAAGATGGATCCCCAATTGTGTGCTTGGCTTGGTCTTATATAGGGTGAAGAATTTGGGGAAGAAGGCAGTTTCCTTGTGCAATTAAAATTCCTTTACTGCGCAATTTCGGAGTCTCGGACGGGGGTCTCACAATTTGCACTAAAACTGGGACGGGGGTCTCAGCTTTAAATCTTCAGAATTTTGATATTTTTACTTTTGACCCATATTTTCGCCAAAATTGCAGTTTTGACCCCATACTTTTCCAATTCTTCAATTTGTACCTAAAATACAATAAATCAACTTTTTAAGCACCAATTATCGTTAAAACACACCAAAAGCTCAAATAAAAAGATATGATAAAGTGTAAAAATATACACTTAACACACCCCCAAACTTGAATTTTTGCTTGTCCTCAAGCAAAATCTACCAACAAGCAAATAACTCAACGATAACATCTCATCACATAGATCAATGATCAACTTCACGTTTTCAGAACTTGCAATTATAATGACAATTCTTAGGCATTCGCAAGCTCAAAATTCAACAACACTTAGTCACTCACCATTACCAAAAACCACAATTCATACAATTGCTTCAAGCATCCAATATTTGCAAATTAAAGATAGAAAGAATTTATACTTACATGCATATGCTTGACTCCAAATATTCACCAAATTATTCTACTCTACTAATATCGAACATTAAGCTATTGGGATCATTGGGGCTTTGTGGCTTTCAATTGTTAGGCTATTTTGTTCGAGGTAGGAAATATGGGTATGTGTGGCTATTCTTCTTGAATTTAGGTGATTACGCCAAAATTTGAAAGATAGGCGTTTGAAACAATGAATTCACCTCTACGGACTTTAGTAAACTCGATTCTCAAAAGTTCAAAGGTCTCCACTTTTGCTTTTGAGGCAATGGATCGAGTTTTCAAAAATAATTCAACAACTAGTCCTTATTTCTCCCTTCTAGTCTCTTCTTCTTCTCTTTTTCTCTTTTTTTTTTTTTTTTTTTTTTTTTTTTTTTTTTTTTTTTTTTTTTATGTATATATATAGAAGCATAGATATTTGTCTTCTTTTTTCTTTTTTTTTTTTTTTTTTTTTTTTCGAAGAAGAAGAAGGACCTTATAAAACTTTCTGACCGATCTCCAAGGGTAATTTTCGAGAATCTCCACCAATTCTACCTCACACATTGGCTAAAAGAAAGAACACCTTTTCTCCGAAGCTCAAATCAAGGTTCTAAGGATAATTTCGATAAAAAGGTCGGCTTGAAAGGCTCAAACGGTTCAAAGAAGGCCCAAATCATATCCCAAATTACTCACTACCCAATACGTCGTATCATAAATTTCCTAAGGTGAGTCTTAAAACCGAACATAGCATGATCTAGCACAAATTAATTCCAAATTTAAAATACAAAACATTCAACCAAAGCAATGCACAAAGTGTGATTCCTAGCAATAATTCGCTTCTAAGTCCCGTTGAATCGAAAGCTAAACAAACATCAAATCCTTATCACATAAAACAAGCAATTTCATCATCAAACATTGATCATCTCTCATCATCATAAATCATAGATGCATTCGACTCAAGCAATTTTTTTTTTTTTTTTTTTTTTTTTTTTATATTCCGGAAAAACGAGAAAAACAATAAAAACGAATAAAACCTAATGCATGCAAACTAAAACAAATAAGCACAACACCCCCAAACTTAAAATTTTCGTTGCCCTCAACGAAATTAGCACAAAGTTCAAGGATAGAAAACACCTGATTTAGTCGGAGTCGATGTGATCGGGGTGTTCCTCCCTAGCTCTCTCATGCTTCTCATCATCGGAAAGCTCTCTCGCTCCATCTTCATTTGGAATCGTCGATCGGCACGGGAGCTTGAGGCTTCGGGGTCGTCTCGGGCTTGAGGAGCGGCTTTGGAAGAGGAATCGTCGTTTTGGTGGCACTTTTCTTGCCTTTTCCTTTGCCTTTAGAAGATGAAGCTTCACTCGTGCGGCTTCTTTTGTTGGACAAGAAAGTTGGGAGAGAGATTGGAATAGATTCGGTAAGAATTGGTTGACAATCGAACACAAAATTTGGTTGGAGCAAATTATCGAACACCTTGTGGGCGTGCCTTGAAAGAGTAGATTTTGGAGAATTTGGTTTGATACTCTAGCTTCCTTTTGTGTGTGAGAGTTGGAGAGAAGGAAAGAGGAGGGTTTAGGAAATAATGGGGGAGAAAATCTGATTTTTAAACATTTAAAACGCCCCAACTAGGTTCGGACGGCCGTCCCGGTTTTTGTGCTAAATTTCGGACGGCCGTCCGAAATTTTTTCTCCTTACTGGTTGTGGGACGGGGGTCCCACATTTACACCTATTTGTGGGACGGCCGTCCCACAGGCAGTGGTGAAAAATTTTTTTTTTTTTTTTTTTTTTTTTTCGGACGGCCGACTCGACCCTCGATCACGTTTTCGACCCTGAAAAGTAAAATTCAAATAGTGAATTAGAATGCATGCTTATGACAATAAAAAAAAAAAAAAAAAAAACGAAACGAAAAAATTAACGAAAACTACGAAAAACAATAAAGCTCGGGTTGCCTCCCGAGAAGCGCTAAATTTTAAGTCTTCAGCCGGACTTTGCTTCTTGAAATTGTTATGTCCAATCCAAAGCCTTGTAGATTGCGCATCCATCCATGAGCTTTGTCACTTCAATTGCAACCGATACAGGGATAGGATTGCAATATGTTAGGGTCCACCTTAGCTTGTAGTCTTTCTTAGTTGTAATCAATCGGTACGAAGCCAAGTAGGGATCTTCATCACCCGCTCCCTTAAATCGGTAAACAAAAACCTCACGTCCGCGTATAACCTCCACTTCAAACACATTCGCCTTCTTATCAACCTCTATTGATGCCTTCAAAGCCACGTCAGGAATAATAATAAGATCATCAATTTGAATATTTGCATTAACCACATCCATCTCCTTCTTCTCTTGTTCCGAGACATCTTTGGAGTTGAGCTCGATTTCATTGTCTGATTCATCATCTTCAAGTGTCTTCGTAATTTCTTTTTCCCTCTCATCGACACTATTTTCTAGGTCTAAAGGATTTTTCTCATCACAAGTTTCAGACGAATTTTCTTTGTTGCAACCATTCTCGATATTGTCTGAAATATTTTCAAGAGACCTCTTGAGCTTCATCTCTTCCAACATTATTTCAAGTCTTCGGATAGATGCTTGAGTGGATTTCATAAAATCTTCAAGGATGGATTTCCTATAACACTCCTCAATAGTGGGTTCTCGTGGCTTTGCATAATAGGTTTGAAAATCATCAAATTGCGGCTCACGATGTTGAAAATTGTGGAAATCTTGGCTTGAATTGCTCTGCTCGTACGTGTTGGTGTATGTGTTGCAGTAACCTCTGTTGGTATTATCTATGAAATTATTCGCCTTCGGTGCATACCAACATTGGTTAGCGTAATGTTCTCCACCACATATTGAACAAAGCAACGGCATATTATAGGTATTTTGGAGGTATTCGCCAGACGGAAGCCATTCATATCCCGTTTGAGTTGCGCGAAAATTGTAACCTGACATGTAACCAAAGAAAAAAAAAAATATATTAAAACGAAAAAATAAAAAAAATAATTTGGGTGAATCGTGAAAATTGTTCAAATTTAGAGCTAGAATAAAATAAATAATTAAAATATTCCCCGGCAACGGCGCCAAAAACTTGTTGGTCGAAAACCTACACGCAAGTGCACGTATCGTACAAGTAATATAGTGGACAATTAAGTCCGGATATCGAACCCACAGGGAATATTTAATTATCTAATCCTAGACGCTAAACTCTACCAATTATTATCAAGCCCACCCTACACAGTCGACTTTAAAGAGAATTAACTAAAATAAATTAAAAAGCAAATTAAAACGACAAAGCAAGAAAGCAAATTAAACACGAAGATTTATCAGAGTAAACGAGCCTAGGATTTTATTCTTCCCCCTATGTGATTATTACTCCCCCAATTCCTTCAATTATGCAAGCAATTAACCCGGATTATTAACCTGAGATGCTAAAATAATCATAACCCGCTTCCGCGTGTATTACGATTCTAATACTCTAGATTCAATTACTATATTCCTATGCAATTAATTCTAGAACACATCATTAAGCACAAATCTCAATAATGGCTACCTAAGAGATTAACTATATTCCTATGTTAATACCACAAAGGTTCTTCTACCACAGTTCTAATTATTAACCCGATCTTCCGATTCATGCGATTAACAATAACATAAAAGCACATAAAGTGGCCAGTTTCATGAACTTAATAAAACAAGTAGAAGAAATAATCCGGAATTAAAACTTGCATAAAATCATAGAAAAGGGTTCATAAATCCCACATAGGGTTCCAAATAAAATCCTAGAAATAAAGACTTAGCTACTCGTAATTCTTATGATAAACAAAATAAATAATTTAAATAAGAAAAACTATGCTTGAATCTTCGTTGATCTTCTTTGCTCTTGAATTTGCGTAAAAAGATGGATCCCCAATTGTGTGCTTGGCTTGGTCTTATATAGGGTGAAGAATTTGGGGAAGAAGGCAGTTTCCTTGTGCAATTAAAATTCCTTTACTGCGCAATTTCGGAGTCTCGGACGGGGGTCTCACAATTTGCACTAAAACTGGGACGGGGGTCTCAGCTTTAAATCTTCAGAATTTTGATATTTTTACTTTTGACCCATATTTTCGCCAAAATTGCAGTTTTGACCCCATACTTTTCCAATTCTTCAATTTGTACCTAAAATACAATAAATCAACTTTTTAAGCACCAATTATCGTTAAAACACACCAAAAGCTCAAATAAAAAGATATGATAAAGTGTAAAAATATACACTTAACAACGTCACCGAGGAATCCGACGTGGCGAGCGCCGTCGATTTCGCGGTCGCCAAGCACGGGAAACTCGACATCATGTACAACAACGCCGGGATCACCGTCCCGATGCGGCACGCCTCCGTCCTGGACTCGGAGAAGAGCCACTTCGAGGAGGTGTACGCCGTCAACGTGTTCGGCGCGTTCCTCGGAGCCAAGCACGCGGCGCGCGTGATGATCCAGGCGAAGAGCGGGAGCATCATCTTCACCTCGAGCGCCTCCGCCCTAACCGCCGTCGAGTTCCCGATCTCGTACGCCTCCTCCAAGTACGCCGTGATCGGGCTCACGAATCAGCTGTGCCTTGAGCTCGGGAAGCACGGGATCCGCGTCAATTGCGTCTCCCCATTCCTGATCCCCACCCCTATGCTCGGAGGCGCAATGGGGGCGGCGGCGGACGAGAAGGCGGCGGCGGAGTGGGTGGCTGCGGCGGCGAATCTGAAAGGGGCGGTGGCTGAAACGGATGACGTGGCAGAGGCGGCGGTTTATCTGGGGAGCGATGAGTCGAAGTATGTGAGTGGAATGAACATGGTGGTGGATGGGGGTTACAGTAAGGTTAATCCAATGATCACCATGGCCATGAGAGGGGTTCGCTTCTGAGACCGTTTATACAAATCAGGATTCAGAATAAATATTTCCTTCAATAAAATTAAAAAGTTCAGAATAAATACAACTTATTTCTGACTGTAAACATATCAATAATGTTTGAGCATTGGAATAATATGATCACACCGAATATTAATATATATCAAAAACACCTACGCAATTATTGATTTACAAATTTACTAGTACTTCACCTCATCACCTGTCATATTTATCATGCAAGTAAAATATTTGATTAGAAAAATATGCCTTGAAATAGTGAGATATATAGAAAGTTGATATTTTTCGAGTCAAATTTGGTTAGCTCAATCTCAAGTCGAGTTGAGCCCGTCGAGCTCGAGCTCAACCCATTTACATTTTATTTTATTTTATTTCTAAATTTTACATAATATTAATTTTAGTTTTTATTATGGATTATTTATATGAAAAAAAAAAGTTATATAATAAAACATAAATATGTAATATATAACAACTAAAGATTAGCTCGAGCTTTTTTCGGGCCAGCTCATGAGCCGGTTCGGCTTATTTACACCCCTAGTCTGAACCATGTATTGTATGTAATGCTCATCTTTTATTGTCATGTAACCACCAAATGATCCAAAACAGCTTCTCTGAATTTGAGTCAACATTAACAACCGTTAAAAATTTAACTCCATAGTTTTCCAAGTGTTTTTACATTTTTGTTCAGCCATATTATCTCTCCAACTTTTTTTCCCTCGTCATTTTCTTCCTTCTTCACTGTCCATTTTCTTTCTTTCCACAAAAGAGTTCATCAAACACATCATCATTGTTCCTCTTCTCTCTGGTATGACTGACCCATGTATTTGCATATAATGATTGACCAAAATCGAAGGCCCTGATTTTTTTTTGATTTTTCGGAGGCCTAAGGCAAGGGTCTTGCTCGCCTTGGCTTGAGTCCGCTCTGAATCTCGGTCAGCCGTCGTTCTTGCAACACCAGCAGGGGTTTCGCGACGATCAATTTAGAATAGAGATTTTGTATGTATATTATGTATTTTAGTAAAAAAAAAATCACAGAGTAAAAAGTTTAAGTGAACCCCCTATTTATAAATGTGTTATTTCTTTGGACGCATGCTTCATTTGGGGTTTTGACCTAATTACCTTCTCATTTCGGCCTACCGCATTTAATGGGCTTTTAGGTTAAACAAGCCTCAGCTCACCCCGACCCGAAGTCATACCACAACGCCTTATGACTTACTCATCATGCAACGTTAGAGTCAAATGAGTTTTCTCCTTGCTAGGATTTCGTATGTCCTTTTAACAAAACTCAGCTCGGCTTCTGTCTTTGGACTGCCCTACTTGGGCTTTATGTGCAATTGCTTTTATTCATTTGGGCGAGGCCCATATTGGCGACGTAGTCCATGTCACAATCCAAGCTTATACTTTTTGATTTAGTTATTCATTTCAATAAAATAGAAAGCTTGAAGGCATTAGAAATTAAAATACAAATTAAATTATGCTTGAGGGGTAAGTGTTACAAATAATACTTTTGGGGTAAGTGTTACATGTGGTATACATTAGGGGTGTAAAATGTATTTAATCCTAAAAGAATTGAGGAAAAATAATTTAAAGGGTAAATTACACCAATACCCCTGAGGTATTCTTAAATAACTTTGAGGTCCCTGTGGTACCGATAATTATACTCACCTCCTTGAAACGTAGTTATAAACTCTAATGGGATAATGCATTGGATACGTTATTACAATAGAGTTTCTAATGGACTATTGGTTTCAGGAAGTGGTGGGGACAACAAAGAGTTATGGGTGATTTAAGAAATATTAGCGGAGCCATATCAACCAATTACTCCCCATAACTCTATGTTATCTCCACCACTAGCTAAAAGTAATAGTTCATTAGAACCCTATCGGAATAATCTATCCAATGCATTATCCCGTTAGAGCTTCTAACTACGTTTCAGGGGGTGACTGTAATTATCGATACAATAGGGACCTTAAAATTATTTAAGCATATCTCAGGGGTATGGGTGTAATTTACACTAATTTAAAACAAGAAGAGCTCAAGTAGCTTAATCAAAAGGATATAAATACAGCTGTATTTTAAATCACCATTTGCGAAATTTAGTTTGTATACAAACGTTCACCACCATATCGTGTCATCGCCTGCCGCGGAGACTTCCTTCTCTTAGCGAGCGGCCGTGCTGAGCAATTCCGTCGCCTTCCGCCGCAAAATTCGTAAGATTCCAACACCGATTCATTCACTGTGGTTCGAATTGCATTTGCCCTAATTTTGAGTATTTCTTTAATTATTTGACCGTAGGTGTTAATTATCGTCTGGAGTGAAACTCATACAATTTTGGGTGGGTCTTTAATTTCAAATGAATAAAATGTTTGTTTTTTTTTTCTTCTTTTTTTCTCGTAAAATCAAACTAAGTTAAACAAGGATTATGAATCTCTGAACTGCATTCTTTAATTTCTGGTATCAGTATCTTAACAATAGAATGCGTAATAGCTAACAATTTCCATTCCATTTGCCTCTTATCCTAATTTTTGTCGAGACGGAATTTACGAGAATCAAATTGAATCTAGGTAGAAACACTCGGATCTAACGAATAAGAAGATGATCAAGTCGAGTTTAGACCATTACTTTTTTCGATAAAGAGAAAAGGAATATCCCAGCATTGTGTGGTGTTTGAGTATCACAATTCACACATCGATAAAATTTCAAGAAAGATGGTTTCTGTAATAAGAGATTCTATAACAGAAGAAAATGACGATTCCACGGTTTTGATAACACCAAGGTTCAAATGTACAGATACTTAATCCCACTTCCGAAAATCTGGCTCATGAGTTCAAAGTGCGGTTCTCCATTGTAACGACCATTCTTGAAATGGCTCTGGCAAAAGAAGAAAAAAAAAGCACAGTGTACTTAGGTTAATAGGATATTCAGATTCCAGAAATTATTTAGTGAAATAAACAGCAAGAATGATTAATCGTTTACCTTGCATTTTTCCGTAAGCACTTTCTGATTGCCGTAAAGAAGATTATGCTCCTTGTTCCAGTGTACTCCCTCGTGGCTCAGGATGTCAGAGAAATCTTGGTATCGTTTCCTAAGGTGCTTGAATCTCGACTTGAGAAAACGGTCTGAATAAAACGGACCGAATGCTACACGGAACTTTCGGAACACATAGTTCTGGCTTTCTTCTCTGAAAGTCGAACCAGGTACGTAATGCTTTTCGATCTCCTCTGCCATTATTTTTAGGAAGTGGAACTCGCCTGGTTCTACATATGGAGGCGGCATATTGGCCATCTGTATACGGTAGTTTGTAAGATAAGTATAACTATATATATATATAGCACCTAAAAGAAATAGAGTTCATCGTGTCATAGTATCACATAGAACATAGTTTTCTTGAGATAGACTGCTTTTAAAGAAGATAGTGTCCGTATTTTCGGTTTTCTCTTTCCGCCTAATATTGTTTTTGATTTTTTAAAGCCTAGTTTGTTTTGAGGAGTTCAGTCATGATTTAAACTTGATATGGACAAATTACGGCCACCCCTGAGGTATGGCCAAATTACAAAAAAAACCCTCTTGTTTGGGTAATTACAGCCACCCACCATTTTAAATATTTTTACATAAAATTTATGTAATTCAGTTATTTACCGAACCAAACCAAATCATATATTCAGTTCGGTAAACGGTGGCGTACCGAAATTTCGGTTCGGTTTTGCCGATTTAACATCCCTAAATTTACTTCTGGAGGGGTATTTTTGTAAGATAATACATAGTTGAGGGGTGCTGTAATTACCCAACCAGGAGGAGGTTTTCGTAATTTGACCATAACTCAGTGGGTGGCCGTAATTTGCCCAAACTGATATATGTTCCTCTTTTTCGTAAGATCTGAAAACGCCTAAAGCCCTGGTTAAGTATTAGGAGAAATCGACAACGATGGTAAAAACTGGCAGAAACAGCAAGTTTGAGGTTTTTACGATTGCTGTTTTAAGCAAACATATGCTACTTTTGATGTCCGAGTCCACATAAATGAGCTTTTGGTTAGAAAAAGAATGTTAATCGGACTTAAATACACTAAACAATTATAGGAAATGTCAATGAATCCAATCAACAAATCGATACGTAACAAATGCAAAAGCTGAATGATACGATACATAAACATTGTTGCTACAAGAATAGAATTAGGTACCTTAATACTAGTGTTATAACTTATATGTTCGTCACACTCTCTTTTTGACAAATTAAGACCTTTTATTCACAAATGTCGAAATTGGTTAAACGATAGACAAACCATCTATGTGTTTTGATGTAGATTTATCTTTAGAGTTAATTAGAAAAACGTATAAATAAATTGGGTACATATAAATGTGGAAATAAAATCTAATTGCCGAGAACAAAAGATTGAGATTTAACCTGAATGATTGCGGACTCCAACTCTAGAAAATCGAGAAAGAAGTATATCAGTTACTAACCTTGTTAAACGGAAGACTCTTTGCTAGTTGAATTGAATTACTGAAAGACGGTCTCTGAGAAATGGTAAAATGGTTAATGAAATGAGCAGAGATATGAGGGAACACACAATTGAGTTCTCCGCCTTCTTTTTACCGATTTCTCGAAGGTCTTTGTTTTTTTTTTCTTTTTCCGGGTTTTCGGCACGTTTTTAGTCAGTTACTCTCTTTTTTGTACTTTACGTCTTGCTTTCTGGCGCAATAAAGGCAGTAAGTGGGATTACACGAATTTCAGCCTAATTTGAAAACGAGTAAATTTTTCGACGCTCCTTTCTTAGAAAATACTTGTAGTTTAAATTCTTGTAATCATCGAAAAAATATGTTAATTTAGTACGCAATCTTTGTTTTTTATTTAAAGTAAGGCGTTGTGGTTATTTTTCAATAATCATTAAATTTTTTAGCATTTACTCATTCTGAATTATTTCTTAATATTGGTAGCTATTAGTTACACTTTTATATCTTTTGAGGACAGACAATCGAGGATTTTCATCTTACGATGAGTTCCATTTGAAGCAAAACGGTACGAAATAATTCTTATAAACATGAAAGTAAATTGTTGAGCTATTAGCAGACTATGAAAAATCAATCATTTTGCAGCTGTTGATATAGTCCAGTGTGTTGTGACTTGTGACTGTTGATAAAATGTTGTGGCGGGAGTTTTCTTTGTTTTATTTTTGATTTTTTTGGTTTTTTTTTATGTCGATTTTTTTAAAAGACAATATTAACGATAAATTAGTCTATGGTGCGTGTGCCTAAATGCCTAAATCAGTTGGTGGCTTAGGTTTTTGAGTTCTTCATGCTTTTAACTCGGCCATATTACCCAAACAAGCATGAAGCATTCTCAGACGATGTGGATTTGGATTCGGTCCGATTCACATGAATCCGCAAATCGACACTTACAAAAAATAAGTTTTTTTCGAAAGCGGAAAACTAATTTCAATTTCATTATGAAAGAGTTTGGAAGAGTTGAAAACCGGAATGTAAAAATATGTTCTTGTTGAATGACCATCTCAACCAAAAGCTTAAGCTATTAGTTAAATTTATCATTTAATATTAATATCTCCAATACGCCCCCTCAAGTGTAGTCAAATTACATCTGAAGCCTTGTACTTGAAATATTTGAAAAGAATGTCGGTGGGATTCGAATGCAGAACCTTTTTCATTTGGCATGGCGTTAATACCATTGACAACTTCGATATGAATAACTCCTTCATATCCACAATTGGATCGTCATGAATAACCAACCATCTCAACAAAAAATCTTAAGCCGTTAGTTAAATTTATCATTTAATATTAATATCTCAAATAGTTCCAAAGCCGGATAGTTTCGGATTGAAATTCGGTGAATTTCAAAATTTCCATTTTTTAGTCACCTATAATTTATAAGAAAAAAACAGAACTTGAAATATCTTCCAAAATTAAAATCAAAATGAAAATAAAAAATCTAATATATATTCCAAAATTGTTAAAAAAAAATCGAAAAATTTGGAAATCGGACTTTGTGAATGGAACATATTGTTAAAAAATCTGAAATATTCGATACTCTGTCTCTCTCTCTCTCTCTCTCTAAATATAATAATAATTAATATATATGTATAAATACAGGACCCGGCGATGCCGTATGATTGGCCTTTAATGTACAAAAAATAATACAATCATTAAAAATACAGACCTAATTTTCGTGGGTGTATTGTATTCCCCAGTTTTGTTTGTGCGCATAATCAGCTTCAACTTTTCCCCACCTTCCAGCCAATCAGATTCCACACCGAAACCCCCTTTTGCTCAATCCAATTCTATACATTCGATTCAATTCTTCCGATCGATCTTTTCTTACATTCCTCTCTCAATATGGGCTGTCTCTCTCTATTACCGTCGGAATCTTCAGGTAAGGAAGGACCCACGTTTTTTAATTCTATCAATTTTCTTGATTTTAAAAGATATGACGTCATCCGTATGTTTATGTATTTTCTTGGGCAAATGATTTTTTCAGGTGGGCATTTGGGGTAGACTGAATTTGTTTGGAAAATAATTGATTGGAAAATATCAGAATTTTATTTCTGGGATTTGATCAAGTTGTCACATTTTCAAGTTGGATGGTTGAGCATAAATAAGTTGGTGAAATCCGAGATTTCTGAAAGATTCATTCGATGGATTTGGGTTATTCACATTCGAAACTCGAGAATTCTTGAATATCCTATTCTATTGATTCGGCATGGAATCTCTTCCGGTTGAGGTTGTCGGGAACATACTGTCCCGCCTCGGTGCCGCCCGAGACGTTGTGATAGCATCCGCAACTTGCCGGAAATGGCAAAACGCTTGGAGGAAACATCTCCACACTCTCACTTTCAATTCCAACGATTGGCCTTTGTACCACGAACTCTCCACTAGCAGACTCGAGATACTCATCACCGAAACAATATTCCAAACCAAAGGGCTGCAATGCCTTTCGATAATTATGGATGACGTGGACGAATTTTCTGCTGCTCCGGTTATCGCTTGGCTCATGTACACTCGAGAAACCTTACGCCAGCTTCACTACAATGTGAGGACAACCCCTAATATCAACATGCTCGAGAAGTGCGGTCGTCAAAAGCTCGAAGTCTTGGCCTTGTCTCACAATACAGTTACGGGGGTTGAGCCGTGTTATCAGAAATTCCCACGCCTAAGATCTCTTTCTTTGAGTTACGTGAGTATATCAGCTTTGGATCTGAGCCTTCTTCTTACAGCATGTCCGAAAATCGAAACTTTGAACCTAGTCAGTCTAGATATTGTCATGTCCGATCCACAGGCAATGATGGATTTGAGTAGTAACTCGTTGAAGGATATTTACGTCGAAGCGATTAGCTTGGATAAGTTCATACTCGAGGCTGATAGCCTCGAGAAGTTGCACTTGAAAGACTGCACGCTCGAAGTTTTCGAGCTTGTCGGAAAAGGGATGTTGAGATTCCTGAAGATCGACGACGTCAGCGTCATCCATCTCGATATCGGCGAGAGTGCTGAGAATCTCGAAATTGTCGATGTCAGCAATTTCACGATCATGTGGGCGAAGTTCCACCATATGATCTCACGGTCGTCGAAGTTGAAAAAGCTTAGGCTTTGGGGTGTTGTGTTCGACGACGAGGATGAATTTGTTTACATAGAGACAATTGCTTCGTGCTTTCCTTTACTGAGCCATCTCTCTTTGAATTACGATTTGAGAGAGGCGGCACTTCAGTACGGGTTACAGGGTTCGTTTGTCTTGGAGAATGTGATTGTCTTGGAACTAGGATGGACGGTGATTAGTGACTTTTTTTCGATGTGGGTTTCGGGAATCTTGGAAAGGTGTCCTCGTTTAAGGAAGTTGGTCATACATGGGGTTGTGTCCGAGACGAAAACTCACGAAGAATGTCAGACGTTGGCCAATTTCACTTCGTCCATTGTGAGACTTATGAGGAAGTACCTGCACGTGGAGGTTCAATTTGAATACGAATAGATATATTACTTGCGCTGGCGCATTTGAAGCTTGTACTCGGATACGAGGTACAGAAGCAGGCGGAGATGGTTATTGGTCAGCGGTGATTCTTGATTTTTCTCAGGCAATTTTTGAACTTTAGTGCAGTTGTGGGTTACCGATATTCTTTCCGTGTAAGTTTAGGTTTTGTTTGACTGTTGTGGTTGTTTACTCGTTTTGTTATAATTCTTGAAAAGGAAGAATCTTTGTTTTCTCTTTGCCTTGTCAAGAACTTTCTCGTATCACATATTTTTGCTTCTTTTCTAATATCTATCTATACACACACACACACACACACACACACACACACACACACACACACACACACTCTCATATATGTTGTTCAAATGATACGACGGTCGAGCATCATTTATTATTAGAACAAAGGGTGCTTTGTGTTAGAAAACCATCGACTGCAGAGGTGAAACAGTATCTAAGTTGGGTGAGACTGTTAGGCGAAATTAGTTTGGTGGGACTTCTAGTTAAACAATGTCTACATTAAATAGATCCTAGTTCGGTGCACTATCGATAAAATAAGGTGGTTATAACTTCAAACTGTCTGGCGAAATTAGTGGATAAGACTTGTAGCTAACTTGATTGGTTTCCAAACACATTGAGCAGATCTTCCTAAACCTAATTCAGATTGTTGACGAGTTACAGATTATAGAATTTGAAAGGGCATTTATGTAATTTTCAGAAAATGCTTGTTACTAATAATTATTATTTACCGAGATAGTATTTGTTGGATAGAAAATGAACTGGACAAGAAATATAGGATGATTTTATTGCTTCGGTACTGTTTTTGTTAACTGGCTTCCGGCTTCCGGCTGAGTATCCAATATTATTTTTTCTTATCAATCTTATTCTATTAACCAAGATTGTGGATAAATCTTATGTAGCATGGATATCCTTTTAATGCTTTGCCTTGGATAGAAGCATTTGGATACATATGATCTGGCCCGTAGAACGAAGCTTACCCATAGACGATTCATATGTCAGAAAACGTGCATTTTTACCTATCAAGAAAACCTTAATTCGACCTTGTAGTTTTTGCATTAAAAAAATGTCTCTTCCGGAAGTTTGGGAAGCTTGGAGCTGAAGTTTGCGAAGGTCGATGATGTTTTTTTCTCCCCTGCACGCTGTTAGGTACGTCTCTACACTTTCTGCTGAGATGAAAAGAGGTTAATAGTCAATTACTGCTTGAAAGTTTGAATTAGTACCAACTGCGGCGCATTTTTTTGCCTGTTTATGAGGATGAATCGGTCATACTTTATTGTGCTTATGCAACTGTAAAGCCGAGTTTTCGTGTTTTTTTTTCTTTATTGCCAAGTGATTATTACTTGAATATATATAAACGACACTTACTTGAGATGACTCTTGTACTACTAAGTCTCTGTTCGTTCGAAAATATTCATAACAGATGTGTTTTTAGATAGTGACTGCATTTTTATGTGTTGACATCACCACTTGAATAGATAACAAGTTCTCACACCCTGTCGTTTGAGGCACGAAGCACTCTAATTCGTCAATCGTGTCTCCGTTTTTTTTTTTTTTTTTGGGTACCATAGAAAACAAGTGGTCTATTTAAATGGTGTTGACATTTTGCAGCCAGCATTTGTATATATATAGAGTGATTGTGCTTTTTAGTTAGCATGGACTAAAAATAAAAAAATAAATAAATAAAGTAATTCAAGTTAATGTACTATAGTTCTTCCAATCATATATGTATATATATTTTGGGCAAATTACAGCCACCTTCTGAGGTAAGATCAAATTACGAAAAAATCCCTCTTGACTGGGTAATTACAACAAATCCCCATGTATTGTTTTACACGTCCACTTATACGGTGTCAAATTTATCTACTGAAGGACGGGTTTTTTTCGTAAGACAATATATAATTGAGCGAGGTGGTTGTAATTACCCAGTTATGATGGGATTTTTCGCAATTTTAACATTATCTCAAAGGGGTGGCCGTAATTTGCCTTTTTTTTTTTTTTTTTTTAATTTCTGCATGAAAACAATGAATGTATGACGAGGGCAAACAGAAGAATTATTATCTTTGCTTTTTATTTGTGATAACAATCTAGGAACATTAGATTATTAGGGTGGAGTATATACTAATTACAACAAAATTGGACGATGTCACCATCAGAAATCGAAAGTTCATATAATCATGATATTTTCTGATTTAAATAGTCCTTTAAAATAAGTGAAAAGTATTATTTATTTTTTATTTTATTTTTTCATTAAACAAAAGAATTTGCCGGCAGCAACAATAGATGTCCATCGGGTAAACTCCGTTGTCTTTAGTATTTCGTAACTCACGAGAAATGTAAACTACACTAGCCAAATTCCGTACGTACTAAAAGATTGTTAAATTGTCCATACATTGCCTTTTGAGTGCTCCATGGTGCAACGGCAATTAAAAAATATTAAAAATGTAAATTTGTATGTAATTGAAAATAGAAAATTTGTGAAGACAAAGCTACACGAAACTGACTGAATAATATTTAAATGAGGTGAGGAAGATTTCATATTCCCACAAGATATCGTGCGGCGAAAGAAAACAATAACTATTTAAAATTGACCAATTCTTAGATTGCCAAATCTGATTTGATAGCGAACTGTTAAAAATTTGAAAAGACAAGTAATTATTGTTTCATAAAACTTGGGGATCAAATTTGTTTACACTCTACTCGATTGAATTTTGGAATCCAATTCCAATTCGAAAATATTCGAATTTAGAATTGTACTTTTTTATTTTTATTTTCGATTGTTTTTGGATTTATTTGGAACGGAGTTGGAGTTGTATATAAAATACCGGAAATTCTGATCTTCGGTCTAATTTTAGTTCAGAATATTTCGATTGTTCTTCTACATATATAATATAATTTTGTGATATATTTTGTAATTCCATAATATATGCTTATGTTTCATTTTATATGAAAAATGTATCCGAAGGGTTAAGTAAATTAAAACTTTAGAAAAAATTAATTGTTATTAGAAACTCTTAGTTGCATTTTTTTTCTTATAAGAAAATCTTTGTTTCTATTGTTGTTCCTACATGTGTTTTTAGATTTCCATCGTATTTTCCAGCAAAAATTCAGAAAAGATAGAAAAAATATTATGAAAATTCTCATTATATCCGAATTTGAAACAAGAGAGTACCAAAATTCCGCGATTTCCAGGCCTTCCGAAATCATAATGAACTTTTTGCATTTCGGTTTTTTTGGAATAAAAATTAGAATCCATTTTCTACTTCAAAAAGAATTAGAAATCCTTCGAAACAAAAATTTCCGATTCGTTCGTTCCGATTTCCACCCCTAATCAAAGTGTATATATATTAAATTATATTAATTTGGATCTGTGTTTCTGTACATAAAAGATGATAATATATTATATAAAAGGTATATCATAAACTAAACTTATTCGGTTTCTCGAGCAGCCTCAACTTTCTAATAGTTTATAGTGATTTTTCTTTTTCTTTTTCTTTTTTTTTTTTGTGATAACAAATAGGTTAATACAACACACAAATTGATACAATTAAGTAATCGATAAAGACTAGACAATGCTGATGATAGTGTTGATCGTGACTGAAATTTTGAAATCACATGGAAACAAAGCCAATTAAAGAGCCGTCCATCGGATATATCGAATCGAAAAAAAGAACCGTTGGCAAAATTCCAAATTTTTTTGGACGTGAAAAATCAATTCCAATTCAGTTAAAAATAATCATAAATAGGATCAAAATTTTTTATAGTCACAACATATAAAATGTACAATAATATTTATATTGTTAGTGTAAACTTTCGAAAATCGAATCGAAAATCTCATATATATTCCAATTTCGAAGAAAAAAATAAAAATCAGGTGCTTGGAATTTAAAATGAAAAATATTATTTCAAAATTGAATCGAAATTGGCGAAAATCAAAAGTGTTGTCCCAATTTTCGGACCCTAGTAGGGACTAAAAAAATTGACCATGTCTGCCATCTACCATTCCAATTGATTTAAGATTAAACAATGTCACAACTTGTCACACTAGTGTTCAAATCTCACAAGTAATAAAAATACTAAAAATATGTATATATGTATATATAGTAATAGAAATACTTTAGACTTACATTTTCTTTGCCACCACCATTTTTATAATACAAACACCTTTATCCAGTGTTCATTATTTTTTTCCCATCTTCTAGAAAAGTCCACTTATACATATCCCAGCAACTTGCTTTACTTCTCATTCCCTTCAAAAAAAATACCTATAAGATAATCAATCCATCCAATCCATGATTACTAATCAATCCACCATTCCGAAACCCGAAAAACAGATCAGGAGATTTCAATCCCACCACCACCACCACCACCACAACATGGTTGAATTCGACGGGATCGGCCACCTCCCACGCGATCTCGTCATCGAGATCCTCACGCGCCTCCCCTCCAAAGACCTCTGCAGGCTGAGGTGCGTCTCGCAGTCGTGGCGGAGCCTCCTCACCCGCGACGCCGATTTCATGTCCCGCCACGTGGAGCTTTCGAAGCAGAAGCCCCTCCTCCTCGTCCGGCGGTACATCTCCGACGGGACCGGCGAGCTCAACAACAGCAAAATCACCGTCGAGCTGACCTCCATGGACCTCCGCGGCGAGGTCACCGACAAGTTCACCAGGGTCATCGACGGCGCCGTGCACGCGTTCGTCACGTGCGGCCCCCTGAGCATCCTGTGCTGTATGTTCTCCATGTACGTCTGCAACCCCAGCATCCAGCAGGTGGCGCGTGTGCCCTTCCGCTCCAACACGCGCCTCTACAACGTCGGATTCGGCTACCTCCCGGCCACGAAACAGTACAAAATCGTGCACATGTTCTGCCGCTCGCTCGTCGGGAACGGGAAAATGGGGTGCGAGATTTTCTCGTTCGGTACCCAAACCGGTGTCGGATCCGGGTCGTGGAGGACAATCGGGGACTGCCCGTTCAGCGCGTGGACCGACGAGTACCCGGTGTGCGTGAACGGAATCATCTACTGGGCGCTCTCTTCCGGGTGGAAGGACAAGTCCATTCTCTCTCTAGATTTAGAGAGAGAGGAATTCAGCAGCATTTCGTACCCAACACACGAATCGAAAAAATACAGCTTCTTGGAGTACATTGGGCTAATGGGTTCGCTCTGTGTCGTCGGTTTTTCTGCGGAAGCTTCGACTATGGATATATGGATGCTGAGGGGGAATAAGAAGAAGAAGAAGAACAACGAGAATTGGTCAGTGGAGTACAGTATTAATCTGTACCCTCTGTGTCCGAAGTTTTTGATTCCGTCAGATGATCAGGCCGACGAAATATTGGTCCATATGGAGCAAAAGGATCTTATTTGTTATAGCCTCAAGAATCGGACTTCGGAGAAAATCGAGTACTATCGGGCTATGAAGACTTACAATAAGCCGTGTTTGTATTACGATAGTCTTATTCCTATGCTTACAAATGGTGTTTGAAAACGGTTTGATCGACTTTGTGGATTTGGCGATTTGGGAGTATAGGGATTGAATAACCGGAAGTTTGTTCTTCGCTCTTTTTTCGTTTTCGATTTTTTCTTTTTTCGTTTAGTGGTAATAATTCAGGCACTTATCAGGCAGCATTGATTATCTGAAGAAGGTTTCTTCTTTTTCGTGCTTGAATGGATATGCTTCTCTTGCAGTTAACATAACAGAGAAATTTGCATCTTTTTTTTACAGTTTGATTGATGAATTGAGTTTTCTTGCTGTAAATTCGTTTTGGATAATAATCAATGTTTTCTCTTCGATTTGTTTCATTACAGAGACCTCATCTCATTTCTATGATCCCTGTATTTTTTTTAATTTTTTTTTTTGTGTCACAAGCATACAGCAGCAATGTTTAGATACGTTTTTTGAGTTATTTTCATTTTATTTTGGTGAAATATGTTTTTAGTGAATAATTGGAAAACAAAAGTACTATCTCTTTATGATTTGAAATGAGACACTTATTAGTGGCAAATTAATGTTAAAACGTGTACAGGAAACTGTATAGTAAGAGAAAAATTTGAAAATAAAGTGATATCTATTTGTTTATAGTGAAAATATATTTTTATGTAGCAGTCAAATCTTTTTTACAGTACCAGATAGCAGTTTGCTCCAAACTTGGCACAGTAAGGATGTGGCTGTCAGGATTCGATCATAGGTCTTTGCTCTAATTTACCATCCCAAAATGAGTTGAGCTACACCTATGCGGATTATTGTAATTTGTACCGGTTACAGATAAATTTTTGTTTTGAGAACTTTGTTTAGAAATCTTGACTAACACGAATTTGTTTCGAGAAGAATTAAAGTGAAACGAAAACGTAAGACAACATGACGGACTCACGACTATAAAAGTAGAAAAACAGAGCACGGAGAGTTTGAAACTCTCCTCATGTGAAATTGTTTTAATGGCAATTGCATTACCATTTCTAAGTTGTGACTAGAGCAACAAAAATGGACAGCAGGTCATTTTGGACTTTTTACATTATAGTAACATGGTACTGACGAAAATCGTCTGACACAAATGTTTCTATAAATGGCAGATACATATTACATAGTTGACTCTATTCAGTGCTATCTTTGTTTTTTCTGCCAGGAGTTTAAGATAAGATCTTAGCTGTAATCTATTTTTTTTTTTAAATCGGATTTTCTTAAAAAATTATATTCGATCTTCATTCGATAATAACGGATAAACAATCTAATCATTTGATCCTTTTTCTTACACATATCTAATATTTTGTTATTCTATTTGATCTTTTTTCTAACTCATATCTAACATTTTGTTATTCAATTTTTTTATTCTTTTGCTGATCATGCTCGAACATGTACATACTTTTACATATAGATATCTAAGACTGTGAACGAGGCGAGCTCGCATGTTTTGGAAGGTTCGAGCTCAAATTCGACTATTTAAACTAGAACTCGAGCTCGACGAGTAGAAATTTTCGGGCTCGAACTCGCATGAGTTTTGGTGAGATGGAGCTTTAAAAATAATAATATTTTTAACAACAATAATAATAATAATAATAATAATAATAATAATAATAATAATAATAATAATAATAATAATTATTATTATTATTATTATTATTATTATTATGATTATTATTATATTACTGTATAATATATAAAATAAAATAAATAATATAAAAAAATAAGAAGCTCGTGAGCTGGTGGCTGCTGTCGAACAACTGTAATCGGTTTTGAGATAAAGATAGAAATATCCGAGCTCCAGTTCGAGCTTTTGTCGAGTTGGCTCATCAAGTAGGATATGTATTCCCACACGTTCTTGTAAGAAACAAAGAAATAAAAAAGAACCACACCACCTATGTATATGTAAACTCTCCAAACATGTGATTAACCTTTAGAAAGGCATACAAACACATCAACATTATATATTCTGTACTCTTATCTATATAGCAATACAACTCTAAAATCTAATCTTTAAGCTCATATAATACATATATATTATATACTTCTGCCCCAGCTACATCTACCAAGAAGAACGAAACGAAGCGTACCGATACATTGGGCCAGTTAACTCACTTGGTTCTGTTAGTAAAACTCGACAAACTCATGTAGTATCATATTAAATCGACGGGTGAAGTTTGATTTAGTAGCTACAACTTGAACTCCTCCTCATTCCTCTTAATTTCTCCTTCGCCATTTGAGCCTTCGACTTCACCTTCGTTTCTACTTTTACTTCCTCACACAACTGCAAAAAAAAAAAAACATAAAAACTCGATACAAACACATATCCAAATACAATTTGTAATCGGGAAGAAAAAGACAGATAAGAGAGTACCTGTTGCCTCCTTTTCCTTACGAACTCAGCCTGATCAAGATAACAAAAAGTTAGGTACCATGCATTAGACTTTTTGATTTATTTAAGGCTCGTTTGGTTTCTAAAACGAGATTAGCCAAGATAAGATTAATTATCGGACTAACCAAATATCGGGTACGGCCCGATTATTTAATTAATAACGACTGATCTTCCAAACGAAAAACGAGGCCTTGGTAGGCGAAATCATATATATATATATGCATGTAGAAAGCATCAACATGATTACCATAGCTTGTTTAAGCTGCGCATTCTCTTCCTTCAATTGGTTCAACTCTGCTTCAAGTTCAACCGTGTAAGCCTGCCGCACACACACAACAAACATTCAAACGAAATTCGTACGTACAATCCAATTATCATCATCAATACGCAATACAAATTAATCTAGCAACAAAAGTTAATTAATTAATTAAACCTGCTTCCTCGCCCTAGATCGTGCAGCAGACTCCCGATTCTTGATCATCCTCCTTTGCCGCCTCTCCACCACCTTCTCCACCGGACCATCTATAATCCGCTTCCTCCCTCCACCTCTCAAATTATCCAATCCAAACTGATTCCCACTATCCACCTGTGCAAGTGTTTGATAAGATGCCACATCCACACATCCGGGCCCCACAGCCGTTATTGGCCTAGCACCGAAACTGGGCCCCACTGGATACATCGGCTGCTGAGGTGGCGGCGGTGGAGGGGCGGCGAAGGGCGGAGAAACATTCTGCCCCCTGACGACTCCCGCCCGGACCAAGAAATCCTCCAGAGTCATTTCGCCGAAGGTCGTCCGTCTCTGAGAGGAGCTGTGATTGCCTACACGTGCGTGACTCTCGCTACGGTGTGGGTGAGTGGTTTTGTGGATTTCGGACCATACTTGGTCGACGGTCTTCCGAGACAGAGGCTCCGGCACTTCGAGGGAGCCTTGCCTTGTTAAGGCGGGCCCCGCCTTCAGTGGCGTTTTCTTTTCGTGGCCTCCTTGTTGGGGAATCAACTGCTGCTGCGTCATCATCGTGTGGTTTTCTTGATTTTCTTCGGCGGTGAAAATGCTGTTGAGGAATTCGTCCATGTTCATCGAACCGAAATTCTTGCCGCTTTCGCAGAGCGTGTGCTGGAACTCGTCTAGGGTGAGGGAGTATATCGAGGAAGATTGTCTACCCAACGACGGGCTTGTGTTACTAGTGTGTTGTACTCGTTGTTCTCCTTTTGTAATAAAATCGGAATCCTTATTGATCATTTTCATCCTTTTTTTTTTTTTGTCTGAAATTAATCTACAAATTAGAAGGCAAATTAGATGAATGAATATTCACTATCTTGAATTCTTAGGGGTTAAATTAAATATCCCTAGCACAAATTAATTAAGTAGCTCATACACTCAAATTAAAGCATTTGATCTGTTTTTGTATCTATTTACATATACTTACAAAATCAAAACATTGGTACTACTACTACCCTTAATACTTAATTTGTAGCAAGAACAGGGGTCAAATATATATAAATTAAGCGGTAGGGTTATATATATATATATATATATATATATATATATATATAACTGAATTAAGATGAACTCGTAACTGAAAACATAAAAGATTAATTAATTACCGTTTTTTTCTTAATAAAAATCCGACAAGCTACCAAAATTGTCTCCACAAGCCTTCAGGAAAGCATGCATGTGTGTGAGGAGGATAGATACATGTGTATGTGTATCTATATGTAGAGAGAGAGAGAGGGAGGTAGAGAGAGAGAGAGAGAGAGAGAGCGCATCCACTTTTCCAACAGTAGCTTGTCCAGAGTGGTTTTGTTGCAGGGGTAAATAAATACTGATGTGAAGGTGGTTGATGTGTTCGGGCCCGGCAGATGAAGAATTTGGGCCAGGAATCAACTGCGGCCCATTTAAGAGAGAGAGAGAGAGAGTGTGTGCTTTTGCATGGCTGATTGACACGTGTTGGACAAGTGTCTTCACTGCAATTCTTAAGGCAGTGTCCGGAGTTCTACTAGGTTTACACGTGTCTTCTTGCATCTCTTTGTTACATAAATCGCACGTGCGGAACTGGGTTGGCTGGTCTACTGATTTCAGCTCATAACCAAGGCCAATATAATCAGGTTGCTGGATAAAACAAAAGAAGCATAATATTTATTATTTAATATAGGATAAATTACGGTCACACGTGCGGTAGTTTCTTATGTTTAGATAATTATAATTACCCCTCAATTATAATTTATTTGACACATTCACTCGTAAGTGTTAAATTTAGGGAAATCTTTTAGATTATATGAAATATTTTCCAGTTTGTACCCATAATACCCCATTCCAGTTCTACAAACAAGATGATCATAAGATGTGTCTCTTGGTTTCTAAATATCAAATTATGGAGCATCAGAAATTATATTTTTACATAAAATGAGTTTAAACTAGAGAACATTCCACAGAATTTAAAATAATCTGTTGAATTTGACACTATAAGGATGATGTGTATAAAAAAAAATTCATAGTTGAAGGATATGGTAGTAATTACCCAAACATAAAGAAGTTTTTCATAATTTAACCTTACTTCGAATGGTTGTATACCCTATATAATAACTCTGAGCCATAACCTTTTTTACTCTATATTTTATAAGCTGGGTCGTTGAACAAAGCGTGCTAATACTATAATACATACTGATATGCTAAATCTCACACCAATTTTACCAAATCATACATACAATTGAAAATTTTTCTCAATAAAATCTTATATTTTCCTTCCTCACCCTTCTTTTTTCCCTATTTTTTTCACAAAATTACACACTAAAAACGTCCATATCATTCCAAGTTCGAATTTGAGAAAAAAAATTCATGTGTTCAAACTAAAATGAAGTTGGAATTTGAGAAAAAAAAATCGAATTAATATGAATTTAAATAATTAAAAAGGCATAATGAAATTGAAAAATATTAAATAAACCTAAACTCACTTTTTAAGATTATTTACGTGAAAGATTAATGAATTTTGAGTGACTTGGAAAAAATCATCATAGAAAAAAGATAGAGAGAATATAAGTAGAGAGACATTTTTTTTTAATTTATGTGTGAGATTTAGTAAATTTTAGTGTTGGATTTAGCATGCCCCTAATACATATTACACTTTTTTTTCTTTTCTTTTTATTAATTATGAAAGAACTCACATTTCTTTTCTACATTCTTTCGTATAATAACTTGCAAAATATATGAGAGGCGTAAATTTCGCTAGACTAATCATGTGTGACTAATTCGACCTAGCTATCGTTCATAAGAGAATTCGAATTTTGATCAACTGACACAAACTCACTTACTCCAACCGCTAGATCATCCATGTTGAACTACACTTGTACATGTTGTAGTTACCAATTGCTGTACAAAAACAATATTTATATTCATTGTGTATATGTTGTTACTTGTTACATACATGTTTCATTTATTAAAAGAAAAACAAAGAGCTGGATAAACGAGTCTCCAATTAAACAAAGAAATTAATAAACTCATAAAATTGGAGCTCAATGTCAATGCTCAATCCAATTGTTGGAAAAATAATATAATAATATATCCGACCCTTGTTTATTTATTTATTTTGATTCATTTTGGCAATATCCGACTCTTATTAAGTTGGCCCAAATAGCTGTGCTTGTACACAACTTGGTCACGTGCTCAATCTATATTATTTATTTAGAATGTTATTATTTTATAAATTGGGCACATAGTTCTTTGTATTGCTGATTTTATTAATTTAAATCGCTCTTAAAAAAAATATTTATTTAAAAAAAAAAAAACAAACTCAACTAGTAAATTATTTATAAGTCTATAACTTATAAATAATTACAATCAAAATTGATCGTATCAGAATAAGCTCTTCCGGTTCGATTTTTTTTTTGGAAGTGAAAAAATAATTTCAATCAAAATTGGAATGAAAAAACTTTTTTCAAAATCGAATTTTTTTTGGATAGGAATCAGTTTGACTTCGAAATTTTCTGTTTTTTTTTTTTTTGAGTAAATTCAAGTCAATTACAATGGGAAGTAGGGAATCTAGTTAGGAAAAAAAATTGGAATTTTTGGATTATTTTCAGAACTTAAAACCGGATCAGAAATCAGGATCTCATATATATTCTAATTAGGATCCGAATAGTTTCGGAAAAATCGAAACTCGGAGTTTGGGTATTCAGATTGAAAAGTATTGTTCCAAAATTGAAAATTTTCAGATCGGAATCGACGAAAATCGAAATTACATTCCAATTTTCACCTCTAGCTCTTGCACATGACTTCCACATGCTAGGGGTTAGGAATTTAGTTTTTTTTTTTTTTTTTTTAATTCAAATATAATAATTGTTTATAATGTTTAGTAATATGCAATTAATGTTTGCCCTAAATTTGTTTTTTGAAAAATCTCATAAATAGCCCCATATTGCTTACAAAAAATTAGTCTCATTTATATATCCGGACTCCCATGTTTTGCCCTCCAATAGTTTTGTAACCTTGTTCTCATTTTAAGCTTTTTATACTTTCATACAAACAAATGTAGACATTAATCATAAACTTCAGTCACCACATTAACCACAAAACTCAACAAACAAGCATGACAAAACAATCAAACATGACAAAACAATCAAGACAGCAAACATCATCAACATGCAAGAAACGCAAACCCAAATATTTGCCGTACGTGTTTATTGAGTCTTTCCGATCATCCTTTAAAACATGCACAATGCACGTAATATTGTTGCGATTACATTACAACACGAAAATGGTTCTTTACTCTGTTTTCTTAATGAAGGATTCTTTTGTCTTTAAAAATCCCAGGGAGTACTTTTACCTATATCCTAACTATGCGGTGTCCTCATTCTAATAGATTTAGGTTCGGGGTACTCTTACTAAATAACCCGAAAAAGGGGAAAATAAAAAATAATCATTTGCAAATTTGAAACCACGAAAATGCCATGTGATCTCGAACTCATGCAATGAGGGGATTTTAATAAATTAATAAATAAAAAATCGTTAAAATTAGACACAACAATAGATAAAATTCATCCACGAAAAGAAGCTTTAAAACCGAAGAACGAGCTAAGAGGAGATACATAAACCTGGTTATAAAAGACAACTATGAAGGGCCTTCATTTCCATCAAGCTACAAGTGCTCGTATGACGGAATTGCCCTTCCATCAATTTTTTTTTTTAACCATATATCTTCTAAAGAGCTTATAAGTTATTAAATATCTTATATATAGAAAAATCACCAAACACGCCTTTTTATTTTTTTTTTATTTTTTGAGGAAATAGAAACATAATATTCATTCCATCATTTCAGAGGACACAATATATAGCCATGATTACAGTTGGTAAAGAATTCATATTACAAGGGCCATATTTTGACAGCAGTTTCATGAGCTGCCATTCCGCAGAGTATAACACATGTGTTAATGTCCTCGATGATAGTATCATAGTCAGCTCGATCCGGAGCTCGAAACCCCTTCAACGGCTGCTATTACTGAGAGGTAATCCCCTTCTAAAATGATTTTTCTATGGATATATTAACATATTATTTTAGATTAGCATTTAGTACTTTTAACTTTAATTTTTGAGTTTTAATATATTGCCATAAAAGCACTAGACAAATCATGAAAACAATATTTTTTTAATTTAGTTTTAATATAATTAAAATTAAGTACGCGATATACAAGCAAATATGAAGAGCTAATGCATATTGTAAGGTGACACTGGTATTCGAACAGCCAATCGTGAAGCGAACATTTACGCGTACGTAATCTCCAAGAATCATGGGTTACGAGGATTGTTGTTGTTATTAATTGTTAAACGGTGAGAGAGGGCTATAAGCACAAAAAAACTTCTAATGGTTGAAGAGCTCGTTGGATTGGAGACAAAGTAGAAAGATGAAGAGTCAGTTATTTCTATGCTACATGCATTCGGTGAAGGTTACACAGGATTACACACTAATGTGGATGTATATATGTGTTGTTGTGCTCAGGGCCGGCTCAAGCCCATATGGGGCCCTAGACAAATATTTTTTTTGGGGGCCTTATATTATTTTTTTTAATTTAAAATTAAATATTTGTTGGTATTTTCTTATTATTTGAAGTGCAAATATTAAAATTATTAGATCTTATGTTATATTTTCTACAATTTAGCTTTCATATAAATATTTTTATTTAGTTTTATGAAAATATATATATAAAAAAATATCAAATTTTGGGGTCCTAATTTATAATACACATAATTTAGGGGGCCCTATGGATATTACATATAGTTTGGGGGCCCTAGGCATAGGCCTAAGTTGCCCATGCACTAGAGCCGGCCCTGTCTGTGCTTATGAATAGTAAAGATCAACCCGATATATTTCATCCGATGTAGCATAATTATAAACGGGAGAGCCGCCTGTGATTTGAATGTGTATGCACTAATTAATCACCCCGAAATATATATTGAATCAAATATTGCCAATATCTTGCTAGGCCCCGTTTGGTTGTCAAGATAAGCAATGATTAATTAAATAGTTGGACTTGTTGACGTTCGGTATCCCCAATAAATTGCCAGGTCGACCTGCCAAAATTAATTAATCATGGCTTATCTTGCCTTCCAGTGAGTTTTCTTTTTAGGACGTTGCGAGCTTCAATAAAATAATTGAATTTTGTTAGATTATTTAATATTATCTTGACTAATCTTATTTTGGCGACCAAACAAAGCTCTTGAGCATAGTTAATTAACTTAAATAATCAAGAATATTATTATATAGCAGCCTTTTGAAAGCTCGCCCATGTAAAGCTAAGCCAAGATTATTAAAATGATTCAGAAAGAAAAAAAGGTGAGGCTGAAACATTGGCTATGGAGAAGTAAGCTCATATCTCTTAAAGTGGCAACCAGCTTTAGCTTCTTGTTATAGAAATCAACATTCATTCTTTCCATTTTAAGATTGTCTGAAACTATATATATATATATATATATATATATATATATATATATATATATATATATATATATATATATATATATATATATATATTGTATGTATGTATGTATTTCCACTAGCTAGTGAGATGTCCCATGTGTGTTGTGGAGCTCCCTTTAAATGTATTTCTATTACATAATTAAAAAAGGGTTAATCTATAATAAATACACCCTGGATTATGAAACAACCCATTAATTAATCTTTGAACTAATTAGTTATTATATACCTTAAATGCAAAAGGATTGATTCTTCAATACTAAATAAGGGAAAATGTTAAACAAGAAACCCTAGATTTGTTACTTTTTCCGGTTTCCCTAAGTTGAAGCGAAAGATACGACTAAATTAAATGCAAGTTGATGAGTTGGGCCCACATGCAAAATTAAAAAAAAAAATAAAAAAAATCAATGGAACTATAATTTATTCCTGACACAAAAGAAGAAATAAGTGTCTTGATAATACTATTTGCTGTAGGTTATCCGAATTCCGACCAACTACCATGGCACGCCGACCTCGATGGAAGGTCGTCAGAGAGAGGAGTTGAACGATCGTCTCAACCAAAATTTTAAATTATTGATGAAATGTATTATTTGATATTAATATATATAATACGTTCCCTATATTTAAATGTTTGTACTTGAAATATTTGAAATGATGGCGGTTGAATTCAAAGTCAAGATTTTTTATTTGGTGTGGCTTCTATACCATGTTGAATAATCACGTCAACTAAAAGTTTAAAATTTTAGTTAAGACAATCTTTCAATACGATTTTAGAGCCATGGAGTCGTTCTTTTGATGAGCCCAAGACATGGCAAAACCGGTATTGTTTGAAAGGATGAGGCTGGCCTCTCACAAGAGAACCTGTTGAACGAGCATATATCTCAACCAAAATTTTAAACTATTAGTGAAGTATCGTCCAATATTGAAACCTCCAATTAGAGGCTCACATGATTGTGGAAGACTAACTTCAGATATGTTGACTTGCCGGCACAATTAATATACAATACGAGCAAATTCAATGCTAAACATTAAAATTGGATTATCAAATAATCATTTGATAATTATGATAATATTTTAATATTCATTTATAGTTTATCTACTCCAACCATGGTTATTAAAGTTATTACTCAGTTGGAACTTTTTTAGTAGTTTTATTTGTAATTGTCACGTGTCATTTTGTGATTGGATGTTTAGGTTGTTATTTTTTTGATAACTCAATTTCCAGAATGTATATTTACATACAAAAAGGTAGATTATCAAAATACTTACCCATTTTGATAATCCCATTAGAGTAGAAATTTTTAGTTTTGGAATATCAAAAAGATGGTTTATGGGTTTGATAATCCATTTGAATATTTGATACTTCCATTGGAGTTGCTCTAATGAGGTTGAAATGAAATAAGCGTATTTCAAAAATCCATTATTAATTAGTATGTTAATTTTAGAAATAACCAAACCTATGAGTATCCATATTTCCAATTACGTGGATTAAAATTTTATATACTTATGTAAAACTTATAAAATGTCATGGTACATAGAATAAGTTTTATTTACTCCACCAAATATTACTTCTTATGCATTTCGTAGTTATATATATACATATATTGATGGATATACGAACTACAAACAACAACTTTTTTAGTAATAATAAATATTTTTATAATCGTGGGTAAACAATATTGTCACTGCATTATCTTTACACTATACGGAATAATCTTTTGAGTGACAACACATATTTTTATATGGAAAGACAATAATGTTGTCACTAGTATCACTAATTCTATATACTGACAATAAAAAAGTGATTATCACTTCTATACGGCGAACAAAAAAAAATGATTAAGTGATAACAAAATGATCCATTATATTACCTACAATATATACAAAATGTTCACTTTTGATATCATCACAAATTAGGGTTTTACTAATGCCATGTTTTCTTGTAGTGCCAGCGTATCACTAATTATATATAATGATAACACAAATAATTTAGTGACAACAACATCAATGAGCTATATATGCGCGACAACGTAGAAAATGTTGTCACTTAGTGTAATTAGCAAGTACTTAGTGACAACTTATAGATTTATAGCATTGTAACCATATATAGAGGTGTCACTAATGCCATTTTTGTTCTTCTTGTAGTGACGTGATCCTGATGTAAAATGTAAGCCACTATATAGAAAACAAAAATTCAAGATTGATCTTTTGTTGTAGTCTTCCTCGTCATATATAATGGAGTCGAGTCGAGTCGAGTCGAATGATTCAATGTTAGTTTACTTTTGTATATATGGAGCTTTAAAAATTATGTTTGAACTCGATTTGATAAACATTCGAGCCCAACTTGAATGAACTTTAATTTAAACGAGCGAACACGAATAAAGTGCAACGGACCCTTAACGTACATTTAAATATTGTAAGATTAATACAAAACTAAGAAAACGTTAAAATTTTTAGGGGTTGGAACGATCATTTAACCATGGATCTCGAATCGAGTAGTTTGATCTGATTTTCAGGCATCCACAAATTTAAAATGTTATATGTCCGTCCGTCCGTCCGTCCGTCCCTTTTAGCACCATGTGCTTTATTCTGTTTCTACTATTGAAAAAGGGGGCAAAAAGCCTATTCTATATTGAGAAAATAAAGGAGGAAATAAAAAAAATAAATCAAAAGAATAAATAAATTACAATAAGAATTAGAGAGCTGAATTAAGGGGGGTGTGTGGTGGTGGGGGTCAGTTTTTAAGGTCTTGCTCTTTGCTCTTGTGTGATGTCCCATTTATGTACTTGTGTGCTTTCTCTCTAAGCTTATCTTTTTTTTTTTTTAATATATTTCCATTACAAATATAAAGTTAATTTAATTTGCTCCGATCCTTAACACTATATATATGGGGCTCTTCCCTTCCCTTTCAAATAAGAAAAAAAACCCTAAAGATATATATATATATATATATATATATACATAATCCCTCTCTCTCTCTCTCTCTCTCTCTCTTATCCCTCTCTCTCTCATCTCTCTTGTGTGATAATATATATATATATAAAAATAAATAATAATGGCAAGTAGAATGTCGTCAGAGCCGCTTGTAGTGGGAAGAGTGATAGGGGATGTATTAGAGTGTTTCAACCCAACAACAAAAATGCATGTGACATATCCAAATCATAAACAAGTTTTTAATGGTCACGAGTTTTATCCTTCCGCTGTTACTATCAAACCAAGGGTTGAGATTCTAGGCCCTGCTGATATGAGAACTTTTTTCACTTTGGTAATTAATACGTCCATCTCTACCTTTCCATATATATATATATTTTTTTATTTTTTTATTTTTTACATATATTTATGTATGTATGTGCTTCCAAATTAAATAATTAATTATATATTGCAGGTTATGACTGACCCTGATGTCCCTGGCCCTAGTGATCCATATCTCAAGGAACACCTTCACTGGTATTTTTATATTTATTTATACTACTAATTAATTACTTAATGCATTAACAATATTTTCATAGAACTAAATATGTGATTCTTATATAAAAAAAACAAAGAACTAAATAATATTTGATTAATGATTATATTCAGTCCAGACATTCAAGAACTAGGTATAATATTATATTATATTATATTATATTACCTCCTGGAAAACCTGTAAATTAATTTAATGGGGGACCAACTTTAATTTAATTCTGAGTTCATCCGAATATAAAGAAAAGCTATATATGGGCCAAGACTACAAATTAAATTAATATAATTATTCACTAATATTAATTATAAATTTAATTTGTTTGGTAATATATATACGTACTTAATATTAATTATAACTTAATTTACAGGTTAGTGACAGACATTCCAGGCACAACGGACGCCACATTTGGTAAGAATATCAGCACTGTACTATCACACACACTTTTGGCAAATTAACACACACACAGTAGTACATATGTGTGTATTTATAATTTAATTTATGAAAAAGCTATTGTTGTACTGATCTACGTACTCTCTTTAATTATTTATTTTATTAAAAAAAAAAAAAACAGGAAAAGAGATGGTTAGCTATGAAATGCCTCGGCCCAACATAGGAATACATAGGTTTGTGTTCGTTCTGTTCCAGCAGAAAGGCAGACAAACTGTTAAGACCAACCTCCCTACCTCCTCCGCCAGAGACAACTTCAACACCCGCCGCTTCGCCGCCGATAACGACCTCGGCCTCCCCGTCGCCGCCGTCTTCTTCAACGCCCAGCGTGAAACCGCCGCCAGGAGGCGTTAATATATATATTAAGCTGCATGCAGCCGCCTCCTCCCGGCCATAATAAAGCTGATTCAACCTTCTTTTGGAAGATGATCACTTATTATTATTAATATTATAATATATAAATTATTATAACGTGCATGAATGAGTTTATTTTTCATGAAACTGAGGAAACTCTGATGGATGGATGTACGTACGGTTGATTAGTTTTATTACCAATAAAAGACATTGAATCTTGAATGCTTTATTTTCTTGTTTGAGGGTTCAGTTTCATACAATATTAATCAGTCGTCCGTCGACATATGATCATGATTCATGGCTTTATTTTCAAAGGGGGCAATCATGAATCAGATCTTTGCTCAAATATTATTGGTCGATTTTCTTGATTTTTGCTTTTGCCTTTTCCACTGTTTGTACTATGGTTCTCTACACTACTTGCAGGAGACAAGACAACCTATGTATATATATTATATAAAAATATATAATATTATGTATTAGGGCAAATTACATTCAGTCATGAGTTATAATCAAATTACGATAACCCCTCATGTTTGCGTGATTATAGCCACCCTCAATTATGTATTATCTTACGAAAAACTCATCTACAGGTAAATTTAGGAATGTTAAATCGGTAAAACCAAACTGAAACTTTGGCACGCCAACATTTCATATCGTTCATCGAAATGAATACATATACATACAATTTGGTTTGGTAAATAACCAAATTACATAAATTTTATGTATAAATATTTAAAAGGAGGGGATGACAGTAATTACCCAAACAAGAGAGGTTTTTCTTAATTTGACCATACCTCAAGGAGTGACCGTAATTTATCTTATATATATTATGTCTCTTTTTCATATCCGATACGTCATTCTTATCATTTTGATGTCTTTTTTTTTAGTTTTTCTTTTTTTCTTTTTGGAGAATCCAGCGTTTTTATAGTTGTCGTCACTTAAGTTTTGCACTGATTTCACATTTGGTTACTTAACGTAACGACAAAACACATTTGGTCCCTCATGTTTTAAAAGTTCAATTTAGTCATTTTCGTTAGTCCTAATAGAATCAAGGTGCCCGTCACTGCCTTAACTGATGATGGACAAACGATTAATTAATGAAAATGACCAAAGATGTTAAATTATCACGAGGGACCAAGTGAATTTTTTGTTATTGTGGAGACCAAATATAAATAAGTACAAATTTAAAGGGTAAAAACCGTAGACTATAATTTTCCATTGTTGTAGATGTTATACTTGTTTAAATATATTGGATAAAATATACTGTGACAGAAAATATGCATGCAAATATATGGAACAATAGCCATAAATCAACTTTTGGTATTCTATTAATCACTGTTTGATTTTCAAAAAAAATGGGTACTCCGGTAAGAATAAAGGGTAAAAGACAGGTAGTCGCATAATAAGAGCACTTTATTAAAAAATGGATATCCAATATTTTTGTCTTGTAAATAAATTCACTTCATTCAAACTTATTTTCAAATAAGTAAAACTCTTTTATATATAAAAAAATTAGCTCAACTCCTTGAAATCCTAATTCAACTCCAATTTATGATTTTCCCAATTATCCCAATTTCACCAATTAACCAATTTTGACCCCAATTTTGATTGCCACCGCTGAAGACCCCGGTCAGCCGCCTTTGACCGCTATATCCGCCGGACAACACTAGAATCAGGTCGGAAACAACATTCAAAAAAGTATTATTTTCTAAAAAATATTTTTTTGAAAAATTATGAAAATGGGATTAATGTAATATATTTGTTCAAATCCGGAGTCAATGTGCAATATTTATGAAATTGGAGTATAATGGATGAAATTGATGAAAATTATACTATGAGGGATATTTTAAACAAAATACGTAGGGATGGGTATCTTACTAATAATTTATATATATTATATATATATATATATATATATATATATTTCTTTTTTAAAAACCGGTTCAAACCGCGGCTCAACTAGACGGTTCCTTGGAAGATTAAATTATGATAAATATTAATCCATCTTGACAAGTTGAAAATGGCCTAAAAAGGGATGAATTTTATTTTCAATTATAACCATAATTCGTAAAATAATTGTTTTGAATCATTTATTAATTCACTCTTTTCATTGGTTATAACTCGAGTTGAAATGAGTGAATTGAGAGTACAATCTACAAGTCAAACATAAGCAGCAGCTACAATATAATATAATTTAGCAATATGGCAAATAATACTCTATAAAATCTAGCTAGGTTCCAATTTTTCTAAGATAAATCATCACAATATTGACGATTTGACTCGGTCACTACTCAGTCCTCACCCTTAATAGCTTTTCACTTGCTTACGAAAGTAAATATTCCTTATGTCCGGATATGGAATGGAACTTGTATTTCAATTAATCTCATATTGCCACTTTTTAGGTTTTATTTCACTTTCCATCCTTGAAATGCACCACTTTGGCACTTTGCACCCTTGAAGATAATTAACTGCACTTTGCACCACTAAAACATGTTTAATTGTTCAAAGCACCCTAGTATATTTTTTTAACTTAATTTTTCATCGTTAACTTATTTTTTTATCGTCAATATGGTCATTTTTGTCTGTTCAATTGATTTTTTCTTTAGGGTGCAAAGGGCTAATGTATTTTCAAAATGACTTTATTTACAGTCAGAAAATAGGTCAACAATGGAAATCAAGGACAAAAATAAACTAAGGTGCAGTTTGAACGATTAAACATGGTCCGGGGTTGTAAAGTGCCACAAATTATTTTTGAGGGTGCAAAGTGCCAAAATGGTAAATTTTAAGGGTGCAAAGTGAAATTAAGCTCACTTTTTATTATGAAATGAGAAATTGGAATGCAAAAAACAACATTTTTAGACGTAAATGATTGGGATTAGTTTATTGCATTTAATCCCGACTTTACACCACATTGCTACAAAAAACCCCTCGTGTTGAGATTATAAACAAAAATTAGCCGAAATGCATTTTTTTAGCACACGACTCCAAATGGTGGGTAGTTTACTAATTATTAAAATTGAATCATACATGTGATTTTGCATATAATAATATTCAATGTTTTGAAAATTGGACCGAACAAGCTATTGGGTCACGTTTAAACTGGTTCAACCGGGTTTTTATTTTTATTTTTTATTTAATAATTATTTATATTTTAATTTTTATAATAAATAAAGTCTACATTGTTTTATGCACATTAATTCATTATTCATATCAATTGAAACGTAAATCAAGCCTTTCGTGACTTTTGTACTAGGACTGAAGTCGAAATACGTGAAAGCATGTTCCAAATTCCAATTTCAAAGTTCGGTTTTTTGATTTAATTTTTTTGTTAATTAGATAGTAAAAAAATGCCGTTTTAGCCATCTTATTATTTTCTTTGGCTAAAAAACCCGATTTTGGGCACTATTTTGTACAAAAAGACCCAAATTTTTAGTTGGGCTCCCATTTTACGGTGTGACCGGTCAAACCGGACCGGGCTAGGCAACGATTCGCGGTTCAAGGTTCGGTCCAGGTACCAAAACATTGATAATATTTATTAGGCATGAATTTTTTTTTTTTTGGACAATTAGAGCAAAAGCATAGATGCTAAATGCAATAAACCCAAATAATTGGTGCATATTAATTTTGAAGTACTAAAATATATATCCATCATATAAATTGGCTTAATTAATATAGGACTTTGTAAAACAATCTTCATACTTCCATTTCCTTGTAACACTGTGACATCATTAATGCTTCGGAAAACGAAGCAAGCGGTTGCTCTTCTCCGCCGGTCACCGGCGGCAGGAAGGCGTCGTATGCCCTCATCACCGTCGGCACAGCACAAGAAACGTCGGCAATCGGCAACAAGCAATTAGCAAGAAGCGCGTTGCTCGAGGCGGTTAAATTAAAATAGCTCTCCCAATAATAATATTGTGGTGGAGGGATCTTATTACCTATTTCAAGATTTATCTCGAAAAGATCTTCGTCGTCGTCTTCTTCTTCTTCTTCCTCGGGTTTGAACGGACGTGGTTGGATATTAGTGGTGGATTCAATTTCTTGTGCACCACCAGCTGCAAGCTCCATGATGCAAATCAATGATCAATATTTAATCTCGATCTTATTGAGATAATCAATTGTTATTTAGCTATAGCTAAGCAATTTGCAGATTTGTATGTGTGTTTATTTGGATGATTTTTATTTATTTATGTAATGGGTGGGGGTTGGTGGAAATTACTATATAGTTAGGGGGTTTATTCTTCAACAAATCTAGCTACAACTATCTAATTTGGGTATGGGAAGCTTGATATTATAACCAATTTTTCAATCTTTGGCAGCTCTCCCTAACTAATTTTTCCCAATACGTTGACATATGGGCGATTAATTAATTTTATTACGTTTGTGAAAAAAAATGACGTGTCACGAACTAATATTAGTGTAATTTTAATACTAGTAAAACTATAATTTTCCCCAAACACTGTTATGGCGTATTTTTTAATTTTTATTTTTTATTATTAAACTATTACTACGTATGGCTTGAGGATTTGAGCCGTCATTTCAAAGCATAGTTTGTACTTGCTTGATTCGCGCTGGTACTACATTGTACAAACCAAAATCAATGTGTTTTTGCAATTTATATTTTAATTAATTAACAAATAATATATATTTGCTCTTTTAAAAATTACTTTAATACATATAGAAATATTAGTTATTGCAGCAAAAGGTGAAATCATTCGCACCCAAGGCCCCTATCATTTGGCCCGATGGAGGAATGTAAATCATGGTGACTCAAAGGTCCGCTAGGGTAGCGGGCCCGGACCTGATGCTTACAAGGAACCAACACTCATAAATATTAGTTATTGAGTTAATTAATTCAAATTTGAGTTAGAAATAAACATTAGGTGAGGCTTTTGTAATAATTTAAAAAATACAGAGGTCTATATAATTAGACTTAACTTTAGGGGAGGCCAATATAATTTACTTAATATTCGTTAAGGGTAAAAATGGAATTTCAAAAAAATTAAAGGTCAAACATGTTAAGTGTTAGCTAATACTAAATTAAAAGAAGATATGTGTGAGATTGTTTAAACCAGATGGGGGTGTAGATGTAATTATACTCAACCTCTAGGGAGACAAGTGTAGTTTATCTATCTATTTAATCAGGTAAGGACAATATATTTTTTGGTCTCGAGTACCATTTTTTACAAAAACTACCCTCACAAATTTATTAATAAAAATATATCATCTTGTCAAATCTTGTACCAAAAGATGAAATATCTCGCCCCCATGGCCCTTATCTCTTAGCTCGACAAGTATTTGATGGAGAAATGTAAATCATGGTAACTCAACGGCCCGTTAAGGTAGCGGACCCGGATCTGGTGTCCACAAGAAACCAACCCTCATTGGAGTTGAAATTCTCACACTGCGGCTGCCAGGATTCGATCATAGGACCTTGTACCAATTTACCACATCCGTAACCAGTTGAGCTACACCCATGCGGGCCCTCTTGTCAAACCTTACACCACAAGGGGAAGTTCACTTATATGCTACATCGGTATTTGTTAACTGAAATGTTAAATGCCATTTCAATTTTTTTAATACCGTTTTGACTTCGAACCTGATTTTGATATATTTCTATTTTAATTTTGGCAAAATTCGAAACACGAAAACTGTAGTCCTTTGGGTGAACTTTCTAATCCAACTTAAATCCGCTAGATTGGATGTCGTGTGACAAAGTTATTCATGAATGAGTCACACTTTGAATTTTAGATACCTCAATACATCAAAGTCGTTGACAGTATCCATTGATTCATGTACATTTTTCCCGTCCGACATCCAATTTTGGTGATTCAAGTTGGATTAGAAAACCAAGTCAGAATACTACAAATTCTATTTTTCGGGTTTTGCAAAATTTGGAATTAAAAATGATCAATATCACGTTTGAAGTCGAAACGTTATTATTAAAGCTCGAACGATATTTATCACATCCCAATAAAGTTAAAATACCCATTCACTAAACACACATACACATAAATGTGTGTGATTATGTGCAGATCAACGATTAATAACTATCCAATCTTAATAACATAAAAATTCCACAAGCATAGGTCCGCGTGTCCTTTTAGGCCCAAAAATATTTATGGTGATATACTTTAGAGATTATTAGAACAATTAATTTAAAGATAAATAAACAAAATCCATATTTGATTGAACAAATAAAATAAAAAAATAAAATAAAATGGGTTGGGCCAATAGTTGACCCATTAAGATATTAAAGAAGGAGTCGGGCCCAATAACTGATACCAATTACAACTCCGCAAGTCAACACCCAGCGATAGTGTCAAGACCCGATGTACCAATAGATACATACAGTTGTATATACATAACCGATTCAGTACAGTAATCCGGCGCCAATGGAGCAGCACGAAGGCGGCGGCGGCGGCGAGGGCGGCCTTACGAAGTCCGCTGCTGCGGCAGCTTGCACCGCCATGGCAGTGTTTTACGTTGCGATCCTATATTCTCCAACGCTGGTTCTCCGATTACCCCCTCCGATTTCCTTTAAATCCTATATGATACGCCGGTTTGTGTGCGCCGCCATCTCCTCCGTCGTCTCCCTCGTCGTCTGCTTTTTCATCCTCCCGGTTAGTCCTTTCCTTAGACTCCAATTTTTTTATTTTTTTTTATTTTGAATTTGTGCACTTGGATGCGTGGTTCGAGTAAAATCGAACAGCTACATAGTTTGTCAAATTAGGTCAAAAAAAATATCCTCTTTTTATGGTAATTACTTGCCAATGATCTTCTCTCTGTCTATCTGTGTTCCAAGGGAACTGAACCGAATCTACGAAAATGAAGTTAATCAAATTTGACAAAAAGAGAGTTCAATTTTCTGTTATTGCTATAAATTTCACCTGATAGTTCAATTTCTTCCTTAATTTTTTTTTTTTTTTTTTGGTGATAGAGTGAAATGAGGGTTTCGATCATAGTAGTTAATAGTCATCCATCTTTGGCGTTGCGTTATAGTATGAAGCGGCTTGAATTTGACTTAAAACTTGCATTAATAGATTATCTATCTTCAACTGAGAGTTGAAGTTGCTTTTACCTTTAAAAGTGAAGGCTAACTATGAGATGCATATAAATCGAGTTTAGCACGTATGCTAAATGCTCTCAACTCGGAGATATAATTTTTTTCAAAGTGACATCTCTGGTTTCTTAAGTCCCCTAACGACAAATGGGAAGATTCTAGTCCTCAAATATGGTAAGGGCAATTCCTCATTCGAGATCAGTAGTTTGGTTCGTAGGCATTTATGCGGGAAATTTAACGAGTTTTTTCTATTATAAGGCTCCTAAAATATTATGAAAATCAGTTAATGGTTGAGCTGTTGAGAGGTAAACTTTTTCATTGTAAAGAGAGATGTCCTGAATACCAGATCAGTTTTCCTTTCCTTGACTTGGATTTTGTTTGTTTGATTTGCTAATCTTTTCTTGCCAGTTGTGGTCATTAGATTTATGTTGGAATCTAACTTGAACAATCTAATACATAATAAGTAATTATTTAGTTAGTGGTTATTGCAATTATTAATTATTCCCACTGCTATCTTGAATACAAAGTTTAAGCCTCTAATACCCTCAAAGTCCAAAATCAGCTGATGTTACTTATATCGCAACATATATTTTACCATGAAATGCTAGTTTTATTTATTATCTTCTGCGAGAAATCATTTGTTATTACAAAAATCTATCTCACAATGTGTTAGCTAAAATTTATAAGAAGAATTAATAACTGATAGGCCTTTTGTGTCGTATGTTTAGGATGGTATTTCCAAACAAATCACCACCATATTTAATGCACCACGCCACCACCATTTTTTAATTTAAAATATTTAAATTACCCCACATTCTGTACTTACCGTTTACCAAATAAAATGGTGGTCTCAATTTGTTTCACATAAGCAATTTTAAAGAGTAAGTTAAACACAATTTGGGAAAAGGAAAAGCATTGGAAGGATTTAACAAGCCAACCAAACATGGCGTAATAATGGTGCTTTTTCAGAAGGGGTGTAGAAGAAAGATCGAAAGTGAGTGGTTATGGTGGTAAAACAAGATAGAAGTATAAAAAAGTTATTAAATTGAAGGATATATTAGACTTTCTAAATTAGAGTGATTCTAAAATTAAAAATATAGTGGTGATTTGAGATTTTATTTGTGTGGAAATAGCACCATTCTATGTTTATTGCATGTATCGGCATAATAATCCTCATCAAGAATTCATGTTGAAAATATTGTGGTTTCTATTCTACAATGCACGCTTACACTTGCTGCTTTTGCTCTTTGTTGCTTGTTTTTCGGATTTTAAAACTTCTATTAACCCTCTTAATTGTTGATGATCATAAACCCAATAATTCCTCAGGATTGTTTAAAATTCAGTTTGCGTTATCGAGTTAATAATATATGACAATACTATTTATTTGACATAGGATAGTGCAGTAGTTACTGGCTCCATTCCCATTTTGGTCAGAAAAAATCTACTAAATCTTCAGGAACAAATTATTACTCCAGAATAAGGTTCACCGTCAAATAATAGAGCAGCGCGAAAATAACAACAGGAGATTTGACGTGAGTGTTGTCGATTAAGTTTTTGAAGATTTCGAATAAGTCCTCAATTTAGTATGAGATCCTCATTTTATTGGAGGACTGGGGTCTATGTCAATTAAAGGGACAAGGGAAACCTACAATATTTTTTCCATGTCCTGTCATTTCTTGGATCTTCAAAAAGACAACTTCCTAAGTTTCAATATGAGTAATATTACTCACTTTCACTCCACAAGGATCAAGATCAGATGAGTGTGCGTCAGTTGAGTTGGACACAAATTATATTCTTTCGGATTGTGCAGACAAATCAGAATCCAGCATATGATATAACGATATCTTCATATTTTGAATTGGTTATACCTAACCATTGCAGAGTTTTCTTGTACTATTTGTCTCATTTACTTCTGTTTTGTACTAGATAACAAGGCGCGATGCATCAAATCTGTTTGGCGTTTACGGCATCAGACTGGATCACACTGTGCGTACTCTATCTGAAGACAGTATTTCATATTAAGACATGCATATGTATTTGGATTGGTATTACAACTACTTTTAAATATTTTTATGACTTGCAGATTGAAAAGGGTGACTGATTGATCAATGCAATTTTATGTATAAACAGTGGCAAGCTTTGGTCTTTCCTCTATCACTTACTTCCCTCATGTACTCTGGGTCCTTTGCCCTGAAGTTTTTGTCAATGATCCAAGCAAGCAACGAATATTTGAATAGTGGTGGAACTGTATCAGTTGTATGTATGAAGACCATTTTATGGAAGATCGTTGATTGGGTAGTTTCATTAACTTCCAGCATCTCATCTTGGCGTAACTACTTTGTGGTTAGTGTACTTATTTGCCCTTATTGTATATAATATTGTTTTTTTCAAACTACTCTCTATGCCTATAATATTTTTTTCTCTCTCTATGATATGATTATCCTCTTATGGGTTATATGGCAGGTGATGTATTTATAAATTTCTCTTGCTCAATGTTTGCTTTTAAATAAAACTTTAGTACAAATTGGAAACTGTCAGTGTCCTTATCAAAGATACATTTCCGACTATTATTGGGAATCTATAGAATTCGCACTGCTTAGGTTTGCAATTTGCCCCTGACCATCAAACGAAACGTAAATAATCCATCCTCATCTCTTTGAAAGAAAGGGGTGCTTCCAGTTATGTCGATACTTGAAATAATTTTGTCTTCTCCATATTAATATATCTCTCGTGTGGATGGTTTTCTGTGAAGAACTAGTGAACTCAATCATTTGATGTTGTTACTCTTCAATTTTCTATGGGGCTGTAAAGTTTAGAGATACTAAAATAGGATCAGTGATCGATTTCCATGTCTTGTAATAAACCCAATTGATGGCTTCCAATTACATTAATCAATAGGCTTGAAATGAGGAATTATGGGGTTTCTTTGAAATATTTTCCATATTATAATTTTCAATAGGCTTTGTATATGAAGGATAGACTGAAATTGGCCTTCCTTGTCGTATAGTGAAAAACATGTGAAACATGCCTGCATGTGTGTCATGCAATCTACGTATTATGAATTACTTAAAGCAAGCTACTAAGTTTGGTTGGCGATCAACAGAAAATATCATTTCCGTCCTGATCAGAGCATCTGTAAAGCTTCGCTAATATGCGCAAATATCCTCGGTGCTACTTAAACCATCTTAAATGTCTAAAACTTATCTTCATTTGAACATCTGAAACCAAAGCCTGTTGAATGTATCTTTCTGTTTTTTCAAATTACTGACTTATTAATTCTTATTCTAAATCAAACTTATCTGTATTAAGTTTTTCCGTATTCCTCAACAGGCTCCACTTACGGAAGAGTTGGTATTCAGAGCTTGTATGATTCCTTTGCTACTGTGTGGAGGATTCAGTACCTATACTGCCATATTTCTCTGTCCCATATTTTTCAGTTTAGGTAAATGCTGCTGCTGTTTGAACCCGTATTTTTTAATTCAATTTATGTAACTGAACCTAAAAACTAGATTATGTAAATGACAATTCTGATATCTATGCTAATATATAAGCTTACATGTTGCTATTGGAGCTTCAGGCTTTTACTCCCCTCTCCAGTCTTTATTATACGCACCTGCGCTTCAGATATTTATATTTGTTAGTTAAAAGGTTAATCCGATAATAAATCTTCTTTTTTCTGGTTGCAGCTCATTTGAACCACTTACTGGAGGTCTATGCCCAACAGAACTTCAGTTTGGTCAAAGCTTGTTTAGTTGTAGGTATATTCGCTTCCACTTTTCTTAGATAATGTTGTGTGTGGGAACCATGGGAGAAATTTATGTTGGTTTCTATTTTTTTTTAATGGTTAAATAGAGTGCTTCAGCCGTGGCTTGCTTGTCAGAAGTCGGTGAATTTTTCATCAGACATATATTATTTGGCAAATAACTGTAGTGCTATTTGGAGTTCGAGTTTTCATTCCTCAAGATGAATAAAGCTTTTAGTGATATATGCTTTGCCATCACATATTTCATTTCTTATCCAGGTCTCCAGCTAGGATATACTGTCATCTTTGGGGCGTATGCGTCATTCCTTCTTGTCCGTACTGGTGGGTAGTCCTTCTAGTTATAATAAAATGCAATGTTCTGCGGGATTTTTCCTTCCCGTCTCGTTAATATTATTTACCTGTACTAATACATTGTTACATTTGGCAATTGCAGGACATCTAACAGCTCCGCTAGTAGCTCATATATTTTGCAACTTTATGGGCTTGCCTGTTATATTTTCTCGTCGTTCTGGTATGTCATTTCACCTGTTATATTTTCAACTTTATGAGCCCCACCACCACCACCACCCCCCCGCGCGCGCGCGCGCGTTTCTTACACCAATGCTGAGATAATTCATTCCCTATATTTTGCATATTGTTCTAATTTACGGCAGATTGTTCGTTTCTTTGTTCCTTGTGGTTTTCAGGGATAGTAATTGTGGCATTTGTACTGGGAATGCTGAGTTTCGTATGCATGCTTTTCCCATTAACGGCCCCGCAATTGTACAACACTACAACGGAGAAATGCAGTTGTTGGCATGGATATTGTAATTGGAGCTAACACACAAATCTCCTTTTAATAGGGGAGTTCTTTGCTAATGAATTATTACATTTCTTTGAATTTATGGGCCTGAGACTATACATATATATATATATGTGTGTATGTATGTATATGTGTATATACAGCCTTATTTTTCTCACTTCTTAATAATGATATTGAATTGCATAAATCTTGATGGAGTTGAGTATTGAAGAGATGGGGTCTGTAAAACCAAAGAGAAATGAGGTCAATATATAAGAGATGACGGCTGTACCATCCTTGCAGAATTTGAATTATTAAAAAAAAATTAAAAAAAAAAAATCATATGATGACTATACTAAATTTTCAATAGCTGTAAAATTTGCTAATGATTCACTTTTCTGATTCATTTATATTTTTTTCAATTTTCTATTTAGTAGGTAAGAAGAAATATCCATCATAAACTCATTTTCAGAATCTGCATCATATTTTGAAATTATTACACTTCCCTAAATTGAAAAAAAAATTATGAAGCAAAAGAATGTTTATAGAATCTTAGAGAAAATGTTATAATAAACTTGGAAATAATATGTTTAATTTTCATCTTTTTTTGTAATATAATGCCAAGTAATCTTTCTTTATTCTTGAACAATTTATGAGCTCTAACTGTTAATTAGATTTGTATGCGTATTTTTACGATGAAGGAACATGCAGTCAACCATATAGGTGTGCACTGAATAGACATATATTCTCATATAATAGCCTGCAAACTAAACAAGAGACGTTTTTTTTTTTCTTTGAGAAAAACGAGAGACGTAAATTGCACTAGGCTAACCATAAGAGATAATTTCGATCTAGCAACCGTTTGCAAGAGGATTCGAACTTGAGTAACCACGTGTTACTATTATAGAGTGGGGAGATATTAATATATATTAAAAAATGAAGAAGAGAATGAAATGATATCGCAAGATACTGTATTGATGACCATAGATCCGCTGAGGAGATTCAATCAAGCTGCTAAAAAAGAGTATGTCTTCTCACCAAAACATATGAATGTCTCTTATATATATATATATATATATATATATATATATATATATATATATATATATATATATATATATATATATATATATATATATATATATATATATATATATATATATATATATATATATATATATATATATATAATCTAAGCAAATTGGCTAATTCTATATGTGGATATATTCATTCAATGTCTTGTTCAAGTTTGCATTAAATTTTTGGGCCTTTTTTTTTATTCTTTCTCCCCAATCATCATACCCTATAATCTAATTTGACTTCTTTAACCGGGGCCATATGTATATATACATATATATTACAAAAATAATATGTAGGGGCGAAAATAGGAAATCAGTCCAAATCGAAATTAGCATTTTGGATTTTTTTTCGAAAGTGAAGATTAATTCCAATGGCAGTCCAAATTTATTTAGGAAAAAAAATGGAAGTATGAATGAATTATTATTTTATTTTTGCAAAATCAGAAACTCTATAATATAAAGTACATGATAATATTGATATGGAAAAATTTCCAATAAATATGATTAATTTGAAATTCAAATTTAAACATAGCATAGCAATAAAATGTAAACAGCACAATATTAGAATGAATTACTAAAAAATATATTTTAAAATAATGTTTTTTTTCTTTTATATTATAAATATAAAAAACAATTTTAAACCAAATTAAAATTAAAACACAACATTTGCAGAACGATCATGCTAGCTAATTTGTTTGGTTTGATAGTCAACCCTGTGGCCAATGACGTCATCAAAGTCATGTCCATGAAATGATAACTTATGGAGTATGTAATAAATAAATTAAAAAAAAAAATATATATATATATATATATATATATATATATATATATATATATATATATATAATGTAATGTGGGGCCCCAGGGGTTATCAAATCTTGTGAAGTTTAATGATAAATAATCAAAACCCTAACATTGACTTTTTGTTTGTGTCATGAGATTTGATGACGTGTTTTCTTTCATTAGATCCTCTCCATATCCACTCACCATACTATATATCCTAGAATCTTATTGACAAGCCCTTTTTCTTTTCACCCTTTAATTTCTTTTATTTGGACTATTCCCCAACTCTAAAATTAATATTTTATTTACAGGGTGTTTGGCTAAATTTATTAGTTGTTGCTTATAAGATAATTAAAATTTTTTCATAAGTGTTTTTTAGTTTAAAAAAAAATCTTAAATATTCAAAAAATATGCTGAAAGCGGTAAATTGATATTAGGGTGGACTTGTGATTTAGACTTATGGGCGCGATGACTACCGTCCGAAATTTTTAAAGGGTACTAAAAAAAATTATACAAGTAAAGAGTTGTAGACTTCAATTGAAATATAGCATAAATTAAAATATAGTATATCCAATATATTTCTTTAAAAATTTGGTACTTGATTTATTTTCAAGAGAGAGATTTGAATTTGCAGTATATTCAAAAAAAAAAAAGAGAGCGTAGAAGCTAAAAGTAAGAATATTTTTATTAAACAAGTTTATAAAATAATTGAAGTAGCAAAAAAATTCTCGTACGGATAAAGAGGGAGACACGGCACTTGGCTTAAAAAAGAAAACGATGGAAGTGAATGTTTCGTATTAATACAGAAGTTATAAGGAATGTTTCCTACTAATAAAAGACGTTATAAGTGAAATTAGCTCTTTCGCAATCATGACTTTGTTAGCTACGTACATTGATGAGTTGGTATCACGACTTAAACAGCTCGTAAGAAAATATTAACGACGCACGAGCTGGTAATCTGATGCATCGCGTGACAACCTTGTAAGGCACACATTGTATATCTAATATCTATTAATCGGCACAACAATATTTCAAAATTCTAACAAACATCATCCCAAATTTCAAATATCCGACTTAAATTGTGACAATAAACGTTATGAATCACGAAAACGCTATTGAGGATTCAACAAGAAAGTCGATCGTAAGTACAATGTGATAATTAATTGACGAAAAATAAATTTAGGATTGTATATATAGTTAAAGGATGTAAAAACATTTAAATTGAATGTAAAATAAAAAATAAAAAAATAAAAAAAATTAGAATAAATATTAGGGAAAAATGTGACTATAAATAGCCAAACTAAGAAAAAAAAAAAGAAGAGCCTACAAGTAGTTACAACAACATCCATGCAAAATATCATCATTTCCATTTATGGCTAAAGCTTAAGGAATTTCCCATTTGTCCAGATTCCATTCCTCTAATCACTAACAGGGCAATAAAGTCATTTCATGACAGGATGTCAAGTGCTGGTTTTCTTTACTATTCAAAAAATCTTACATTGTTCAATAAATATTATTCATTATTAATTATTACATAAATTGCTTCTTCTTGGTAACTAATTACTAACATTTAATTATTGATGATTAATTTATATTAGGCCCTCAAATTACACCTGCACCCTCCCCTGTTTCCCAATCCATTACACATTGTTTACATTTAAACATCAGATGGTGTGTGTGTGTGTGTGTGTGTGTGTGTGTGAGAGAGAGAGAGAGAGAGAGAGAGAGAGAGAGAGAGAGAGAGAGAGAGAGAGAGAGAGAGATGATAATAAATTAATAATAATAATATTATTATATAGATGATGATAATACTGATAACAGCATCATATAATAATTATAATATATAGGAACAAAAACAAACTGAAATTGACGGAAAAACTAGCAAATTAAATATTTCTATGTAAAAACTGGCAATCCTAGTACTAGCTAGCTATTTTTTTTTTCCTTAATTCACTTCTTGGCTTTCTTGGTGGCAGCGGCGGAGGTGGATCCCGACAGGTTGAGATCAGGGATGGTAGTTCCGGCGGCGGCGGCGGCGGCGGCGAGCCGCTGCTTGAGCTCGTTGAGAAGGGCCTGATTCTCCTGGTTCAAAAGCTCCGCCTTCTTCCTCAGCCTCTCGTTCTCCTGCATGATGTAGCAGTTCTCCAGATACAGCTTCGAGTTCAGCTTCTCCATTTTCTGTTTCCCAAATTAAAAAAATAATAATTTATTAGTATACGTAAATTAATTAATTAACCTACATTATTACATATCATCGTTAATACAAACGATGAATAAATATTCAAACGTGTAATAAAAAAAAAAAATCACAGGGTTTGAATATGAAAGAAACAGAGCTATCGGCTTCAATGGTGAAAGAAATTATAGAGAGAGAGAGAGAAAGATCACCTTTTCGAACAAGGTGTTATCGGACAAGGAAGAAATTTGCAGTGCCAAGACACAGAGAGAGAAGTGTGTGTGTGTGTGTGTGTGTGTGTGTTTTGTTGTGCAGAAGTGAGTGAGAAAGAGCGCAGCAGGGTGGGGTATTTATAGTGCGAGAAAGAAGTTTTAGAGAGAGAAAATCTTGAAATTGTAGAGAGAGAAAATGGCTGGCACAATAATCATGCATGTGTAAGCATGGAAGGGAGGCTTCCATAGGCAAGGATTTTAATGTTCGCCTTCCATTTTTACTATCATTACAATTTCCTTTTTTTTCTTTTATTTTTTCTAATGGGAGGTGATGACGTCATGTGAATGATGGTCTGGGTAGGGGTATTTTCGGGATTTCACTCCTTGAACCCGCACTGGAATGTAGAAACTAGGACAGGGGCTTTTTGGGTATTTTGGAAAAATGATGGGTCCGGGATATTCGCAATGATGGTTTGGATTGGTCCGAACCGACGCAGCGCCCCCATCATCACACCCCCCACCCCCCAATTTCGCGTTCCCGATTTTGCCCCTTCAATTTCCATCCAAGTTTAATTATTTGTTTTATTTTTACATATATTGCATTTAATTCTCATTAATTATTTTGTGTTATGATGACTGATTTACCCATTTGGGGGGTCTCTTAAAACATTGCCCTGTTTTACACTCACTTTATTTGTGTGCTATAAACCGCTGGCAATTTACAATATTCTTTTTTTTGGATAATTTTTTTTTGGTAAGTGAATTCCATTTGGTTTCCAAAACTAAAATAATTGGGGAGATTAAGTGGAGCTCAAATCAAATTTATTGCGTTTGTTCCACGCTACACTCGTGAATTTTATTGGACGTGTAATTTTTCCGCACACGTGTGTATCAGATAACTGTCTCGGTCTCAAATTAAGTGTTGTTTAAAGGTTTAAGAAAACATCCGTATTAAGAAAGTTAATTGAAATCCGTCTATTTTAGAGATATATATAGATAACACGGCTAAAGTGTTTTTTCCACTAATTTTTTATTTATTAATTACTTCGTTTATTTGAAAATAATCTATGAATAAATAAAGGCATACAGTAGAACCTCGATAAATTAATACCCGATAAATTAATAACCTCGCTTAAATAATAAATTTTCCCGGTCTCGACTCGGGGACAACGTGCTAAATTAATAATTCGCTAAATTTATAAGATAATACAAATTCGAAAAATTTAAGAAGCCCCATATAATATATAAATTAATAATTCATAAAAATAATTCTTAAATTACATGGTATAGTACATATTTTATAGATCTATGAAAGCCTAATACAATATAATTTAATTGTTGCTTGTTTCTTGTTGAAGTTCACATTACTATCAATCTCGTCCCTCACTTTTCTTACCATGGTTAGAACTTTCGGTATTGTTTTGTCATATATCAACATAAAATTGTTCTATACCATTGCTGCTTTAAGAGCTTCCGTTCGTGAAATGGGCTCTATAATGCATTGAAGTAATGATACAATGAATAATATACACGTAATTTTTTTTTAAAAAATGTATTTATTGAAAATAATAATAAAAGTAATCTCATAAATTAATAATTTATTAATTAATGTATAAATTAATAATTATTAATTTATCGATAAGTTAATATTTCGTTAAATTAATGAAATTTTGATGGTCCCAACAGTATTAATTTATAGAGGTTTAACTGTAATTGGAAAGAAAAAAGTATTACACGCATTATTTGAATGCTAATGTGATAGATAATATCGAACAATGATTCTCTTCGAAACCACGATTAATTGGAAACAAAATGTGTATATTTATTATTCTTTCCCTAAAACCTTAAAATGGTAGGTTGATAACCTATTTTTTTTTTTAAATGGTAGGTAAATTGATACTACTCTCCATGTATTAGATTTGTGATTTTATAAGTCAAGTTGGTGTGTCTTAATAATCAATTTTCATTTGTGCATTAATAATTATGTACATACATATATTGGGTAAGATAATCCATTATCCATGTCACATACTATCTTGGTTAGAATGAGTAATGTCTATATAATTATTACGAGTGTAGTCAATAGCGTGATATACTACGACATGATACAATACAATTTATATGGAAACGATACAATTCAGCATATGTATCAATTGTATTCAAATACCGATAAATATAGTTCGATATCGCAATACGATATTTGTCTTAGGAGTGGTTTATCAATTTTTAGCGCATGTAGGGGTGACTTGTACAGTTTTCAGCACATTAGGGCGATTTGTGCAATTTTAAATAACAATTGTTTGACATTTTTTTAAGTAATAATTAAGGTAAAATCAGAAAAAAATGTTTCACATAAATTTTATTGTTCTCTCATCAATCAAAATTAGTAAATTTGTTCAGCATCACATAAATCCAAAGTAATTTATGTTATCAAAGGTAATAAAACCGACATTAGCATTTCTAAAAACTACTTCCGTCCTAGTTATAATTTAACGTTAAAACTAGGGGTGAAAGTCGGATAGAACGTATCGAAATTAATATTTTTTTAAATTGTATAATATTTTTGGAAGTACAAAATAAATTCCAACAAATTCCAAAATTTCGGAATCTAAAAACTCGTTCCAATTCCAAAAAATCCTGAAAATTCAAAAAAATTCCAATTTTTTTCGAAAGTTAAAAATCAATTCCAATTTCAATTACGAAATTTCGGAACCTAAACTCCTATAGACCCATTTTAATTCGATGTCTTGAAAACCTGCTGGCAATTTACAATATTTTTTTCTATGTTACTTGATTGTCTCTCTCTCTTTTTTTTTTTTGGCATAATGTTATTTGGTAAGTGAAATCCATTTGGCTTCCAAAATTAAATCAATTGTAGATTAAGTGGAGCTAAATCTAATTTATTGAGTTTGTGCCACGCCACACTCGTGAATTTTATTCGACGTGTATTTTTTCCGCACATATATATGTATCAGATAACTGTCTCAATCTCAAATTAAGTGTTGTTAAAAGTTCCAACATACGTATTAAGAAAGTTAATTAAAATTCACGTATTTTAGAAAAAAAAAATAGATAACACGACTAAAGTGTTCTTTCCACTAATTTTTTTTTTATTAATTACTTCGTTTATTTGAAAATAATGTATGAATAATAAAGATAAAATTGGAAAGAAAAAAGTACTTAAACGCATTATCGGAATTCTAATGTGACGATAATATAAAACATTTTTTCTCTTCAAAAAGACGATTAATTGGAAACAAAATGAGTATCTTTATTATTCTTCCCCTAAACTCTTACAATGGTAAGTTGATACTACTCTCCATGTATTAGATTTTATGATTTTATAAGTGAACTTGGTATGTCTGAAAAATTAATTAATTGTTAATTGTGAATTAATTATGTAAAGAAATATATTGGGTAAAATAATCCATTATCCATATCACATACTATCTTGGTTCGAATGAGTAATTTTTATGCCTTTTCATTATTCAGTCATACATTAATAATTATAGTAATTTCTTAACTGCAATCTCATATTATAAAAGCACTTGCTTATTATAAATAAATCGTCTCAGTGTTCACAAAAAGATTTAAGAAAAATTATATAAATTACTATTATTTTCCTTATCATATTTTTTTTACACGAAATAATGGCGCGCAGTTGATTACGTTCACATCGATTTTTTTTTTTTCCCGATGTGAACGTAATCAACTGTGCGCCATTATTTCGTGTAAAGAAAATATGATAAGGAAAATAATAGTAATTTATATAATATATATATATATATATATATATATATATATATATATATATATATATATATATATATATATATATATATATATATATATATATATATATATATATATATATATATATATATATATATATATATATATATATATATGAAAATTTGAAATTCTTCCACAAATTACTTTCTTAAATTAATGGGTAATCATTTTCACAAACCAATATTTAGAACCAAAATATTTTAAAGCAAGAATATAAATATTAAAACTGAAAATTTACAAAATTGCCCATGCAAGGCATTTGCATTGTGAACTGTTTATAACATGCGAAATGACAATTTAGTCCCAAATTGCCCATGAAGGTCTTTTTGTTTAGTGTTATAGTTATGACAATAATTGCAATAATTTGGGCAAGGGTCATATGTTAAGCATTTTTTGATGCAATTATTTTTAGGGTAATTTATGAAATAATGGCGAGGGTTAGTGCCAAACACATGGGTTATAAGTGCAATTAGTGTGACACAAAAAATAGTTATTGAGAGGTTAGTTATAATTCTTGTGCAATATATCATCATGTAATTTGGCTGCAATGTTAACTAGTTGGCTCCCCCGTCGTGTGCCTCGTTTATACTTAATTCAACTTAATCTTCTTATTTCGATTTTTTTTTTTTTTTGTTATATTTCAGTGTCTTGTTTATTTTATTTTATTTATTTACTATTTATTATTATTATTATTATTATTATTATTATTATTATTATTATTATTATTATTATTATTATTGTTGTTGTTGTTGTTGTTGTTGTTGTTGTTGTTGTTGTTGTTGTTGTTGTTGTTGTTGTTGTTGTTGTTGCTGTTGCTGCTGCTGCTGTTGTTGCGGTCGTCGTCGTCTTCGTCTCACATTGTAAATTATTAGAACTCGACTCTTGCACTATTTATGTGAACGAGACTTTTGGAACAGATGAGAGGATAGACTCATTACATTTATAAATAAATAATAAATAAATAAAAATAAAAAAAAACTATGAGAATTTACCCGAAGTAATTGAACGTGAGAGCCAAATGAATCTTTCGATTCATGTTTGGTTCGGGAAGGGATTATGGAAGCTTTAAAATGAACGAAAAGATAATCTACTTTCATTTAGTGATTTATTAGATAATAGAAAACAGAGGATCTTGAATACTATTCGAAATCCAGAAGAACTAAGTGTCGGCTATCAGCCAGTAAAATTTTTAGGAGCTCGATAAAAAATACTCTTTAAGATTTATTTATTTGACAATTATTGGACTCGTTTTACTTAGCAACTACAGTTAAACCACCTCTATAAATTAATACATTCGGAACCAGGGAAATTCTATTAATTTAGCGAATATTAAATTATTGAATTAATAATTTAACGCTTTCACTAAGTCGGGATCGGGAGAAACTATTATTTAATCGAAGTTATTGATTTATCGAGTTAATAATTTAATACGTTGTCATCAAGTCGGGACCGGGAGAAACTATTATTTAATCGAAGTTATTAATTTATCGAGTATTAATTTATCGAGATTCTACTAAAACTAGTAAATAAAAAGAATGTCTTCTATTCCTTAGTTGCACGAATTTTAAACAAAACAAAATTGGATTCCACTTGGTTTTATGTACCTCCAATTGTACTTTAATTTCCTCATATTCTTTATACAAAAGAAGAGAAATAAAAAAGGTGTATGTTTGCTTTCCTTGTACACTCAATTATACTTCTCCATCCCTCTTGTGTCTATGTTTCAACCCAGTCATATAAAAACATAATATAATAGAATTTCAATAATTTAATACTCCATAAATTAATAATATCGTTTAAATAATATAATTTTTTTGGTCTCTATTCGAAGGTAACATGTTAAAACACTAAATTAATAGAATTCATATGGTCCCGGCTGAATTAGTTTATAGAGGTTTATCTGTATATCGGTAAAATCTGGTCTAATTAAAAATTCCTCTTGTTTAAGAAATTACTACAAATTTACAATTATCTTCCTGGCATTTAGGAATAGCTGAATATGTGAGATTTCGAAAAACATTCTCTTGAAAATTCTGAATGTTGCCAATTTCATACATAATACTAATAAATATATTTTCCTTGAATTTAAACCATTAATTATCCTTAAAACAATATCATTTCCAATGCATGCCAGATTAATTATCCTCTGACAGTGAAGAGTTGGTCCCAACCAAAATTAATTATGGAACGAAAGTGAATCACTCTTGCAAGAAAAAAAAATGAGATTTTTTCTTTTGTTATAAATTTGGTCTGAAAAATAAAAATGATGGCAAAGGCTACTAATTATGGCCTCCTCCCCTAAATTCTTCAACCCCCCTCCCTCCCCTCTTAAATTGATTTTCACTTTTTTGCAGCCATTTTAAGTCACCCTTTAACCAAAAGTTGGTCTTTTTCATGATTGATTCAAGGTGTTTGGAGTTATTATTATTATTAAAAATTTATTTTTAATTTTTCTTGCTTTTCCATTAATGTACAAAAGATTTGGATGGCCATATGCATCATGCATTTATTCAATTTCAATTGAGTACTCATCATAATCTGCATTGCCTACAAATCTACCACAATTATTCACCCACCCATTGCCCTAACTCCCTTTTCCAACCCTTTGTTTTACCTCCTTTCTCACATTAAACTAATTGATCTTCCAATTTGTTGAACAATCTAAGTGCATGTGTTTAAACATATTTTGTGTTATAGATATCAATTCGAGTTTCAATCTAGTTTCAAATTCACAGTTTCAGTTCAGTTCCAATTCCAGTTTCAGTTCAGTCCAGTTTTAATTTCAATTTCACAGTTTCTCAGTTCATTTTCAGTCCAGTGACTAATGAATGATTGATCGTTGATCTTCAACAGCAAGCAAATAATTCATCAAAAATCAAGTTTGACCGAACCAACATACGATGTAACATATATATATATATATATATATTGAGTTAGTCACATTACAAGCAAAGTATCTACTTGGTTAATATGATTAGTATAGCACATAATTGAACCATGTAATTAAATTCCAATTGGGAATAATTGTTACATGTGAAAAAGCCTTTGAATGTAAATATATTTACTTTATAGCTAAGAACCATCAGCCCATGCAGTGTGACCTCATCAACTCCTTCAAAAACCCTTTATTCTACTTTATTTATTTTAATTTATTTTCTGAGGTAAAATTCTAATGATTTCAAATTATAACAATCCCTGCAAGGCTAATGATGGAATTACATGATGGTGCATTGAACCCCCCTACACGTGAGCTTACAATTACTAATTATTAAATTATTCAATTATTAAAATTAATAAATACGGGAGGGCACTGATTATTAAATGGGGACCACCCAATTTAGATGAAAAAACTTCTGCAACTAGCTTTTTTCAATTTTCCTTTTTTCCATTTTGATCTTCTGATCATAAAAGACTTTTTGTTTTTGGTCTGACGGTCAAGATTGGATGGACTAGATTGATTGAAAGCTATTTTGTTCTTTGTTTTTTTTAAGCCAGGGTTTCATCCTGTCCGTCCATTTCTCGCACGTGTGGGATCAAACGCAAATTTATATATGCGTAATTCTCTATAGTCATAATTAGTAATTTGAAATTCTGAGACTCATTAATTGGGATTTTATGAATCGAACTGTAAGTCAATGAACGATCATTTTTAATCATTTTATATATTCTATTGTATTATTCATCTACTATATAATTTAAATGTTACTTTAATTGGCTAATTACATTTGCATGTATTATTATAATTGTTTATTTGATCAAAAAATATTTTATGTAGATATATAGTATTACAAATATATCTTATAAAAAAAAAATAGTATTACAAATATAATTGTGATATAACTTAAAAGAAATAATGTGTAACATTTTTTTTATAAACATGATATAACTTAGAGATATGTAGCTTTTTTTTTTTTTATCAATTTCCATTTATAATTACGAGTAATTTTACCGGAGTAAATAATAGTACGGAAATTCAAAATATGTTTTGTGAATAGAAGCATGTTTCAAAAAATATTTAAAGTAAATTAATAAATAAGATATATCAATTCCTCGCATTTTCTCTCTCACCTCGTCATAACATAATTTGTTTTAAACTTTGAACAATAATTGTTCGAAATTTCCATTTCTACCCCTATAATTGTCGTGTGTAATTGTCATTTTCTTTACTTATTACGTGTAAATTATAAATTCTTTTATATGATAGAGTATAACTTTAGCGAATTCATAAATTGCACAATTGATTGTTTATATATATAATATAAGTATCACATCTACCACCATGATGAAATTGATTAAAAGAATTAATAACTTTTGAAGTTAAAAGTGAATATCTATGTAGCTACTTGTTTTAAGTCTTAAAAATCTAAGATTTTACAACGTGATCAACTTTTTGTAAGTCATGTCTACCTTTCCTCCAACATTATCAATGCCTTAATTATATATTCTAATAACACTATCTATAATTAATAAACTATGTATTTTCTAGCATATACATCATAAAAGCCACCCTTAATCACAAAAGCTCTTTCAATTTATTCATTGATTTACGTCTTGTTTGATTCTTAAATCGTTTGGTAGTCACTCCTCACTAGGGATGGCAATTTAACCCGCCCCACATGCCACAAGTACCAGCTCTGATCCGCCCCACCTTGTTCTAGGTTTATCTGGTAATCCCCTGGTGGGTACATGGTGGGTATATTCCCATCGCCATATCTAATAATCACTTAATAACTAATAAAAAGAGTGGTTGCACTCTCAATTTTTCAGGTGATTAATTTTATATCGAGTGACCGGAAAACATTATTCTTAAAATAGTACATATTATGAAGTGATCATTGTTAAATTAGAGATGTTTTAAGAAATTACGTTTAATACTAGAATTTAACAATTTTAATAGTAGATAGCATAAGAATCAAACTTCTTACTAGTTAAATAAATAATTAAGTTAGGGGAAATATGCAATAACCCCCTCAAATGAAAAATATTTTGAACTAAACCCAATTGACTTTGAAGACTTTTTTCAAAACCCACATGTCAATTTAAATTAGTGAGACCCCCCTTAAAAATATGTTATCCCTATTTTACCCTTTTAGTACACATCACAACCCTAGATCTCAAACCCACAATTCTCGTTTTTCTCTCTGTCACAATTAATATCCGTATCTATCTCCTCTCAATCTCTCTCGGCGTCGGCGATGGGAGGCTGACTATGGCGGCCGGAGAAGGTGCGACTGCTAGGCAAGTGCACGCAAATCGACGAACGGTGGAGAAACGACAACGACGCGGGAGGCGGTGGAAAAGGCGGCGGCGGTGAAATTCCCGATCTGAGGGCGCAACCGCGGTTGTTGAGTCCTCCACCGCAAGTGCTGCTGCTAGCCTGCTACTGCCGCCAAGGTTCGATTCTATTTTGTGAAAATCTGCAGAATCAACCATGAGGTGTCATGTGTTTAATTTCTTCTTTTTTTGCTCTTATTTTTTTGCAAATGAATTTGATTTCAAGTTGCAATTGAAATTGAAAGGGAAAACAAATACGTTTTATTTATTTATTTATTAATTTTTTTCTCCAGATCTGAATATAGAGTTTTAGATTAAACATGACTATAGCCATGTTCGAATATGACTATTTGTTGAATATTATTGTAGTCATATTTGAGTATGTTCTATCTTCTCGTTTCAAATTATGTTTTTTTGTGTGGATGTTGATTGGATTGTTTTCGTAAACAATAGGGAATCTTGAAATTTGGTGTTTTCTCTACTTCTATGAATTTCAGATTCTCATCCAAATCGTAATCTCTAATAATTATTGTTTTGTCTGAATGATGGGATAGTAACAAGATTAGATAAATGGTGGTAATTGAGTCCCTCGTGGTGGAGGAAGAGGTAATTAATATGGTAATTTAATTGGGGCTGGGGTGTTTATGTTAATGAATGTAGTATGTTTATGTTAATTTAGCATCTGCATTTTTTTTTTGTCTTTTTTCTCATTGCCTTTTGTTTTATGAATTTGAGTTTGGTTCATACAGATTTGCTTCTTGTTGCTACAATTTTGATGGAATTTGCCGCACAGTCTTCAAGAGGAATTAACAAGGACATCCCCGAGCATTTCGAAGAACTATCTCCCATAAAAAATTAACAGTAACATGATATAGTCATATTCGAATATGACTATTGTTGAATGTGACTGTAGTAATATTCAAATATATGTTCTATGTTCTCATTCAAGTTGATATGTAATAATAAGATTCAAATTGTATTTTTCTTTTCGTGCAATTTTCGTTTTTTTATATATAATTTGGTAAAAATAAATGTACTCTACTATATAATCAGAATTATTAAGTTGAAAATATAAAAATGACAATATAAAGAAAGAATATGACTACAGGTTATATAGTCACATATAGTCATATTAGACTATAGTCATATTCAACTATAGTCATATTCGGCGTAGTAAAATTATCGGGGGAAAAATTCGATATTTTCGTTTAAAAAGAATTTATAAAAAAAAAAAAATATATATATATATATATATATATATATATATATATATATATATATACACACACACACGCAGCATATTGAGTGGGAAATATTCCTATTATATTGGCTATTATTAAGGAAGGTGGGATGAATTATTGGGTAGGAAATTTTATAATTTCTTAAGGGTAGTATTGGAATTAAAATTTCTAGGGGGTTATCACAAAGGAAGATTTAAGGGTTGGACATATCACTATTTATTATTCATCCAAGGGGTTTATTGCTAAAGGCCCCATTAAGTTATTAGTGAGTGGAGAGTTAATTAAAAGTCGACTCAATCAAAATTAAGTCAATGTACGTAATTTAAAAAAAAAAATAGGAAAAAGAAAAAGGAAAAAAGAATTAAAAAAACGAGTGAAAAACCTATTGCAGTCTCTCAAACTTAACTAATTGATGTTTGGGCTGAATATAATCTTTATGGACCGAAAGATTTTTAACTTAAATAAGTTGGGCTTCAGAAACAAAAAAAAAAAAAAAAATTGGAATTTTTGAAATGGAACAAGAACATTTATTTCAGATCGAAAATTGTTTTTGGATATTGAAATCAGATAGGAATTTCATATATAATTTCAACCCCAATTCAAAAAAAAAAAAAGGAAAATTTAAAAACTCGAATTTTTGGAATTCCGAATGAATAATATTATTCCAAAGTTCAAAATTTTAGTGATCGAAATCGACGGAATTCAAAGAGTTGTTTCAACTTTCGCCCCTAGTAGTCAACATGACAAACCAAGAAACATAAATGTGTTCAGAAAATACATGGTAATTACCCATAAATTCAATTTATATTTAATTAGAATTGTGTCACATAGTAATAAACCAAAAAAATGTTAAAATGTTGGAACTGACATGAATAAATTCCCAATTCCAACACAAAAAATCTTCGAGATTTCTCTCAATGGAGTACACAACGTATAAAATCTTGATTGCGTGATCGGAAAATGGGGGACGACGACAAATATATAGATAACTTAATTAGTCATCCTCTGTAAAGTTTATTTTAGCTCGTCACTATAATAAAGTTACCGTTATATCTCTACACATTAAACGTTACACCTTATCAGGCATGTACATTTAAAGGCTAATTCACACGATCTTTTGTTCCAACGGTACAGTACTTTACGCGTAGTTAAGCGTGTTATATTCTTTTATTAACTATAAATGGAAATGAAACACCATTAGAACAGATGATCTTATTTGAAATCAAAGTTCCCATCTTTTTATTATTTTATATTTCTGGGAAAATAAGCATCACAAAAGAATGCTAATTAAAATTATTTATTAATGATTTTAATTGATCTCCTTCACTATAAATTGTTTGCAAACTCTCGATTTTTCGATGCTCACGATTTGTAGCAAGCCGGAACAGATGAAAGACTTCTAAGCAAGACTTTATCAGATGCAATGGCAACGTTTTCTTCGTTCCTATGCCATGTCCACACCGCATGGCTTGCGTTTAATATTGAAAACTGTCCATGCCCAAATCTTGGCTCCCTAAAAGCCGACACTTTCGCCCGTGGTAAAATAAACCTGTGTATATATACAATACAACCTCAATAAATTAATACTCGATAAATTAATAATCTCGCTTAAATAATAGTTTTTTCTGGTCCCAACTCGGTAAAAACCTACTAAATTATTAGTTCGATAATTTAATATTTCGCTAAATTAATATAATTTTGCTAGTCCCTACTGTATTAATTTATAGAGGTTTAACTGTACGTACATGTTTCCTTAGCAACATGTCATAAATGACTAGAACAATGTACTATATATGTTAATTTTAAAATAATTAATATGTAACATATATATACCTTCGAGCAAGGCCTTCCCGATTTCCTCCAGCTCCTGTGACGATGTACGCCGGACCACATTCATTTGCTTCATTCTTGTACGTGCGTACCTATGTATATAACATTTCAAGCTAGGTAAGAAATCGGATAATTACAACAATGTTTTTAATTTCGTGCTAGTTTCAACGCGAAGAAACGACGATGCTAAAAGTAGAAAAAAAGATGGCTTACAAAACGTTCGTATGAGTGTACATGACCCGCGAAAACCACATCAACACGAGCTTTAAAGAACACATCTTCCATCGCCTTCTTCATTCCCTCACCTTCGTATTCTCTCTGATGTGCTTCATTGGTATTGTACCACGGTGCATGTACAACACCAATAAGCCACGGCGTTCTTCTCCGATCCACTTTTTTCAAATCGGCCAGCAGCCAACGATATTGGTCCGAATTGGGCTCGAAATCAGCGTACGAGCCCAACATGATGACATGGACCCCTGCAACTTCGAAGGAGTAGTACAAGTTTGAAGTAGAGCCACTCTCCTCATAAGGCATAACCCATCTTGCATTGTAAGCAGTGAATCTGCTACGATGAACGCCCTTGATTCTCTCCTTCTCGTGGTTGCCTTGCGTTACCATCCATGGCCGCTTGCTCGCTAGCGGCTCCACGAAGCGCCCGAACGTGTCCCATTTTTTCTGGTACATATCGGCGTAGGATAAGTCTCCGGGCAATATTAGTATGTCGTAATTTGATTTGGCAATGTGGTCGAGTGTTGAATTGGTATACTTGGTTTGTCCAAGATCACCTGTATAAGCCTATAATGTTAGGCCCCCGTTAGATTGACAAAATAGGCTCAGCCTCTAAGAAAAATTCAATTATTTTATTAAACCAGAAGGTCCAATAAAATAATACTTTCAGGTGACCCCGGAAATTATTGGGGTTACCAAACATTAAATAAAGTCCAATTATTTAATTAATCATGACTGATCTCCCCAACCAAACGAAGCCTTAATTTACAGATCATAAATATTTTTTCGTTGTTTTTTAGCTATAGTTAGGCGTACCTACGACTGCGAATTTGATAGGAAATGTGTGAGGCGGAGTTTTGAAGTTGAACTCTTTAGAAGACTCATTGCCACAACGATAGTAATAAAGCGTGTTTGGATTTAAAGGGCCGATGACGGCATCGTGTATTACTCCAGAATCGTATCTTAGGTAGTGATAGATATTTGAATTCCCATTTGCTGAAAGATTGCAATTCCCCGGAGAAGTACCGTAGTACACCGTTGCTTGAGTACGAACTAGTGTTATCCATGATATTCTCATGTGGTTCGGACCACTCAACGATATGTGCACCTGCATCATCGATAAAAACTAAGGCATTTAATACTCTTGGTCCCCCTTTGGTTCGTAAGACAAAATTAGCCAGTATAAAGTTAAACAATATAATAAAACTTCAACTGTATTATTGACCATAGGAGATTCGATAAATAATCTCTCTAAAAGACAAAATAGGCCATAGGTCGACTTCAGAATTATTGGATTTACTTAACATCAAATAAAATCATATTATTTAGTTAATCATGACTACTAACTGTCGCAATCAAATAAAATACGAGATAATATGATTGTTGATATAAACAAAAGCCCTAAAAAAGGGTATAGCATTAGGTTATTATAACCTGTTGTGGTGATCTTGGAGAGAGCGGCAAACGGGTTCGATTCCAAGACGTAAAAAGAGCGAAAACTCCACAAAATTGTGAAGCCATAGCCATCATTGAAATTATAATGTGGATCATTGGCGCCATTGAGAGAGAGAGAGAGAGAGAAACTTTTTATGATCTTTTTGGGGGGACAAAGAGAAAATTGTTCAAGAGAGAGAGAGAGAGAGAGAAACTTTTTATGATCTTTTTGGGGGGGACAAAGAGAGAATTGTTCAATAAATCTTGATGCAGTTTTGCCATTTTCGAGTGAAAGAGTTCCTTTGTTTTTAAATTTTAATTTATTCAGCATTTAATTTTTACTGATCTCCTTCTCTAAAAGTATCTGATGCTCTTTGTGTTCACATTTGCAGTTGAAATTCAAAAGAGAAAAGTGTTAAATTGGTTATAGATAAATGGCAAAGGTGTTATTTAACCCTTCCACTAAATTACAATGGGAGAATTGATATAGATAAATAGATCCCGAATTCTCTAGATAATATTATATAAATATAAATGTAATAAGTTTTAATTACAATTTTCACGAATTCTCTACAACATTACAATTTTAACTTCATAGATATAATAATTAGAAAAAGTGACTTTATTCAAATTTGCATTTGAAGTGAAACTGGGAATCCAAATCAACCGACATCAATTGGTTTTAAATAATCTTTACGAAGTTATCAAAGAAGAAATTGAGATAAATTAAACAGGGTTTTTTTGCAAGAACCACCCTTGTGTAATCTTGAATTGCTGAAAAAACACCTATGTTAAAAAAATTAGCACAAACCCCCCTATGAAAATTAGTCAAAGGCAATAAAGTCCCTGCGAGTCCGGCGTGGGATACACTCGCGGTTTGTGCGACTAGGCGTGTGTTTTTGGACTTGAAAAGACCCGAGTACCCTTTCAATTAGAAATTTCGAAATTCACAAATTCACCCTAAAATTTTCATATGCCCAGAATGAAGTTTTCAATTTTTTTTAAATTCAGTCCCTAATACTTTCAGAAATGCCCTCTTCAAACTCAAGATTCAGCCTTTTTCTTTCCGGACCCAAAAAAATCGTCTTCGCCACACCATTTCAGAAGATTTGGACCGCATCTGCAGCTATACAAATTATCCATATTATCAGGAATCGCAATACACCGCACTAAAATTTCTCCCTCGACATTCTGTTAAAACGAGATCTCAAACGAATTTTTTTAAATAGTTTTCAAAATGAAGAAGTTTGTTTGGGGGGAGGGAAAGAGTTCGTCAAGTAAAATGAGGAAGAGGCGGCGGACGGTTGCGTGGTCGTAGGAGGGGTGGAAAGAGAAGCGATGGGAAGAGCGGTGGACGACGGCAAGGATGCGGTGGAGGCGGGCGAGGGAGCTGCGCAGCCGGCGGAGATATTTGATAAATTAAGAAACCTAGGATAGATAAATTAAAGTCGAGTGTGTGAATTTGTGTGTGTTAAAGCGGATGAGCTGCTGGTGCGGCGGCAGAGGTCTGTGGAAGAGGATTTCCGTGGGTGGGTGGAGAAGACGGTTGGGGTGCGTGATAATTTATTACTTTTTGTTTTGAGTTTTTTTATTTAGTATATTTCTGTTTGCATTTTGTTTATTTAAAATACAAATATTATTAAAAAAATATTAAGGGTAGTTCGGTCATTTCATGCAAGTCAACGGCCAATTTTGAAATAGGGGACGGTGTGCTTTGTAAATCATAACACAGGGGGTTCTTTGCTATTTTTTTTAACATGAGTGTTTTTTCAGCAATTCAAAATTACACAGGGGGTTATGTGCAATTAACTCAAATTAAACATGATAAAAGAAAAATGCAACAAATGAAACGTCACGAGAAAAAATTGAGGGCCTAGTTGATAAATATGGGTTTGTTTGATGCTACACTGGGTGATTATATATTAACCGTTGATCTGCACACAATCACAAACACACCCATATGTTTGTGTGCTTATTGAGAAGTTATTTTAACACATCAACGGTTAATAATTTTCCGGTGTACTACATAAGATGTAGCATCTCCAAAATCATAAATATGTCACGACTCACGCAAGTGCAATTATAGAAATATGAAATAGGAAACTAAAAATATGTTGGACCATAATTTTTGCTACTAAAGGGTGGAAATAAGAATTAGAAAAATTCTATAAAAAAAAAATTGCAGTGAAAAGCTAATTCTGGCTCAATTCCAAAAATAAAAAAAATAAAAATAAATTCTTAATTAAGTGATCATGCTTTTGAACTTTATAAACGGAATCATCTAAGCATATTCCAAATTTGACAAATAAAAATACCCGAATAAATATATGTCAAACCAGTATATATAATTGATTATACAAAATTGAGGGTGAGATTATTATAATATATAAATATTGACCGAATTCATATAACCAACGAATGAGAAACATGGTTAGTTAATTGCCGACCACGTATATATATCACTACAACGTGATGTGTTGAAGCTTCTTCCTTAACTTCACGAAACTTCAAACATTGATAATAAAAAATAAAAATTGTCCAATTTACAGTTTTGAACAAGTTACTAGGCATCGATTGGCTGATGCCGATTTGACAATAACAACGTTGTGATCTGTCATACACGTGGTATCTTTTGACAATGGAACATTTCACGAATATCCTAACCTGATTCTTGGTTTGAATTAACTGGCTTTTTCAGCTATGGTTTCTCATAAGTGGTAAACAAAATAAATTAATATTTTGTACCTCCACGAATTTTGGATCGTGAATCGTAATGCCTTGCTAGTAGCTGAATATGCCGGGACGCATCATGACTTAACGATTTGAGCAAGAGAGCTCGTGTCAATTCACCAAATTCTGAACCATCTTGTCAACAGTGACAGTTAGGTTGATTGATCCAAATTACGCATTAAATTTCTGATAGTAATATTGTTTACAAACTATTATATAAGAAAATAGATTTATCCAGTACACATGTATGATTGATTGCATATTCATTCGTTATAAAAAAAAAAAAAAAAAAAAAAAATATGCCATTTGCCATTTGTTTATTTCTTTATTCTAATGCGTAGTTTGTTAATCTTCAATCCAAGAATTGGATAACCGATTAATTTCAATTTCAGCCCTAATTGTGGTCATGTGCCTTGCACGTACGTGGCATTTTCCGTTAGTTTCAACTTTCAAATCGCTTTAAAAGAGGATGATGGACAAAATGTGTGACATTAATATATAGTGGATACTAATTAATATTTAATACTTCTAATTTAGGTTTATATTATTTCAAATATTACTAGTCCAATAACTACCTTGATTCTTAAGTACATATCAATTTATTTTAGACTCGGTCTTTTTTTTTTTTTTTGTGTGAATTAATGATCAGCTAGGTATAATATCTCAAAGCAATCACAGCCGTTAATTACTAGTAAATGTAAACATGTGATTTATTCAATTGTCGTAAGCATATCCGAAAATTGTTCGAATTAAGTTTCTTCACGCTATTGCAAATCAAAGTATTACTTTATACATACTCTTTTTCTGTTTGTTTTCTTTCTCGTCTCAATTATTTGAACTCTCCACACTTTATATATACACACGTATACATATACACACACACACATATATATATATATATATATATATATATATATATATATATATATATATATATATATATATATATAGATACAACAGACCGTCCACATAAACAAACATACGGATACTTTCAAATAATGGAAACAACATTATTCCCACATATCTTCCTCTTCTTCCTTCTCACAACCACCGCCTCGCCGGAATATACCCGTCCAGATCCTCGGCCGCTCGTTCTCCGGCAACATGACCGGCCCGATTCAGACCCGCAACAGGTCAAACGCGCGTTTGCATTTTTCTGAAATTAATAAATAATACTTTAAATAAATTCGATTTTCTTTTTTTTTTTTCAAATTATCAGGTACATATATCATTGGCAGGGAAAGATAACTACATTAGGGTTTCATGGATAACTACAGACAAAAAGGTTCAACCAATTGTTGAATACGGAAAGTCGCCGGGAAAATATGACACGTCAGCCACCGGAGAGAATACTTCCTACCGTTACTTCCTCTACAGTTCAGGCGAAATTCACCACGTCAGAATCGGCCCGTTGGAGCCTACCACAACTTACTACTACAGATGCGGTGGTCACGGGCCGGAGTTCAGTTTCCGTACCCCGCCGTCGGATTTTCCGGTGGAATTCGCTGTCGCCGGTAGGTGGTGGTGGCGGCCCAATTTTAATTTTTATTGCTTGCGTGCCGTTTTTAATTCACTTTTAAGTTTGTTATAACAGTGAATTAATGAGTGGAGTAGTGGGAAGCTTGGAAGCAACATTTTATTAAAAAAAATTTACTTTACACTTTTAATTGAATTTACATTTATCATAACAATTTTATTGAATTTATTTGAATAAATTTACTTTATAATTATAAATATTATATTAAATTAAATACTTATTTTATCTTTTATTTATTGAAAATTATTGATAACATATATATGGACCACTAATTGTATAGGAGACCTAGGTCAAACACAATGGACCGAATCAACGCTAGCCCACATCGGTGCACGTGACTACGACGTACTTCTCCTCCCGGGAGACCTATCCTACGCCGACACCAATCAACCGCTATGGGACTCATTCGGCCGCCTAGTCGAGCCCTACGCAAGCGCTAGGCCGTGGATGGTCACCCAAGGCAACCACGAGGTCGAAACCTTCCCACTCGTCTATCCACAGGGTTTCATGGCCTACAACGCCAGGTGGCAAATGCCCTACCGCGAGAGCAAGTCCACCTCAAACCTATACTACTCGTTCGACGTGACTGGGGCCCACGTCATCATGCTCGGGTCCTACACGGGCTTTGATGCTGACTCGGATCAGTACAGGTGGCTGAGTGCTGACGTGGCGGGCATCGATAGGGCGAGGACGCCGTGGGTGTTTGTGGTTGTGCACGCGCCGTGGTACAATTCGAATCTAGCGCATAGAGGCGAGGGGGAGGGCATGAGGGCGGCCATGGAGGAGGTGTTGTACAAGGCGCGAGTCGATGTGGTTTTTGCGGGGCATGTTCATGCGTACGAAAGATTCGTAAGCGAAAACAGTACTAATTGTTAAAAAAGAAAAAATCGCGTATTATTTTTATTAGCAACGGTACCCTTATAATTCAATTTTTTTTTAGCAAATTAAACCATCCCCTAAAAACTCATAATTTAGGGCCGGGGTTATAAGTGTGCTAAAAAAATTGCAGTATAATAAGGGGTATTTTGCTAATATTAATAATATGGAAAAATAAATGAAATAATTGAATTTTTGTTTGATTATAATAATGCAGACTAGGGTTTATGATAACAAGGCTGATGAATGTGGTCCTGTGCACGTGACCATTGGTGATGGAGGAAATAGAGAAGGACTGGCAATGCTGTAAGTAACTCTAATTTATCCTTTTTTATATTTTTAGGACAAAATTACTTAATAATCCTTCAAATTTATTTTAGTTACTAAAAATACGTTTAAAATTACAAGATAATTTTTTTTTGTACCTCCAATTTTATATTAATAGATTGATACTACAAGCATATATAGTACTTTAGTTATCTGATTATAATTTTATTGGGTGGTGTGTGAATTAGTTAATGTTGATGGTTAATTATAGGTTCGAAAACCCTAGCCCGTCGATCTCACTTTACAATGAAGCAAGCTTTGGGCACGGGCGGTTGAGGTTATTCAATAACACGCACGCTCAATGGTCTTGGCACCGCAACAACGACGAAAACTCGATCATGGCCGACCAAATATGGCTTCAGAGCTTGTCCTCCTCCAAAGCCTGCAAGGGAACTTCCACGAAATCTCGAAATGATGAACTATAAATCTTGCTCATAATTGTAACACACACACACACACACACACACACACATATATATATATATATATATATATATATATATATATATATATATATATATATATATATATATATATATATATATATATATATATATATTGAAGTAAAGGAAAATTTGAATTGATTTAAAATATATAGTCATACATTTGGGTAACACTTGTATATAGAAGATAAGGCAAAAATAAAAAAAAAAGAACATTTTACTAGTGCTTATGTGTGTGACTGCAATTGCAAATTAAATTTGGTGTCTACAATGGAATATAGTAACGTGAATTAATTATTTTTATACCAAATGTTCTAAAATAAAATTAATAAATCTATATCTATTTATGTTTTAATTATTTCGTATCTCAGACCAATAAACATCGCACCAACTACATGCCCATTTGTTTTATAAGTACATGCCCCAATTCAGTTTCTTCACGCTATTGAAAATCATTGTATAATTGTTTTATATAGTCATCTTATAATTTGTCTGAATTCTTCAAAGAATTGATACACATAATACATACATTCCCTCAAACAATTGACTCTTCATTATATATTTTTAATTAATTATAATTCTGTATTTCCAAAATGGTAACATTATTCACACACCTCTTCCTCCTAATATTCCTTCTCACAGCCACCGCCTCGCCGGAATATACCCGTCCGGCTCCTCGGCCACTCGTTTTCTGGCATCATAGCGGGTCCGATTCGGACCCTCAACAGGTCAAACCTTGTTCACATTTTCCACACGTACAGTATTTAAATTCAAACAATTATTTTAATTAAATTCATTATTTTTGAAAAAAATATTTCAGGTACACGTGTCACTGTCAGGAAAAGGGTACATGAGGGTTTCATGGATTACTTCAGATAAAAACGTCGAACCAACGGTTCAGTACGGAAAGACACGTGGGAAATACAATTTGTCTGCCACCGGAGAGACTACTTCCTACCATTACTTGATTTACAAGTCAGGACAAATTCACCACGTGAGAATTGGGCCGTTGGATCCAGCCACCACTTATTACTACAGATGCGGCGGCTCTGGGCCGGAGTTCCATTTCCGTACGCCGCCGTCGGCTTTTCCCGTCGAATTCGCTGTTGCCGGTAAGTGAAGTGGTGGCCGGTTGGTGTTAACATTTTATTTTGTTAATTTGTTTTTTTCAATTTTAATTCTTGCATCCGATTGATTTGCCTTCTTTGGAAAATGGGATGGGGTTCATCATATCACTAAGATTTTATTTGAATTGAAATAATTAGATGTGGGGATTTCACAGTTTATATATAGCAAAGGGATTTAATATTGAATTTGGTTTGGGTGAATATATTATACAATTAATTTAATTTCAACTACTTAATTAGCTCTTATTTTGAATATTTTTTTTAGCAATTGCTATTAATTTCAAATCACTCTCGTTAGCTTAATTCAATAACTTCTTTTTTACTTTCCAATCAGTCAAGAATTGTTGTTTCAAGTTGTTGAATGATCAGCTCAATTAAAAGTTTAAATATTTACTAAGTGAATCATTTGATATTTATATCTCTAACACTTATGCATCATTCGATTACAAATATTAAATTAGCTTCGATTATACACAAGATTGGATTAATTTTCTAATGACTAATTAATTATTTAGATAGTAACACGTTCGGTTCATTGGACTAGTTCTCGTATTAAATTAGTTAAATTTTGGTAGTATTGAGTTTAAAACCACTTAATAAAATTCTCTTAAGTCACCCCTTACAAATTTAATCGTCGGGTGTGGGGGTGGGGGTGCTACAAAATTAATGAAATTGTTCGTAGCATGCAGTAGCGATCATTAATTATTGTAGCGGTTTTGAATAAATACGAATCTCATCAACTGAACATGTTATTAGTCCCTACTATATTTAGTCAGTAGAACCTAATAGTGGTAACCGAAAGAGCCCTTACTCTATTACAGGAGACCTAGGTCAAACAGAATGGACAGTATCAACCTTATCCCACATCGGTGCACGTGACTACGACGTACTTCTTCTCCCGGGAGACCTATCCTACGCCGACATGGATCAACCGCTATGGGACTCGTTCGGCCGCCTGGTCGAGCCCTACGCGAGCACTAGGCCATGGATGGTCACTCAGGGTAACCACGAGGTCGAAACCCTCCCAGTCGTTTACCGCAACGCTTTCATGGCCTACAACACGAGGTGGCTAATGCCCTACCGAGCGAGTAAGTCCACATCGAACTTGTACTACTCGTTCGAAGTGGCCGGGGCCCACATCATCATGCTCGGGTCCTACGCGGACTTCTATATCGGCTCGGACCAGTACAGGTGGCTGAAAGCTGACGTGGCGAGCATCGATAGGAGGAGGACGCCGTGGGTGTTTGCGTTGTTGCATGCGCCGTGGTACAATTCTAACTTTGCGCATAGGGGCGAGGGAGAAGCCATGAGGGTGGCCATGGAGGAGGTGTTGTACAAGGCGCGAGTCGATGCGGTTTTTACGGGGCATGTTCATGCGTACGAGAGATTCGTAAGTACAAATAAAAAAAAATTATTGTGACCTCGTTAATTTTTTTTTTTTTAATTTGAAGTAATATATATGATTCGAATAATTAATTTTTTTTAAATTTTTTTTGGTTGAATTTTTTTTGGTTAATTAATTAATGCAGACTAGGGTTTACAATAACAAGGCTGATGTGTGTGGTCCTGTGCATGTGACCATTGGTGATGGAGGAAACAGAGAAGGGCTTGCTAATTCGTAAGTACTAATTATACTTTTTTAAATGTATAGTATATTTTTTTTAAATATATATTATTTATTTTTTTTAAATTGTGTTTGCTAATTTTGTTGGTGGTGTGTGAATATTGGTTAATTAGGTTCGAAAATCCGAGACCTTCGATATCGGTTTACAGGGAACCAAGCTTCGGACATGCGCGGTTGAGGGTATTCAATAGCACGCATGCTCATTGGTCTTGGCACCGCAACAACGACACCGGCTCAGTCGTGGCCGATGAGTTATGGCTCGAAAGCTTGGCCGCCTCCAAAGCCTGCAAGCCGATTAGGGTTCCGTCCAAATCTCAAAATGAAGAATCCTAAGTCTTGGTCATAAATTCGATGCTAGATCTTTATAATGGAATAATAATAACGTGTATTACGGAGACTGAGGAAGAGTATGAATCCAAATACAATCTTTGGCCAAAATGAAAATTCAGATTCGTCTCTAGAAATGCTAACTTTGCGTTCCATGATTTAGCCTTTTTGGAAAAAAAAAAGAAATATACTTTCCTTAAGTAAAAGAACAAGTTCCAACAATTTTGTTCCAGAGAGAATTTGAAAATTCGAAAATCGGAATTTCGGGAATTGGAAAAAATAACTTGTTCCAAAATTGAAAAAGTTCACATCAAAATCGAAGAATTAGGAAATTTCCAATATTTTGTCGCCTAAAATATATAAAATACATAATAGTATTGTTACTCTAAGTGCAAAATTCGGAAACAAATCGGAATTATTTTCGGAACTTAACTTAGGATCGGAAGTTGAAATCTCATATATATTTCTAAATTCGAATCGAAAAACATTGTTCCAAAACCGAAATTTTCATTTCAATTTGTTTTTGGGCCAATAGAAATACCAATAATACCAAGCAAGATGTGCTACTACGAACAAGGCCCATATACATGAATAATTTTATATTAATAGCAGAGTTGACGAAATAAAAGTAATTAATTATATTAATTAATTTAAGAAACCATAATACAAATTATACACAATCGAATTCACACACGCTCCCCTACGTTTCCTAATAACCACCGCCCACCGCCGTCACCGTTCATCAATCATCATTCATCAAACCGACGGCTGTGATCAAATCCTGTTCAGCTTGTCGGCTTTGATCAACGGATTAGCCTTCGCGATGGCCTCCTTCCCAACGGCCTTGAAATCAAAGGTGCAGCCGTGATTCTCGGGGTACCTGTGGGTCCCACAGAAGGTCGTTCCGCACCTGCACCTGAACCCCGTCAACCCCACCTTCTTCCTGCACGTGCAGCACCTGCTCGCCGTCGGCGGCGCCACCACCTCCGCCGCCGTGATCGGCTGCGCCGCCGCGGCCGCCGCCGACGGCGGCGCGGCGGTCAACGGGACGGGGGAGAATAAGGGAGAAGGATCGGCAGATTTGTGGAGGGAAACGTCCCTGTAACATTTGGAACACATATTCTGGGTGGCGGAGCTGCCGAAAAAGCCGCAGTTGTTAACGCACAAGCGGTGGCCGCCGTCGGATGCTTGATCAAATCCATGCTCCTCCGCCATAGAAAAAAAAAGGGAAAAATTAGAAAAAGGTTATGGAAAAAAGTAGCAGAAATTTCCGAATGACGAAAGGGGGATATTTTCATGTATAGAAAGAATAATTAAGATAGAGAGAGAAAGGAAGGATCGAAGAAACAAGACAAAAGTTTGTTTATATGGAATTTAATATTAAGAATTGATAAATCATTAGAATTGAGAGGAGGGACGACAGGCTGTATGGAGCCAAAAGGGAGGATTTTTAATTAATTATTCTTATTATTTTTCTGTTTCCATTTTCTTTTTCTAATATTCAGTTTTTTTTTTGTTTTTGTAAATTTTATTTAAATATTTAAAAAATATATATGAAGGAGACAAATTAAAGTTGATTATGATTTTTTTTGTGGCGTGTCAAGTTTCAATAAGACTGGTTCTTGCAAATGGACGCGTGGTGGAGAACGAGTGGTCCAAGCGGCTTTGTATGTGTGTGGAGCAAAGTTCGCAAATTAGGGGTGGGGTTGGGGGGTTGGGGGTGGGTGGGTTAGGTGGATACAATTAATCAATTTTCATTAGAGGTGGACACCAGAAAAAGAAAATTGTGTATAAGAGTTTATTAATTTAACGAAATATTGAATTATGAAATTGATAATTTAGTATGTTAACGCTGAATTGGAATCAGAAAAATTAAAATTTATCGATGTTATAATGTACATCAAGTTTTTGTTATATTCTTATTCTTGCTAACCCAATTGGTAGCAATCGCCCACTGCCCGAATCTAGTCCAAATGATGGGGTTATCTTAAGTTATTGGGCTGACTTCTATGTGCAGTGGGCTACTTAGTGGATTAGTTGCTGGGCCTATTAATTAATTATTTGGGCCAAATTCAATAATCTTTATCTTTATCAAATGAGTCATCAGGACAAATTTTTGGAATACGAGATCATCATTGTCGTTTTAAAAGTACCTGCACTCAACACACAAAGTTAGTACACAACTTATTTGCATAAAATAAATTTAAACTATAAAATTATTAAACAAAAATGAAATACACAAAGTAAATTTACCTTTCTGAGTCGAAATTCATATCATTTAAACACAACCGAAATTTCTCAATCGGCAAGCATTAGTACCCATATCTGCAGGATTAAATTCGGGTGAAATATTTTCAAGTATAATTATACATTTTTCAACTACATCTCGAATAAAATGAAACTTAATATCAATGTGTCGAGTTCTATTGTGAAACACCGGGTATTTACAAAGTTGAATACATGATTGGCTGTCTGAATAGACAACTACTTCACCTTTAAGAAAATCAATTTCCATTAGAATCCCTTTAAGCCAAATAACTTCTTTTAAGGCCTCGGTTGTAACAATATATTCTGATTCAGTAGTAGATAAAACTACAATATTCATGTCTGAAACAGTAATATTGCATGCCAAGTTAGTATTATTAATGTGTTAACGACAATATTCTTATCTTGGACAATAATATTGCAGGCCAAGATAGTAATATTAGTGTGTTAACAATGTTTAGTCACCCCTACAAAATTACTCCCACAAGGATTAGGGCTAGAATTTAATAAAATAGTAGCCTTCAATTAAGGGCTTTAGGTTCTTTATGATTTTGAGTAAGTATGAATTTTGTCAATAGAACATCTTATTAACCTCTAGTATTTAGTCAATATATAATCTAACAATGGTATGATTTTGAGTAAGTATGAATTTTGTCCACCGAACATCTTATTAACATCTAGTATTTAGTCAATATATAATGTAATAGTGGTGACTAGGAGTAAAAACGTGATGGATAGGATCGGCATTAGCTTTTTCAGAAAAAATCCTAAAGTTTTCGAAAGTACAAAATCAACTCCAATTCCTATTCTAAAAGGCCCGGAATTTTCGGAATTTCGGAAAAGAAATCGAAAATCACATCATAAGTTATAAAATTTCAAAATTTAGCTGAAATTTTTTGAAAATTTCATAATTTTCCAAAAAAGAACATCCACGTCGATAAAAGTAAAACTAATAACTATTGAATTTCAGTTTAAAAGAAAATAATTAAAAATAAACCACATCATAATATTCAATAAAACTTTCAACAACCACTGAATATGTCAAAATAGTTAAACAAAACTTAAATTAAATTACTCTTTCAGAAACAAGAAAAAGAAAAAAGAAAAAAAAAAACCTTAATTTTCCCCAGAGCATCTCTCCAAGAAAATGGTACAAGAAATATGACACTCTAAAGAAGGGCCAAACATAATAAATATAGTACAACCCAAGATGGAATCGAACCCACCTCCATCAAGATTTGTATCTTCCAACCGAGAAAAACTAACTTTCAAGGTTTGACCGTTAGTTTAAACAAAGGACAACATGTGCTACTCACCCCACAAAATCGTGTAATATAATATGACAAATGTAAGAGCAACTTTGAGTAATCAATCAACCAGTAGGCAGCCATGAGCAGCGGCAGCGGCAGCTGGTGGTGGAAGAGCGATGGGCTTCGCCGGACAATTCTCGAACTGGGTTTAGGGCAGTTTGTTTCTTTCTCCTTGGCAATGGTTGCCTTCACCGCTTCTTTAGCTTCCGCTCAAGGTACGGTATTTTGCTGCTCTAATATAATTAATTATCTTGAAATTCTTTCTTGTTTTGTTCTGAACTATGTTTTGGTTTCTATAATTGGACATGTGTATATTTATGTGAATTTGAATGTTGTAATGTTTCTACACTGACCCTTTTGGTTTTTTCAGAGATTAAATTAATTTCAAGAATTGGATGTTTCTGTGATCTTGATTGAATTTAGGGGTTTTTATATTTATGCAGTGGATATCTTTTTTTCCCCAATCTTGAAATTCTTTCTTGTTTTTGTTCTGTACTATGTTTTTGGATTCTATACTGGCCTTTTGTTTTTTTCAAAGATTAAATTAATTTCAAGAATTGGAAGTTTCTGTGATCTTGAATTGAATGGAGGGGTTTTATGTTTATGCAGTGGATGCGCCGATTTCTCTATCGTTTTCGACATACTTGTTTCTAGCTGTTGTGTACGGAAGTGTTATGCTGTACCGCCGCCAGAAATTGCTGGTAACCCCACCATTTTGAATTTAGTTATTTCATGCTTGAATCAAACATTTCGAAATGGGTAAAAATTAAAATGCAAAAAATAATTATGGATTTGGCAAATTTTTTTCCGAAGAAAATCGGCATATGTTGCCGTAGTAGTCGAGAATTGATTCGATGTATTGATGTTTGAATAAGGTGGAAATTTTTTGCAGGTTCCTTGGTATTGGTATCTTCTCCTAGGCTTTGTCGATGTCCATGGCAATTACCTTGGTAACGAGTATTTAATTTCGCCTCCCATTTACCTTTGGTATATCTTATATGAATATATCTAAGTTGCTGCAGTTTCCGATAAATCCAAATCAAAACTTCCATAAATCTATCGATAATTAATTGCAGTAAATAAAGCGTACCAGTTTACGTCGATTACGAGTGTGGCGATTCTTGATTGTTGGACAATAGGATGGTCGATCATACTTACACGGATTTTCTTGGGCACAAAGTATTCCCTTTGGCAGTTTTTCGGGGCAGCTGTCTGTGTGTTAGGCCTCGGTTTGGTCCTTCTTTCTGATTCCGGTGTCGGTGGTGGAGGTGACAATATTTTTGACTCTTTTTATCGAGCCATCGATTTTTTTTCTTCTCGCAATCCCTATAAAAAATAATAGGTTCTTGAGAAACATTGGGGGCCATGGCCCCCCACTTGTAATTACACATTCTTTTTCAGTTATATATATAAAAATGTTTTTAAATATTTGACATTTTCTTTTCAGGTGGTTCGAATCCTCTTTTGGGCGATTTTCTCGTCATTGCAGGCTCGCTTTTTTACGCAATGAGCAATGTTGGTGAGGTAAATAAATTAACTTGTTAAGACTCGTCGTTTCTTGATTAAGCTATGCTTTCGAATAATACTTATGCAGTGAAGAATATATATTCGACTGCATTTATTTTATGAAACAGGAATTTTGTGTCAAGAGGAAAAATCTTACGGAAGTAATAGCAATGATTGGTCTGTTTGGAATGCTCGTCAGTGCGCCCGAAATGTATCCTTTTTTTTCGTAACAGAGAATTTTTATTTAATGTTTTTTGTCTTTCAATTGCTATATCGAGTTTTATTTTACGCGGTGATGTTTCCTTTACCTTGTATTAAGTATTGTGCTGGAGCGGAAGACCCTCGTCTCTGCAAAGTGGTCTACTGGACTCGTAAGTAGAAAGAAAAATAATGAGAAAAATTAATTATGATTATTTTTTCAATTAATTTTTATTACGATAATCTGCGTATTTCGTTTTCAGATATCTAGCTATGCTGGTTATGCGGTGGCAGGCTTTATGTTCTATACACTTGCTCCTTTTTCTCTCAAGGTTAGTTTCATTTTACGACACTTTCCTTAAATGCAAATGGAAACCCGAAATCGGAAATCGGAATTAAAAATAATTTTAATAAATAATAAAAAAATATTAGAATTGTTGTCTGAAGAAAAGGTTAGTTTGTTTTTGTCACAGATGAGTGGAGCAACAATGTTTAATCTTTCACTTCTAACATCTGATATGTGGGCAGTTGCAATTAGAACATTCATCTATGACCAGAAGGTATTAATGTTTTTAATTAGGGTAAATAGCACTTAACCCCCTGTTGTTACAAGCTTTTGCAGAGGACTCCATTGTGCTCATAATATCAGCACATAACCCCCCCTTGTGGTTGATAGATGTATCTTCTGTTAGTTTTTTCGTCAAACTTAAGTGCGCGTGTCAATCTTCCAGGGTTTCGGTCATTTGCAATAATTAAAGGGAAAATGTATGTAAAGGGGGTCATTTGCAAAATATAGTATTTTGACGTTTGAGACGCGCAGTTAATTTTGACAGAAAAACTATCGGAAGCTACCCTTATCAACCACAAAGGGTTATGTGCTGATATTACGAGCACAAGAGGGTGATATGCAAAAGCTTGCAACTACAGGGGGGGTCAAATGCTATTTACCGTTTTAATTATAATTTAAACCTTGTTTAGTAGTAACAACTAACAAATTACTGTTGAATAAATCTCACCTATATACATAACTCCGAATTGCAGGTTGATTGGTTATACTATTTGGCTTTTCTGCTTGTTGTTGTTGGGATTTTAATATATTCAAGAACGTAAGTCTGTTTTCGACCCATTTTTTTTAAACGAATGTTTTTTTTAATTATTAATTTCGTCGAAATATATATATATTAATTATTGATCGAATTAATGTTGTTGGTACTTCGTATGTGCTACTACACTACTACAGAGAGGAGAAGCCAGCCCCTGAGGCTGAGGATGAAAGTCTGAGTCCAGAATATAGTCTCATTGATGAAGAAAATTCCATTCCTGGAAATCCCAATAAATAATATTAATTTCTGTAATTCATAGCTCAATTATTTCATATTTTTTAGTATACAATTGAAATACGACGTAGATGATTGTATATGATATGAAATATTGAAATAAAATTTTAATTTATGTACTTCACACGTGTGGTGTACATATACATACACGAAGATGTGTGTATGATGGGATATATTCCGTCGATGTTTACAGGTGTAGCATAGAACAAATTACAGAGGACTTTGTACATGGTGTATGAGTAGAAAATAGACTTTGTAGTTTTTCATATTTAATTTACGCCCAATCGTACGTAAATACATCCATGTAAACGTCCGAAAATATATATGAATCTATACATATTGTATACATTAGCCAATACGGTATATAGAACTTATCGAGTGTAACATTGAACAAACTCTAGACGAGGAGGCAAAATCATAGCAATTTTATCTGAGTGTAGCATTGAGCAATACATAATTGAGAGGTAATTGTAATTACTCAAACGTAACGAGTTTTTTTTTCCGTAAATTAACCTTATCTCAGGGGTCTGGCCGTAATTTATCCTTCTTTTTATGACACACATACGATAAATAATCAAATCCAAATTCAATTTTATTTCTCCATAACAAATTTTTTAGCTTAAAATATAATTAATTAATTAAGACAATAAAATGAGCCTAAAAAGTTCATTTTAGGGACTAATAAACAATAATTAAAAAATAATTGTATTTATAGCCGGCAGAACGGAGTAAATTCCCCCCACCACAATATTCTGTGCCGACCCGATGGAACAAACCCCCTCTACTCAACCCACCGAGCAGCACCCACCCCTCCAAAACCCCCAACCACCGCCCGCCGCCACTTCCTCCGCCGTCTCCACCTCATCCTCTTCACTCCCACCGCCATCAACCACCACTTCATTCCCAAATTCTAACCCTACAACTACACCCCAATCCCAGCAGCAATCTACAACATCCCAAACAAGGCCGCCGTTCAATACCCGACCGTGGCAACAACCGCCGTACTCCCACTTCTCTCTTCCGCCCTCCCCCCTCCCCTCTTCCTCGGCCCCACCGCCATCCTCGATTTCCGCGCCGCAGCCGCCTCGCGGCGGAATGGCCATTGGAGTCCCCGCACACAACCCCTCGGCTCCTTCCCCTCCGCCCGCGTCATTTTCTTCACTCACTCCCCCATCGTACGGTCAGCAATCCCAGGTTAATTTCAATTTATTTTCTTCCATTTTTAAATTCTCATTACCGTGTAACCTATTCGTCTGCAGGTGTGAAACTCAATTTTCAGTAACGTTTATGTAACAGCTAGGTTAAATTCACCAAAAAGGGGGCACTGGAGAAATTTTGCATTTCTATTTAAATGCCAAATTCATTTTGATATGTTCTTTATCATTTTGGACGTTTCAAGTAAAATTCAGAATTAAGCTAGTGTATAATTCGTTCTCCAAGGAAATATAAGCTAGTGATTGAATAACTTCCTTTTATATGTTTTGCAATTTCGTTTATGCGCTTATGGAGTTGCCGTTTCTCTAATTTTTAATTTTTTTTTTCTAATCGAAGATAAGGCAGCCAATTCAAGGAATGGGAATGACTGGTACACTCGGTACATCATCTTCAATGCGTCCAACGGGGGTACCTTCCCATCAGTTGAGGCCTTCACAGCCATCTCTAAGACCACCACAGACTGCCACAAGTAGTCAGCCTCCGTCTTCTCAGGTTGCTAACTTATTCGATATGAAATTTGTAATGAAAGTAAAACAAACTTATGCATTAATCATGTCAATTTTCTTTTCTATCAAGATTATGTTTTATAAAGAGCCTTGAAGGTTATGACCTCTGAATGTGTTGTAGTTTAAAACTTCAACAAGTAGGAAAGCATATGCAATGTTAACACTTGATCAACTCCTTCAACAAGGCAATATTCAAGCGAGATTTAGTTTTAAGTTGAAACGAGTATTGCTTTTGCTTTGCCACAGAGTGTACATGAACCTTTTTATAGTTGGAAAAATGCAATTATTTCTTCTCATTCTTGAATTTTTTTAATCTTTGTTTAGATTTGGCTTATTATGTTTATTTATCATTGTTCTAATCAGAATTTTCAAGGACACGGCATGCTTAGAGTTTCCACTTTGGGGTCTCCCGCGTCACCATCACCTAGTAGTTCTCAAAGCCCACAAACCCAGACCCAAGGCCAAACCCAAACCCAAACCCAACCATGGTTATCTTCTGGAACCCAAGGAAGACCTCCCATTCCATCCCCATCACCTCGACCTCAACCGAGCTCTCAGCCATTTCAGCAAAGATCTCATGTTCCTCTGCAGAATCACCCGAACATTCCCACTAACCAACAACAGCCAATCAGTTCTGGGCAACAGTCACTGCAATCCTCAGGTTTGGGTTCAGGTTCAGGCCAGCCAATGGAGCTTTACAGGCCAGTCAATGGAGCTCCCAGGTCCATTACCCATCAACAGCAGATGGCGAATCAACAACAGATTACGAGGGGTGCAGGATTGGCAAGTCAAAGACCACCTCTTGGATTGACACAATCTGGTGGTGGGTCCCAGCTTGGAGCCCCTAGTAAAACGGTCAATGCAGACGCTGAAGAATCTTCTAGTAGGATTATAAGCAAGCGGAGTATTCAGGAGCTTGTAAACCAGGTGAAGATGTTTGCCTTATTTTCAAGTTTTGTCGATTCTGTGGATTATTTGGGTTCCTTGATAATTCCTGTGCTTTGGCTCTTTCCATGTAAGATTGAAAATTATTTGCAGCTTGCATGTGTAAATTTTGTTACGTTCCTTGTCTGGGGGCTACTTGTGTTGTCAGTTGCTCTCATTTTTGTTATTTATTGCGTGCATGTAAATGTCCGAAACTTTAAACCTTTTGTTTGTGCTGGTGTTTTAGCTAACAGATTGTTTCATGCTTTTGAACTATGTTTTTCAACTGAGTTAGTTAAAACTTCAAAAAAAAAAAAATGAAAGTGGGCATCAATTCGTTTAAGTTTGGCTGATGAAATATTACTTCTGGAATAATAATAGGTATCAGTTAGTGTTGGTTTTGGAATTCAGATTGTTGATGTCGATGGTATATGATTGAGATGTTGAGGTCATTCAGATTAGAAAATCAAAAGGGTGGTAGTTATAATTGAATAAAAACTTTCCCAGACTTCCCTAGCTCAACACTTTCTTAATTTGCTAGACAAATATTCTATGTGCAAACAGGGCAAGAAGAGACAAATAGTGTGAACATAGCACAAATATTTTAATTGCTCCGTAGTACCTCGATCGTTGAGTGGAAAGAAAAGAAAAAGTGAACTAGGAGGCAGTTTGGCACGCTTCCATTTAACCACCTTTCCGTTTTACCCTCTAATAAAACAAGGGTACCTGTACTTGTTCCCACCTCTACATTCCTATTGCTCTTTGCATATAACAAAGTCTATTGGCTGGTTGGTTATTTCATTTAAACAAGGTTGCATGTATTTGTCCCCACCTCTACATTCCTATTGCCTTTTGAATATAACAAAGCCTAATGGCTGTTTGATTATTTTATATTTCAAATGTCCGGTTTCATGGATACAAGGTGCTTTTCTGATTCCTTATTTGAGCATGTTTATGATCTTATTCTATTATGAAATATGCATCATTAATTCGTTTGATCTCCTTTTGTTTTACCAGATCGATCCATCTGAAAAATTAGATCCTGAGGTTGAAGACATTCTTGTCGACATTGCAGAGGATTTTGTGGACTCAGTAAGTCAGAAATGGTAGATATTTGAATGTGTCCGACAAACACACACACACACACACACACACTGATCTTAAACAATGTACGAACATTTGATTCTGCTCTAAATTTCACATCACCAGATTACAACATTTGGATGTAATTTGGCCAAGCATCGAAAATCCTCCACTTTAGAAGCGAAGGACATACTTCTACATCTTGGTTAGTTTATTCGAGTTTCTTTTGTTAGTTATTGCAAATATGTTGCTTAATTAAACCTCTACTCGTAACTTGAAACAGAAAGAAACTGGAACATGACTCTTCCTGGGTACGGCGGCGACGAGATTAAGTTTTACAAAAAACCTGTAAGCTTTTGTTTTTTCATGGATTATTTTTCTGCAAGAGTCTTGATTTATTTTCTTTCTTGTCGAGTATTTTCCCTGTACAAAATTTCTTATATTTGTTACGGTTTGCAGATTGTAAGTGAAATTCACCGGGAGAGCCTTGCTGCTGTAAGTTTTCTTCTCCATTTACCCTTCTATTGGATGAAAATCATTGTTTTGTTTGAATCAACTGCACTGTAGTTATTACATTAACAGTAAAAATAGTAAAACAAATACGAATGTTTTATTCCATGAATTTTTGTAAGGAGGTTAATGTGGGTTATTTGTTCTGTGGGCAGGTCCAGAAGTCGATGTTGGCGGCTGAAATGGCGAGTAAGAACCCAGGTGGGCCCTCTGGTGGGAATGCGAAAGGTCATCTCGCAAAAGGACCTGCACTTACCATTGGCTCTCCCCCAAATCCCAAAATACGCGAAGCTGCATGAAATACCAAATGTACCCTTGACTTTCTATTTTTTCCGGTAATTTCCCCCCTCTTTTTGCTACATTGTCTTATTTGTATATATAGCTGTTGAATGAAGTAAACATATTCTATGTTCAAATGCAGTTCTTTTTTCGGAGTCATTGTCTATTAGTCCTATCACTCTAAGTTCAAATGCAGTTCCTTTTTCTTTTGTGCAGGTCAGTTTGAAGAGAAGTAAATGAAAAAAATGTATATAAAATTGAAAAAACGAAGGCAGTAAATTGGAATGTCCAAGTAGGACCATTTTCCGTAGAATACAATGCCTAGAATTATCGGGTCATTACACTTGGGAAATTTCTCCGTTACATGTTTCGGATATAGCAAGATCTTTCTAACTTGTTGTAGAATGTACTAGAAACTCATGTAATTTTTGTTCATTTTGCTATATTTGGAGCTTGCATGCATACATACATATACTTCGGTCTAAAAAGTTTACTTTTATGTTACTTATTGGTGAATGTCGTTGCTGTGATTTTTCAAGAATATGGTCTTAACCCAAAGTGTATTCACCCAATTATGGTTATATATATATTTTTAATGAAAGTAGTAAAGCGAAATATTGAAGGGGAGCTACCATACTTTTTGGTGTCACATTTTAAATGGGTTAAAAATGATCTTATTTTTAACGAAATGAGGCAGCTTATTTCTATGGTATATTTTATTGCGTCATGTCAACATAATTTGGCCGTTGCAATAATTTGAATATTGCGAAATATATTTTGTATTTAACCGGGACAAATACACTTTACCTCCAACTTTCGACCGTTTGGTAAAGACATATGAAATACGTCAATTGACAAACGTTTACTTGCTCCAATTACTAGGTCATCCCTTGTTGTACTAAGCTACACCGGGTGAAATGCACTAAATAGATCTTTATCATTTATATACTTACAAACACGCAGACACTTACATTGGTGTGTGTAGATTAACAGTAAAGATACAGCTGATGTAACCTTCACCGAGTGTATCATAGAAATAACCAACATAGAATTGCTAAGAGAGGTATATTTATTTGAAAAGAATCAACATAACATTCTTATGATCCTATTTTCTTTTTCCTTTTTTTTTTGTTTTGTTTTACTTCGGGGTACAAAGAGGATCTCAAATCAAGAAGATTCAGAAAATCCGATTAGCTTATGAGTAATGCCGCTTAATTAGGGATGGCAATGGGTACGGGTTTGGCGGGTCTTGGACCCGGAACCGACCCGTTTGAGACGGGTCTAGGTCAGCTAAATGGTTTTGGGTCAGGTAATGGGTTTAAGTTTCTACAATGGGATGGTTCTGGGTCGGGTTACGGCTCTCATTTATCTATTTTCACTGTTTTATTTCTCGAATCTCATTTCTCATGATTTATATTTATCACTTGTCGACCACCGCTAATTGTCTTGCATTTTGAATTTTTTTACTTATTATCGAAGTTAAATATAATTAATTGTAATTGTACTGTTCATGTTATATATTTGTAGAGATTTTTTTTTAAATATTGTATTTTAGTATTGAGATTATTTCGTAACAATATACAAGCAAAATGTTACTCCCTCCTTCCCTTAATATTTGTCACTTTTGCCATTTTTTCATATTTCAAATTATTTGTCATTTTACTATTCCAATGAATAATTAATTACAATCTTTCAATTTTGCCCTTCCTCACTTATAATTAATTGAAATATAATTATTTAAAAATCAATTAATGGCATGGGCATTTTAGTGATTTACTATATTTTTGCTACTATCTATGCATATCTATTGAGTTTCTTAATATGTGTGCAACTAACAAAAGTGACAACTATTGAGAGAATGAGGGAGTATGAAAGTTATTAAACTTTTTGTATGTAAACTGGTCCAGCGAGTCTGACGGGTCATAACTGTTTAGTTAGGGTCTGGATTGGGATCTGAGTCTAAACTAAAACGGGTTGAGACGGGTCTTGGATTTATATATTTTTCGTGGGACAGGTCTTAGGTTTAGATAAACCCGACCCAGAACCGACCCGTTGCCTTCGTTTAGTTAGGTAAAAAGAAACTAATTAGAGAACCTATTAATAGTTAATTATACAACCCACCACACAAAGAAAGAAAGAAAGAATCTATGGCTGGTGGGGGGCGATACGAATAAGGCTCCTATTATATATATATATATATATATATATATATATTATTTAATTCTCCATTTATTTATTTGATTATATATATTTTTTAAAAAGTGAGTGAATTAATTAAGGTAAAGAGGGGCAGCTAATCCCCAGACTCCGAGTCAGAGTTGGCTGTCCTCTCCAAACTGCAACTCTTCTTATCTTCTCTTTCTTCACATTCTGTATCTATATATTTATATTCTGTATCTATATAGATACCGAATTATTCTGGGATTTTGTATCGAATTCTGGGACCCTTTAAAAGTGTTTTTTTTTGGCTCTTTAACCTGGAATCTCTGTCGGAGATAAAGTTGCGATGTCGATTGTTCACGGCGGTAAGATCGATGGGGTGGTGGTGGGTTCCGACAATTGTGAAAAGATCATTATTGATACCGATCCCGGCATTGGTAAGAACATGGATCAACCTTTTTTTTTTCTTTAATCATGGATTACTGTCTTTTTTTTTATTATTTTTTTTTTTTTATATAAATTTGGGAATTAGGTAATTGTGGTTGATTTAATGATGAGAGTGAGTGATCATCAAGAAGACTTAAGTTGAGTTTACATATGGTCGAGATCGAAAATCTATACGAAACTAGGTGCATTTCTGTGTAGTTGGTACACTTGGGCCTCGTTTGGTTGGGAAGATTACTTGTTATTTTAAAATAACTGAATAATTGAACTTTGTTTGATGTTTGGTATTGCCGATAACTTGTCAGGTTGACCTGCAAATATAATATTATGTTATTGTCGGGTCGACCTGCAAATATTATGTTATTGTTGGGTCGACCATCAAATATTAAGTTATCATGCCTTATATTACTTTTGGGGAAGGTTTTTTGTTGGACGTTCTTGGGTCTGACAAAATAATTTAGCTTTTATTAGATTATATAATCTTATCGTAGCAACCAAACGAGGCTTCAGGAAAGATTTCAGTTAGATGAATATAAAACTTCGATTTACAGATCTTATGCGAAAAAAATATATACTGCGCATCTCGCATTGAAAGGTATGACATTATAAGGCCCCGTTTGGTTGGCAAGATAAGATTAGCCAAAAAAAGATAAAAATAAATCTAATGAAACCCAATTATTTTATTGGAACTTGCAACGTCCAACAAAAAAACTCATTAGAAGGCAAGATAAGCTAAGATAAGCTATGATTATATGATTTTGGCAGGTCGACCCGGCAATTTATTGGGGATACCAAACATCAAATTAAGTCCAACTATTTAGTTAATCATGGCTTATCTTGGCAACCAAACGGGGCCTAAAGGTATGAAATTATACTCGATTTTGCTTGCAAAAATCGAGCAGGTCTATTTTTTCACTTCGTCTAACTCTAGGAAAGGTTACAAGTGAAGTTTTTAGATATTCGGTGAGGTGATTGATATGCATGCCGAAGTATACGAAAACAAGATTTGTGTTAGTTCTTAGAAGAAGGCAGGCTATCTCTTCTGCACATTAGAGTTTATATTTAGAGAGTTCATACTCAATTTAGTAAAAGTCCGATTCTTCGGAATGTTCCTTAGTGTCCCGACTTTTTTTTTTTTTTTGTGGGATTTAAAGAATCTTTTATCTTATTGATATGCAGATGATAGCATGGCAATATTAATGGCATTTCAGTCCTCGGGTCTTGATATATTAGGGTTAACTACCATATTCGGCAATGTCACTACCGAAGACGCCACACAGAACGCATTGTTTCTTGTACGTGTTCTCATTTACGCAAATTCCAATTTTTTCGTTTTTGCCAAGTATATATTCGTGATCAATTTTTTTTTTGATGCGAAAAAAAGGATAGTGTGAGATTGCTGGACGTCCGGATATTCCTGTCGCACAGGGTAGCCCCGAACCATTAAAGGTAATAAAAAAAATAAAAAATAAAAAATAAAAAAGAAGAATATCCCAGAATTTTCATTATTTTTTTGCAGCAGAATATAAAGTTAATATTTAAATTATATACAGAGAGGAGAGCCACGTGTTGCCGATTTTGTTCATGGTTCAAATGGACTGGGAAATATCTCTTTCCCACCTCCCAAATCAAAGAAATCCGATAAATCCGCATCTGAATTTCTTGTCGATAAAGTATCCGAATTTCCCGGTGAAGTTTCTGTACTTGCACTAGGCCCTCTAACGAATATTGCTCTGGTAAGTTTTTTTTTATTCGTTTTTAATTAACGATTTTGCAATTTATAAAGCATTTCGAAATATATATCTCGTTTCTTGGTTTTTAGGCTATAAAGAGGGATTCTTCGTTTGCGAGCAAGGTGAAGAGGATCGTTGTACTCGGTGGAGCTTTCTTTGCCTTGGGAAACGTTAATCCTGCCGCTGAAGCAAATGTACGAAAATGGCTTATTTATATTTTCTATAAAAATGTTTAATTGAGCTTTTTATTCGGTGTTTTCCTTTAGAACTATGCCATTTAATTTTGAGTTAAAATTACCGGCAGATATACGGGGACCCTGAAGCTGCAGACATTGTATTCACGTCCGGTGCAAATATTGACGTCGTCGGCATAAATATCACAACGCAAGTCAAAATGACAGGTTACAAATTATTCTCTAAAAAAAATCATCTAATATATGTTTTCCGTAAATTAAATTATTGATACGAATTTTGAATATTTTTTCCTCAGACAAACACCTAGACGAGCTAAGGAAGTCAAAAGGAAGACACGCGCAGATTATATGCGACATGTGCAAATTTTATCGCGACTGGCATGTCAAATCCGATGGTGTCTACGGTAATCAACTGTTAATTTAATTTTGTTTTTTTAAATAAAAGAAATACGCGACATTCATTATTGGGACGTAATTTATCTTACTTAATTGATGATTAATTAATCAGGAATATTCCTTCACGATCCGGTCAGCTTCGTTGCATTAGTGAGGCCGGATTTATTCACTTTCAAGAAAGGAGTTGTGAGGGTCGAGACACAGGGCATCTGTGAGGGACATACATTGATGGACCAAGGGCTAAAGAAGTAATTTTCTCTCTCTTTTTTTTTTTTTTTTTAATAAATGTTTCGATTTAATTTTTTTTAATCAGTGAAATGATCTTATTAATTGGGTTCGGAAATGATTGAATGCAGATGGAATTCGAGCAACCCGTGGTCGGGATTTTCTCCAGTTTCGATAGCATGGACAGTTAACGTTGAAGAAGTTCTTAACTATGTTAGTGAAATTCTAATGAAGTTGTGATTTTTATTCAATTATTAACTGTACTCTGTAAATTCATTTTATGATTATTGGAGATTTCTGGAATTCTATTTAATGTGTGTTTGCTACATACGAACACTATCCGGTAACTATTATCAATAAATTAAAGTTGGCTAATATTTTTAGTATGATTCAAAAGCATTCTTTTGTTATGTGCAATATGTCTTTGAGCTTTAAATTCAGATGATAGTTATGATATTTTGGTGAAGTTAAATATACATACCCTTTATTCAGTTTGGGTTGACATCTTAATTTACCCCTTAAACAATATTATAAGGTGATTAAAGTTTAATTTACCCTTAAAAAATATTGTGCCTGACTAGAATGTCAAGTATCAATTAGTTTTTGGCTGCGGCTATATGCAAGACTAATTCCACTTGTGCAAGACCAAATTAAAATTTTCAATGTATAAATACTATAATACCCTTATTTATTAAAAAAATAAAAAATTCCAAATATGCAAGACCAAAAATTCAAAAACACAAAAAACCCTATCACAAGACCACAAAACCACAAGACCAACTATCATCTTCTCCATCTTCCAAAACTCACAAGACCTTTCTCCTTCCTCCTCCATTAACCCACAAAACCTAGAAATTCAAATCATCAAAACTCAACAAATCTTACAAAGATGGCAAGTATGGAGTCAGAAGACATCAAAATAGAGGATTCTACGATGGAAGAACCCAAGAATGTATGCATTTATGGGTTTTTTTAGCTAGAATATCGATTTTCCAAAAACAATCCCACGCAAACGAATTCGACATGTACAGGTCGAATTTTACAGGTAAAAATCGACATTTAGATGTCGATTTTGAGGTATAAAATTCGACATTTAGATGTCGATTTTGAGGTATAAAATTCGACATTTGAATTTGTGCTACAAATTCGACATGTCAATGTCGATTTTTACCTATGAAATTCGACGCTTAAGTGTCGATTTGTAGCATAGTTTTTCGACACCTTGGTGTCGATTTTTGTTTTTTTCTCATTATTTGTATTTGGTCTTACATGAGAAAAAAAAAAGCCAATTTAATTTATGGGCATACTTGTCATTTCATCTTAATAAAATAGAATCTTTTGGAATCTTTCTTTAATTTGGTCTTGCACAAGTCAAATGAGTATTGCATATAGCCGCAGCCTTAGTTTTTCCATTGTTATCATATCGGAATATATGACTATGTAACGTAAGATATTTGATTAACTATTAAAAATAGTACAAAATATATATCACATAATAATATGATCAAAATGTAAAACTTAACATTTTAAAGTCAACCTATTCATACTAAATAGATCTAAATTTAAGTTTCAACATTAAATTATCGACTAGGACAAAAGTCATAGTTTTTAAAAATGCTAGTTTCAGTTTTATTACATTTGCTAATATAAATTGCTTTTATTATAAATATTTTTTTTGTGGTTTTACCTTAATTAGAAAAGAAAAAGAAAAAAAGCAAACACGATTGTTATAAACAAAATGTGCTGAAAATTTCACAAATTAATTGCCTCAAAATATATTGAAAGTCGCACAAATCACCCCTAAACGTGTTTAACAATCGTCCAAATTACGCTATAAATATGCTGAAAATCGCACAAATCACCCTTAAAACAAATAAAATTATGACCGTATCGTATCAAATATCATATCTTATTGCGGTATCGAGCAATATTTAAATAATTTAGTGGTATTTCATTATAATCTATACATATGACGAGTTGTATTGTTTCCATATAAATCATATTGTATCACGATACATATCGCGATATTGACTACACATTTTTTCCATTGCAACTATACTGGCAATAATTACAATAATCTATATAACGAATAATCGTGAGAAGACCGTCTGCTTCCAGAATTAGTCGCGCAGAAACCTATATATCCGCCGGATTATAAAAAATAATCGATAATTAGTATTACGTGTCACTTATTCATAAAAAGAAAAATCAAATGAGAAACCAAAGATCCAACAATTATATTGCATGCTGATAGTAATTTGTGATTAATCATTTAATTCTTCCCTCCACAGCTAACTGTACAAGCTGACCACATCCCAATTCTCCAGCTTATAAGTTATAACCAAATTTTGAAGAAGAATAATTTGAACTGTTTAATGATATTGTAGCTTTTAGCTACACATAATGTATTTCAAATGAATTAATTAAGTAAACCTCCTTTGACGGCTTCCATTTCAAATTCATAAATAAAAGGGTAAATTACAACCTCCCCTTGAGGTATGGTCAATTTATGAAAAAACCCCTTTTGTTTGAATAATTACATCTATCCCTCAATTATGATTTTTTCTTACACATCCACCTTTATGGTATCAACTTCAACATAATCATCTAGATATTGTGGAATGTGCTCTAGTTTGTACTCGTCTTGTGTAAAAATAAAGTTTCTGATGCACCTGATATATATACAAGCCAAAAAACACATATTATGATCATTTTGCTTCAAAATGTAGAGTTCGAATGAGATAAAACGAGTACAAAAGTGATAATATTCCATATAATCTCGAAGATTCCACTAAATTTGAAACCGCAAGGGTAGACGTTTAAGAAGATTTATAGTTGAGGGGTGGTTGTAATTACCCAAATATGAGGGGATTTTCGTAAATTGACTATACATCAGGGGTGGTTGTAATTTACCCTAAATAAAATGATGTCCATAACATGGTAGTTAATCTCGCGATATACCGCGATATATATCGCGATACGGTATGGTTCCAATCAAAACGATACGACTCGGGTTATGTATCGCCTATTGATAAATACCGTTAAATATCGCGAGATATCGTATCGTATCGCTGTATCACGGTACGATACGATATTTACGATATTTAAAAAAATGAAAAAAACGAAGAAAAAAAACAAGAAATGCAGTCAACTGCTCTAAAAAATGGTTTAGAACAGATTTCTTCAATATCCCAACCCTAATTCACACATTTCTCTTCATTTTCTTCATCAATCCTCACAATATTACAACCCTAATTCAATTGCTATAGATTCTTGCGATTCAAGACCAATTCGAGGCGTTTTTTAGCTGGATTTTGCGATTGATGATGATGAATGCAATCGTTTAAAATTGGTAGATGAGGACGATTTAAGTGACACTGATATTCAAAATTATGGGATATCGAATATTTTAGAAATTAGGTATTCGGATTTGAACTTAGGGAGAATTTGGCTAAGCTTATTTACATCTGATAAGCTGTTTTAAGAGCTGATAAGTTGTTACGTCTTACTTTTAAAATTATTTTTTTCAAGTGTTTGGATAGTGATCTTACAAGCTATTTTACTCATTATAAGATCTTAAATAAATAGGTGGGGTAAAGGTACTTTAAAAAAAAATCTTATTTGCTCTCGAGTAGCATATAATATTTTGATTTTTTAAGATTTTTTGAAAAAAAATTACCTAACACACTGGAATAGCTCTTAAACATCTTATAAGCTCGTTCTAACATCTTATAAGCCTAGCCAAACACCCTCTTAAATGATGTTATTTGATGAACATATATGATTTTTGTCATATTTTATAATATGATGTTGAAACTTGAATTTATACCTATTTTGAAATAAGTAGTTATATTAAATTTTACATATTTATAGTATGTTTATAATGTAGATATATTTTTTACTATTTTAATAGTTGGTTAAATATCTTACGATACGGTACGATAACGATACGATACGAGACGTGGAGCAAAACGATACGAGATATTTTTACGATCCGATAACCATGGTCCATAATACTTAATATATATGAAAAAAAAAATTAATTTTTTTTTTTGATGCCCACAATATATGGAATACCTATGAAGTCAAAGCATTGTCTCTTTTTTATTGCATAATGAAGCAGAAGTCAAATGTCAATATATTTTCGTCAGACCAATTAATAAAGCAGTTAAACCAATTTAGCCGACAAAGTTTGGTCTTATAGGGGCAAAAGTTATTTCCTCTTTTTATTTCTTTAGAAATGCTTTTTATTATTCTCTAAAATTATAAGTATATTTGTTCATTTCATATAATATATATTTATAGGCTCTTTTTATATTGTAATAGTTAGAAGGATGGATGTGTTTGCGATGCCATTAGTTTTTTTCCTCTCTTTTTTTGATAAAGAAAAACTCGGAACTACATATTTGTATTGCGTAAATCTCGTTCCTGTGCATTTACCAGCAAAAATCATATGCATATGAAGTGTAAATTACACCCGACAATCTCTATGCTCGCCCATGCAGAAAATAATATTATCAATCGAAAATCTTGAATGCTTATTTATAATTAATACATTATAAGATTGAAATACTCAATTTTTTAAATGGCTAAAAAATAAAGGATAATAAGTACTTGTTTCTTTGGATGAGAAACAACACCTAAAAACAAGAACAAATGAGAAGAAAAAGCTACTTTCTTTATATATAAAACTAAGAAATACTATGGCAATTTAAGAAATCTTAATGCCATATTTGTAATTTTATTTCCATCTCCTATTTTCTGGGCTTTTTTGGCTGTAATTGCAAATAGGCTAAGCATCCTAATCCACTGGGATAATTTTTTCTTAGTTTTACAAAATTTCTTTGCAAAATTTCTCTAGCTCAAAGACACACCAATGTGTATTTCTTTTATTTTAATTGTTTTGCCCCCATAATTTAACATTTTTGATGCTGTTTTGGTAATTTAAATTTCACAACTGATTATTATAATATTGTTTAATATATTTCTTTAATATAAAATAATTATCATATATTTAAATACTCTTCCTTTTTGCAATGTTATCCCGTGCATTTCACGAAGAGAATTGCTAAGTTATATTGAATACAAATAATCCCATAACAAAGACCTACTACACAAAATCCGTTTTTTCCCTCTCATTTAATTTAAATGTGGTTATGTTGACAGTTACCAAACCCCAATAACTTAGAGAAATCAAGAACCGTTTCAACTCCCTCACTACATACTAATTGTATCAACTGCATTATTATTACAATTATATTACACCCACTCCAACAACTTAAGAACAAATAAACCAAAGCCATTAATTAAAAAAAAAAATCAAACAAATTTGCTCTACTACTCTTTAATCTCTCCTTCCTACAAATACCCACCACCCTACCTTACAATCTTATTCACTCCAAACAAGAAACAAAAACGAAAAACAAAAACAAAGACAATAAACATTAATCATAAATTATGTCCCGAGCGAACTCGTCGACAGTTTTGGCAGAAGCAGTTTCATGGTACGCCGCGTTGCTGTTGTCTCTGATGCTGGTCCTGAGCTACTGCGAGCCCTGCGATTGCGGAGAATTCACGACGGCCACGAGTAATAATAATTTGCATTATGTTACGGAGAGGGCGTGCGACGAAATCTACGTTGTGCGCGAGGGCGAGACGCTGCACACCATTAGCGAAAAGTGCGGCGACCCGTGGATCGTTGAGGAGAACCCGCATATCCACGACCCGGACGATGTTTTCCCGGGTTTGGTTATCAAGATCACGCCTTTCAACAACCGGCCCTAGAGACTAGTACTCGTTAATTTTCTTCCGGGTTTTCTCTACAAGGAAATTAGAAGACAATCTATATATAATTCGTATTAATTAGTGCATTTTCTTGTATTTGCGCGCGCGCTCTCTCTCTCGTCACAAATTATTTGAGAGTATTATTTATTGTAGTACTTTCGAAACTTCTTCCAATTTTTTTTTTACAGTAAGCTACATTTTTATTAGGCTATAGCAGCCAAAGTAAGAGGAATATCTGAACCCTCCAAAAAAAATTAAAAGGAAAAAAAAGAGACAAATATATAATGTATAGGGTATTCATTTTGGGAATTGGTCTCCAGAATTAAAGTAGGTTAATTTGTTGGCAAAGTTGTCCTCAATTGGTATGTATATATATATTTTCCGTTACTTGGGGGGGAAGAATCGGTGATTTGAATTCCTAATAAAAAATAAGATGGAAAAGAACAATGATCAATCAATTCTCATGATCGAAATGAAAATTACGGTTCCAAATTCGTATATTTTCGGAGAATTGACGGAATTCGAAAATTTCATACCGATTTCCACCCCTACTACACCCTACCAAAACCCATAATTTAGCCGCTTTTGCTCCACCACCACTGCCTCGCACTTCGTTCACCTTCGACGATAGAGGGGATCTTTTACTCACCTCCGACCCATGACCTTCCGTCCTACACTTCCGACGCTGCAACACCAGCTTCTGCAAATCCACCGCCCACAACCACCCCAATTCAGCCGCCCACAAACACAAACATTACTCAACCCCTCTCTCTCCGTCGGCCTTCCTAAGTTAGTCCTTGCAATTCTCCATGTTCAGAAATTTCGGAGAAAAAAAGAGAAAGACGAGGAAAGAAAATAGGGGACAAGGTTTAGGATTTTAATTAAGTTCTGAAAAATTGCAATTTTACCCCTGCATTTAAAAAAAAATCAATTTAGTTTCTTAACTTTAAAAACTACATGTTTAAGGGCTGGACTTTTTTATTGCAAAAAATCCAAGGGGTATTTTTGTCATTTTATAAGAAAAAGGGAATATAAAATCGCAAATGCGGCAAGTGAGCCACACGATCAGCTCCGATGGTTTTTACCTTTGACTAAGAGCAACTCCAATGGAGTTATTAAACGGGGTATCAAAACCCTTAACTACCATTTTGATAATTCAATTTAGAAATTCTCTACTCCAATGGAGTTATCAAATGAGTTTCTATTTTGATATTTTAATTTTTGGGATTAAAAATACATCCCGAAAAAATAATACCAATTGGAAGTTAAACAACTTAACCACCTAAATAACCAATTAGAAAATAACATGTGTTAATTAAAATATATAATCACATTATTTATTTTTAATTAGGAGCTATTTGATAACTATGGTTGGAACAAATAAATTTTTTTAGGTATCAAACCAAAATATAAAATATTAAATAAATATTTGATAATTAATTTTGATATTTGTGGGTTGGAGTTTCTCTAACAAGCATAGAGAGGTTTTTTCTATTTTTTTATGATATGGGAGAATCACGCAGTTACGAATTTCATAGAGGTAGTAAAATTCACTCGACATGATTCCACTAAAATGGTCATCGCATAAGGTGCAAGAATATAGGCCATTGATGACTACATAGTTTCACTCTTCAAAGTGTATGTTTACACTTTACAATTTGTTTTTTTAAACAAAAGAACCCGAAGAAATGTGTTGTTGATAAATTACCTCGATCGTTTTCATGCGATAACTCGCAAACTGCATGTAAACCGCATTGAATAAGCCGCGATGAGTTCAATATTGATCGTAAGTGTTGGCAAGGGATACATATGTAAACGAGCCGGCCTGAAGAGATTTTTCGAGCTCGATCGAGTTCGATTCTAATTTGGCAAGTTCGAGCTCGATTCTATTTTGGCGACTTCGAGCTCGAGCTCATCGAACTTTTATTTTTGAGCTCAAGCCAAAGTCAAGTTTGTCGAGCTCGTGCCCAATACTTCATTGTTTTATTTTTTTTTTTCATTGTAAATTGTTTATGCTATAATAAAATTACAAAATTAAAAATGAACTAATTAAAATCCCTTTTTTCAATTTTTATACGTATTTTTTATTGTATATTTAATAAAAATTAAAAATCTCGCAAGTCAGCTCGTGAGCTCATGGCGCGAGTTCGAGCCCGACAGAAAGCTCGGCTAAAATAAATTAGAACTCAAAGTCGATCTTTTATCAACCTAACTGATCGATCTCACGAGCCAGTTCGACTTGCTTACGTCCCTAGCAGTGGGGAGGCCATAAATGTTTTAAGGGGGGGCTTAAGTATATTGGGGGTCCGGAGGCAGCGCCCCCGAAATTTTTTTTTTAGACATTTTTGCATAAACTAGAGCAAAATAAGTGAATAAATATTAAATTTATTTAAAATAACGTAATTTAAACTCTCAAAAGTAGCATTTCAAAATATAATCAAGTAACCTCTTTACAAATTACAATTGGCCTTTTCGAGTTTTCATTTTTTGAAAACTATTCATAATTGTATCATTATCAATTTTGACGGAGATATCGATCTCTTTCAATAAAGATAAGCAAAGAATCACTCAACCATTCATCATTCATCCGACTTCGCAATCTACTCTTTATGATATTCATAGCTGAAAATGCTCTCTCGACAGTAGCAGTAGCAACCGGCAACGTTAATGCCAATGTCAAAATCAAATAAACCAAAGGATACACCTTGTTTCTCTTAGTTTCAACCATTTTGCGTGCAAGATCACTAATTCCTTTCAAACCAGAAAATTCACTACTTACGCGCATATCAATAACGTAGTTATCCAATTGATCACCAAGCTTACACTTCTCGTGCTCTGTGAAGTCTTGTGGATAGAATTCAACAAGACGAAGTAATTTTTCCTTGTCAAAATGAGAGAATGAATTAGATGGATCAAGGCAAGCAATGCACATAAGCAATTCCATAGTTGAATCACAGAATCGAGCATAGTTCTCCAAGTAGCATATCCACAATAGTGTAAAATGTCTCAATCTTATAATGATGTAGATTTGTCATTTCTTCTTCTTCACCCTCGAGCAATATATTTAGCTTCCATTTGAGGAACATCAACCCCGTGTTTCTTACAAAAAGTGGTTACACAATCAAATAAAGAACTCCATCCACTATCTCGAAAGGATTGAATTTGAATTTTTGACACTTGAACTAATTTCATTGCGTTCACAATATCTTGATCTTTCCTTTGAAGTACTTGAGATAGCTCATTTGTGATGCCCAATATCTTTTTCATCAAAAAAAGCCTCATTATAAAATCAAACGACAAAAGCCTATCAACAATGTCTTGTGATTCTGTCCGATGACTTGTACTTGAAGCATCACGACCAATAATTTGAAGTATGTCAATTACCGCATCAAACATATTGATCAAACTCAACAAAGTGTTGTAATGAGAGCTCGAACGTGTATCACCTACATATATACAAAGAAAAAAAGAAAGAAAGATAAGTGATGCCACATTCATAAAAATGAAGAAGAAAATATTGAAGCTTAAAATAATGTAACCTGCTCGCTTGAGATTCATTTCTTGATTTAAACCTCGCCCACTTGAAATATCCCCATATCAGGTGCCTCGATTATATTTTCAGATTGCTTCTCCCTTAGCAAATCACGACGTTTACATAATGAACCAACAACATTCAACACTCTTGTGGAAAAATCAAAAAGTGAAGAAATATGATTATGCTTCCTAGCAACCGCTACTAAAGCTAATTGTAGCTGATGAGCAAAGCAATGAATATAATATGCACAAGGGTTCTCATTCAAGATAAGTGTCTTTAGGCCATTAAATTGACCTTTCATATTACTAGCTCCATCATAACCTTGACCTCGTAATTTGGAGATACTCAAACCATATCGAGGTAAAAAATCATCAATCGTTGCTTTAAGTGTCAAAGCACTAGTATCAGTAACATGTTCAACTCCAAGAAATCGTTCAATCACACTACCAAGTCGACATACCTTACCACTAAGGCCATTTGCTCCTTCATTGATATATCTCGTGCTTCTTCAACCATAAGAAAAAACGTCGAATCACCAATATCACTTATAATTGCTCTTAGAACTTCCATTGCAAATACATTTACAATCTCTTTTTGAATATCCGAACATATCATCTTGTGGTTTAGTGCAATAAAATTTCCTGGATTAGCCGAACTTTCACTTTCATCATGACCACGAAATGCCAATCCCTGTGTTGAGGGATATCGAGCCACCTCAATTGAAGTATTCAAACGCATTTTATATTTACCATTTTCTTTATCAGACTGCTTGCAAACAATTGTCTCAATTTGTTGATTTTGATTTATCAAATCTGCACATTTCCCCCAAGCTTTATTGTGTGCACTATTAAGACCCTCTACATGAATCGACAATTTGTCATTTCTTTTCCAATTAGTAAATCCTTCAGTAACAAAATGATCACCACCCGATTGACCTCCAATATCCGGTTTGTAAAGAGAACAACATAAACAGTAAGCAGTATCTTTGGATACACTTTACTCCAACCAAGTACTATATTTGGTGAACCAAACTTTATTAAACTTTCTATTTTGGTTGCCAAATTTTTTTAGAGGGAAATCGTGGCTATGAGGTTGGCAAGGGCCCTTTTGTAAATATGCTCTACGAACTCGATCTCGATCATTAATATTATACTGTAAAATACCAGGTCTTTGACCAGGATCTGCAGGAAAATCTTCTAAGTTGATCTCCGTTAGTGTTTTATTGGATGAAGAATCGTCATCTTCATGGACGGGAGGCAACTTTCTTTTAAAAAATCTCAGCATAACTGTTTGATAATTTAAAATAAAATGCATTAATCAAAATCAACATAACACTCAATGAAAAAAGTAACATCATATTATAGAACTAAAAATATAAATTCTGTCATAACAAATGTGAAACAAAATTGTTGTATCTCTAGTATTACTTACTGACTTACTGTTAATCAAATTTATTGAACTACATTTTTTATCAGAAGATATACATATATATTATATCACATATTTATATATATGTAAATCTATAAAGCTCATCTACTATGATGATACAAAAATAAATAATTAATTAGAGTAATGGCAAAATGTGTCAGACCTCCTGTAAATCTATAACACAAAAAATTTGAATTTCAACTCTTTATTTTAAACACTAAGACTAAACATACATATATTTGTACAAATCAAAGAAATGAAAATACAACAATGAGTCAAAGGGTACTAATAAATTTATAAACCGTAAAGATAAATAGGTCTAAAATTCACATAATAATATTATTATTGATATTGATGCTAAATTGAGATGAGAGAAAACCTTAATCAATTGAAATATATTGAAACTCGATCTTAGAATAGGAAGGAGAATAAGGGAACTCTATTACTCAACGGAATCAGAATCGGGCAGAAGTAAAATTGGACAGAACGCAAAAGAATCGACTGAACAAAAGTAACGCAGTAGATAAAAAATTAGAATGAAGAGGGCTGAACAAATAATTAGCTTGGGCTTTGATGGGTGGGCTAATCAATTAAAGTTGGGTGAACTAATTAAAAAATAGGATATAATATGGTGAAAATATTTTCAAGTGAGAGTGGGCTTGAGTCCACCCTTGCCCAAGGGTGGACTCGCCCCTGATCCCTAGAGCGGAGAACCCCTATACTGTGGATGAATTACATTCATCTCTTACAATAACCTGCAAACTACATGATAATCGTAACCAATAAACGATGTCCGATGAATTCGATCTAGAGATTGTTGACACGAGGGACTGAACTCACGCCGTTAGACGTCGTGCTCACCACCTAAATCGGCATGCGTACAAATTGTTCTTAATTAAATTTCCTTTTACTTTGGTGTTAGTATCACTGCACATACTTTATTTTCTACGAAATTTCTTTCAAGAAAATTAAGAAAATATCAATGGCGCGTCGGTACACGTATTTGGATTTTTGACTCGATGATAAAATTCCCCCTTGTGAACATGGCGTTTCATATGCTGATTTACATTTATTTTATTTTATTTTAGACCGAGTTGACACGTGTGGTTGAATTAAAGAATACATAGAATTCACATAAATTGCTAAACTAAAACCATTTGACTTGGTTTTGATTTTGGTCCACGCTAAAATCGGAATTGATATATTTTTTTATTTTATTACAGGTGTATCCTTAGAACTTCAAACTGCTTGAAATTATGTATAAAGCAACCATTTGATTTTTATTATATTTTAAATACAACTTAACAAATTTGATATACAACAGAACTTCGATATATTAATATTCGACAATCAGTAAGTTAATATTTTCCCTTAAAATATTAAATTCTCCCCTTCGGGTCGAAACTTGAGACTTTATGGTGGGTGGCTAAAATATGAGTGTGAGTTAAGAGAAGGAAAAAAATATTTTTCAAGGGCTAAAATGTACAAAATTTAAATCTTAGGAGGAGCAAAGTCTATTATAACTAAATAGATAAATACGAAAATAAATAAAAATAATTAATAAAAAATTGGTAAAAGAAAAAAAATTGTGCAGGGGCGGGAGCCCCCTCACCCACACATGGGTCCGCCCTTGCTCCTGTCCCGACTTGATGAAAACAAGCTAATTATTAATTCGATAATTTAATATTCTGTTAAATTAATAATTTGTTGCTAATACCAACTTTATTAATTTATATAGATTTAATTAATCCTGAGATTGTTTCAACTTAATTTAATTCCACGACTTCGTCCAAGAAATTCGACAATTTAATTTTAATTAGTCAAAGGAAAGCCTATTCACCAATAATATTTTTCCTTGTATTTTTTTATTCACAGGCTAGTAGAAGACTTCCCCATTAACAAGTCAACATAGGTACATAACTATCCCAGGTTAAAACCTTTTATCCCAATTGTCTATTTTATAACTACAAAATAATTTTCGTCTATATACATTTAATTTAATAATACTTACTATTGTTCCTACAAATTCATCAAATGCAATAATTAAAATCCTAGAAATAATTTTTATTTTTAATAATAATAATAATAAATTCAAAAGCCACCTAGTGAGAACCGGAAATTTGACCATAAATAACGCGTGACAAGTTCTTTAATTTGTTCAAACTTTAATTGAATAAAAATAAAAATATTTGTTCATAGTGTATATATAAACATACATTTGTCCAACAATCTATTTATCTTCATCCGAACTTAATATTCTCTCTAATGGAACCTTCCAATTTCTTCATCTGCTGCATTCTCCTCGCCTTAGGTACACACAGTCCTCTTTCTTTATATATATATATATATATATATATATATATATATATATATATATATATATATATATATATATATATATATATATATATATATATATATACTTTTAATTCTAAGTAAATTTAATTAGATTATCGATCGCCACATCTTTCTATATATATTTTTTTCTTTCTCAACCTAATGTACATATAATGTAGACACGAGTAATAATAATAATTTACGAGTGTAATGATCGATTCGAGTTATCTAGAAATCTTGAACCATAAGTGTACGAATCAACTTACCTGATCGAAAAATTAATATAAAAAAAATGAAACTTTATGTATTGCAATTAAAAGTTAACATGCAAAGATAATTGTTTTACGAATTATGACTAAAAATATGTAACCAACTTTGCAGGAGTGGTAGGGGCGCAAGAATCGCACGAGAGATATAACCATCTGTTTGTATTTGGAGATTCGTATGCCGATACGGGAAATCTGAATAAAGGTTTAGCGAATTCGTGGAGGGTACCGTACGGAATCACTTTCCCGGGAAAACCCTCCGGCCGCTTCTCCGATGGCCGTGTCCTCACCGATTTCATTGGTAATTAATTAACTAAACCCTCATATATAGAAATTAATTATTCCAGACACACACACACATATTATATGCAAACATATGTATATTTGGATATAGTGGCACTGTTTAACTAATGTTGACTTTTTCTACACGTATATGACTAGTCAACAACCAAAACACATACGTTCTTCTAAATAGTCAACCATGGATCGACCTGTTAAAATTTAGTGGGATAAATTAAAAGTAGTTTGTTGTAATAATATTATATAAAATATGTAATTTTTGACCCAATTGTTTTCTTTCTACATCCTTAAATGTAAATCTAATATATTTTCTATTATAATATAAAATACTATGATACGATCTCTTGGCCGGGTATCATAAAAATTCTTAATCAAACGTAAGAAAACTATTCTTTATTGTTTCTCTCCTTCCCTTAAACGTAACACTTCCACCTATTTAAATAGCTAACTAAAAGTACTCCCACGTGACTCAATAACTACATACTAAATAAAATATATAATAAATAAATAATAGACTAATTAAATATTCTATGGTAACCATTTTTGGCTTAACTAATTCTAAAAAAAATTCGCTGCTCCATATAAATTAAAAATGATTTGGGTCAATTAATTTAAATGAAATTTGTTCAATTGATGTTTGATGTAATACTGATGAAAATGCATGTAAGTGCAGCCAAGTTCTTGGGACTCAAGTCTCCAATAGCGCACGCGCAGATGAAATTGGGAGCAAATAAGTTGAGGTACGGTTTGAACTTTGCGTACGGAGGGAGCGGAGTTTTCGACACCGTGGCGAATGTGCTGCCAAACATGACCACTCAAATCGACTTCTTTCAGAAATTAATAAACGACTCCGTTTACACCGCTTTGGATTTGCATTCCTCTTTCGTTCTCGTTTCTCTTGCCGGCAATGATTACGCTTCTTTTCTAGCCAATGGTGGCACTAACCAGGTACACTTCAATATTCAAACCACTACTAATTAGAGTTCATTGCATTTAGTAATATTACCCATGTATTATATATATATATATATATATATATATATATATATATATATATATATATATATATATATATATGTGTGTGTGTGGAATTGCTTAAACGAATGCCCTGTGTTATGATTATTATTATTAGTGTCTAAACCCCTAAAGATTGTGTTTTTAGGGGTATTTTGCTAAAATTAAAGAAACTTGAATTATGAGGGAGTTTTTGCTAGTAAAATGACATTAAAGAGCATTTTTAACAATTAGAAAAAAATTAGGGGTGCCGAATGCAATAAAAACCCCGACAAATTAATTCATAAACTAATTAGATAAAAAATGAAAGTAGGGTTGGCTAAGTTTATAAATTGTTAAAAACAGCCTATAAGATGTTTAAGAGCTTATAAGCTCTCTAAAAAGTCTTTGGTAATTTTTTCCTGAACGATTTTAAGAATTGTCTTAAAAAATTAGCTATTGCGGAGCTTATAAGATCTTCTAAAAAATAATCCAATCGCATATTTTTATTTAAGATCTTAAAAAATTTATAAGTTCATTATACGAAACACTTTAAAAAATTAATTTTAAAAATAAGACGTAACAACTTATCAACTCCTAAAACAGCTTATCAAATTTAAGGTAGCCATAATAGTACTCTACAAAATTTTCTGAAAAGTGTGATGTATTAATTCTCAGGGTTTGCAAAGTTTCATCCCTCGTGTGATCAATCAACTATCGATAAACCTAAAACGGATTCAAAAAATGGGAGCAACGAAAGTTATAGTGACAGCTTTGCAGCCGTTGGGTTGCCTCCCTCGAATCACACAGTCATCTTCATTCCATCAATGCAAGGCCACTCAGAACTTAGCTGTCAACTTTCACAACCTTCTCTTGCAGCAATCGGTCGCAAAATTGAACAACGAAACGAATAGTTCCACTTTTTTCATTCTCGATCTCTACAACTCTTTCACTACTGTGATCGAACAAAAAGGCAATCCTAAAGGTAACTAATATTTTTTCTATTCGACGCTTCTATATTTATTCTAAGTTCGGATTTTTTTTTTGCAATTAAAGTCAAGTTCATTTGTAAATGAAATGTATTGATATAAAACAGGAAAGTTGAAGTTCGAGACACCACTGATGCCATGTTGCATGGGCATAAGTAGAGAATACTCATGCGGTAGTACGGACGAAAAAGGTGCAAAACTGTACACACTTTGTAGCGACCCGAAATCGGCATTCTTTTGGGACTCGTCGCATCCAACTCAGGCTGGATGGAAAGCGGTCTACACGATTTTGAAATCGAGTCTTGCGCAATTATTTTAATTTTAGTAGAATATGTTTTTGTGTATTAAATTGTACTGAATTGTTTAATGATTATGCTGATCAAATAATATTCATCATGTTCCAATTTTTCACACTTTAATGTAATTATTGGGTTCAATATATCTTGGGTTTTTATTTAAGTAACTGTGACTTGACATAATTGGTGATAATAATGTTGGTTATCAATAACCTTAAACAATTCTTAACACGTACTCCCACTTGGATGTCTGCTATCTATGTAATATGTTTCATTAGAAAACCTTGGTAGGAAAATTCAGCGGGACAAAACCTAACCGAATGAGAAAATAATACATATCCATTGGTCCATTTGAAGTTTGCAAGCGTGACACTGTTTCGTTAAAAAACGATCTTACTAAGAAATGCGTAAAGGAACAAAAATTTGGGCAAAAAAATGTACATTATTGGAATTGTTGACCACAGCCTCCCTATTTTCGGCATGAGACATTTGACAATTATGCCGTCTTCTGATGTAGTTGCAGGATTCCGATGTATAAATCAACCACCTTGTTATTTGAGTATCCAAAGATTGTCAATATCTCAAGAATTTTTATCTCAGATTATTTAATCAAATGATTAATTATCTTGGTGAATGTTACACACATGCATCGCTACTTTTTCATGGTTATTTCTATGCTACACCTAATGAATGTTACATGTTTAGATGATTTTTAATCTGTGTGAAAGATCTAATCTATGTAATTTCGTGTATGCCTTTTTTATATTGTGTCTCTTTCTTGCCATCTTTTAGGAGAAAAACATACATAAATATAAACTAATTAACTACTCCACTTATATGCAATATAATTGGATTAGAGAAATAAAATCCAATTTAATAAATGTTGACCTTTTCTTTTGAGAGGATTAATGTTGATTTTTCTACTTGTGTGTGAAAATAACTCATTCAGCGAGTCACTTGTCGTCCACTATGATTAGTCGGTTATAGCCAACAGTTAGATAGTCAACCATGGATCCATCTATTAAAATTTAGTCAATAATTCCAACCATTTGATCGTACATTTATCTTTTTTTATTTGTCCAAAATTATTTATCATTTTAGAGTACCAATAAAGTATTAATTGTATTTATCTCAATTTTGCCTCTTACCTCTCTTAATTAGTTAATTTAAAAATAATTTATGATGGAAGTATTTTAGTATTTACTATGTTATTTTTGGTATAATATGTGCACATTTATATATTTTCTTAATATGCGTGCAACCACCCAAAACGATATTTAATATAACACGGAACTAAATGAGACGGAACGAAGGGAGTATTATATGAATATATTTGTTTTTTTACCCCATTTTTTATTATCTTCTCCATCCTCAAATTATTATTATTATTATTATTATTATTATTATTATTATTATTATATATAAATATATATATATATATATTGTTGTATTTATAATATAAAATATTGATGATGCTAAAGTTTAGCTCACCTAGGGTGGTGTAGAAAATGAGCTGGGAGAGCAAAGCAGATCAGTAGCTTGACAACTTGATGATCCTGAGGTACCTGCGATCATAGAACACATGAACTAAGTCGGGGGTTCATCCGGCGGAAACCCCTCCGACGCTCAAGTCAGACGTGTTGATCATAGAAATAGTCCCGAGAATACAATTAGTAGTATTGCTCAGTTAATAGGACGTACCTTGAGGATTGAGTTCAAACCTTTATTTATAGCTTAAATGAGATTGTTGGGCCCAAACCTTATTTGAAGGTGATTGTGCCTCGGTGATTGTGGTCTTCGATATTGGGCTCGTGGCCCAGTATGTAAGGAAATTGTAGGCCCATTGGGTCGGCCCAATTAGGCATATCAATTATTATTATTATTATTATTATTATTATTATTATTATTATTATTATTATTATTATTATTATTATTATTATTATTATTATTATTATTATTATTATTATTATTATTATTATTATTATTATTATTATTATTATTATTATTATTATTATTATTATTATTATTATTATTATTATTATTATTATTATTATTATTATTATTATTATTATTATTATTATTATTATTATTATTATTATTATTATTATTATTATTATTATTATTATTATTATTATTATTATTATTATTATTATTATTATTATTATTATTATTATTATTATTATTATTATTATTATTATTATTATTATTATTATTATTATTATTATTATTATTATTATTATTATTATTATTATTATTATTATTATTATTATTATTATTATTATTATTATTATTATTATTATTATTATTATTATTATTATTATTATTATTATTATTATTATTATTATTATTATTATTATTATTATTATTATTATTATTATTATTATTATTATTATTATTATTATTATTATTATTATTATTATTATTATTATTATTATTATTATTATTATTATTATTATTATTATTATTATTATTATTATTATTATTATTATTATTATTATTATTATTATTATTATTATTATTATTATTATTATTATTATTATTATTATTATTATTATTATTATTATTATTATTATTATTATTATTATTACTATTATTACTATTATTATTATATTTAGTATTATTATTATTATTATTATTATTATTATTATTATTATTATTATCATTATTATTACTATTATCATTATTATTAGTATTATTATTATTATTATTATTATTATTATTATTATTATTATTATTATTATTATTATTATTATTATTATTATTATTATTATTATTATTATTATTATTATTATTATTATTATTATTATTATTATTATTATTATTATTATTATTGTTATTATTATTATTATTGTTATTGTTATTATTATTGTTATTGTTATTGTTATTTATTGTTATTGTTATTATTATTGTTATTATTATTATTATTATTATTATTATTATTATTATTATTATTATTATTATTATTATTATTATTATTATTATTATTATTATTATTATTATTATTATTATTATTATTATTATTATTATTATTATTATTATTATTATTATTATTATTATTATTATTATTATTATTATTATTATTATTATTATTATTATTATACCTAGCGACTTGGCTCCTCGTTGGAGTTGTCTCGATGCGGTTTGGTAGCGCGGAGGGAATGATGATGCTAGAGATAGATCACCTTGAGTAGTTGAAGTAGGATGAACTGGAAGAGCTAGGTGAATCACTAGCTTACGAGTTTGATGATTTTGAGATACCTGCGATCAGAGAACACGAGCAAGTCAGATGTGTGGATAGCAAAAGTCGTAGATAGAATACGAGCAGTTGTATAGCTCCAATAATGAACGTACCGTAAGAAATGAATTGTCATCTTTATTTAATTTATACCAAGTTGGTTGGGCTGAAGTTACTCGATTGTAATTGTCGGACCCAAACCTTATTTGAAAGTGGGGCATCGGATGTGGTCTTTAATATTGGGCCGGTGGCCCAATAGGTAAAGAAATTGTAGGCCCATTGAGTTGACCCAATTAGACATATTCGTTTACTGACTGAAGGGATTTGAGCTTAATCAATTCAAATTTTACTATTTATTAAACTAAATATTAAAAGAAAAACCACAATATAGTATTTTGAGTATATAGTTTTATTTTAAAGAAAGAAAACAAAGTAGAAATAAGTTATAATCATTTCTTTTTTTAAATAAACATCTTATTTTATTTTTTATTAGAATTTGTCACACTATCAATTTAATAGCCTAAAAGTGAATTTGTATTAAGTCATGCATTTATCTATATTTAATTAAGTATTCGTTATATTTGCCCGTATGGGTGTAGCTCAACTGGTTCCGGAGGTGGTAAGTTGGAGCAAGGTCCTAGGATCGAATCCTGGCAGCCGCACTGTGGGAATTTCAACTCCAATGAGATTGGTTCCTTGTGGGCACCAGGTCCGGGTCCGCTACCTTATCGGGCCGTTGAGTTACCACGATTTACATTTCTCCATCAATCCTTGTCGGACCAAGGGATGGGGGCCCTGGGGGCGAGGGATTTCGCCTTTTTGGAGCAAGTATTCGTTATATTTTTCAATAGGTGGGGTTTATTAGATATTTGTGGATATTGAACCACATTTCTTTATATGTTTTTAAACTTTGTTATATTAAATTTGTTAATAATTTATTTAACATTATTTATTAATAATGAATGTCGCATTTAATATGCTATTTAACATTATTTAAATACTTATATTTATTAGTATTACTTTACATTGTGTCTTACCAATATATAAAATTATTGTTAGAAGTGTTATTATAAGTTAACGTGCTCCAATGGTTAGCAGCCTTAAATACAATTACAGGACACGGGGTATCTCATCCTAGACTAATCCACATAATTATATAGGTTAATATCTTTTATCTCAATTGTCTATTTCATATCTACAAAATAATTTTCGACTATATACATTTAATTTATTAATACTTACTATTGTTACTACAAATTCAGCAAAATGCAATAATTAAAATCCTAGAACCCAAAAAAATAAAAAAAAAAAAGTAAATAGGAAATTCGAAAGCCACCTAATGAGAACAGCAAATTTGACCATAACTATTGCGTGACGAGTTCTTTGTTCATTCTTTAATTTCCTCAACTTTAATTTACTTGTTATTAAATAATTGAATAAAAATAAAGAAGCACGTGCGATTGCTTATGCAGAGTAGTGCATATATAAACATACATTTGTCTAACAATCTATATATTTATCTTTATATTCATCTTAATATTCTCTCTAATGGAACCCTCCAATTTCTTCATCTGCTGCATTCTCCTTGCTTTAGGTACACTCTTGTGCTCTTAATATACTTTTCAATATTTCTACATATATGTATATATTCATAAATATAGTTGACGTAAATTTCGATTATCGATCGCCACATCTTTCTATATCCTTTTTTCTTTCTCAACATATATAACATATGCATAATGTAAACATGAGTTAATAAAAAAATACGAGTGTAATAATCGATCGTCGATCGGGAGTTCAAGTCAAATTCGAGTTATCTAGAAATCTAGAACCATAAGTTTTAATTTGTTATGATGTCTACGCATCAACTTACCTGACCGAAAAATATAAAAGTGAAACTTTTTAAAAAATTGAATGTACTATACATAGGTATTTGTTTGTGAATATATCACTAAAAGTATCTGACTTTGCAGGAGTGGTAGGGGCGCAAGAATCGCACGAGAGATATAATCATCTGTTTGTATTTGGAGATTCGTATGCTGATACTGGAAATCTGAATAAAGGTTTGGCAAACTCGTGGAGGGTACCGTACGGGATGACTTTCCCGGGAAAACCCTCCGGCCGCTTCTCCGATGGTCGTGTCCTCACTGATTTCATTGGTAATTAATTAAACTATAGCTCATAATTATGTACATCATATGCATACTTTTTTCATTGTGTATCTATTTCTTAATTTTCTTGCATGTTTCATCATATTTTTGGGAGAAAACATATATACAAAAACTACTCACACACACACATTATATGCAAACATATATATTTGGATATAGTACGTGGCACTTTTTAATTTTAGTTGACTTTTTCCACATGTATGAATAACATATCATTCACCGAGCCACTTTTGCATCGACTATGACTAGTCAACAATCAACCCATACGTTCTCCTAGATAGTCAACCATGAATAATAATACTATTTAAATGGGTAAATTACACCTACACTCTCAAGCTATGCTAAAATAATTTTAAGGTCCTTATAATACTGGTAATTACAATTACCCCTGAAGTAATGTTAAAAACTCTGATAGAATAAGTTATTACGTTAGGGTTCTAACGGACTATTAGTTTCATGCAGTGGTAGAGACAACATAGAGTTAGAGGGTTGACATGCGGGTACCCCCCCCCCCCCCCCCCCCAAGAATTTTTTTTTAAACGATTCTTTTTTTTGATTTATGTATTAGTTAATTTTGTACACTTTAGAAAAACAAAAAAAATATTCTCTTAAATCACCCCAATATTTCAGCCCCCAAGAAAAATCCCCTGGGTCTGCCCTCAGTGACATGGCTCTCCTAACATTTCTTAAATCTTTATTATTATATATAATATTTATAAATTTTCGTCTATGTTAGCAGTAATGATCCCGCGCGAAACAAAAATAGTGCAATTTTGTTACGCCCAAGTTGTTCTTCAATGGGTGATATATGATATCTATCTTATAAATTGATACATCCACATCGATTGTCCACACAAAAGCCTCCCAATAATTTAAACGAAATTTGTTCAATTAATGTTTGATGTAATACTGATGACATGCATGTAAGTGCAGCCAAGTTCTTGGGACTCAAGTCTCCAATAGCGCACACGCAGATGAAATCGGGAGCAAATAAGTTGAGGTACGGTTTGAACTTCGCCTACGGAGGGAGCGGAGTTTTCGACACTGTGGCGAATGTGCTGCCAAACATGACCACTCAAATCGACTTCTTTCAGAAACTAATAAACGACTCCATTTACACCGCTTTGGATTTGCATTCGTCCGTCGTTCTTGTTTCTCTCGCTGGCAATGATTACGCTTCTTTTCTAGCCAATGGTGGCACTAACCAGGTACACTTCAATATTCAAACCACTACTAATTAGAGTTCATTGCATTTAGTAATATTAACCATGTATTATATATGAAGAATTTCTTTAAAAATGCCATGTGTTATGATTATTATTAGTGTCTAAACCCTTAAAGATTGTGTTTTTAGGGGTAGTTTGCTAAAAGAAACTTGAATAATGAGGGAGTTTTTTGCTAGTAAAATGAGATGGGAAGCATTTTTAACAATTAGAGAAAATTTAGGGGGCCCGAATGCAATAAACTCGTACAAATTAGTTCATAATTAAATTAATTAGATAAAAAATGAAACTAGGGTTGGCTAAGTTTATAAATAGTTAAAAACAGCTTATCAGATATTTAAGAGCTTATAAGCTCTTTGAAAAAGTGTTTGGTAATTTTTTCCTCAATGATTTTAAGAATTCAAATATAAGCGGTTACAAAGCTTATAATAAGATCTTCTAAAATAAGTATATAATCCCAAATTTTTGTATAAGATCTTATAATAAGTAAAAAAATTATAAGCTCGTTATACGACACACTTTCAAAATTAATTTTAAAAATTATAAGACGTAACAACTTATCAGTTCTTAAAACAGTTTATCAGATTAACGATAGCCAAATAATAGTACTCTACAAAATTTTCTAAAAAGTCTGATGTATTAATTCTCAGGGTCTGCAAAGTTTCATACCTAGTGTGATCAATCAACTATCGATAAACCTAAAACGGATTCAAAAAATGGGAGCAACGAAAGTTATAGTGACAGCTTTACAGCCGTTGGGATGCCTCCCTCGAATCACACAGTCGTCTTCATTCCATCAATGCAATGCCACTCAGAACTTAGCTGTCAACTATCACAACCTTCTCTTGCAGCAAACGGTCGCCAAATTGAACAACGAAACGAATAGCTCCACTTTTTTCATTCTTGATCTCTACAACTCTTTCACTACTGTGATCGAACAAAAAGGCGATCCTAAAGGTAACTAATATTTTTTCCGACTTTTTTTTTCTATTCGACGCTTCTATATTTCTAAGTTCGGATTTTTTTTTTCAATTAAAGTCAAGCTCATAATTTGTAAATGAAATGTATTGATATAAAACAGGAAAGTTGAAGTTCGAGACGCCATTGAAGCCATGTTGCATGGGCATAAGTAGAGAATACTCATGCGGTAGTGCGGACGAAAAAGGTGCAAAGTTGTACACACTTTGCAGCGACCCGAAATCGGCATTCTTTTGGGACTCGTCGCATCCAACTCAGGCTGGATGGAAAGCGGTCTACACGATTTTGAAATCGAGTCTTGCGCAATTATTTTAATTTTGGTAAAATATGTTTTTTGTGTATTATATTGTACTGAATTGACTAATGATTCTGCTGATCAAATAATATTCATCATGTTCCAAATTTTCATACTTTAATGTAATTTTGGGTTCAATTTATCTTGGGTTTTTGTTTAGGTAACTGTGACTTGACATAATTGGTGATAATAATGTTGGTTATTCATAATCTTCAAGAATTCTTAATATAACATGTACTCCCACTTGAATGTCTGCTATCTATATTCTATGTAATATGTCTCATTGAAAAACCTCGGTAGGAAAATTCAGTGGGACAAAACCTAACCGAATGAGAAAATGATACATATTCACTGGTTCATTTGAAGTTTGCAAGCGTGATACTGCTTCGTTAACAAAAAAAAAAAAAAACCTTGCTAAGAAATGTCTAATGGGACAAAAACTTGGACGAAGGATAAATGTACATTATTGAAATTGTTGACCACATACCACACCCTCCCTAATTTCGGCATGGGACATTTGAGTTTTGACAGTTATGCCATCTTCTGACTGTCAATATCTACCACCTTGTTATATGAGTATCCAAAGATTGTCAATATCTCAAGAATTTTTATCTCATATTATTTAATCAAATGATTAATTATCTTTGTGAGCTCTTCATGAGTCTTCACAGGATTTAACTCATCAAAATATAGATCCAAACAATAATGATATGTCTAATTGGCCCAACCCAATGGGCCACAAATTATGTACCTACTGGGCCACGAGCCTAATATCGAAGACCACTATCACCGAGGCCCAATCACCTTCAAGCAAGGTTTGGGCCCGACAATCTCAACTAAGCTATAAATACACATTTGAACTCATTCTATAAGGTACGTCCTATTAACTGAGCAATACTACAATATGTATTCTCTGGACTATTTCTACTATCAGCACGTATGACTTGAGCGTCGGAGGGGTTTCCGCCGGATCAACCCCCGGCTTAGTTCATGTGTTCTATGATCGCAGGTACCTCAGGATCATCAAGTTGTCAAGCTACTGATCTGCTTTGCTCTCCCAGCTCGTTTTTTAAACCACCCTAGGTGAGCTACATATTAGCATCATCATTTTGGCGCCGTCTATGGGAACGATGCAAACCAGATCACGTAGCCAACAAGATCCTCCTGAGGCGTTTGCTCGGAGAGAAAATGACACAGCTAACGACCTCCCACCTCGTGGAGGCTCTGGCTTGCCACCTCCTCCACGTCCCATGGATCCGCCTCGCGAGGTTCAGGTGATCCCCCATCGGGACCCACCACTCGCCGATCCACCACTCCCTGCTCCTCGAAAGGTTCAAATAACCGAGGATGCGCTTCAACGCATGATAGCAGAAGCTTCAACTCGCGCTGTCACAGAGGCCGTGACCCAATATATCGCTACGATGGGAGCAAATGCTTCCAACGCGATACCAGCACCTGCTCCACATGTGGAGCCACCTATGGCACCACCGCCATCGACTCCCTGGGGGCTTACATCTGCCCCCAAAATATTTCGCTCGCCAAGGGTTATCGACTCCCTGGGGGTACACAGTACCCCCAAAACATTTCGCTCGCCAAGGGTTATCGACTCCCTGGGGGCTTACATCTGCCCCCAAAATATTTCGCTCGCCAAGGGTTATCGACTCCCTGGGGGCTTACATCGCCCCCAAAATATTCCGTTCGCCAAGGGTTATCGACTCCCTGGGGGCTTACATCTGCCCCCAAAATATTTTGTTCGCTAAGGGTTATCGACTCCCTGTGGGTTCACCGTGCCTCCAAAACATTTCATTCGCCATGGGTCATCCACTCTCTGGGGGTCTACTTCCGCCCTCCCTCTAACGGTTCAGATAATCGAAGAGGACCTTCAGCATATGATCGCCGAACCTTCAACAAGATCAACTTCTACTTGCTCCTCTAACGGTTCAGATAACCGATAGGGACCTTCAGCGTATAATCGCGGAAGCTTCAACTTGTGCTACCACTGAAGCAGTGGCACCATACATCGTCACAGCAGGAGCCAACGCTCCTCCTCGTGAGGCCCCACTGGGTCCTCAACATGATCAATTTCTACTTACTTCTCGAACGGTTCAAATAACCGAAGAAGACCTTCAGCGTATGATCACGGAAGATTCAACTCGTGCTGCCACTGAATCAGTGGCACCATATATCGCCAAGGTTGGGCATCTCACCCCAGTGGTTCGTGATCGCCTCATCCTAAATGGGGGGCTATCCCATCCTAAAGTTGGGTATCTCATCTCAAGGGTGGTACATCCACTTACCTTTCAACCCCAAGGGGTTTCACATCCCATCAAGTGTTTCACGTCCCTACTTCAAAAAACAGAAAAAAGGGTCTGACGCGCACGCGCGAACCAATGGCACAACCGTGCGCATCCACCTCAGACCATAGGTCTCGAGCGCCTCATCCTACAGTGGGCAGTTATCCCCATCCTAAGGTTGGGCATCACCCTTACCTTTCAACCCCAAGTGGGTTCACATCACATCTCAAGAGACGAGGTATAATCTCCCTACTAAAAAAATGGAACATCCCCAAGGGGGTGCACATCCCATCTCAAGGAACGAGGATAATCTCCCTACTCAAAAAATAGAACATCGCCAAGGGGGTTCACATCACATCGCAAGAGACGAGGATAATCTTCCTACTCAAAAAATAGAACATCCCCAAGGGGGTGAATATCAACCACCAAAAAACAAAAAAAAAAAAAGGGGGAGGGGTAAAATCGCGCACGAGAGACCCCAGAATAAGATGAAGAAAAAAGACAAAAAAAAAAAAAAAAAAAAAAAAAAAAAAGAAAGAAAAATAAAAAAGAAGAAGATGAAAAAATAGAAGAAAAAAAAAAGAAGATGAAAAAAGAGAAGAAGAAAGAAGAAGAAAAAAGAAGATGAAAAAATACAAGAACAAGAAGAAGAAAAAAGAGAGTAAAAGAAGAAGAATTAGAAGAAGAAAGAAAGAAGAAAGAAGAAGAAAAAAAGAAAAGAAGAAGAAAGAAAAAGAAAAAAGAAAAAGATGAAAAAACAGAAGTAAAAGAGAAAAAGAAACAAGAAGATGAAGATTAAAAAAAAAAAAAATTCCAAGCCAAGCCGCGCGCCACCTTCTCCTCGGGGCGCGCGCAGCTCAGGACAAAAAAAAAACAAAAAAAAAAAGAAAGGGCGCGCGTGCTTAGCACGCGCGCGTGGAGAACACGCTACTGACGCGCGGGTCAGCAGAAAAGAAAAAAAAAAAAAAAAAAAAAAAAAAACGACTAGAGGCGCGCGTGGCGCACACGCGCGCTTGGCGCACACGCGCTGACGCGCGCGCGCTTCAGTTGGCAAAAAAAAAAGAAAAAACTTCATTAGAGCGCGCACACGCGCGCGCACTTCCCAAGGCACCCTTGGACTGCGTCCTCCCACCAAATTGCGCGCAACTTTGCCTAGTCTCTACCAAATTGCGCGTAGATTTTGACTCGCTTCACCGAATCGTACGAGAATTTCAATGCCCTTCACCAAATTGCGCGAGCTCTTCAACGCGCCTACCAAATCGCGCTCACTATCAAACGGATAAATAAAAAATATTATTTCTCCACGCCACGCCAACGATTAAAGAAACACTACAACACCGATCTACTCTCGACACGATTCAGTACCCTTTTCGACGTGGCTCCCACATCGTCTCGAGAGTGGGGGGCTTGCGAGACAACTCCCACGAGGAGACAACTCGCTCAGTACTACCCCGCAGCGAGACAACTACCACGAGGAGCCAACTCCCTCAGGTCTCACACCCACAGCGGGACAACTCCTACTAGGAGACCACTCGTTCCGTCCTACAACCCGCAGCGAGACAACTCCCACGAGGAGCCAACTCCCTCGGGTCTACGAAACCATAGCAAGATAACTCCCACGAGGAGACCACTCGCTACGTCCTATAACTCGTTGTGAGGTAACTCCCACGAGGAGCCAACTCCCTCGGGTCTCATAACCACAGCGAGATAACTCCCACGAGGAGACCACTCGCTCCGTCCCACAATTTGCAGCGAGATAACTCCCACGATGAGCCAAGTCGCTCGGTACAACAACCCGTAGCGAGACAACTTCCACGAGGAGCCAACTCGCTCGGTACTACAACCGGCAGCAAGACAACTCCCACGAAGAGATAACTCGCTCAGTCATATAACCCGTTGCGACGCAACTCCCACGAGGAGTCAACTCCCTCGGGTCTACGAACCCACAACGAGATAACTCCTACGAGGAGACCACTCGCTCCATCCTACGACCCGCAGCGAGGCAACTCCCACGAGGAGCCAACTCGCTCGGTACTACGAACCCGCAGCGAGACAACTCCTACGAGGAGTCAACTCGCTCGGTACCACAACCCGCAGCGAGACAACTCCCACGAGGAGCCAACTCGCTCGACTACAAATCTGTTGCAAGGCAACTCCCACGTGCAACCACCTCGCTCGATAATATTACTCACCGTGAGACAACTCCCATGAGGAGACAACTCGCCCGAAATTCACTATATAATCGCAAGCTCAAGTTAGCACAATTACAACCCTAGAAGCACTTAGAGATAGTATGAGAATCTATATAGCCTGGCCAGCTTGATTACTCAAATTTATCTACTTGTTTTCGATGGGTCATTCATTAAAATGTGGCCACGGTCCAAACATACTTAAGACCCAAGAGGTCTAACAAGGGGCACGACCCCTATAAAAAAAATCTTGAGAGTCTGATCCCCTCCTCAAGTACATCACGCACAAGGCTATATGTAAACACATATAAGCAACGCGTCAAAACATTGACAATGTCGAAAAATAACAACTCACACGAGGAGAATACTAGCTCCGTGCTACTACATTATCGTGAGACAACTTCCACGAGGACATAACTCGATCAACTCTATTACCCCAGAGACAACTCCCACGAGGAGATTACTTGATCTGTGCTACTACATTATCGTGAGACAACTCCCACGAGGAGATAACTCGATCAACACTATTACCCCGCGACGAGACAACTCCCACGAGGAGATAATTCGCTACTACATCGTCGCGGGACAAAACCGACGACTCAATTAACTTACATCGCGACAACTTGGTCGCGCTATGCACCAATGCGCATTCACGCCCCTCCGACACACGCTCCAACGCGTTATCGCACACCATCGACTAATACAATTTTTACTCTCGACACGATATGTCACCCATTTCAACATGGCCCCCACATCGACTCGAGAGTGGGGGGCTTAATGATATGCCTAATTGGCCCAACCCAATGGGCCTACAAATTATTTACCTATTGGGCCACGAGCCCAATATCGAAGACCACTATCACCGAGGCCCAATCACCTTCAAGCAAGGTTTGGGCCCGACAATCTCAACTAAGCTATAAATACACATTTGAACTCATTCTATAAGGTACATCCTACTAACTGAGCAATACTACAATATGTATTCTCTGGACTATTTCTACTATCAGCACGTCTGACTTGAGCGTCGGAGGGGTTTCCGCCGGATCAACCCCCGGCTTAGTTCATGTGTTCTATGATCGCAGGTACCTCAGGATCATCAAGTTGTCAAGCTACTGATCTGCTTTGCTCTCCCAGCTCGTTTTTTACACCACCCTAGGTGAGCCATATGTTAGCATTTGAAAATATTCTTAATATGTAAATGAATCATTTGATCAAGAGTAAAAAATGGTTAAATCGATCGAAACAAATATCACCTTACATAATGAATTTGACACATTCCTCAATTAACCATTTATCAAATGATCTAACAAGTACATAAAAAAATAACAAAAATATTTCAACGACCAAAAAAAAAAAAAAAAAAAAATCTAAAGACTAACATAGTAAAAAGAATTAGAATAAATAAATATATATTCCAAATCAAAGAGCAAAATTGGTCAAACCAAAATATCCAAACATAATTTTATTTCGATATGAAATTGAATCCGGTCAAGATTAATCAAAATCCATTATAATTTATTCCAATCATAGCGTAATAATTTTATGCTAGAATATCAAAATCCTTACTTTTAAAAGGAATAGAGAAAAAAAAATAGGAAAAAACTAAAGATACCATTAAGAATACCATAAAATTGCAAGTTTATATTATTTCTATCCTAGGTTAAAATCTTTTATCTCAATTTTCTATTTTATAACTATAAAATAATTTTCGTCTATATGCATTTAATTAATTCAGCAAATATGCAAAAAAAAATCCTAGAACAAAAAAAGAAGAAAAATAAAAGAAAAGAAAGAAAATCAAAAGCCACATACTGTGAACTTCTAATTTGGACCATAAATAACACGTGACAAATTCTTTGTTCAAACTTTAATTTCATCATTGTTCACTGTTCATACCCTGGAAACGCTTCATCTATTTATTATTAAATTATTTAAAAAAATAAAATAAATAAAGAAGCACGTGCGATGTCTTATGCAGAGTATATATAAACCTTTGTCTTAGCTTGCAATCTTTTTATCACAATTTCCTCTCTAATGGAAGCTTCCAATTTCTTCATCTGCTGCATTCTCCTCGCCTCAGGTAATATATATATTTTTAATTCTAAGTAAATTTAATTAGATTATCGCTGGTCGATCGCCACATCTTTCTATTTAATTTCTCAATCTAATTAATGTACATATAATGCCTATGCATCATCAACTTACCGCGTGATCGAAAAGTATTATAATAAGTAATACTTGTAAATTGCAATATTAAAATTTAATTGAAAATTCGAATTATCTTCTTAAATGAAATTCGCAGGAGTACTCGTAGGGGCGCAAGGTTCGCACAAGAGATATAATCATTCGGACAAGAGATATAATCGTATGTTTGTATTTGGAGATTCGTATGCGGATACTGGAAATCTGGATAAAGGTTTAGCAAGCTCGTGGAGGGAACCGTATGGAATCACTTTCCCGAGAAAACCCTCCGGCCGCTTCTCCGATGGTCGTGTCCTCACTGATTTCATCGGTAATTATATTATTAATTAAACTTATAAGCTAACTCGTAAAATCTTGCGTTTGTTTGTGCCGTCGATTAATTACTCCGTCGTGATTTACACACATGCATCACTATTTTTTTTTATGGTTATTTCTATGCTACACCTAATGAATGTTACATGTCTAGATGATTTTTAATCTGTGTGAAAGATCTAATCTATGTAATTTCGTGTATGCCTTTTTTATATTGTGTCTCTTTCTTGCTATTTTTTCCGAGAAAACATACATAAATATAAACTAATTAACTACTCCACTTATATGCAATATAATTGGATTAGAGAAATAAAATCCAATTTAATAAATGTTGACCTTTTCTTTTGAGAGGATTAATGTTGATTTTTCTACTTGTGTGTGAATATAACTCATTCAGCGAGTCACTTACCGTCCACTGTGATTAGTCGGTTATAGCCAACAATTAGATAGTCAACCATGGATCCATCTATTAAAATTTAGTCAATAATTCCAACCATTTGATCGTACATTTATCTTTTTTATTTGTCCAAAATTATTTATCATTTTAGAGTACCAATAAAGTATTAATTGTATTTATCTCAATTTTGCCTCTTACCTCTCTTAATTAGTTAATTTAAAAATAATTTATGATGGAAGTATTTTAGTATTTACTATGTTATTTTTAGTATAATATGTGCACATTTATATATTTTCTTAATATGCGTGCAACCACCCAAAACGATATCTAATATAATATATGCACATTTATATATATTTATATTATATAAATATATATTTCTTTTACCCCATTTTTTATTATCTTCTCCATCCTCAAATTATTATTATTATTATTATATATATATATATATATATTTTGTTGTATTTATAATATAAAATATACTACTAAAATCTACTAATTTAACTAAATCTATAAATATTTACTAAATTGAGCAATTTAATATGAATGACTCTATTTATTACAAAAGAAAAAAAAAATTCAAATTTTACTACTTGTTAACTCGATCTGTTATATCTATTTATTAAAAAAAATGTGTTTTATCCAAGTTCTTGATAATTAAACTGCATTATTTTGTTCAAACTTTTGATACTAATTATATTAATGAGATGCATGTAGCCAAGTTCTTGCGAATCAAGTCTCCAATAGCGTACGCACAGATGAAATTGGGAGTTAAGAAATTGAGACACGGTATGAACTTCGCCTTCGGAGGGAGCGGGGTTTTTGACACTCTGGGCGATTTTTTGCCTAATATGACAACTCAAATCGACTTCTTCGAGAAACTAATAAACGACTCGGTTTACACGACTTTGGATTTGCACTCCTCCGTCGTTCTTGTTGCTCTTGCTGGGAATGATTATGGTGCTTTTCTTGCCAATGGTGGCACTAACCAGGTACACTTTAAGGTTCAATTATATAACTCAGTACTAATTAGGTTTATTAATTACATTTAACTCAGTACCTAGGGCCGGTCCTAGTTCTCGAGAGAAACGAGACCCTCTCTTGTTATGGCATTTTTTAATAGCAAAATTATCAATTAAATTTAAAAACAGTCAAGCTTTGCAATTTAGTACAAGAATTAATTTTTCAGATAAATAAATAAGGCTTGGAAACAATGAGCTCGACTCAGATTCGTCGTCTTGATTACGCATTCTTCTGGAATAGATCAAAATAAGAACTGATCGGATTTTCATTGTGGAGATTTATTTGGGTTTAGTTGTGTTGCAGTAGAACCTCGATAAATAAGTAACCTCGTTTAAATAAAATTTTCTCTTAGTCCCAAATCAAAGACACCATATATTTTGCTAATTAAATTAATTAATATTTCTAAATGATTTGCATTTGGTTGGTATCGACTGTATTAATTTATAGAGCTCTGTATATCGAATTGTTAAAACACTACTCGATCAATCTAATGCCTTTTTTTAGTAGGTAACCCCATGAAAAGTGAGTTATATCAATAAAACCCTAATAATTAATTCATGAATTAAGTCTATCATACTCTACATCTTTTTTTCTTAAAAATATTATTTGTTGTATAAATTCTCAGGGCCTGCGAAGTTTCATTCCTCTTGTGATCAATCAACTATCGACGAACCTAAAACGAATTCAAAAAATGGGAGCAACGAAAGTAATCGTGACAGCTTTGGAGCCATTAGGGTGCCTCCCTCGAACGACAGAGTCGTCTTCGTTCAAGAAATGCAATGCCACTCAGAACTTAGATGTCAACTTTCACAACCTTCTCTTACGGCAAACGGTAGCCAAACTGAACAACGAAACGAATAACCCCACTTTTTTCATTCTTGATCTCTACAAATCTTTCACTACAGTGCTCCAACGTAAAAACAATCATAAAGGTAATATTTTTTCCGAGTTCCATTTGACATGTCTCATTTGTAAAACAGTAGTACATTGGGTTTTTTTTGCAATTAAAATCTCGTTTATAAATGTTATAATTGCTCGTATTATGATATAAAATAGGGAAGTTGAAGTTTGAGACGCCATTGAAGCCATGTTGCATGGGCATAAGCAACGAGTTCTCATGCGGAAGTGCGGACGAAAATGGTACAAAATTGTACACACTTTGTAGCAACCCGAAATCGGCATTCTTTTGGGACTCGTCGCATCCAACTCAGGCTGGATGGAAAGCGGTCTACACGATTTTGAAGTCGAGTCTTTCACAATTATTTTAATTTTAGTTAAATATGTTTTGGTTATTCATTATTATTAATATATAAAGGTAATGTTTATTAGATTTTAGTTTAAACAACGGCTATACCAGATTCAAGTGTACGTTTAATCTTCAAACCCTGAGAAATATATTCGAAATACTATTTTTCGACTCCGTACTATGGAAAACAAGGATAGGTTCTTGAAGGTTATTAGGTTTTTTGGAGTTGGAGTCCTGATATGTCGAAAAAACAAAAAAAATCGACTTGTATGTGTCGAAAAATGGGGACGGATTTCAAAAAACAAAACTTGAAAATTGACTTCCAAGATCAAAAAAGACATGAATAAATTTTGTTTTCTTGGTATTATATTTTGTAAAAAAAAATGTGATCTGAAATTTGAATAATTGAAACATATGATGAGGGGTATTTTAGTACTTTGCTAATATTTTTTTAATTTATGGTACTGACCTAAGAAAGCATTGTTAAAAATATGCTAAAACATTGTATTCAAGTCTATGATATTGAATGAGAAAAAATCGGTATTTGTTCTAACCGCCCTATTTAATTATTGATGTATGTTTTTTAAATAGTCATTATTTAAAGTAACAAGTCCCTATTCCAACCCAAAGTATATATATATATATATATATATATACAGTAATATTCTTTCCTCTCGTCATATAACATCACCACTTATAGTAATTATATTGTAGTAGCATTATATTCCCTCTAATGGAATCCTCCAATTTCCTTATCTTCTTCAGCTGCATTTTCCTCATCTCAGGTACTCTCTCTCTCTCTCTCTCTCTCTCTCTCTCTCTCTCTCTCTCTCTCTCTCTCTCTCTCTCTCTCTCTCTCTCTCTCTCTCTCTCTCTCTCTCTCTCATGAAATCTTCTTGCAGGATATATTGTAGGGGCACAAGATTCACTCCACCACCGCCGGGAGGAGACAGGCAATAACGGTTTCCGACCAAGAAAGATGTTTGTGTTTGGAGACTCGTACGCAGACACAGGAAACGTAAGAAAAGCATTGGGAAACTCGTGGAAGGAACCGTACGGAACCACTTTCCCGGGAAAGCCCGCCGGCCGATTTTCCGATGGCCGTGTCCTCACTGATTACATTGGTAAAGTCCAATTAATTAATTTAATAAAAAAAAACATGGCATCTTGATCTCATCATTCGTCCACTTTATCTTTTTTACTTTCTCCACTTTATTATAAGCTTTTTGGGTTTCAACTTTAAAACATGGGGCTTCCCTTTTTCTTCGTTTGGTGGGCTAAGTGCTGCTTCCTTGCTTTTTTGCATGTAATGTTAAATCTTGCATTAAGAAATTAACATATAGTAATAATAACCCTATATATATATAGGGTTATATATATATATATATATATATATATATATATATATATATATATATATATATAAACAACTTTTCATGCGAATCATCTCATTCAGTAATATCACTTTGCATCCACTATATGTACTCTTATATATAATCTATCTTTCATGCAATTATTTAATTCCTTGTTTAATTTTATTGCATTTGGCACCCATGTACATAAAGCAAACTCAGAGTGGTCCTTTTGATTATACATTAGGGGTAGCTAATTGTCGAATATATTATACCGAACATATATACAAACGATACCAAAATTAATATCGATGACAACGCACGTACAATTCAAAAATATATCACACGTACGTCAACATATATAGTTGACGTACGCGTGCAAGTTGCGCAAAACTAGTCGACAAAAAGTGTCGTACGTCTCTATCAATCATGCATGATTCGTGATGCTATAACATAATAATTAATGACATGTATTACACAGCCAATTTCTTGGGACTCAAGTCTCCAATAGCCTACATATGGACGAAATTTGGCGGGAAATTAGCAAAGCTGCAATACGGGACGAACTTCGCATACGGAGGGAGCGGAGTGTTCGACACATTGGGAAACGTGTTGCCAAACATGACCACTCAAATCGACTTCTTAGAGAAACTAACAAACAACTCCGTTTGCACCGCTTTGGATTTGCATTCCTCCGTCGTTCTCGTTTCTCTTGCCGGGAATGATTACGCTGCTTTTCTAGCCAATGGTGGCACTAACCAGGTATATACATATATATATATATATATATATATATATATATATATATATATATATATATATACTTAATTATAACTTCAAACTATAATAATATAATTAATCACTACCAATTAATCCCTAAATTATGCACGTACGTTGAATATAATTTTTTTATGTTTCTTGCGATTGTACGTATAAATTCTTAGGGACTGCAAACTTTCATCCCTGTCGTGATCAATCAACTATCGTTGAACTTAAAACGACTTCAAAAAATGGGAGCGGCGAAAGTAATAGTGACAGCTTTGGAGCCATTGGGATGCCTCCCTCGAATCACGCAGTCATCTTCATTCCAGCAATGCAATGCCACTCAGAACTTAGCTGTCAACTATCACAACCTTCTCTTGCAGCAATCGGTCGCCAAATTGAACAACGAAACGAAAAGCCCCACTTTTTTCATTCTTGATCTCTACAACTCTTTCACTACTGTGCTCGAACAAAAAGGCGATTCTCAAGGTAATATTTGTTTCCGTGTGCTTTATATTCGATTATATTATAATTATATTTAGAATTAAAAAAATGAACCAACATTTCTTACTTGGTGGAAATGTATTGATCGATATAAAATAGGGAATTCGAAGTTTGAGACTCCATTGAAGCCATGTTGCATGGGCGTAAGCGAAAAATACTCATGCGGAAGTGTGGACGAAAAAGGTGTAAAAATGTACACTGTTTGCAGCGATCCGAAAACTGCGTTCTTTTGGGACTCGTCGCATCCAACCGAGGCTGGATGGCATGCTGTCTACACGATTTTGAAGTCGAGCCTTGGACAGTTATTTCAGTTTTAATAGAATGTGTGTTTCTATTTTGTGCTCAATTGATTAGTGGTTCTGCTGATGAAACATTCATGTTCCAAATGTTAACAAAACAACATTAATTTTCTTTTTTTTTTGGCAATGTTGACCCGTCAACAGTATAATAGTTTCTACTAAACTAATATAACAGAGTTACTACGCTTGTAATAGCGGTGGTAAGTGGTAACAAGCAAATAGAAGGGAAAAAATAACAAATTTTTCTTTTAAATATCAGTTGTGTTGACCCATCAACACAGTAACATATATTGTCGATCAATACAACAACGCCGGAAGGAATTAAAATTGATTTTAAAATTTAATTTTTTGATCTGGGTTGTTAAGAGGGGTTAAGGATAATTTTGTGAAAAAAATATATTAAAAGTATTTATGTGAATATATTTATCAATTAATGAACTTCTAAATAAAACTAAAAAAACAATTAAAGATGTATCTATTAATGGAATTCCATAATGTGACATTCCGGTCAAAGGTAAGGTTACTCATGTCGGTGTATATTTAATGTAGCATACTCAATTAGGATATTTTCTCTAATCAATTAATTGGGGCGAAAAAACAAAACAAAGACTGGGAGATTTTCACACCAACAGGTCAACGCAAGTATAATCACAAAACTTCAGATTCTTTTTCTCCTACTATTTTTACAAAAATACGTTTTGCCTATTTATAATTGGGTTAAATACAAATTGTACCCTTGTATTATCATCAATGTCCTATATGTGTCCATGTACTGCAAATTGCGACAAAGTGACCCCCGATATTTTTTTACTTTATTACGTAAATAATCAAGTTGCATCGACAAGTGGTTCTAGAAAAATATGGCATGTAGTGTTTGGACGTAACATGGAATGCATGAATTTTGAGAATTAGAACCACGGGAAGCATTTTGAATTGAGAATTTTTGGGCTGAAAATGAAATTATAAAAATTGAAAAAGAATTTAAAAATATTATCCAGAATAAATGAAATTCATAAATTTTGGGTGATATTTTTAGGTTGGGAACAAAATTGCAAATTTTCATAAATTTAAAAGGAAATTATAAATAATTATCATAATATAATTTTTTTTTTTAGAAAATTTGGGTGAAATTTGTAAGTTGTGAAAAGAAATTAGGGAAGAAACGTGAAGAAAAAAAATTGGGAGTAAATTGAGTACAAGAGAAAAAGAAATAGACACCCTTTTTATACACAACCGGATGTGTATTTTCGTTCAAAATTGTCCAATATCTAGTACAATGTTCGATCAACTTTAGAAAAAAAGACGGATTCTTTAAGATGACTTAACAGCTATCGCATTTTGTAGTACACAAGGGCATTAGTTCACACTTAAAGTACGTGGATCATGTATATTTATTTCCTCACCACATCATTGTGGCTAGACACGCCCATGGGCCGGTTTTAGGCCCGGAACCGGCCCAGAACCCGTGAACCGGCCCGTCGTCCCGGGACGGGCCCGGTTCTATGAATTGGTGAACCGTGAACTGCCGGTCCAGCCCGACGGTTCACCCGGATTTAAAAAAAAAAAAAATCAAGAAAATTCCAAAAAAAGCAAATAACGGCCGGTGAACCGGCCGTTATTTGCTATTTTTTGAATTCCCCCCCCCCCCCCCCCCCCATAAGTGTTCGTTTTGCACGATTTTCGCTTATCAAATCTTCAAGTTTTGGTCTTCGTTCGTCCGAGTTTCGGCTTTATTTGTATATATTATGCGTTTCTTGTTTTATTTATATTTTAGGTAAGGAGAAGCTATTTTTGCCGATTCGAAACGATTTTGTAAGCGAAGCCGAAAATCAAACCAAACACGTGCAAAAGTGCATTATCGCGGGTGTGGCACTGTTTCGTATTTCAAGCATAACTTTTGCATACGACCTCCGATTGAGCTGATTAAAGTGGCCTTAGAAAGCTAACTTCAATATCTACACCTTTTTTGTGAAATGCAAAATTGTCAAATTCGGGGTAAAAAAGGGTCAAAACAGTGTTTGAAGATGGCGCAGAAGCCCAGATCGCGATCCAGCCTTTCTGTATTGCGATCTGGGGGGTCTTACAGAAGGTTTTCTTGATCAGGACCCAGATCGCGATCCAGACTTCCTGGATCGCGATCTGGGTGGTCTCACAGTACATTTTTTGATCGAGAATCAGATCGCGATCCACCATTCCCGTATCGCGATCTGGAAAGGCGGTGCGCAGTTTCCAAGGCTGCCAGATCGCGATCCAAGAAGCCCAGATCGCGATCTGGGCACAGAATTCGAGACAAGATATTTTTCTTTGATTTCCTGCTATAAATAGAAGGTCTGTTATTCATTTTTGAAGATCTCGACAATATCTCGACCTTTTCTTCGGTTTTCTCTTCGGTTTTCGCCAGTTCTTCGCGGGAAGTTTCGATGAGGGTTTCGACTCGGGTTTTTCATAAGCTTTTCTTTACGTTTAGTTTATGATTTCTCGTGTTCTTCATTTTGATGCTATGTTTGTAATGAACTGAGCATTTTTTTTTAGGGAAATGAAACCTTGTATATATTGATTTTGATTTTCAGATCTGTGATCCATTTGTCGTTCTTTGATTCTGTTTATGTTTTATTGTATTAAATGCTTTCGATTGTTTGGCCAACAGTTGAATTGATTATAAATGGGAATGAACTCGAGAGAGGATTTCTCGTTTGATTTTAGGAAAGCATAGCTCGGGTTGTGGAAACGGAGACGTGATGCACCCGCGAACCGGCACGAACCGGCCATGGCCGTGTCTAATTGTAGCGCGAATAGCAATATATCCAATGAGTTAATCAATCGATAATGTAGAAAATCTACCTTGGATTTTTTGACGACATCATTATAATTACTAATTCATGTTTATTTCCTAAAAAAAATTATTTTAAAAATGTTAATTAAAAGAAAGAAAAAAAACATAAAGTAGATCGATATATATAAAATTCCAAACCGTGGAGCCGTCTAGTGAGAAAACTAATTAATATTGACGACAAGTTGTTGTTCATCCCTTTTTCATCACTCTGTTCATACATTTGAAAGATACTTATAAAAAAATATTATTTTAAACCATTCCTTACCCAAAGTATATTATATATAGATACAGTATTATTTGCTCTCCACAAATAAATAACATCACCACTGAATATAGTAGTAGCTAGCAGTATTAATTCTCTGTAATGGAATCCTCCAATCTTTCTATCTTCTTCTTTTGCTGCATCTTTCTCATCTCATCAGGTACTCTCTCTCTCTCTAGACTCTCTCTCTCTTAATCGATAATATATTTAATGTTTTAATTAACAAAATACGGAACTTAATTTAAACAAGAAGTATATCGTCTTAAAAAAACATTGCAGGATTAATCGTGGAGGCCCAAGATTCACCCCACCACCACCACCGCCGGGAGAAGGAGGAGACAGATGATAACGGTTTCCGACCAGCAAAGCTGTTTGTATTTGGGGACTCGTATGCAGACACAGGAAATGTCAGAAAATCTTTAGCAAACTCGTGGAAGGAACCGTACGGAACCACTTTTCCCGGGAAGCCCGCCGGCCGATTTTCCGACGGCCGTGTACTCACTGATTACATCGGTAAATCAATAAATTAAGTCCAATTTAATTAAAACAAAAAATAAATAAACTACCTTTTTTTTCTTCTTTTCTTTTACTTCTTTTCTACTCTCTGGTTTTGCCAGTTGCCACCATTAATATTGCATTTTTATTTATTAAATTAAATCATTCGTCCACGTCCACTTTATCTTTTTTTTCTTTTCACACTTTTTTAAAATTAAAACATGGGGCTTTCCTTTTTTCTTCGTTTGGTGGGTTAAGTGCTGCTTTCTTGCTTTTTTGCATGTATTCATAAATCTTGCTTTATTTGTGATTTTATTTAAAAAAGAAAAAAGAAAAAAACAATTTCAAGAAAAATCTTTGCATTATTTATTATTTACAACCAGCTTTTTTTATTACAAAAATAAAAATTAAAAAAATAATATTTTGATATATGCGTGTACAAGCTAAGTATGTTTGGGATTAGTGAAGCGATTAAGATATATAAGTATTGTTGAAATAACTTTTACTGCGAATCATTTCATTCAGCAAAATCACTTTTGCATCTACTGCTACACTATTGTTATCACTTTTCTTATAATCACTTTTGGCTTATTAGTTAAGATCCAATTTTATTTTATTGCATTTTGCACCCCCTATATTAAAGCAATGGTCCTTTCAATTGTAGACTATGGCCAACTATAATAGTCGAATACACCGATAAAATTAAAGGCGATACAAAAATATCGTGGAAAAGACGAAACAATTCAAAATATCGCACGTCCACATATATATAGTTGATGCAATTTCACAAAACGAGTGGTCGTCAAACGGTGTTGTCTCTATCATCACGATGCTTGCTAAAATTGAATTTTTTTCCAATTTCATAATGAACTCCAATTGCCACTTGTCATTTTCATTTTTTTTTTCCTTTTCGAAAAGGTCCCTTGTAAAAATTGAATTGTCGCTCCAACTTTTGATGATTGTATAAATATTGTAGTAATAATTGACATGTAATTAATAACAACAGCCAAGTTCTTGGGACTCAAGTCACCAGTAGCCTACCGATGGATGAAATTATTTGGCGGGAAAAAGCTGCGAAACGGGGTGAACTTCGCCTACGGAGGGAGCGGAGTTTTCGACACTTTGGCCAACGTTTTGCCGAACATGACCACTCAAATCGACTTCCTCGAGAAGCTGATCAATGAATCTGTTTACACCACATTGGATTTGCATTCTTCCGTCGTTCTTCTTTCTCTTGCCGGGAATGATTACGGTGCGTATCTAGCCACCGGTGGCACAATCCAGGTACCTTAATTAATTATACTCAACTTATATAACCACTGGCTCTGCTACTTATTTCTTCAACATGATTTATATAATTATATACGATTCACGAGCATATCATATTTATGTTTCTTGCGATTATATCACCGTTCATTTTTCGTACGATGAAACTACTATATAGGGATATATTTTTGTTACAAGCTAAGGGAAGATTTTCTTTTCCTTTTTTTTTTTTTTTTTTTGTGTTTTTTTGCTTCATAAATTTGGCTGCACTAGAGGCTGGTGGATATCAATGGGACAGAGCAGCAGTAATTGACACTTTCTTTGTCAATTTAATGATGAAAACAAAATTAAATGATATCAACATAATTGTTATTTTCCTAGTTTCTCACACACACACACACACACACACACATATATATATATATATATATCCATGATGCAGGGCCACGTACTATTTTCAGAAATTATTGAATTTTCAAGTATCAAACTTACATAGTGTTTTTTCCATATACAAATCCTAGTTAATAAGGGTATTATTGTTCCCTACATATATCCACAAGATTTATGGGTTCTGGTTCGTGCTTTTATCGAGAACTTGCTACATGAGTAATTTCTCGAGAGAGCTTAACTAATTTGCATACTCGCCCCGCCATTTGTACATTTTGCAGAAGAACTTTTAGCAAAAAATATTGAAGAGCTTTTAGCAAAAAATTCTGCCTTTCTTAATTGATGACTTCTGATTTTCATTAACTTACTAAATTAAATCGATTATACTAACAAAAAAAAAATTGCTGAAAAATCCGTTGTGTAATTCAGGGTCTGCCAAGTTTCATCCCTCTCGTGATCAATCAACTGTCGATAAACCTAAAACGACTTCAAAAAATGGGAGCAACGAAAGTAATCGTGACAGCTTTGGAGCCGTTAGGGTGCCTCCCTCGATTCACGGAGTTATCTTCATACCAGCAATGCAATGCCACTCGGAACTTAGCTACCAATTTTCACAACCTTCTCTTGCAGCAAACGGTCGCAAAATTGAACAACGATACGAATAGCTCCACTTTTTTCATTCTTGATCTCTACAACTCTTTCAATACCGTGCTCGAACAAAAAGGCAATCCTCAAGGTAATATTTTTCCCGAGTTTTTTTTTTTCTATTCGATTATTGAAAAGAAAACTCCAATTTCTTACTTAGTCGAAAGTGTTTTGATCTTATAAAACAGGGGACTTGAAGTTCGAGACTCCATTGAAGCCATGTTGCATGGGGATAAGCAGCGAATACTTCTGCGGAAGTGTCGACGAAAAAGGTGTAAAAATGTACACAGTTTGTAGCGATCCGAAATCTGCATTCTTTTGGGACTCGTCACATCCAACCGAGGCTGGATGGCATGCTGTCTACACGACCTTGAAGTCGAGTCTTGGACAATTATTTCAATTTTCGTAAAACTAATTTCTTTCAATTAGTTAGTTATCTGTTTTGTGTTTTACGTTGATGTTCGTGTTCTTAACGTCACCTATTTTTCGGGTTAGTTTTTCAAATTGTTATTTTTTTTTTAGTAATTAGTGTTGGGTTAAATTGTTGTGACTTGAAAAAATTGTTATGTTATGGTAGTATTCTTGTTGTAATTGGAGGCAGAGATGGTAAAAGGCTATTATTGTCTATTTGTTTATCTTACTAGATTCAAGAGAATTTGTAATAATATGGTTCTTAATTTTAAAACTCTATTATGCTAAGCTAAACTTTAGATAGATCCATTATCCATAGATATAAGATCTTAATATATAGTAGCGCAGCAGATGATCTAGCGGTTGGAACAAGTAAGAATGTGTCAGTTGATTCAGGTTCGAAATCCTTTGACAATAGTCACTAGGTCGAGTTTGTCACACATTGTTAGTCTAGTGTGGTTTTACGCCTCTCGTATGGTTTGCAAGCTATTATACGAGAACGTATGTTTATCCAGTGCACCTATATAGTTAATTGCGATTCCTTCATTATATATATATTAAATATTTTATTTAGTGTTAATGAGTCTAACGGGTCGGGCCCGTTAAATTCACGTATTGATTGGAACGGATCTGCGTCTAACACCCGATCGATATTAATTTTCCAGAAACACACCATATATTAATGTTTAATATGTCCAGCCCAAACAAATCACATGTGACAAATTCAAAATAATATGAAACATACCAAAATTCAAGGTTCATGCCGATTAAAAATCAACTTGCTTTACCAATGTTTTACGTTTAAATCTTTATAAATTAATATATTTGAGCGCTGTAAAATTTTACTAATTCAGCGAAATATAGAATAATTGTTTAATTAATAAGTATTAGCTTTATTGTCATGTAGTTTACCAACTTCATGAGTTACTAATTCATTTCTAATAGTCAATGTGGCGCGACAAAAAGTTATACCAACAAGAAAACGATATACAAATTGTACAAATAAAAATGTATACTAATCCTCAGGAGGTTTGCAAAAAAATAATTTCATTTTTTTTTTAAATAACAACTATTAGCCTAATAAAATATTAATATTGAATGAAATATTCCATGACAATTTGGAGTTGGTTTCAACATATCTTTTCGTTAACTCATTCGTTGTTAGATGCTATTTTGTATTCAGAATTAATATATATAATTAGGAGTATTCATATATCGATTCGGTAAATCAGTTGAGCCGTGCTTAATAAAAAAAATTGATGTGTACCGAATACTGATTGGTAAGTATTCGATTCCTTGTTCGGGTTTTATTTCCAAAATTTTGGTAATTCGGGATTACCAAATACTCTATTTTTATTTATTATTTTATACATAATTTATATCTAATATCAATATTTATACTTTAAATTCTTTAAAGTAATAAAAAGTTGAACTTAAATTAATTTTTTAAATATGTTTAATAAAAATTTCGATAATTCTTTAGTTACCAAATCGAACCGTATATTTCAGATCGCTAACAACATGAAAATTATTTGACATACTAATTTTTTATCTACTGAAAATTTCGGTATAGTTTGGCACAATTTTACCGAATTAACTACCCTAGATATATAGTTAGTAGGAGTATAGTATATATATTGTGCAGTTAATAAATATTAATTCCAAATTGCAATCATGCATCCATTTGCTTAATACTGTCACGCTTTATTTGAATTGATTAGGCACTATTGTGTTTTTCTTTCCTTTTTCTTTTAAAGCTGATCAGACACCATCAACCTGTACTAATTAAAGCTAAGAATGATATATTAGCGGTTACCCAGTCTAAATCTATATTTAGGTCTAGTTTAGTTCGGAAGATTAATCATGATTAACTAAATCTATATTTGTATCCCCAATAACTTGTCGGGTCGATCCGCAAATATTATGTTATTATGGTTTATCGTGTCTTCTAGGCATATTTCTTATTGGATCATCCAAGGTTCGATAATACAATTTTTTGTTAGACTATTTAATCTTATCTTGACTAATTTTATTTTGGCAAACAAACGAGGCATAAGAATCATAATTTCATATTCAGGACCTCAAGACCAAAAAGAAATCATTATAATATAGGGTAAATGGCAAATAGGCCCATGACAAATGTACTTAATTAAAAGAGGGACATCCAACTTTTTTATCTTTCAAATAAATCCACCCCATTCAAACTTATTTGCAAATAAGGAAAATCCATTTATATATACCAAAATTACCCCCAATTCAATGAAACTCAATTCAACTCCAATTTTATGATTTACACCCAAATTTAGCCCAATTTCATATTAACCAATTTTAACCCTAATTTCAATTTTGACCCACCACCACCGGAGACCGCCGGTCGCCGCCGTTGACCGGCATTGACCGCCGGAGACCGCCGGCGTTGATTTTTTTTCCCCAGAATTTTTTTCCTGCCGGTCAACTGCCGTTGACCGCGGTCTCCGGCGTTGACACATTTTTTTTTTTTGTTTTTTCTCAAAAAAAATATTTTAATTAATATTACTGTCATGGCTGCTAAAAAACTGTATCCGACAGTTATTTAACTGTCGGAGACAGTAATTTAACTGTAAATTGACTTTTTTTTTTTTTCCTTCAAAAATATTTTAATTAATATTATTGTCTTTGCTACTAAATTACTGTCCCCATCAGTTATGTAACTCTCGGAGACAGCAATTTAACTGTTAATTGACTTTTTTTTTTCTTAAAAAAAATTATTTTAATTAATATTACTGTCTTGACTGCTAAACGACTGTCTCCAACAGTATTTAACTATCTTAGACAATAATATTAATAATATTACTGTTCGGGAAAATAATATTCATAATATTATTGTCCCCAACGTTAATATTAGTGTCTGAGACAGTAGTTTAGTAGTCAAGATAGTAATATTAATTAAAATATTTTTTTGTCTAAGAAAAACAAAATTCAAAGAAAAAAAAAAGTCAACGGTGGTTCACCGGCCGGAAAAAAAGTTTCAGGAAAAAAAAAGTATTCAAAAAAAAAAAAAGTCAACGCTGGAATCTGGTCGGAAAAAAAAACATTTCAGAAAAAAAAAATTATTTTTTGAAAAAAAAAATTGGGGTTAATGTGATATATTTGTTTAAATCCGGGGTCAATGTGTAATATTAAAAAAATTAGAGCATAATGGGTGGAATTGATAAGAATTATATTATGGAGGGTATTTTTAGACTAAAGACATGGGGATGGATTTAATTGAGAGACTGTTTTTTTTGTGGACCAAAATGCATTTAAGTCCCATATGATGGGCATTTTTGCCAATCGCCCTATACTATATTATTTGAAACATAATAAAATTCTATATAAATTATTAGGTTTTTTAGAAGTATTGTGGGAGTATGGTAGCCAGTGGCGAATTCAGATTTTTTACCAAGAGTGTTTGAGATTGGACTAAAAGTTTACGAGGGTTCGCGGGGTAGCACTCGTGAATTTTTATTTTTTTATAAATAGTATACACATTAAATAATAGAAATATGTAAATACTTCAAATATAAAAAAGATCATTTACAAATTTTGTGATAATTTAGGAAATATTTAGACATAAACTTGGTGAAAATGTTCATAAAACTGTAAATTAATTATAGTTTCTAGTAGCAAAATGTGTAGCCAATCTTGTAAACTATCACATGAAATTTTATGATATATATATATATATATATATATATATATATATATATATATATATATATATATAAAAGAATTTAAATGTGTATTTAAATAGCAGTACCATATTATATATAAAAATTAAGAATTTAAAGAAATATTTAAAATATAGTGCTATAAATATTTTAAAAAGTCATAAATATTCAAAAAGAAAAAAAGAAATATGCAATGCACTAGTTGGGTTTTAAGTTCTATACCTTCCAAAGAGTTAACTGCATACTTTACTATTCAAGCATACTTTACCATTCAAGCTAGAACAACATTACATAAAAGAAACACATCAAAACATATAAACATAAATATATAGGGAATATTTTTTCTTTAATAATGATTTGACTGACTGAACTATATACTAACTACACTACTAATTATAATCACACATGCATAGTGTTTTTTTTCCCCTGGTAATAATGAAAAAATCCGCAGTTAGCCTACTTACCTACACTCTCATATAATAACTTACAAAATCATACGAGATATGTAAACTACATTAGGCTAACCATGTGTGACAAGCTCAATCTAGCAACCGTTAACAAGAGAATTCGAACATGAAATTAATTGACACAGACTCATCTCTCTTTCGGGGGGACCACACATGCATGCATAGTGTTAGTTACTAATTAATAATTGTCATGTTGTGTATTATTTCTATTTTGCTTTTCTAGAAGTAACCAATTTTATAATAGCCAATCAAACATGTGCTTAATGGTTTATTTAGTGATATGATCAACTCTTGTCATCAAGTGAGGTCCACCGAGGAATGGGTCCGATCTAACCTAATTGTTTCTTTATTAAGGGGCCATTTCTCTTAGGACTTGCATATATCGGAACTGATAAAAGTCGGATGAATCGGATCAAAATTAATATTTTTAGAAAAAAATCATTTTGCTTTTTCAGAAGTACAAAACGGATTCCAATTACAATTCTAAAAATATCGAAATCTAGAAATTCATTCAAATTCCAAAAGTCATATATGGAAATTTCGGAATTTCAGAATTTTTGGAAATCACATGAGTTTTAACTTGTTCAAAAAGTCGTAAACTTTCATATATTCTAAAGATTAAGAATATCACGTTCATAAAATCGTTAATCTACAACTACTCATATGATTAATTCTATTTTTTTAAATACCTATAACGATTTCAATTGCACTAGATACCTATTTTCTTTTGATTGTACGCACCTATTTTCAAATAATGTAAAATTTTAAACACTCGAAATGATAAAAGTCTAAACTAGGTATTTTTTTTACATGAAAAATGGCAAATGAAATACTTTAGCTCCCCAACATGGCCCATAAGGTAAAAGTATATAAATATTCATTGGTGTATTTCTTTGGGAAAAAATCGGATTTTCTGAAATTAAACCGGATTGGAAATAAAAAATTTTAAGTATTTGTTATATTCTAATTTCAATCCTTTTCTGAAATTAAACCGGATTGGAAATAAAAAAATTCAAGTATTTGTTATATTCTAATTTCAATCCAAAACACTCGGAAAGTATCTGAAATCGAAATTTTGAAAATTGGAATGAGAAAAGTTATTCCCAAATTGGAACTTTTGGGATCAAAATCAACGAAAATTGTAAATTCCATTCCAACTTTCACCCTTACTATAATAAGGGTTATCTTATTTTTAATCGTACGTTAAAAAGGTAACACCGTTAATATAGTAGTGCATTTACATATTTGCCCTCAATTATGTTTGCAGCATTGCGGTTGTACCTTTGGGGTACAACCACATTAAGCACGCATATTATGTGGTTCAAGAAGAAACGCGTGAGAAGGTCACCAAAATCTTATCTTAATTTTATATTATTGTTTTTTCATGAAATTTGTGAAGACTCTAGCAAAAAAATGTATATTTTCTATTGACCTATTCCATTGTTTATAAAAATTTAATTAATTCATTCTTTTACATAATGTATATCTTCTATCTTAAATCTTGTAATTTATTTTATTAAATTTCAATGAATTATATATATATATATATATATATATATATATATATATATATATATATATATATATATATATATATATATATATATATATATATATATATATATATATAGAGAGAGAGAGAGAGAGAGAGAGAGAGAGAGAGAGAGAGTTATTATTATTTTTATAATAATTTTATAATTAAAATAACTATAAATTTTCTAGTGTTTTTTTCTTGGGTAATTATGAAAACATTTAAGGACTTTTTTGCAACATAGTTGAAAATTACAGAACAGTCGTAGATTTCACGTCTGTGTTGGCACACGTGAATTACATGGTCATGAGCCCCAAGATTTTTTTTCTTCAGATCACATGAGGTTTATGTGCTAAGATTAATAATTGAGGGATGTGTTAGCAATTCAATATAATACGTGGGGTACATAATGCAATTAACTCAACTTATATGTGTGTGCCATCATCTGGTGTAGGGATGTTCACAAGTTCTAAATTCATGGAATAACTTTACCGTATCAAATGTATTTTTTTCTTCCTTTCTAACCTTATTAATTCAACTCTAAGCATTAACTTTCTCTTATAAATATTAAATTATAAGGGTTATTTTAGTTATTTTTATGTGATTTTACATAATATTTGTGTAAATATGAAAATGGACAATTATTTAGAAAAGAGAAAGAATATTTATTAGTGATTCGATCAGATGATCTTTGTATTTATGCTCATATATATATATATATATATATATATATATATATATATATATATATATATATATATAAAAGGGTTCATTTGATATACACCTCTCATATGAAAAATATATAGGGATATGTTAACCTCTAAAAATCTTCTTTTGAGATATCCCTGGAGAGGCAATAGTACTATTGTTATGAAAACATTTAAGGACTTTTTCTTGGGTAATTATGAAAACATAAAGTTATTTAAGGACTCTAAAAACCTATGTTACTACATGTGACTGTAGTTATTTATAATTATCTATAATTATATAGTGACATAAAGTTTAGACTATTGTAGCATGAATCCAACTTCACAAGGCACTTCATCGCATCTTATTCTCTGTTTGTCATAAAATTATAATAAAAGCAAAACCTGCAACAAAAAATACGAGTTACATAGCAAAAAAGAACGTGCGAGTTAGATTACATGAAAAATACAAAAGAAAATGATTTTTTTTGTTGATAAATTTACTGAGCTAAAATCAACTACAAATGACTATAGTATACTACAAGTCCTATAGTCATGTATAGTTATATGTAGCCATGACTATACATGACTACATATGACTGTATATGACTAAATAACCACTACTGATTAAATTTCTACTACGACAAACAAAGCTCTCACACTTGAGGCATTTCGAAACATCTTCAAATAAATACAAAAAGAAATTACATATATTTATAATAAAAAAATTAAATTAATCCAAAGAAAAAGATTTTAATATTAATTGTTCACAGATCTTCCAAAATTCAAAAACATAGTAGATCTGGTTTTTTTTTTTTTTGATAAATGCAGTAAATATATACAATCAAACACCACCGGTTCCAGATCTGAAATTCCCCATTAGATCTGACTACACATTGTCGGACACAATTTAAAATTTTCGAATTCAGTTGGTTTTCATAAAAAAAAAACAATTAAAAAAGGTGAAATAGTAAGAATTCAGAGCTTAAAAAAATAAATTAAAGATGGATGGACATTCATAAATTAAAAACATAACTTAAAAAGGTGAAGTGGATGATTTAATACGGAGTTCAAGGCGGTGGGAGGAGCAACGACGGCCGGCACAAGGCCGTGGCGGAGCAGCGACAAGTCAGTGGTGGAGCAGCGACGACGGCAGCGTAAGGAAGTGAGTGGAGCAGCGGCAAGGCGGCGCAAGGAGGTGGGGGAGCAGCCGCGGCGGCGGAGGGCTGTGGGCAGAGAGAGATGAAGAGAGAGAAATAAAGAGAAGAGAGAGAGAGTTAGGGAGAGAGAAAAAAAAAGAGAGAGAGTGGGAGAGGGGAGAAATGACGGCTAGAAAAATGTGGGAGGGAGTGGGAGAAAAGATTAAGGGTTAGGGTTTTAAATTGTAACTAAAAGGGCAAACTGAGTATTTTAATTTATTTAGGGGAGTCTATCAAATTAAGATTAAAATTTAGGTTTTTTATTAGGGAAGAAAAATTCATAAAATATATCCCTATATATTTTCAAAATTAGGATATCCCACGTTTCCATATATATAAAGTATAGTGGACTTACATGAATACATATATTTATTACATGTATGTTTCAAAGATTTATAGAATATTTGTTGTCGATGAATAAAAACCTCACGTACTAAATGGCATAGTATATATTTGGCCCACCATTACATTGTACTACCCAAATTAAAAATGTCGGTTATATGTATATATATATAGCCAGCACGCAATGTTGACTGTTTCTATTTGAAATACTAATATTAAATGATATATTTTACTAAAACTTTAAATTTTTGGTTGAGATAGTTATTCAACAATTCCACAGCCACCCATTTAAAATATTTCAAGTGCAAGACTTCTCCACTTGAGGGGTCATATTGACAATTAAGGGTGGTTTGTGCGATTTTCAGGATATTTGTGGTGATTTGTGCAATTTTTAGCATATTTTAAGCAAAAAAAAAGTTTCATATAAATTTTATTGTTTTTCTAATTAAAACCAACATTTTTTTCCAACACGCATAAATCAAAATCAATTTATATGATTAGCAAAGATAATAGGGGTAATATGCCTCACACCCCTCAAACCAAACCTAATTAGATATGAGTGACAATCTCAAATAAAACATTTTAACTACACCCTTATTTTAAAATAAAAATTGAGACACATCCTTTATTTTTTATTTAATCCAAAAATACCCTTACAATACCTAATAAAAATCATTCTTTCTCTCTCTTCCCCTCCCCTCTATCTCACGCCGCTCAACAACCCTCACCTATTCTGATTTTCTCGTTTCTCCCCCACCTCTCTCTCTCTCTCTCTCTCTCTCTCTCTCTCTCTCTCTCTCTCTCTCTCTCTCTCTCTCTCTCTCTCTCTCTCTCTCTCTCTCTCTCTCTCTCTCTCTCTCTCTCTCTCTCTCTCTCTCCATGAAGGCAGCCGGTCTCTCTCTCTCTCTCCATGAAGGCCGCAGGTCTCTCTCTCTCTCCATGAAGGTCGGCGGCGACGGCTGCTGTGTTTACGACTAGGGTTGACGAGATTGGGTGTTGTTGGGTGCTAGGGTTTGACAGTACACCGTAGTAGACTATAGTACATTGTAGTATACCATAGTCTATATGGTATACTACAATATTGACAACAAATAAATTTAAAAAAAAAAATTAAAATATATGTAGCTTGAATTAACAAAAACGAAAAATATTTTTTTTCGTAATTTTCAATATCATGTAGGATTTGTTTTTTAATAATAGTGTAAAAATTATAGTACACCATAGTATATCATAGTGCACCATAGTATTTTTTAAAATTTGCTGAATTATTTTAACAATTTTGTTTCCCGTAGTTTCCAATAAAATATAAAAAATAAGGGAAAAAAACGGTTTATAATAATGTAGAAAATGTTAGAGTGAAAATTGAAAAAATAAAGATGAGTGAAAGGGCATTTTCGGAATAAATTTTATAAAGGATGTGAAGCAAATGTTTAGTTGAGCTTGTCATTTAGTTCTAATTAGTTTTATCACTAGGGACCTATATCTTAAGACCCCAAAGTAATAAAACCGACACTAGCATTTCTAAGAACTACGACTTTTGTCCTAGTTAATAATTTAATATTGAAACTTCAATTTAGATTTATTTTAAATGAATGGTTTCACATTAAAAAAATTAATTTTTACATGTTTATTGTATTATTGTTATATGATATATATTTTGTACTATTTTTAATAGTTAATCAAATATCTTACTATATGATCCGATCTGTGGAGGAAAACGATACACGATGTTTTCCGATATGATAACCGTGGTTAGAAATATGCCCTAGTTATTATAGGGCCAGCAAAAGTTGAGCAACAAATATCTAATTTAATTTGAAGGGTCAAATAATTAAGGTTATCAATTGTAATGAAATCCATGGTCCATGCATATATATAAATGATGTATATATCATAAGTTATGTATGTTCCAACATAATGTACGTATAATTAATGAGACGTCAAGTTGAATAATTTCATATGGTCTACATAAGAAGTTGCATTTTATAGGGAACTTTCTTCACCACCAAAACATTTAGATCTAACGTACGTGGTGGTTGTAGAAGTAATTACGGTGGCATGGCGGTGGCGGTGGCGGTGGCGGTGGCGGTGGCGGTGCTTAGACGGATTTTATTTTACCAATTAAGTATATGAGTTTTGTAAAATTTATTCCAAAACTGTCATTTTCACACAAAATTCGAATATATATTCCCCTAGTAACTTCTCACATGATTTTTGCATTTTGCTCATGTTTTTATCATTTTGGATGAATTATTATTTTATACTTTTTTTCTTTTATTATAATGAAAAATATGTTTTCGTTTTCATTGTAGACTTTTTTGTACTATTACAAAAACCTTTACATAATATTGAAAATTACATAGAAAAAATAGCATTTAAAAAAAATTAATTTACATAATTTTGATTTTTGTATTTGATTTTTTGTCGATAAATGCAGAATATAAAGTCGACTGTAATCACTCATAGTGACCCAATAGTCATTTGTAGTCATCTAAATTTTAAATCCAACTTCACAACACACTCTGCACATATTCACTTGTAGTCATCCCCGTAGTCACTTGTAGTCATTGGTAGACAAGTATAGTCATTCTGAAATTCTAGATCCGCCCTTTTGAACCCTAGCGAGCCGACCTCTTGATTCACAACACCGTCGAACACCTTTTGAACCCTAGTGAGCCAACCTCTTGAGCCGACAATTATAATCATTCCAAAAACCTAGTTTCCCCTACCAAACTCTAGCCGCAGACCAAACCCTAGCGGCATTAAAGAGCTCTAGGTTGATCCAGCCAACTCCCACCCCAATTTGAATTCACACCCCTGCCTCCAACGCCAAATCCAATCACAACAACACCACCGTCCTCCGTTCGCCCAACAGTACCCCTTAATCACCAAACGTTAGAAAATCCAAACTCCACAATTAGAAATAGTAAAAAAAGGAGTACGATGAGATGAATCTAACAATGGTAGAACCTATAGAAAGAATAGAATATGAGAAAGAGAGAAATAATAATACGTAATATAATAGAAACCCCTATTGTGTTATGGGTTGATTTACATTGAATATATAGAGAAATAATTAATATAGTTTGACTAGGTAACTAAATTTTAACTAATATATATAGGTAATCGAATCATAATAGAATCCTAATATTACAAGAGTTATTATAATATAATATACTCTAATAGAACCATCAGATTCCGATCACCGATGAGGGAGAAACGGCGCTTAGAAGCACCCATATGCGCGCACGAAAAAAATCATAACTCCACAACCACATGGCCTGAAAATGTAAATAGACAGTTAAAAAAAAGATCACGATGAGAAAAATCCAACCACTAGTAGAAAAATGGATTTTTATTACGACCATTAATCGTACAAAGAAGGTACCGAATTCGTAGTAAAAATACTTTTTGCTACGAATTTGCCATGTAGCATATACATTGCGTGAAAAAAACTTTGCTACGGTAAATCGCCGTAGCAAATAATTTGTTTGCTACAGTAAATCCTAGCATTCACTACGACTCCAAAATTGTCTCGTATTAAAATGTACCTTTTGTTACACCGTTTTACCACAGCAAAAAAAAATCGTACTAAAAAAACATTTTTCTACTAGTAAAGAGTCGTTCAACCATCAAATTCCGATCAACGGTTACGAAACATTTGTCTTCAGATCAAATAGTGCAATAATCCTGCCAATAACACTATTGTTGGTGTAAGCAAGAATTAATCTTTTTTATATGTTGGCATGAGCTACGTACTGAACTCAACTACTTTATGCATCTTTTATAACACTTGCCAATTAGTATATATATGATCACTTTTCTCATCCAAAATAAAAATAAAAATAGTATATGATCACATGCCTAATATTCTCCTTTCAATTCCTTCATTTTTTAATTATTACTCAATTCAATTATTTAGAAAGTAGGGCCTTCAACTATTATAAAATTATTAGTTTATTGAGTGTGTGTGAACATGCACTAAATGAAAATATAGAAACAAACAAGGGCCCACCAGATATTTTATTTTATTTTTGTTTCGTATATATATCTTTGCTCATTTGGATTAAATTCACTCCCCCTTTAATTAATTTGTTCCATCTTTTTTCATCCATGGAGTCTGCATCTTCTAATTGGCTTCAGTCTTTTATTCTCTTATTATTTTCTTTAATTATTATAATTATATTGCTAATTATCCGGTTGAGAAAATACTGGTGCTGCTGCAACTGTGGAATCTGCAAAGCATACATTGAATCTAGTTGGCGCGTCCGATTCCCGAACCTCTGCGATTGGTACACGCACCTCCTCAGAAACTCCCCCACGCGCACCATCCACATCCACGCTCTCAACAACACGATCACCGCCAATCCGGAAAACGTGGAGCACATGCTCAAAACCCGGTTCGACAATTACCCTAAAGGGAAACCCTTCTCCGCAATCCTCGGCGATTTCTTGGGCCGGGGAATCTTCAACTCCGACGGCGATTCCTGGAGGTTCCAAAGAAGAATTGCCAGTCTTGAACTGGGTCGGGTCTCTATCCGGGCCTACTCGTCTGACGTGGCGAATCAAGAAATCCGCCGCTACTTGCTGCCGGTTATGGAATCCGCAGCCGCCGCCGGCGGAAATGGAGCGCTGGATTTGCAGGATGTTTTTCGGAGGTTCTCGTTTTTCAGTATCTGCAGATTCTCGTTCGGGTTGGACCCGGATATCTTCGACAACCACCTGTCGCTACCGTTATCGCAATTCGCCGCCGCCTTCGATTCGGCGTCGGAGCTTTCGGCGGAGAGGGCCATGTCCGCCTCCCCGATCATCTGGAAGGTCAAACGTCTGCTCAACGTCGGCAGCGAGAGGAAACTCCGGCGGGCGATCGGGACCGTCCATGTGTTGGCCGGAGAGTTCATCTCACAGCGGCGGCGATCGGCGGATTTCAAATCCTCCGATCAAAAAAAAGATCTCATGTCGAGATTCATGGCCAGCGTCGCCGACGAAACTTATCTCCGTGACATCATCGTCAGCTTCCTTTTAGCCGGCCGTGACACGGTGGCCTCCGCCCTCACGAGTTTCTTCATGCTGGTGGCGGGCCACGCAAAAGTAGAGGCGGCGATTCTTCTCGAGGCGGAGAGAGTAATCGGGCCCCACAACGAAAACCGGCCCGCAAGCTACGAACAACTAAGAGAGCTCCACTACCTGCATGCAGCGGTGCACGAGAGCATGAGACTATACCCACCGATCCAGTTCAACTCCAAGTTCTGCTCGAACGACGATGTTTTGCCGGACGGCACCTTCGTGAAGAAGGGAACTAGGGTTACTTACCACCCCTACGCAATGGGCAGAATGGAGGAGATTTGGGGGGCCGATTGCTTGGATTTCAAGCCGGAAAGATGGCTTAATAAAGATGGAGTTTTCTTTCATGATCAAAACCCTTTTAAATACCCGGTTTTTCAAGCCGGGATTAGGGTCTGTTTGGGGAGAGAAGTCGCTCTTGTCGAAATCAAAACCGTCGCGATTTCACTTCTGCGAAGGTTCCGTCTCGAATTGGCCGACGAGAATATTCCAAGATTCTCGCCGGGGCTAACCGCCACTTTTCGCCACGGCCTGCAGGTTCTTGTTCGAGCTCGGATCCAACCGTAAATAATTTATATATTAAAGAAGCTCAAAATAATTCAACAAGAACTAATATTATATATACTGTGAATTCGATCCTCCTCAAGTAAATTAATTAATGGGGTCATTTACCACTAGTTGATTTTGAATTTTACATGTATTATTATGTAAATATATGCATGTATGTACATGATTATCTGGTCTGTATTCATATATATGGAAGTAAGATGTTATATCTGATTATTTATACTTGGTGAATTTAAACTGTATAATTAATGAAATAACTATACACTAAGCACACATACAGACGGGTGTGTGTGATTATGTAAATATATATGATCACATGGAAATGTGTGTGAAATAGTTAGCAATTGTCTAGAAATAGATTTGCTTAGATTTGTTCGTACATGCATGTGATTGATCTCTTTCAAAGATTAATATTTTTGTACCCTTTGGTCTGTTTGATTAATATTCCTATGTTCATGATATTATTACATACACGTGGGCGAAGAATTGTTGTTTTTTTCTTTTCTTTTTTACACATGCTAAAACTTTTTAGAAAGCATATATATCACGAGCGAGGTCTCTCGTGATTTTTTTGAGGAGGAAGAGGTCATTTCCATTAAAAGAAACTACATTTTGAGACAATACGCGTGAATCGTGTACAATCGCGGTTTCTTGCAAACGCTCATAATGGAGGGGAGTCGATGGGTGATATCGTATTTAGAAATTCTAATAATCTTGAATAGTTGTTCGAGTCATCACACATACTGATCGCCTCCCGATAAGCTAGAATTGGTTGTAGTCCGATGTATGCATGCGTCGCTGTAATCGTTGGAATGCGCAAGCACTAACCTCAAACTCGACTATGCTATTGGAAGCCCGACATACTAACATTCCTCGTAGTTGTGTTCACTATTGATCGACACATAATTTATGTGTTTTTCTTCATGTATTAATCATTAGAAATAGGTATGTACTTTGCAGGTGTATGTTTAATTATTTTTCTGTTGTGTAATTATAAATGAATTATTAAATAAATTTCTGAACAAATATTAGGCTAAGTCACTTTGGATACGAACACGTATACTATCCACTGTCTAAATTTCAAAAAATGATACTTCTCACTCAAATTTTAAATGGGCACGTGTTTAATAATTTAATTTTCATTTGAAGTTAATTGTGTAATTGCAAATGATATTTAAAGCTTGCACACAAAGTGTTTGGTGAATTGCCGGAACAAATTTGCAGATCAGATCATTTTGCTTATATTCTTACCATACTCATCTACCAATCACTCCATCACTATGACATGCAAGAAGCAACAAGTTGACTCGTCCACCTCCGTTGCTAAAGGCAAGCAACCGGCAACTTCGGAGCGTCGTCTCCCCAGGCGACGATCTTCTACGTTAAACGGTATGCAGAGAGAGACAAGTAAATTTGTTAGTATTTTTGTTTTTTTAACTGTCCTAGCTCGTATTAGTGAAAACTGTAATGTAGAATTTAGAGATGAATCATGATTCATGAAGAAGCTTTTGGCTAATTTCTGATTTAATTTTTTTTTTGCATGAATTATATATGTGATTTTATTAATTAACTATGATTTTAGTAGTTCATACAATAACCAAAATAATTTTAATAGTCATTACATCAATTAGTTATGATCTTATAAGTTAATTTCAAATTTCATTAATCAACTTTAATTTTAATTGATTAATTTAATAGTTGATTAATATATTAAAAAAAAATAGAAAGGGGGGAAATAGAACCGCATCTTATCTTATACTCCCTCCGTTCCTATATAATTGTCGTTTTTAGCTTGTGCACAAGGATTAAGGATCTCAATAAATGTTGCTTAATTTTAGAAAAATATATGTTCTTATACTAAAATGCCCTTGCCAATACTTAATGTGAGAGAGTGTTGGAGATAGTTAATAAGGGTAAAAATGATAATTACACAATTAATGCAGTATTGGAAATGTAAAGTGACAGATAATATGGAACAAAAAAAATTTAGAAAAGAGACGGTTATTGTGGAACAGATGGAGTATCTTATATCTTCCTACCTTATTGCTACTTATATAATTATTTATTTTTAATATTTTTTCCTCTACTAATTTCTAACTATAATTTTCAACAATTATTAATCTCCTATTTTTCATCAATATTATATCAAATCTTAAAAGATAAAACTAGAAATTCAATACGAATAATACCACATTATTAAATTTCCTTATTATGTATGAAATTGATTAATTTTTGTGACTATTTAAATAATATCCGGTGCGATACGTGGGGAAAATGCTAGTAGCTTAATTAAAGAAAAATAAAACCCTAACTTAAAAACGATTTGTCTCTCAAAAAACTCACAACGATTATTGTCGTATTCCGTGAAAGACGAGAGTACCAGAATCCCCCGCCATTACCGGCGGCGCGACGACCAGCCACCACCACGTGCGCCACAACGATCAATTTCTGTTTATTTGGTGACTCTTACTCTCGTTTTCTCTCCCATTCTGTTTCAATTTTTGTCTGTTAATTGGTAATTGCCGATTAGGAACTACTTCCTGTGAATTTTTTTTCCCAATCAAGAGTGATTTTCTGATGAAATCAAATCCTAGATATTATAAAGTTGATTAGTGTTAATATAACTTTCTTACATTGGTGGTTGATTGAATTAAAATGGTAGTTGATAGGCAGTTGGAGTTGAATTCATACGAAGGGAATGTAGTGCGATTATCTATTAGTTTAAATGTTAATACATTTTTTCAATTAAGTTTTTGTATTCTAGTCTTCAGTTAACTCATTGTCTATTTGTTTGTTTCTTTTAGGTTTCCTTCAGCGTTATTCTTGATTGAGTTGAACCCCCTCCCATGGAAGAAGAGGACGAAGGAGATGTGGAGTTCAACACCGACGCTCCCATTTCCCAATCATTTAATCGAAAGAGAAAAACAATCAACGAGAACCCTGCCCAATTGCCGCCCGCCGATGGTCCACCGGAAATCGCAGTTTCTGAATTCGAATACTCTGTCGAGAATCACTTCAACTACGTTGACAAAGTAGCCAAACTCTGTTCACACCCCGAAACACTCGACCCTCCCGACCAAGCCGACATTAAACGGATCTCCAATTCTATAACTTTCTTGAGGTAGCCGAGTAATTCTAATTTATTTTTATTTTTTGTTGTATTAATTTTATGTGTGGAATGATGGTTGCAGGGAGTGGAGGGATTTTAATTATGGCCCGCGAATTGTGAGGTTTGCTTGCCAATATAGTTCCAAGGAGAAAGATGTAATTGGTGGGGCTACCTTGCACCAATTTTCATCTGCATCTGTTCCGAAGGTATTTTGCAGTCCAATTTTCTTTTTTTTCCTTTTTAGGTAGAATGTATCATTGTTTCGAAAACTTTTCGAGTGAATTACTTGATTTAATTTACCGGTTTGGGTACTGCAGAAGGAGACACGAAATGGCGACGAATCTGATACTGAATCCAGGTAGGTTCAATCTTGAGATGGGCATATGAGATATGTTACGATATGTTTTTCCTTGTAAATTTAATATATTCGGTTACTTATAATTGAAATTTTATTGTTTCAGCAAAGACTTTGTAATGCATGTCGGCGGTGCAGTTTGGGCGTTAGACTGGTGTCCTACAGTTGATTGCAATACGGAGAATCATATCAAGTCCGAGGTAATTGTCACTTGGTTCTCTCGTGTTTGCTATCCCATCTTTTGAGCGTGGCCTCGTCGAAATTGCTTATTGGGGTGACTAATATTGATTATTAAACTGCATTCTACTTTTCTTGAAATTGACTCTGCAGTTTGTCGCTGTGGCTGCTCATCCGCCCGAATCTTCACATCACAAGATCGGTGCCCCTTTAACTGGCAGAGGTGCAATCCAGATATGGTGTTTGTTAACTCTATACGTAAAAGAAGATGCGGCTTCGAAAGGGACAAAAAAGCCAAAACCGATTTCCCAAGAACTGGCAACAGTCAACGATCCGAATAAAGTACCAAAGCCAAGAGGGAGACCAAGAAAGAAACCCATTACCGATACTGTCGAGAAGATTGATAGGCCAAGAGGGCGACCAAGAAAAACTCCGATTAACGATACTGTAAAGAAGATGGATACTGATCCTCAATTTGCAGAGTCTCTCGCCATTGAATACCCTACGGGCTCGCCTAATGATTGTAGCCAAAAAACGGAACATGCAAATGCATTGTTGTTGGATGGTCCTAAAGGCGGAGGAAATAAATCAAAGTCGCAAAAAGGAGCCCAGGTCCACAGTAATGGTTCGTCTATTCCCAGACAATGTGAACAGAGAGAATCTGCCCTTGTGAATCCACTAGTATCTGCAACGAGCTTCGGTTTAGATTCCACGAGCCCTCATAAGAACGTTGGATCTTGTGATGCTAATACTTTTAAGAATTCGATTCCCGTGGATGTTGAATTGCCTAGAATGATGCTATGTTTAGCTCACAATGGAAAGGTTGCATGGGATTTAAAGTGGCGGCCGGTCGATGTTCATGGCCCTGCTTCGAGGAATATAATGGGTTATCTTGCTGTCTTGCTTGGGAATGGTGCACTAGAAGTGTAAGATATCCTCACTTGCAGTTATATATTTTTATTTTATTTTTCTTCACGGTACCGTAAGAATCACCAATTATGAAACTTCAGTTTATAATTCACCTAGTTATGTATCTGAACTAATTACGGCAGCATGTCAATGAAGATGTCTCAAAACTCAATGTAGAACAATGTAGAACATTCGTACATTATGTCAGAAATTCGTCTATCATATATGCCTACTTTTTAAGCAACAAATATTATATACCTACTCCTAGTAAATTTAAAACAAACAAGATATTTTAACATATTTATCTGGGTTGTTTGCACGATCTTGTTCTTCCGCCTTTATGTATATATACGGCCATCTGGCAAGAAAATCGAGCAATTTTTATGTAGGTTGTAGAACTAACATAAATGACCTTCTTTATGCAGGCCTATGACTGGCCATGCTAAAAGAATGGGATACAGCCAGACTAGGGTACTAGCTCTCGTCATAGCACAAATTTATAAGTCTCTTTTGTCTGCATCATTCCCAATATTTAAGTGAAAATATCGTTTGATGTATTTCTTATAAATTTATCATGGCTAAATTGTAAATATGATGTGCAGGTGGGAGGTCCCTCTTCCCCATGCGGTGAAACTCGTGTATCCTGCTTCTCAGGAGCGAATTGATCCTCGCTTCATCAAATTGAAACCGGTATTCAGATGTTCGAAGCTGAAGTGTGGTGATAGGCAAAGGTAGTTTTGCACTAAGTACATTTCTAAGTTCGTTTGTTGAGTGCTTCAAACTCTTATCGTAATTTTTCGTTCGCATGGAAGAGTTGTTTTTCGTAAAGGATGTTATTTTGTTGTTCATATTGTACTATCAAGGCAGTGAATATATATTGCCGATGACATGATGAAGCCTCGGCGTTGCAGTATGCTGCATTTTAATTTGACTCTGTTTTTTTTATATGGCGATGATAAATGTACGTACTATACGAGTATACTACTTCAGTATGTACTTGCTTTTTATGCCTGACTCGTCTCTTGTCACTCTTTTAATCGCAGTATTCCTCTAACATTGGAGTGGTCTGTGTCGGCTCCCTATGATACGATTGTAGCTGGATGTCATGATGGAGTGGTAATGTTCAGTTTTATATATTTTTCTTTTTATGTATAAACATATGCATTTAAATTTATAAAGATGAGAACTTTCTAAATACTTTTTGTTAAAATCAATTCTCTTTGAGATTCTCCGTTGGCTTGTAACCCGTTTCTTACTTCTGTAAATACAGGTGGCTTTATGGAAGTTTTCGGCTACCGATTCATTAACAGGTAGCGCGGAATAAGAAAAAAATCATTTCACCTTGATACGTATTTTCATCCATTTTGCATACGGAAGAAAGACAGTGATTCTGTACGAAATTTGTTTCCCAAAGCAGTTTCCTTATGTTTATTTTTCTTCAGACACGAGACCTTTGCTTTCCTTCAGTTCAGACACCGGTCCTATTAGAACACTGGCATGGGCACCTAATCAAACGTCAGTAAGACTACATGGATTAGTTTTCCGCATCTAACCCGTTTATTCATTTATAGTTTATACATGTTCTATTAGTTTTTCGGATAATTTATAATTTATCTTTGCTTAATATTTGCAGCGATCTCGAGAGTGCAAATGTAATTGTCACTGCGGGTCATAAAGGCTTCAAATTTTGGGACATACGGTGTGCATATTATATACTTACATGAACACCCCTGCAGATAAGGACACTTGTCAGGAGTTCTATTTTATGATTCTAGACAATATTAATTTTTCTTAAATTTTCTTTTTTAAATCCCAGTGATCCGTTCCGTCCATTGTGGGACCATGCTATGCAGGGGGTCACTTACGGTTTGTCTTGGCTGCGTGATCCAAGGTATAGGTTTAATCATTCACGAGACGAATTCCATCTCCATTTGAGCACACTCAAATTTGTCATTAAATTGTACCTGCAGATGTGTCTTTGGTTCCGTCGATGACGGAACACTGTGGTTTCACCGTCTAGAGAACACAGCCTCTGATATTCCAATTACTGGCAAATGTGTTGCTGCAGCAACAAAGCAGGGTTTCCACAGTTTCGACTGTTCCCCGTTCTCAATATGGAATGTTCAAGCTTCTCCGCTGACAGGTTTGGAACTTAATATATATATATATTTCTAGTTTCGTTTTCTTTTTTCACTAAAACGTGTGATAAAGTAACTGATCAATTTGATTTCACTTGCTAGGCGTGGTTGCATATTGTGGTGAGGCAGGAACAACCCTTTGCTTCCAGGTGAACATTTTAAAACGGGATTTTTGTTGCCCTTCTAAATGCGAAAGGGACACGTTGAATGGCATCTTATATAGTTATATTTGTATATTGATCGAGAACCTTCCAGAAGTTTCACCTGCTAACTTTAGGCGCTTGTCGTTTTTACTTTTGAGCAGCCAACAGCCAGATCGGTGAAGGACCCTTCGCGAAACCGTAGAACCCACTTGCTCTGCGGATCACTGTTGGAGGAGGAAGATGCCCTTATTGTAGCAACTCCATCGACTAGTACTTCTCACTCTAGAAGATACCCGGGCATGAAACGGTCTGGCGGAGCAAAAGACCTAGAGAAAAAATTCAAGGAACAGATAAATAACGAGCAGCCGCTTGGTAATTTTCGTGACCCACATATTTGATTTATGCAAATTTCATTCTCTCTTAAAAACATGTTCGAGTTTTTCTTTTCTTTTTTTTTTTTTTAATGGCAGCTATATGTTGGCGAGGCGATCTTGAAGAAACAAAGAAACAGGAACCTAAATCGAAAGAAACAAACAAGGATCAGTTGAAAAATGACAACAAAAGAGAAGTTTTTCCCGGGAAAAACGTGGCCATTCATAGAGTGAGATGGAATGCGAATAAAGGCAGTGAGAATTGGCTGTGCTACGGAGGAGCTGCTGGTTTGCTACGCTGTCAACAGATCGATTCGTCTCTTCTCCAATAGTCGTAGGGTTAGTTATGCTTCTGTTGTACTATAGTGTTGTACCAGTATGAATATTTATTTGTGTTAGGCTTTTTAGATAATTTTAGAAAATACAGTCAATTTTATTCAAGTAAGTTAATATCTAATATAGTATCTATATTTACGAATACTGTATATTAAGAGTAGAGGTGGCATTAAAATGTTCGTCAAGTTGGAATCAAGTAATTAATTTTACTAGCAATATATTTTCTAACATGAAGTTTTTAAGTGAATATGAAGGTGATTATAGAAAACTAATATTTAATGACAATGTTTATTGTATATTACTTATATGCTTCACTAAAGATTATTTATGAAGGTAATTTATTGTAAAATAATTTTATTTCATTAAACATTTCGTTTGACATTGTTTTTGTAATGGGTTACTTATTTTGTATGACAATTTTCCAAAATATGCGGGTCACTCGCAATGTATTGGATTCGGTATATGTTGTTAAGTCCGTTCTTATCAAACACAATTTCAATAATAAATTTGCTATAAATGAAGAATTTGAATTAATTATGCATTTTGGTTGTACGCACTGGGACCAAGGATGTACTCGCCTTTTGTATACAAAATCTCATTCATTAATATTTTGACTTAATTAATTACTTACACCAAACAAGATAATTTTTGGTATATTTTTCTACTAGTTTGTATAGTATGTCAACTTTTGGTCTCACAATTTCAAGGACATTTTTTTTCTAAAATCTCAATCAAGTATAATCACTTCAAAAGTGTCCGATATTTCGATTTGTGCGCGTTATATATTATAAGTGGAGAACAACTTTTTTTTGTTCCAGTTTATGAAATTTCAATTTCTCATTTTTGCTAATTTATTTTGAAATTAATTTTGCACTTTTGCAAAAACTTGGAAATCGAAAGTGCTAATTTCCATCCAATTTCAACCCCTAAACTACGCCCAACTTTGTTTTTGTTTTCTTCATAATGGGCCATATAAAAGACCACATATGTGCGACATAATTATTTATTTATTTATAAGTTAGTTTCTAATATTTCCTTTGGATAAAATCAGCAAAAAGTTAGTACAATTAAGAGTGGAGAAGTAGAACTAAGAAGAGTATGCAAACAAGAGATTTTCTTAGTAGAATATTCGGTTAGAGCCAATTAGGCGAGAGAAATGGTCGCTTCAGGTCCCTAATTTTAGAAAAAAAATTAGGGGCCCCCAAATAATATTTAATATTAATACTAAAGATATTTAAAATATATAAATTAATAGTTCAACAATTTGAAAATTCATAAATATTTTATCTTACATAGTTTAAGTATTTGTTGGAAATGCCTACACTTATTTTTGCATTTGATGTGATTGAAATGTCTTAGATTAGTTAGATATTGAGTTATTCTATCAACTTTTTATCTATTTCAAGATTAAAAAAAATAAAAAATAAAAAATAAAAACAATTCCAGCAATCTTTGCATTTTTTTAATAATCTACATTGTCTATCTCTAACTTCAAAGAGTTTCGGCAAGTTGAAATATATAATAGTTTATTTTATTATATTTAAACAAATGTTACATATATTCACTTGTTCAATAATATTTCTATGATCATTTAAAAAAAATGATTATTTTGTAGACCCCCCTCATTTTCAAATTATATAAAACTAACTACCAAGTGGATTACACTCTAGGTGAAACCCCCCTCATTTCGAAAATATTTTGACATAACCCCCCTGGGATACCCTGAAGTTCCTATAATACCCTTCTAAAATCAGTTTTAACCCTAGCCACTCACGGTCTCTCTCTTCTTCTCCCAGATTCAAAATCCCGCCTCTACAAACCTCTCACCGGCGAAATTTCTTCCCGGAGCCATAATTCTCTCTCCGGTGGTCGGAATTCGATGGTTTAACTACTGTTGGATTCCTCTCGTCGAGCTCTTTCTTTTGGTGGTGATTTCATTTAGTTTCGAGCGCGGATCTGTTTCTGCAATTTTTTTTTCATTCAAGGACGGTGGTCTTGCCGGAGCTTTATTTTGTGTTCCACCCGTCGAAATTTGACGGGTCATCCACCGTTGGATTCCTCTCGTAGGGATCTATATCTTGATGGTAATTTCGTTAATTTTTTTTTTTTCAGATTTATTTCTATATTTTTTTGCATTTCTCAGCAATAAACTCTCTCTCTATCTCTCGATCTCTTAATGTTTGGTAATTTTTGAGTGTTTTGATGTTTTTATTCAAATTTGTTGATTTGCACTAAAGTAATTTATTTTTGTTTTGAGTTTGCAATTGCAGCTTAATGAAGGCCATTGATCCTTTCCTTGAAGGTGTCAATTTTTTGTTTTTTTAAGTTACATCAGATCTGTTCAACAGATTGTATACATTACTATACAGTACTATAGTAACATGTAGTTACATGTAGTTACATATGCGTATATTTATGTATTTTCGATTTGTATTTTATTGGTTCTGATGTGATTTATAATAAAAATATTTAAATTTGTAAATTTTTGTTGGGGTTTTATGAATTTATTTTGTATAAGTAAGTATTCGTGTGTGTATACGTACAATTGATCCACTAAAAATATGGGGAAAAACGAACATAACTATGAATTACTATAGGTACTATAGTTACATGTAGTTATTTTCAGTACTGTAAACATATTGTTTTGAAAATTAAAAAAATAAAAATAAAAAAAAAATATTTTTTTTAATTCAAAAAAAATAAAAAAAAATAAATATATATATATATATTTAACAAACAGATTAATAAAAAATAATAATAATAATAATAATAATAAATAAATCAGCGAAAATGATAAATGCAGGACCATAAATGCTAAATGCAGTTTGGCCGAAAATTGCACATAAGGGTAGTATAGTACTTTCGCTTCCCCAGGGGGTATGTCAAAGGATGATTTGGGCTTGGGTTTATCTCTAGTTTATTTGGTGGCTAGGGCGGTATGTAAAATAACCCCTAAAAAAAATCGGGATTCAGCCCCAAATCTCGTAAACTTTTGATTTACCTTAACGTCGTCAGTATTTTAGTCATATTCTTAACTACTAATACAAAAATGAATTAATGTGTACACTGTATAATACAAATAGAGGCCAATTTTTACAAATTCTTAAAACTCGCCTAGAGCCCCAAATTTCTCGATAACGGTCATGGATTCATTCAATGGTTGCAACTTTTCCTCTTATTCCATTATTGTTGAGTAGTTCTAATGTAGTATTAATTAACTTGTTTGACTGACAGTGTACTACGAGAAGTTTTGTAACCGACGATGATAACGATCGGATAATAAGTCGTTTGCCCGACGATGTTCTCGTCGGCATTTTTTCTTTGCTATCGCTAAAGGAAGCAGGCCGTACTAGTGTTCTTTCGTACCGTTGGATAAACTTGTGGAAACACATTCCCTCTCTCGATTTCGACCCTGGCCGACGGAGCGAGTTAATCGGTAGTGATGTGCTCACAAAGTATTTGAAATGGGTGGACTCTGTTATCTCATCGCACAAATCCCCCACCTTAAAACAATTCAGAATCAGTTTCCCTTTAAGCAAATCAAACAGTAATTCCATCACTCGGTGGCTCGAATTCGCCTTTTCGAAACACGTCCAGAGGTTGGAGTTGGACTTTTGTATTTATTTTATAAATACCAATCGTTTTCTCCGAGGGGTACTTATTCGCCCCACCGACGAGTACGCTTTCCGACTTTAAGTCCCTCAAAGCATTGTCTTTTAAAAGCGTTGATCTCAGCGGCGGAGCTATCGAGTTCTTTTTACGTAACTGCCCTCTGCTCGAACAATTGATTGTCCATTCCGCACGGAAATTATCAAAGCTCGAAGTTTGTGGCTCCTCCCTCGTGTTAAAACACTTGGAGATAGTCCGTTGCCCATTTTTGAAATCGCTTAAAGTAGCCGCCCCGAGCCTTACTTCGCTTACAATTATGGATTTTGAGGGAGTTTCGCTCGAGAATATTCCAACGCTAGTTGATGTATCCATCACTTGTAACGATAACAATGTCTCTCTGAAAAGTTTGCTCTCCGTATTTTCTTGCTGCATTTCGCGATTGGAGACTCTTCACATAATGCTGGTGAGCTGTCATGATATACGAAAAAAAACGGACGAGCTCTGCAAATTCGCCGAGATGACTGGATTGAAGAAATTGGTAGTTGAACATTATTCATTCGATGATGAAAGTTTAAGTAGACTCGCTTTTTTGATAAGGATATCTCCTAATTTGGAGGAATTTGTTTTAAAGGTTAGTCAATTTTCTCTTTTGCACGTTTCTTTCGTTTTCGGTTTTGATTATATCAACTTATGTGTAAACAGCAAACATAAAATAAAATACGGTACTTGTATGATTTAGTCACGTGCGCAGAGTAGAGGGTTCGATGGTTTTGCAGTAAGAATGCCTAGACGAGTCTATGATGATGATGACAATGATGATGATATATGGTGTCGGCACGAGCATCTTAAAGTGTTTGAGTTTTGTGGCTATTACGGTCGCACATGTGACGATGCATTAGTCGAATGCATATTGAAGAATTGCATTGTGCTTGAGAAAATAATAATTGATCCGTGGATCGAATATTCCTACAACAGATTCAGTCGCTCGTACATGGAAAAATGTGCGAGAACCAAGGCAAAGAAACATCATGTTGAATTTGTTATTCGTTAACTTTGCGATTATTTCTTTCTTTTTTTTTTGCAATAAATAGTTAGTTATGTGTTTTGGTGCAGACTTAAGAGAATGTTAATTATAGTTCTCTTGATTTGATGCTGTTATCTTGAAATAGTAATTTTTTTCTTTAGAAGAGAAAATTCGGCAAGTAATTTTTTCCAATTTGAATTAATTTTTCACTTTTGAAAAAATTGATTATTTTTTTCTTTTCCAAAAGTGTTAAGTATGATGTAATCTGTTCCATTTTTTACCCCGATGAGTATTTGATGTAGAACCAACTAAAATTTAGTTCAATATATAGAGTTCAAATAACTTATTGAATAATTTAAATGAAAACATTAAATTCACGTCTACAATTTTCTGACCAATTTTTCTAAGTCAGATCAAATAAAATATCACGTGTTTGAATCTTAGCATACCCATTCAAAATATTCTCTACGTACAAAACTTCAAAATACAAAATGCATACATACATGTGAGGGTCTCGATTTTATCGGTGTCGATATGCAATATTAACAACCGCAAGAATAAAATTTGAAGCACAAATCTCGTTCGAAAACCATTCTTACATTCTCTAATAAAAAACATAACACGAGAAAACAAGCGGGAAAACGAGGAACTCGTGCAAAAAAAAAAAAAAACAAATAAAGCTGATCGAAAATGTATACAAACTATCACTACCAACTAATACTCTTCAACTTTTCGTTCCTACCACAACTCATGCCCTGAGTGAACTAACACTATATATATCAACATTACATCTAGACATATTCCAAATTTTATTACTCCTATCTCGATTTTATCTTCCTCGATTACTTCAAAACTGTCGTCATCCTAATTTCGTGTTATGCGAATACTACAAAAAAATTCTTCAAACCATAAGGGGGGCTTTAGTTACCGTGTATGTTGTTTTTGATAGCAATGTTTATTTTTCATCTTCATCAATTCCTTCCTCCTCCTCCGGGCAATAGTCGCAGCAAGAGCATCGTCCGAGTCTTCACGAGGGCTAACAACCGGCTCTCGATTCTCCTCCGCCGAACCGACATGCGTCGCACTCTCGGGGGCAGGAACGTCATTTGCGTTTGAAGTATCGTCCACCTGGCTATTGTTATTGTTATTGCTATTGTTTTCTTCATTGGGACGAGCCACCGAACAAGAACAAATATTGCTTTGATTTTCGGTGTTTTTTCCTTCGTTGGGAGTTTGGAAGGGTAGCAAAAAGGGTACTGGGAATAGCAATACAGGAGCCCCCATTGGGTTTTCTTGTCCTTGCGACGAACTTGTATCGTAGGAAAGATGGGGCCCGCATTGGGATTGTAAAATATCGGAAGATGGGAAAAGGGAGGGCCAAAAGCAAGAAACTAATGAAGGGCGATTATGTAAATAGATGGAATTTGCGGAAGAAGTTTCATCGGGCCTGGACGATGATGATGTGTTCGGATCTTCTTCCGGGCCCCACAGTTGTTCAGCCTTCTTTAGTTTAGCCAGCTGCAAATGCAAAACGAATGAATATATTTCAGTAGAAAAGAAAAAAAAAAACGGATTATTTTGCCGAGGTGATGAATATTACCTCTGCTTTAAGAACTTCGTTTCGGTCTTTTAAAGAATCGTACTGTTTTACCGCCACCTCTTTTTCCTATTTTTCACAATTTGTTGAACAGAGAGCGAGTTTAGTAATTTTATTTTATATATTTAAATGATAAACGAGTACTAAATCAAGAAATGGAATATACCTTCTTCAAGCTCTCGTTCTCTTCAAACAAGTAGGCTGCTTTACCGGACAACTCGAAATACAAAGCCTGGTATAAAAGTAACCACAATATCCTGATAGTTGGAAGTGGCAATAAAAACGAACACCGAATATAATAAATTAAACAAGTGTTACTACTCACTAGTAACCGCATTTTCATATTTTAAAAATGCGGAGAAATCAAAATTGCGATAAACGCTCGCAATCACGGCGGCGTGTTAACTGAATTGGATTGAATATTAAGCATGAAGTCACACTATTAACTAATTGAGTAACAATTTAATATATACCTGCCGGCGACGAATTGTCTGCCTGGCGGACTCTCTGTTTGCCAATACACGATGAAGCTTCCGAGCTTGCTTCTCAGCCTGCAACAGAGACACTATAATTAAGTTTCCGAAATGAAATTGAAAGCATAAGTTCGATAGATAAATCGGAAAATTAAAGTTTGTACCTCGGTTAGTTTCGGCCGTAACTTGGTCGATTGACAGCTTGTGCTGCACAACTGGCTGGCCGTATTTTCGACTATTTTCCGATCAGTCCTTTCAGAAACTGAAATTGCACTTGTAGAAGATACATAACTATCACCAATGTTTTGAGTAGCTACTGACTCATCCTGATACATACACAATTAATTAAATTAATTAATTAATTACTACTGGATAATTGCAATTATGCATCATAATCAACTCCATTCTCATAATCTTTATTAAGACAACATTTTTTATTGGAGAAAGTGCCGCCTTATCTACTTCATAAAGGGCAACTATATTCAACTACTTGAAAAAAAAAAAAAAAAAAAAAAAAAAAAAAACTTAGGGTTGTGTGGGTGGAAGCTAGTGCCCACCGTTGCAGGCGGAAATTGACTCTCCATCTCGCCGGAACCGACAGCGCCGCCGGGCAACGCGGAACTCCTATGCCTAGCCAACCCCGCCAGAGCTGCCGCCGCCTCAAGCTCGCAAGCCACCATCTCGCCGCCGCCGCCGACTTCCTCACACGTCTCCATGAGGTCATCCTCCCGCTCTTCCTCCGCCGCCGCCGCCGCCTTCCCGCGTTCCATTATTTCCGCCGTGATAAAAAACAAAAAAAGGATGGGAGACTCGCTCGGGACTCTGGAATTTAGAGGCATGAAAATAATTAAGAATCGGGACAATAAAGGAGACACCTCTCAGAAAGTGCGAGTCCAGCTGTGCGGAGTTGCCACGTGTCGCTTCGGCACGTGCGGGCCGAGAGCGCACGTGACGTGAGTAATTTGGTTGGCTACGAGTTTGAGGCCGATTTTGGAGGTGTCGAGTTATTGGGTGACTATTTTGGGATACATCATAATTTTTGTTTTTGTAGGGCTAAAATTTAAAATTAATTAAAAAAAAAATAAAAAAAAAAAGGTTTTGCATGAATACCAATTATAAAATAGAAGCCACTGCAACAATTTGATGAAGGATGTAAACTAAAACATTTTTTCTTTTTCTTTTTTTTAATTAAAAAAAATCAATTTTTAGACGATATTTTTCATTTTTTCTATTTTTTTTTTAAATGAAATTTGAATCCGCATGGAATTCTAATTTTCGATCTGATTTTAATTTCAAAAATATTACATATTTCTCCAGAAGAAACGTTACGATATTAATGTTATTATCCATTTTACACTATACTTGAACAAAAATGAAATTTCTGATGATCGAAAAAAAAAAATCGGTTTAGAGTAATTTTTTTTTTTCATTGCAATTTCTAAAATTCCGATTTCCTTGGGAAATATTATGAGATAGAATTGAAGTTAAGGCAATGTTTGGAAGCGTTTTGGATCTTATTTTGATTTCATTTTGATGAAATATGTTTTGGGGGAATAATTTGAGAATGAAAGTAATGTTTGTTTGTATTTTGGAAGGAGACAAAATACACTGTAGAAGTCAAATCATGTTTAAATGTGTTAGAAAAAGATATTTTTGAAGAAAAAAATTGAAAGATGAAGTGATGTTTATTTGTTTTTAGTGAAGACATTTTTTACTGTAGCAGTCACATTATTTTACTGTAGCAGTCACATCATGTCTGAAGGAGAGAGAAACTTTTGAAATTGTTTTGAGAAAATGATTTGAAAAGTGTAATAAATTTCATTTTGTTTTGGGGAAACAATGAAAACAAAATGGAAATGGTTCCAAACATTGCCTAAGTAATCTGTTCAGATTCAGATTTTTTTTGGGGGTAATTTTAGTAATTATCTTTTTTAACTGGTATATATATATATATATATATATATATATATATATATATATATATATATATATATTAAAAAAGAAAAAAAAAATCACCATCGATGACATAAAGTAATTGGAAATTGACCACATCGACTATACGTAGTGACGAGTTGGAGAAAAGTGGGCCACAAACGTAAAAAAAAAAAAAAAAAGAATATTTATTACTATATATCGTAAAATACGATAATGTAAAGCTAGTGATAATTGGCTACGTCGTAGTCTCGTAGACAAGGCTTTTTAAAGTTGAGTGAGTGGGTCCCACTTGATAAGCAATTGGAAATGCAATGGATATGGTCAAGTTTGGTCGTCCGGACCCCACTGTCTATTGTCACGTGGGCATGTCTTTTTTCTTATTCTTTATTTTTACAACTACTGTTCTATTCTGCCACGTCACTATCATGCCGTAACTTGCCTGACCACATATATATATGATTTAAATTCGATTTTTTTAAGGGGGAATATGCCAAACACCCTCCATTGGGTTTTTTATTCTTGATAAATCCATAATTAATTAATGGTATTTGAGATAAATCCATTGGACTTGAAAACCCATATATACCCCCACTTATTAGTATAATTATTAAACTAAATATTATGGTAAATTAATACCAAATCCCTCCCAAAAATAAATCAATACCCAAATCAATCCCAAGATCAGATTGCAGAAAACCACCCGCCCCTCTTCAATGCCCCACAGCACGGTTGAAGACGTTCTTATTTTTTTTTTATTTTTTTTTTTGGTTTTTTGTTTTAAATTGTTTTTTTTTTCTTATTTATATTTTTTCATGTTTTTTATTTTAAATTAAAAAAATAGTTTTATTTTTATTTTTGTTTTTTCATGGTTTTTATTTTTTCTTATTTTTTTTTAAAATGGTTTTTTTTTTCCTTTCCAATTTTTTTAAATAAAAACCACTCTATATAAACATGAAAACCACTCTGTATAAACAGCTATATAAACATGAAAATCGCTACGTATAACAGTTATTTAACATGAAAACCACTCTGTATAACAACTATGTAAACTTGAAAACCACTCTGTATAACAACTATGTAAACTTGAAAACCACTCTGTATAACAACTATGTCAACATAAAAACCACTCTGTATATACAATTATATAAATATATGTACAAAAGTTATTAAAAACCACTATAAAATTGTTGAAAATCACTATAAATTTATCAAAGACAAAGTCTGGCATTATGAAAACCACTTCGTATAAACAACTATATAACAAACAAAAATAAATGTAAATTCACTCTTCGTAAATCCACTATTCGTAAATCCACTCTTCGAAAATCCACTGTTTGAAACATAAACCACTACTACGTCCATGAAAAAGTGCAAGTCAATACACCACCACCAACAAGGCCGACAAGGGTGGCTATATCAATCTGAATAAGAAAAAAAAAAATTAGCAAATGAAAACCAATTTTCAAAACCAAACCTTGTTGTCACACCATCGTGTCTTCTTTTTAATCATAATTGTTGTTTCCTCATTAATTTTCTGTTTCAAGAGATTTATGCAAATATAGCACCAATATGACTAATTTATGAAGCTTGTCATGGATAGTCCCAATGCCAAAATTTTATACAAGAAAAATTATCCAAGGTGCAATATTAAAAATAACAATATATATAATCATATTGTACAAAACAATATTTTTATATGAAAAAAAAAAGGAAAAAGGAAAAAGAAAACTACAAAAAACTGTGTTATTGAAGAATGACGTGGTGTGGCCACTGAAGCAATTGAATTGGCTGCAAAGAAAGCACTGAGCCATTCTTAAAAACGAGCCTGGTCCAAGCATCAGGTGTATCATAAATTTTTTTCATAAAATAAGAAAGAAAAAGGGTGAGACTCTTGCTGGATTTTTTTGCAGGTAAGTAAATACTCAAACAAAATTAAGAAAATTGAAATTGCTCAAATCAAAGAAATATTGAGAAAGAAAATTGGGGGCGTATCAGAAACGCTGCGGACGGCTTCGGCGACGCAATACAACACGGAGGATCGAGCGCCCAAAACCAAACTCACGCTACCTGGAACAAAGAAAAAAGAAGAGAGGGAAGGAGATCTTACGGGACAGTGGAGAGAAGAGAGAGGGGAGACAACGGAAGTAGAGAAAGAAAAGAGGAGGAGCGGCGGCGGCGGCGGACGCACGGTGAGCGGTGGAGAGAGAGGAAAGGGCGCTGGCTGCAATGGAGAATGAAGAGAAGGGGCAGTGGCGATAGATAGAGAAGATGGCTGGGAGAAATAGAAATTAAAACGAGAACTTAGGGTTTGATAGTGTGGATGGAAATTATAAATTAATATTAAATAAAAGATTATGTAGAAAAAAAGGGTATAATTGTGAAACTATATTAATTTTCATTAATTAAAAATATTTTGGATTTATCATAAAAATAAGTTTTTTTTTTGGACTCCTTGTAATTGGAGAAGGCTAGTGAGGGGTGTTTGTGAAATAATCCCTTTTTTTAATTGGATTAATCTATTATTCAGTAAATAAATATTTAGTCAGATAAAATGTTGCGTTCCTTTGTATTGATTCCACCATTAAAAAATTAAAATTGTTGATTTTTTTTTTTGGTATTATGTCGTCCTGATTTGTAGTTATATATGTAGATAAAATCATCTTTTTTTTTTTCTTAGGACAAGTACTATTTTATTGGTTAGTAGTATTCAATTGTATTGGCTCCTACAATCCTACTATTTTATTTAACAAAATGCAAATGAGTTAGAGCTGGCTCGACAAAACTTCGAACTTCGAGCTCAAGTTCATGAGCTTGAGTATTATTATGAGCTCATCTTTTACTGTTCGATAGTTCCTGAGCTTGCTTCATATTGAAAAGTAAGTTTTATATAGATAATACTCTCTTTGTTCCGCAATATTCAGTTACTTCGAGCCGGCTCGCGAGCTCACGAACAACTAAAAATGAGTTCGGCTCGACTCATCATTAAACTCGACCTCGAAAAATTCGAGTTCGAGTTCGAACTTTTGTCAAGCTGGCTCACCGAGCTCACGAGCCGGCTCGCGAGCTTACGAACAACTAAAAATGAGCTCGGGCTCGACTCATCAGAAAGCTCGAGCTCGAAAAATTCGAGTTCGAGTTCGAGTTCGAACTTTTGTCGAGCCGGCTCGGTTCATTTACACCCCTATGCTCAACTCTTGACCTCATAAAATAAAGCTCTAGCTCGTCAAATTCGATTTGAGCTCCAACTCCAAAAAATCTATGAAGCTCGGCTCGAGCTTTTGACTAGTTCACACTAGGGGTGGTAAACGAGCCGAGCCGGCTCGCGAACTCGACGAGCCGGCTCGACAAAGGCTCTAACTCGAGCTTCAGACGAGCTCGAGCTCGAGCCCAAATTTAGTTGTTCGACAGCTCGCGAGTTGTCTTCTTTTTTTTTTCTTTTTCTTTTTTTAATTTTATTATTATTATTATTATTATTATTATTATTATTATTATTATTATTATTATTATTATTATTATTATTATTATTATTATTATTATTATTATTATTATTATTATTAACTAAATAGTAAATAGTCTATAATAATAAATATTTCTAGTATTTAAATAGAAACAAATCTATATTACTTAAATAATTCATAATAATATAAAATATAATAATAATAATAAAAAAATTAAAAAAATATATAACTAGAGTTCATTATTTATTTTATATATATTTTTTTCCTATAAATAATTTTTAATAAAAAATTAAATGATTTCAATAAATAAATAAATAAAAAATTAAATGTGCTCGAGCTCGAGCTGGCCAAAAGAGCCAAGCTCAGCTCGAGCCGTTCTCACCCCTAATTCACACCCCTAAACCCCTACTTACACCATCTCCAATGGAGATGGGTATGGGCTGGGGTGGGGTGGTAAAACCACCTCCAATGGAGGTGGGTCAAGGGGGTGTGGGTCTAGGGTGGGTAGGTGTGGGGAGCGGGAGAGGGAAGAATCCCTTGAGCTGCCCCCTTCAAGCTCACTGGAAGAGAGCGTGTGATACACGCTCTTTTTTTTTTCTTTTTCTTTTCTCTTTTTTACTTGTTAATTTTATATTTTTTTAATTTTCCTTTTCATTTGTATTTATTTTTTATATTATATCATTATTTTATTTTATTTCAATTATTTAGTTACATAATTTGATATCACATAATTTCAATAAAATCAAAAACTTAATTTGTAAATAAAGACTTTTAATATTTTTGCTTTTATTTCTTTTTCTTTTATTTTATTATTTTCGTTTGAATTATATCTTTTGTATTACTAATTCTATATTTTTTAATTAGTAATAATTATTATTAATTATTAGTTTTTAATAATAATAATAATAATAATAATAATAATAATAATAATAATAATAATAATAATAATAATAATAATAATAATAATAATAATAATAATAATAATAATAATAATAATAATAATAATAATAATAATAATAATAATAATAATAATAATAATAATAATAATTATTATTATTATTATTATTATTATTATTATTATTATTATTATTATTATTATTATTATTATTATTATTATTATTATTATTATTATTATTATTATTATTATTATTATTAGGGCATATTACAAATAAGCCCATCAGTGGGAACTTATTCATATAGAGATCCAGACAATATTCTCCTTTACCAATAAGTCCACACATGGTCCAGATTTATGTAAAGGACTAAAATAACCCCTCTTACTTTTATATGCTCCAATTTCATCCTTAACTTAATTTAACTTCAATTTGACCCCAAATTTCATAAATTATTCAATTTTGACCCAAAACTTTTTTTTTTCACAAATTTTTTTTTTTCAAAAACTTTTTTTTTCCGCCGGATTCCGGCGTTGACTTTTTTTTTTTTTTTTTTTTTTTTTTTTCCGGATTTTTTTTTTCCGGATTCCGGCGGTCAACGCCGGTCTCCGGCGTTGACTTTTAATTTTTTTATTTTATTATTTTTTTTTTTTTTTATTTTTTTTTTTTTCTTCCGGATTTTTTTTCCGGATTCCGGCGTTGACCGGCGGTAAACACCGGTCTCCGGCGTTGACTTTTTTTTATTTTTTTTATTTTATTTTATTTTTAATTTTTTTTTTCTGTAACTTTTTTTTCCGTTTAAACAACAATATTGCTTTGAATGACAGTAATATTAACTATATTACTGTTAAACACAGTAAAAATAACGAAACTATAGTTTAACACAGTGATATTGCTATATTAATCTCTAGCACATTAATATTAACACAACAAAATTCATTATTATTGTATAATAAAGTAATATTACTATGTTGTCCGTTCAACAAATGTAAACAAAATAAAAAAAACCAAAAGAATTAATATTACTGTGAGTGACAGTAATATTATTATAGCAACAGTAATATTACAATAGTAGACAGTAATATTATTACGTTACTCCGTGAATAACTCAAACAAACAAAATATCCAAACAAAAGAATAATATTGATGTGGTTGACATGAATATTACTATAACAAACAGTAATATTACCGTCAACCACAGTAATATTATTGTGTTTACAGTAATATTACAATAATAGACAGTAATATTAATACAAACACCACAAAAAAATAATAATATTGATGTTGTTGACAGTAATATTATTGTGTTTACAGTTATTTTACTGTCAACGACAGTAATATAATTACGTTAACTTGTCAACAAATCAAAAAAAAATAAAAAAAAATAATAATAAATAAAAAAATATAATATTGCATTAATTTACTGTCAACGGCAACACAATTACATAAATGTAATGTCAACGGCAGTACAATTACGTTAATTAACTATCATTGACAGTATAATTACGTTAATTTACTGTCAGTGGCAGCACAATTACGGTCAACGTTTAGCGGCGGACGTGGAAAAACAAAACAAACCAAACAAAACAAAACAAAAAACTTAAAAAAACACTAAAAAAAGAGACCGCCGGAAACCGGCGAAAAAATCCTGAAGAAAAGAAAAGAAAAAAAAAAAAAAAAAAAGAAAAAAGCAAAAAAAAAAAAAAAAAAAAAAAGAAAAAAAAAAAGTCAACGCCGGAGACCGGCGTTGACCGCCGGTCAACGCTGGAAACCGGCGAAAAAATCCGGAAGAAAGAAAAAAAAAAAAAAAAAAAAAAAAAAAATTAAAAAAGTCAACGCCGGAGACCGGCGTTGACCGCCGGAATCCGGCGGCAAAAAAAAAGTTTTTGAAAAAAAAAAATTTTGGGTCAAAATTTAATAATTTGTGAAATTTGGGGTCAAATTGAGATTAAATTAAGTTAAGGATGAAATTGGAGCATATTAAATTATACTCCAAAAAAAAGTCAAAATTGAATTTTTGTGGTCAAAATTGAACTTTTATGGACAAAATTGATTAATTTGGATTACAATTAAGAATTGGGTATAAATGGTTGAGGGTAATATTGGGATATACATGAATGTTTCCTTTAGTTATAATAAATATTAAAGGGATGGGTTTATTGGTAAAAGAGATATGTCCCCTAAACCTAGAATAATAAACATGCTTGGTTGGGGACTTTTGCATAAAAATCCCTTATTATTATTATTATTACGATGAGAGTGGGGGTTTCAAAAAAAATAATAAAAGATCGATCGGTTGGAAACAACGTAGGTAGAGGTCGGGGGAGGGGGAGAGGGAGGGGCTCTCCATTGGAGATGCTCTTACTGGACCAGCTTAAATCATTTCTTTATGTACTGAATGATAACAGAACATTGGCAAAACTAACTTAAATCATAAACAATTTACACAATTTAATATTCCAGATGTATATCTCTATTATGCACATCAACAACAATAGATTGCTAGAATTGATTTAAACAATGGACACCTAAAGTATTTTACTGCATTCATAGGGCTAGTTTTATTTTTCATATATAGTATTTCAAATATGTTAAATAAAAAAAATAAAAAAAAGTAAACAAGAAAGAAACTCAATTGCCTGCAATCATAAGCTACTCAGATTAGAAAAGCAATTCAACAAGAAACAACCTCGATTTTATTAAATTCTAAAAAATCAAGTCTCATATAATTCAACGCTCAACATAACAAACTTCAATGCAATTTTTAAACAATATGGTGTTTGAATTTTTTTGTATTCATCCAAAGCAACCACTAGCCAATAATTACCTCTCACTAAACTGCAGAAATCGCATATTTTAAAGATCGTGAGCTTCTGTGTCGTCATAATTGCCCACATTTGATGGATGAGAAGAGGGCGACACAAGAGCAGCAAGTTTCCTAGGAGTAAACAATGGCGGACGAAGAAATGATCGTGGGGAGAGATTAGTAAATTCCAGTGCCTGAAACCTCAATTCCAGTGGGTAGTCTGCTATACAACCGATTCTTGGGCCTGCACCTGTTGACCATTTAGACGAAAGTTGATCGCCCAATTGGTATGATTTTGCGGCCTTCTTTGAGTTGATTCTTTGCAGTATGGACGTTTTCGGAACGTCTGATTTAGGGCTTTGGAGACCACCGGAGAGAGTTCTTCTGTACTCGATTTTAGTTGCGGGTTTGGAAGCTTCTAGAAGATGGCTATCTGCTTCTTCTTCATTTGGAATCGAATCTGGTAGGGGGGAAACTTCGGAGATTGCCTCTTCTACTGACAAGTTCCCGCTTTCGCTGTTGTCGTAGTCGTCTTTCGCCTTTTGTATCTGGAAAATAAAAAACAAACAGTCAATACACATGATTAAAAGAGAAAAATAAAAAAAATAAAAAAAAACAAGCAAACATGCGGAAGAAAAAAATCATGGACTAACAATTCATGCATTTTCACTAGTGGCGGAAATCGAACGAATCGGATCGGAATTAGCACTTTTGGAAAAATTCCCCTTCTTTTTGGAAGTGAAAAACTAATTCCAAATCCGTTCTAAAAAAACAAAGATCGGAAATTGGAATGAGAAAACTAGTTCCAAAATAAATAAATAAATCGAATTGGAATGTGGAATCTCTAACTTCTTTAGTAATATTATTGATATTATAAGTGTAATTTTCTAAAATCAGGATCTAATATGTATTCCAAGTCCTTTCCAAACAAGAAAATCGGAAATATGGAAATCAGTAAAAGCAGTAACCCGAACTTAAAGGCATACCTCAACTTGATCGAGGTTGACTCCATTTTCTTGTAGAAATAATTTGAAGGTGTCAAGACTGTCATCAGTTGGCTTATAGTGTCCACTATAGGCAGAGATAGACTGGAAAAAAACATACAAATCGCATCAAGTAAAAAATCAACAGACAATTCTAAAATTCTTTCGTAACGAAATCATAAAATTTAAATGAAAAAAAAATAAATAAATAATGGTAATATCATCGACAGTACCTTAAGCACTCCGTCATCTGCTACGAGCCTTCCAGCAGCTAGAGTAGCCCCTCCGGCAAGAAAGCTGGAATGATGGAACAATCCTTTCTTTTTCTGCGGGTAAATTAGAAGTACGGTTTTTCAAAGAATCATTTTTTTGGGAAATAGGAGATAGAAAGAGATATATAGATACATCAAACACGTATGTATTATTTCTACTTAATCGAAAAAAGAGCTTCATACCTCCCCACTGTAGAGTCTGTTAGAAGTGCTCATGACAAAAATCCATTTCGATCCAGCTGATCCTTTGTTTGTATCAAGAGGTTCCCCGGTTAATTTACGCAAAATTTTGCCGCCAACAACCACAAATTCGTAGTGTTCTCTCTCTTTCTGACAAGATCAAATATGAAAAATAAAAATCAATTATATACTCCATTTCAAAATAGAATCGAACAATTGTACCACTATATAATGGAAGTTGTATCGATACATACTGGTCCAAGATACTTGATGCATTGTTTACGAAGCTTTGCCCTCGGGCACTCTTTGAGATCAACCTCTTTGCCATCTCCAAGATCCAGCCTGCAAAAAATTTAGTCCCGAAGTCTTAATTTGTTTTCTAGCTTCACATTACAGCAAATTGTTAATTAATTACAAAATTTTCTCCAACAAGATCTAAATCATTACAGCAAATTGTAAATTAATTAAAAAAAAATCACCAATCACTTCCTCTTAATTCTTTCAAATGAGCTACAAACTTAGCACTTATCTAATCTTATTAGTGTACGATTTTTTAATTTTTTTTCAAATGCTCGTGCCGAGTGATTCGAAATAGTCAACATATTTGACCAAAATGATGGACGACGACTCTCTATTGATTCGACATAGTCAACATGTTTGACCACCTCAAGAAACTGGTTCAAAGCACAATAGTAGGGAAAAAAATATGATTCTGACCAGTAGAAGAAGGGTTGACCGGAACTGGCTTGACACCACTCCTCGTAATAAAGATGTAAGCTGTGCCCGTAACGGTGCCTCGGGTCGATCTACAGTCCGATTTCAAATTCCCAGCAAACAAACATGGTAATTAAAAATTTAAAATACATCTCAAAAATTAAGTATATTACAATAATCAAATGCCCAATTTCCAACAACTAATAATCAAAAGTAATAAAGATATGCAATTTCTTACAGCTTCAATCCAGTGTTGGAAAGCCAACTTTTGTGCCTTGGCATCTTTAGACAGGCCCTTGCCCACCTGTCCACATAATATTTTTAATTTTAATTTTTTTAATAAAATAAACACAATCAGCCAATACAACTCAATTTCACTTTATTGTGTAATTATTGGTATAAACTTGAATTTGTGGGTTTTACCTTAGAAGCATTCAATCGGACACGGTTCCACCGCGAAGCAGCTGATTCCGGCTTCGAGTAGTTGAAAAACGAGATTGTACTGTGATTTAGACGAGCAAAATCTAGCGCTTGCCACCTCCAATAATTCACCAGTAAAAACAAAAATCACCAAAATTAACAGAGAGAGGAGATTATAATAAAGGCAAAAACAATTAATTACACTTTTCCTAATTAAATATTTCCTGCATGTTTGTGAATCGGTAAAATTAAGTGCATCAAAAAAGATAATGTAAACAAAAAATCGTGATTTTGTCGTCATTAAACATAAAAAAAAAATGGCAAGAAAAAATTAATTACCAGAGTTCTTCAGCCACCACGGCGGTGTCGGCTAACATGCGCCGAGTACGATAGCTCCGATAAACCTTCTGAAGTTTCATCGCCGCAGTGGACGTGCATCTCGCCGGAGGAGCAGCGGCGTCGTTCAATTTACGCGCCGTTTGATCAGTCTCTTTCGGCAGCGGCGGAGCCTCCTCTGAAGATCCGGATATTTCGGAAAACGAAAAGGCGGTAGCACTGAGGGAATTTTTGAGATCGAAATTGGAGAGGATGTGAGACTCGACCTCCATTGGAGAATCAGAAGTTCGGTAAAAAAAATAAAAATGGAAGCAGATTCAGTGAGTTTTAGAGAGAGAAAGTGAAGACGGGATGATGAGGGGTTTTGTATGCATTAGTGGATTTTCCCGGTGAGCCTACCTGTATGTATCATCTTATTTATTATTGTTTCCTCTCACTCGCGACAATTTGGAAGTCTTAGCACGCGCGTTTTTACTGGTCCAATGAATGCTTTGAATTCAAATCCGGAATAATTACAATTTTCACCCCTCGTGATTCCACATTTGGTCCTCCATGTTCATAAAAAAACACATTTAGTCCCTTATAGTTCGTCAGTTAAGGCAATAATGAACACACACTTGATTTCATTAGTACTAACGGAAAATTCACGTAAATGACTAAAATTGTTTAATTTTTAAAATATGAGGAACGAAATGTGTTTTTTTGTAAATATAAAGAACCAAATACAAAATCGGTGCAAACACAAGGGATGCATACTGTATGTTTCCCATTGGCAACGTTTTTTCAAGTCAAATTTGTCCAATAAATTATAATCTCGTGAGGGTGCAAACGAGAAAGTGCAATAGTTTAGTTATTTAACAACTTTTTGTTAATTATATTCTTAAGTATCAAATATAAATTATTGATTTGAAATGTATTTGTGTGTGTGTTCATACTTAAATAACTAAACAATATCTAACATTATCACCGCAGCTTGATTTATTTAATGAATACCAACCCAAAAATAAATAAACAAATTTGCAACTATGAACCACCACACTGATTGCTAGAGTGCTTCCATTTAACCACTATTTGATTACTATAAAATCAATTATTTTTCTTATGTTTTTTGTCTTATGTTGTTTGATGTACTTAAGTTTATTTTACTTAATATTACTATCAAATACACCAATCAGCTCCATTTGGTTGACAAGATAAGATTAGTCAAAATAAGATAAAATATATTAATGAAACTCAATTATTTTATCATAGCTCGCGACGTCCAATAAAAAAAATTCACTAAAAGGCAAGATAAGCCAAGATAAAACAAGATAAACCATGATTATATAATTTTGGCGGAACGACCGAGCAATTTATTGGGATACCAAACATCAAATTAAGTTCAACTATTTAGTTAATCATGACTTATCTTGGCAGCCAAACGAGACCTTCAGTATATTAACTTTATCCCGAAAGCTTTATTCAAGTATAAAAAGAATTGTATAACAATTTAATATAACAAAAATCTCCATGTTAGTTTATTAAGATGACTCTCTGTTCAAGAAAATCGATTCATCGATTAATTTTCGAAGATTAACTATATGAAATCAAATCTTAAAGAAGGTAAAGGTATAATATCAATCACATAGATACATCAATTTCTACGATTCAAAATTTACTAAATTCTTATATTTATGACATTTCACTAAAAGTAGATGAATTTGGAATAGAAAATTTTACTATATGACATCAATTTAAGTCGGTATACTATTAAGGGGTTTTTGTGCATAAGTTCCCACCCAATCATGTTTATTATTATAGGTTTAGGGGTTATATCTCTTTCACCAATAAGCTCATCATTTTAATATTTATTATAAATAAAGGTAACACTCATGTATATCCCAATATTACCATCAACCATTTATACTCAATTCTTAATTGTAACCCCAATTTACTCAATTTTGTCCACAAAAATCCAATTTTGACCACAAAAATTCAATTTTGACTTTTTTTTGGAGCATACTTTAATATGCTCCAATTTCATCATTTAACTTAATTTAATCTCAATTTGACACCAAATTTCACAAATTATTCAATTTGACCCAAATTTTTTTTTTCAATTTTTTTTTGCCGCCGATCTCCGGCGTTGACTTTTTTTTATTGTTTTTTTAAGTTTTTTTTTGTGTTTTTTTTACGTCCGCCGCAAAACGTTTACCGTAATTGTGCCGTCACTGACAATAAATTAACGAAAATATACTGTCAATGACAGTAAATTAACGTAATTGTACTGTCGCTGACAATACATTTATTTAATTGTGCTGCCGTTGACAGTAAATTAATGTAATATTATTTTTTTTTGTTTTTTTTTTGTTTGATTTGTTGACAAGTCAACGTAATTATATTACTGTCGTTGACAATAAAATAACTGTAAACACAATAATATTACTGTCAACAACATCAATATTATTATTTTTTTGGGTTTTTTGTTTTGTTTGAGTTATTCACGGAGTAACGTAATAATATTATTGTTTATTATTGTAATATTACTGTAAACACAATAATATTACTGTGGTTGACGGTAATATTACTGTTGTTATAGTAATATTGCTGTCAACCACATCAATATTATTATTTTGTTTGGATTTTTTGTTTGTTTGAGTTATTCACGGAGAAACATAATAATATTACTGTCTATTATTGTAATATTACTGTGGTTGACGGTAATATTACTGTTGTTATAGTAATATTACTATCAGTGACAGTAGTATTAATTCTTTTCGTTTGTTATTATGTTTACATTTGTTGAACGGTCAACATAGTAATATTACTCTATTACACAATAATAATGAGTTTTGTTGTGTTAATATTACTGTGTTAGAGATTAATATAGCAATATTACTGTGTTAAACCGTAGTTTAGTTTAATTTGACTGTGTTTAACAGTAATATAGTTAATATTACTGTCAATCACAGCAATATTGTTGTTTAAACGGAAAAAAAAAGTTACAGAAAGAAAGAAAAAAAAAGTTTCGAAAAAATCAACGCTGGAGACCGGCGTTGACCGCCTGTCAACGCCGGAAACCGGCGGAAAAGTCCGTAAGAAAAAAAAAATTAATAAAAAAAATTGAAAAGTCAACGCCGGAATCCGGCGGGAACAAAAAAGTTTTTGAAAAAAAAAAGTTTTGGGTCAAAATTGAATAACTTGTGAAATTTGGGGTCATCTTAAATAAAGTTAAGGATGAAATTGGAGCATGTTAAAGTATGAGGGATTATTTTAGTCCTTTACAAAAATCTGAATCATGTATGGACTTATTGGTAAAGGAGTTTTTTGTCTGAATCTATTTATGAATAAATATCCATTGATGTGCTTATTTGTAAAGACCCCTACTGTTAAATATGCATATATATTATAAATTATATTTATAGTGTTTGAATAAAATATTTAATCTTCACGATTTACAATTTATTATGATTTAAGATTGTATATTTGATAAAATAATTTTCAACTCGATTTGCAGCTTTAACAATCATGGGTTGATGGATAGTAAATGTAGACCAAGTTAAATGATGGATATTTTGGGAATTTTCACAATAATTGTAGGATCTATTTACGAAAAAATCCCTTTACTTTTGCACAATTACATTCATCTCCTGATAATTTGTAGAGTTGCATTAACATCCTTTTGGACGGAGGGAGTAACTTTTATTATAAAATTAAAAGACGGAGGAAATCATAGAGTTGACTAATACTGTCAAAATATTGACCAAGTAAGCAGTCTATTTTGACTTAATCAACTTGAATTGATTGATTCAGTGTCTTCTTTTTCTTTTTCGTTTTTTAGTTTATTTTCTCAATTTAATTCGACATAATAAATAAGTTGATGGTCCCATTCAATTCCTTTTCCAATTAGTCTTTTTTATAATGGCTGGTTTAAATTGACCAACTTGTTTATAATTTATAATGGAAAAGAAAAGGAGTGTGTAAATCATTTCCTCAGCGATTTTCACTTGGGAAAAACGTCTTTAAACACATTAAATAAAAATTTTTTTTCTGAAAATATTTTTTGTAAGGAAGAAATATAAGAAAATCAATATTACAGCAAAATAATTTGCTCTTTTGTATGTAAAACAATTATATTACATTTCTTTTTGTCAAATTATAATAAGGGACACGACTTTCATTGTATATGCTAATTATAAAATGGTGTTAATTACACCAAATCCTATCTTCACTTCTATATTTGATAGAAAAAATAGGATTTGGTGGAAAAACTGGTAAAATGGTGGACGGGTGGGAGATGAAAATTTCTTCACCAAAAAATTTGCTAAAAATATAGGATTTAGGGATATGGTGATATAGAGTTTGACCAGGGTGGGAGACTAAACTAAATCACTATAATTTAAGGTGTAATGATGATTTAGAGATTAAGTAAATGATGTAAGTGGTGTTTGCGAATGCTTTTTAAAAGTGATTATGCGGTTTCTTTTGCTCATAATCTGTTTTCAGGTGTTTGCAAAATCAACTTTTGCTTTTGCTTCTCTTAAAATAATCTGCTTTAAGCTATTTTTTTAAAAGCACTCATAACCCTGTTTTTTCTATTTAAGTTCATTTTCTGTAATATTTGCAAACACCCCCAACTTTTACAAAATAAACACTTAAAACTAACTTAAATCACAATCACTAACTTCTGCTTTTACATAATTATTTGCAAACACCACCATAGTATTAGTACTTCTGAGGTACATGAAGGACAAAAAAAGGGTTAAATGAAATTATATATATATATATATATATATATTATATATTACTCTATATAAGAATGTATGGCTTCTCCAGCTTCTGGGCCTTTTTTTTTCTCTTTTTTTTTGGCCCATTTAATACTAAAACGACGTCGTTTTGTGTATTTTATGTCCAAAAGTAACTGGCCCAATTTTCCTTTTCCACTTTCTTAAATTGTGGACGGTACTCAGTTGTGGGGGCCCATAGTCGGTTTGTGACGCAACATGACGTCCGCACCATATTTTTTTATTATTTTTTCTCTCTCCACCCCCCCTTCTTTCGCCCAGCCTTCTCGTCTAGAGAAACGACGCACCCAACACCTCCCACCGACGAAGCCGCGAACGCCTCTCTCTTAAAGCTTCCATACCACCCCGCCGATCTCCGACCGAAAAGAGCTCGCCGCTTCAGGTGAGAATCTGCCCGTCGTTCCTCACCCGGGGCCGTCGTCTGTGCGTGGCGCTTTCCACCGCTCCCCAAAATTTCCCTTTCCAATTCCTCTACATTAGAATCTGTCCTTTGTGGGATTGTATTTTTTCCACTATATTTAGCATTTTAATTCGGTTGATATTTTCAATTTCATCCCTATGTTTTTGGTGGTCAATATTGACGGGGTTTTTATTGGTTTTTGATTCGGGGTCAATTATTTTGTTGTTTTTATATGGGCTCCTATCGGAATTTGCTTCTCCTGATTAATGATTGTTTGATATTTGTTCAATAAATGGAAGCTAAAATGTAATTTCCTTTTTAAGAGCACAATAAACACATTGTGGCAGTAAAGCCAGCTGAAACACTCCTAGGTTGAACATCAACTTCGACAAGACTCGTGAGGTTGAAATACAGAGCCATCTTCGATGTCCTTACATTTTACAACTCTATGGTTACTTTTATGATCAGGTATGACAGTTTTATTTATTTATTTGTGTCATTTTATGATTATTTGTTAGTATACTTACTTGTAACTAATTTACTACATAAGTTAGTGTAGTTGTGAGTGACTTTTTTACTTGTGTTGTCAGCCTTCTTAACTTCTCTCTTAATTAAGTTATTCTCTCTTAATTAAAGAAAATAACAACTTGTTCAAGGGCTTTGGAATAGGTCAGCTATGTGCAACTTGTAGATAATTTTGATTGAAACAAGATCGTGACAAATATATTTTAAGGTAGTAGTAATTATGATTTGAGATTTGGGATTCATTTCCGTGAGGCTGATTTTTCGGAAAAAAATAATTTTTTTTTTATTGTTTTCTTCTATGTGCTGAAAAGGAATTTCGAGATCTTCTCAAGAGAATGTGTAGTGTTTTATATTAGCATTCATTTTTTCTTTCTTCGGGCTTCGATGGAGCAAACTTTTTGTAATGAAAGGTTCATTCTAATTTGTTTTGGGGAATATTTCCTTGATTTTATACGGAAACAACTATGATTGCCGATGATGGTAGCAACTGATTATGGAGCATTGACTATTTGAGGTGTAAATTTCTATCCTCAGAATTTTATTATTTTCCTATACGAGAACTTAAATATTTTGCCTCAATTCTTTTCAGACCTCATGATTCGTCCATTGGCTTTGGTGCCCCCCCTGTTCAGGCAAATATGAGAATCGGTGGAGGGAGGTGTTACATCATCGTTGCTAGAAACTGTAAGCTTTAATACATTCCTCTAAACATAATATTTAGAAATATTTTGTGTTATCTGGAAAAGAGTTTGCATATATAGTTGCATTTTGTAAGATTTGAAGAAGAGCGGTACAAAATAACAATTTCTTATCTGCAGACTACATTTCTTGAGGCTCATGCTGAATCTGTAGTTTCTCTAAATTTGTTTCTATGGACTATAAAGGAATAAGATCTTCACCATTGCTTGTTGTTGTTTTTCCATTTTTCTCTTTGTTTTATCTGCAATGTAATGATTTTATTGTTGTATGGTTTAATCGATCGGGCACCAGCTCGGCGCCTTGCGCGGAGCTCCACCCCTAGTATATATATATATATATATATATATATATATATATATATATATATATATATATATATATATATATATATATATATATATATATATATATATATATATATATAATCATATCAAAGTCGTAACGGATTTTTTTATAAGAGCCGAGAATAACTTCCATAGTAAGTGAAAGTTCGCTTTCATCGTGTGGTGCTTATATTTTGGAGTGCTTAATGAAGCGAATACTTTTATTGTTGCGATTTTTTTTTTGTTAAGCATAGCGAAAATCAGTTGACACATATGATTGCCACGAATGTTAGCTTGAACTGTATTGAAGGATTACATCTTCCTCACGAATTGGCTTTCTATGCTTGATAAATTTTATTTTTTACTAAAAAAAAAAAAAACTTGAGACTAAGAATTAATGAATTGAGATGAGTTTTAGATTCTCAAATAAGATTAAGAAATTTGGATCGAATTGCAAATTAAATAAATATTGAGATGTAAGTTGTAACTACTAATTAGGACCCCACTTTAATTTGTCCCAAGCTAGTCAAGTCGTGCTTAGAATGTGAAGGTTTTATATGTATACATTCGTCGGTCTTCTTTATATTTTTAATTATTTTCCACCATCTATTTTTTAGTATTATTTAAATACAAGAAATAATAAAATATTTAGTCGTGAAATTTAAATTTCAGTAATAGCATAGGCCATGGAAAATTACCAAAAGAAAAAAGATTAACTACCAACACACACGATTTTTGTCAAAAATAACGGATTATGTTTTTACAATTAAAAAGATCTCGAAAAATAAATTTACGAAAATGACATTCAGGTTTGCCAAACGTTTATTTCTTTTATATATAAAGATAAAGATCAATGGATGATTTCATTAGATTTTATTATTCTTATATAAATCCACGTTTGAACACTTGATCTAATTAATATTTAATACTATCCTCGTGACATTTGTCATATATTGTCTATTTAATATTCTAAGCTCACCTAATGCATCTTATCTAGTCAATCTACACTTCATCTATAGTCCAATTGTGAAAAAAAAAGTATATTTTAATTAGATTTTATACTATATTTTAGATATAGTATGTTGTAATTTATGATATTTTAATTAAGCTTCATATTTTCTAACTAAAATTGTGGTATTTTATGTGAATAACCCTAAATCATGACTCCGACACTGCAAGTGATGTTCGGAAAACGTGTGTGTAGCTATAATAATAGAAAGCAATAGAATACCGAAAATGTACATTTCAAAGTTAATTCATGAATATATTATATGTGTGACGAATTCAAATTAAAAGACACGTCAATAAACTCAATTCAGCCCAATACAAATAAATAATCACAACCAAATTTTTTTTCTGGTCTGTTTTTTCCGCCGCCGCCGGTCTCCGACGTTGAAATTTTTTAGTGTTTTTTTTTTACGCCCGCCGTTAAACATTTACCATAATTGTACTGTCATTCATTAACAGTAATTATATTGTCACTGACAGTAAATTAACGTAATTATACTGTCACTGACAGTACATTAATGTAATTGTATTGCCGTTGACAATACATTTATGTAATTGTACTGCCGCTGACTATACAATTAGAGTCAACGACAATATTATTATTTTTTTGGTTATTTTTTTATTTCGTTTGATTTATTGACAAGTCGACGTAATTATAATATTGTCGTTGACAGTAAAATAACTGTAAACACAATAATATAACTGTCAACCACATCAATATTATTTTTTTTTTGGGTTTTTTGTTTTATTTGAGTTATTGATGGAGTAACGTAATAATATTAATGTATGTTATTGTAATATCACCATAAACACAATAATATTACTGTGGTAGACGGTAATATTACAGTTTTTACAGTAATATTACTGTCAACCACAATAATATTATTTTTTTTGGCTTTTTATTATGTTTACCTTTGTTGAATGGTCAACATGTTAATATTACTCTATTACACAATAATAATGAGTTTTGTTGTGTTAATAATACTGTGCTAGAGAGTAATACATCAATATTATTTTGTTAAACTGTAGTATAGTTAATTTTACTGTGCTTAACAGTAATATTGTTAATATTAGTGTCAACCACAGCAATATTACTGTTTAAGCGGTGGTAAAAAAAATATGTTAAAGAAAAAAATTCAAAAAGAAAAAAAATGTCAACGCCGGAGACCGGCGGTCAACGGTGTTGACGGACGAAATTGCCCATAAAATTGTGTTTTGGGTCAAAATTGAATAATTTGTGAAATTTGAGATCAAATTGAGGTTAGATTAAATTAAAGGATGAAATTAGAGCATATTAAAATGTGATAGACTATTTTAGTCTTTTACAAACCTCTGAACCATGTGTGGATTTTTTTATAGAAAAGTTTATTGTCTAGACTCATTTATGAATAAGTACCATTTATGGGCTTATTTGTAAAATTCCCTTTAATGTTTATTATAAAGAATACTTGCACAAGAGCAAACTATTGCACAAGCCCGTTCCTAAGAAATTGCCGAGTTTTAAAAATTTGTAAAAACGAGGCTATATTGTATAAAGTTCACAATAATTCATTTTAACATACACAACTAGACCAAAAAAATTATTAGGAATTATATATTTTTGGAGTTAATATGACTAAAATATTGATGAATTTAGGAGGATAAAATAAAAAATCTACGGGGTTTGAAGCATAGCCTCGAAGTTTTGTTGAAAGTACTCATGGAAATATTATTGAACAAGTAAATATATGTACTATTTGTTTAAATATAATTAAATAAAATATCGTATTTTTAAATTGTCGAAACTCGTTGAAATTAGAGAAAGGCAATGTAGATCGTTAAATAATGAAAAATTGCTGGAATTTAAAAAAAAAATCATGATTAGATAAGACTTTGATAAAAGAACACAATATTTAACTAATTAAAATTGATCTAAAATAGGTATAAAAATTTAAACAAATATTTAAACAAAGTGAAATAACATAGTTTTAAAATAGTTGTAGTTATTCAAATTGTTATTAATATATTTTAAATATCATTTAATACTGTGGCACTTGTATAAAGAGTACTAAAAATTATGTCGGGATCCCTAATTTTTTTTTAAACCGAGGGCTCTAGGCGATCGCTTTTCTCGCCTATACTTAAAACCGGCCCTACTCTTGCATAAACAAACATAAATTGACTCCCATAAACTTTCTTTTGGGATGTATTTATTTGTTTCTCTAATTGTGGTATTTATCAATGTTTTTTTTAGTGCCAGTTAATTCTTTTTTTTTTTTTTTTTTATTAAGAGTATTATTGAGATATTCATATATTTGTGGCGAAGACTATATACACTTTAGACGACAATATATCAGCATCACAATGTGAGGACAATCTAATTTATATCTCTCCAAGGCAATTTGGGGTTTCCATTTTATTTTTTAGATTTATTATAAAGTACTTATACCATGATTTCATAATATTATTTTAATTTATTTACGTTTAATTAAAGAAGTTTATTAGATCAAACTCGTAAATTAATCAATTTTATTACATGAGGACCAAAGATGACATATATACCCTTATCCACAAATAATACTCAAATACAAATAAATCCTATTTTTAATTTGTTCAAGACCAAAAATTAAAAAAAAAAAAAAAAAAAAAAAAACATAAAGAAAATATCAAGACTGCCGCCAGACCGCCGCGACGCCGACCAACGAGACTTCCACCGCACCGGCGATGACCAGCGACCCACCCACCGCACCATTACCACCACCGCACCACCACCAACAAGTAAGTCTTTTTTACTAAACTTTTGTTTGTAAATTCGAAAACATTAATCGAGCATTGATGTCCTTTTTACTAAACTTTTATTTGTAAATTCGAAAACATTAATCGAGCATCGATTCTTGATAAATATGTATGAATGAACATTAATCTATGCTTATTTCTTGTTGGGTTGCAGTGCTTTGGCCGATTTTGAAAAAAAAAATTGAGATTGAAATTGATTTTTTTTCGTTGGTTTCCCAAATCGGTTTACCCAGACCGATTTGTGTACACGAAAATCGGCGTTATAATGCCGATTTTTGTTAACCAAATCGGCGACACAATGTCGACTTAACAAGTCAAAATCGGCGTTCTAATGTCGATTATTGAGTACAAAATCGGTTTTCGGATACCGATATTTTTCGGATTTTGTTTTTTAAATAATACATTATATATTTGGTTAATTGATATTTTTTAAATTTTTGAAACGAAAATGTTTATCACCATTCGGTGGCGTCTACCAACTCCTTTAACCCAATCGAGTAGAGCTTTCCGTGTCACAAATATTTATTCGTAGATAATTCATTTGAATAATCCTCCATCAATTCCCTAGGTTGCTGCACGAAAGTATCAGAAAACGGTCTTAAAAAAACACATGTAATAAAATCGGTACTTAAAACCCGATTTTTGTAGTACAAGTGGGCATGACAATACCGATAATACAAAAATAAATTGGTGTTGTCATGCCGATTTGTACTACAAAAATCGGTTTTTAAGTACCGATTTTTATTAAAATAATCGGAATGTGGTTACCGACTTTAGTAACAAAAATCGGTATTTGCAGACCGATTTTTTGTATCGTCGATTTTTTTTCCCAACAAAAAACAAACGACCCAAAAGCAAAAATAAACGGTTTAAAACATACTTCATTGTGTTCTCCACCCTCATAAACCACCATATCATTGTTTTCTGGTTCCATCGTGAATGTTTGGTATGTATTTGATAATTTTGGTGTGTAGGATTTCTTGGTGGATTTGTGAAGAAGAAGGAGAAGAAGGAGGAGATTTTTAAGTCGTGAAAGAAGGAAGATGTGTTTGTGGATTTATGTATTTTATTTGGTCTTGCACAAAGGAAATGATTTTTTTTTTTTAATGTTTTGTGTTTTTTATTTGATTTTAAATTTCATTAAGGATAAATTAGTATTTTTATGTTGGAGGTTTTGAACTAATAAAAAAATGGAATTGCATATAACCGCCACCTTAATTATAAAAAATAACAACAGCAGCAAGTTTAAAACAACAAAATATACAAGATATAAATTACTCGAAAGAAAATCAATATTAAATATTGTTCTATACTTTGTTAAAGATACTACCGAAATATGATAGATGGAGATCTTTAATCAAAGATATTTACTTTAATATTATTAAAATACTTATTGAACTTATTATAATATAAAATATATTTCACTGTTTCATACCAAGTGATCAGAGTTGAAATAATGTTTTTGTAAATTAAAACAAAATTGTATTCAAGTAAAAAAAATACGTAGGAAAGACATTGGGATGTTTTTACCCATTGATATAAATTTATTTGAGGTCAAGTGGAGCATTTAAATATTTTATTATTTTAATTCATGTACTATTTTAATTTTATTATTTATTACTCTTAATTAATTAACTGAAAAATAATGAATTACAATAATGTTTTAGTGATTTCCTATATTTTTTGCTAGAACCTATATACATTTATTGAATTTTTTAATATGTACGCGACAACAGAAAACGACATATAAAATGAGACAAATCCGAGTAAACGGTTAGTTCTTTGTCAAAAGAAAATTCTAAATCACACTTATTTTTACTATAAAGAATAGTATGAAAAATGAAGCCAACTGTGTGTTCTTACATCACATCAATGGTCTGTAATTGAAGTCCTCTTATTTTATTTTTAATTTTATTTTTGCATGCCAGCTATGGTAGATATGTCAGTAATGAACTATATTTAATTTTTTGGCAATACTTTTTTGTCTACGCAATTACTAAAATTAAGTCTTAGTCTGTTTTGCAATTAACTAATTACAATCAATATATCTGTAACTTCGCCATATCATCAGACTTGATAAACAGAAAAAGCTGTATAACTCTGTTTATAACAAGCTTATTATTATTTTCTCTTTGTACTAAAAGATTACCCTACATGATATATATATAAATAAGCAGTATAACTTTCTTGCAAGTGATGGACATTTTTTCTAAGTCTTTTGGCAGTGATTATATAATAAAATTTCTGGTTTTTTTTTTTTTTTTTTTTTTTTTTTTTTAGTGGCAGTGGTCCAACTATCTCTGTCTTCATCTATTTGTTTTCTTGATCTTTTAAAGTCTATTTTTAAGGTTAGATGAAATACATTGGGTGATTAAACTATAGATCTATGTAAATAACAATATACTAAGTACATATACATATGAGTATGTGTGTTATTATGTGTAAAAACATGGTTTAAGATCACCTGTTGTATTTCATCGTGTGTAGTATCTACAAAATCATCGTTTTAACCATGTTGTCACTTAGTTTAGTGGAACAACACGTGATGTTAAACTCACATTGATGTAATTAAAATTGGGTAATTATATGTTACACCTGCTTATTTACACTGAGCGAATTTCAACCTGATTGAAAAATCACCAAAAATCACATTGATGTAACTAAAATTGGGTGATTATATATTACACTGGAGCGAATTTCAACCGTAGACCCACTAAGCATACATAGACGAAGATGTGTTATCGTTTCATTTGTCACATCTTGTCACAGAGAAAAGAGTGAATGAGCAGATAAAAAATAGGCAGCGACTATTTGCAAGACGAAAATTACTTAGGGCAAGACCAAATTATTTTTTTTTATTAAATTCAGTATAAAAAGACTATAATAACCTTAATAAAATACAAATAAAAAAAAATTATTTTATTGATTTCCTTTTGCAAGACCAATTTAAAAAAGAAAAATTAATAAAAAAAAAAAAGAAAAAAGAAATTGAATTCACAATTGAAAAACGAGGAGGGAAGATTGGAAGAAGAAGATTAGCTCCACTACACGCGCTAGGTACAAAACTCTGCAAGAAAAATCGGAAAATTGGTTACACAATTGTAACAGTGATAATTCGACACACTAGCGTCGAAAAATCCGCTTAATATCGACACCAGAATGTCGATAATTTCAATATAATTCGACAGTTAATGAATGTCGAATTATTTTGAAATTTTCGACACTGTAGTGTCGATATAAAGCGGATATTTCGACCTGTACATGTCGAATTTTTTGTACGTGAAATGAGGTGCGAAAAACGAGAAAAACGATCACAAAGTACAATATTTATTACCTCTTTGTGTTCTTCGACCTTAGAATCCTCCATATTTATGTCTTGTGTATCCATAATGTCCTTCTTTTCAAGTTTTAGTAAGATTTGAGGGTTTTATGTGATAAGGGTTTTGGAGAATATGGAAGATTTTTTTGTGGAAAAAAATGTGTAAAATGAGGGTGAAGAAGATGTTGGTGTTTTGTTGGGTGAGTGAGTTCCCTCTCTTTTTTCTTTTTTTTTTATTCTTTTTTTTTGTATTTTTTTTTTTGGTCTTGCAATAGCAATTAACTTAATTTAAATTAATAATATCTAAATTATTATTGGGGTTATATTTGTAATTTCCAGTCTTGATCTTAGTAAATTTATTTATATTTTGGTCTTGCATGAAGTAAGGTCTTGCACTTAGTAATTTTCGTCTTGCAAATATCTGCAGCCTAAAAAATATCCTAACCCAAGAATAGTTAAAATATATTTTATTCTTGATTAAGACCTTGTGAATTATGAGTGTGCAACCACATCAACATAATTAAGGGGAGGGTCCAAAATAGTTAGCAAGATAACGACTGCACCACACTCTACTGATAGTGAAACAACACTATATTATACACATTACATTAAATGTGTACATATACATATATAGATATTTGTGGGGAGATAATTTTACACCTTTGATTTAACCACAATCACATGCATACATACACGTGAATGTGTATAAATAAAAAAAATTGAATAAAAAAATCCTTGATTAGTATTATCAAGGTCAATCAAGTCTACCAAACGAGGACTAATAGTGTATTTGAACGAATCAAACTTCAACCACCGGTTGAGGACAAATATAAACGATTTTAACAATCCCGAATCAACTGGCGAAAAAGTAACTTCGTCTCTCAAGATTGTCGTTAACAGTCATAGTAACAAAAACTTTTATACATACCGATAAAAAGATATAAACCAACTATCCATCGTGGCTACATCGAAATGCGTCTTTAATCGCTAAAACTTTCGTCTACTGAGTTAAGAGCGCAATGACAAGAAACAAAATGAACAGAAAATAGTAACTAGTCAAAGCACAGAAATTAGAGCGTCTATCTGGGAATTATGTACGTAAGCCGCAGAGTTCACAGAAGCACCGTCTAGTCGAAGAGGCTGAAGCACATTTCCTGCACCAAGTGGAAAACCAAATAGTTACGACCAACGAAAACAAGTCGATAAGAAAATAAAACAGTAAATATCTTTATACCCCTAAATGCATATATATATAGATAGCATCGAGTACACATTTTGATAACGACAATATTTCCCAATCCCATATGCAGGAACATTTATTTAGCAAAACCAAAAAAACGGAGCACTTGGAAGAGAACGCAGATTTGACCAGAAATGGACTTGATCGTTATATTGATATACGATAAACGGGAAAAAACTTACATCGTCGGATTCCTCATTCTCCTCAACTTTCTCCTCTTTCTTGGGTTCATCTGCAGCAGGAGCGGCACCACCAGAGTCTGCAGATGCAGCAACAGCAATGGTGGCACCACCGCTAGGAACAGTTGCCAACTTCTCGCGGCCAGCTGCAATGAGCTCAGTGATATCTTTGTCCTTAACTTGTGCCAGAAGAATCGCTATCATATCATCATCAGCTTCAGCTCCAACTGCAAGCCATATATAAACAAATTAAATACATGAATTCAAAGGAGAGAATTCCAGACAGTTGAGCTATAATCAATATTCCATGTGTGCCAATGGATGTTCACAATAACATAGTCGAGGAAATCGTTCGGAAAACGACGTAACATTCTACAGTTTCAAATAATTAGCTGAATCTATCAAAGCAAAGTGCAAGGCGTAAACAAAGAAGCGACACTGGCATCAGATAATTGCATATTTAACAAAGGCTTAACGATTTCAAGTGTTGCCCATAAGACAAACAGCAACTAGATTATCGAACGAACCTTTAATATGATACCATTATTAGAAGATTCAAACCGCATTCGCAACTTATGTCATAAAACCTAATTCAAATTCATTTACTACATCGGCATCAAGCATATTGCCGTAATTTCACTATCCTACCGATTAAAAATAAACAAAATAGAAGGCATTCCATATTCGAAAAGAAATTATACATCCCTAACAAAAGGGATCACTGTCATGAAAAAAATCAAGCACTGCAAAGAGAAAACACCATGCTGTATAAATATTCGCAGGAAAGGTAGTCGAGGAAATCATTCAGAAATCAACGGAACATCCACAGTTATAAATAATTAACTCGAAACCGACATCGAATCGATCAAAAACACTAAACCATTTCAAGCGCCGCCACGAGACAAACAGTAACTAGATTATCGAATAAACAAATAACGCGACACGATATTAGAAAAAAATCGAATAGCATTCGCAACATGTATCATAACACCTATTACAATTTCATGAACTGCATCAGCATCAAGTTCATTGCCGTAATTTTCACCATCTTACCAAAAAAATAAAATAAAATAAACAAAATAAACTACGTTCCATAATTACAAAAAGAAGGAAGAATCCATAAATCTAACAAAAAAATATAACTCAGGCACTTCACACACACACACACACACACACACAAACACACACACAACACACACACACACACACACACACACACAAACACACACACAACACACACACACACAAACACACACAAAAAGAGGAATGCGCTACAAATATTCGAGGAAACAAAGGTAAAATTAAAGAGGCAAATACCAGAGGAGAGGATATGCTTCAGATCTTCAGCGGAAGGGCTAGGGTTTCCTCCGAGAACGGCGAGCAAGTAAGCAGCGATTATCTTCATCTCTGCTCAAAAACGCAAACAATAAAGGATTAATTCATGCATATATTAAAGTTTACAACTGTATATATACATATGTATAAACGCATTAGTGTGTGTGTGTGTTTTTGGTGAGAGAGAAAGAAACGGAGAGGAAGGGGGATTACTGTGAATGATTGAACGCAGAGTTGAAAGAGGTAAACTCAAAATTGAAAATAGAATGAGAAATATTTGGGGCGATGTTGGGTTGGGTTATATAAAGGTTGATGAAACCTACTGGGTATGGCTAGGGTTTTAGGCGTTTATTTGATCTCCCAATTTTACCCCTCCTTTTCTTGTTTATATCCATATTGCCTCGTGATATTTTGCTGATCTATGCATTTGGGCCGATCAAAAAAGTCCATAAATTAATATCGACAAATGTATTATAAAATCAATTTAGAGTGCGTCAAATTAATTAATTATCCTAACTCAAAAAAGAAAAAAATAATTAATTTAATTATCCTCTAGTACAAGCTCATTAAAAATTAATTAATTAATTAATGGAGAAAAGAATCTGAATACGTAGTGTAAATTAATGACAGTATATTTTAGAGTTAATGAGATAATTTTGTCATTAAATTGCTCGTGTTGAAAATATTATATTTTAGAGATGGAAAATAATTGTCTTCTTAAAAGTGTCATTTGTACGACAGTATGACGGAGGGAGATATAATTGTTGGGGGATCTACATGCAAATAATTGTAATTAATTAATTAACGAGATTTTGATTATATACCATGGAGAGAAAGAAAGAAAATTCTTTCTTCACATGAGGAGAGAAAGTAATATGTTGTGTCTTGTCTTTTCTCTATCCACCACTTCTATTTATAAGATTTTATAAATTCTAGTTAGGTCTAATTTTAATTTTCAATTAGAATCAAATACCTCAATCTTTATGTAGTAACGAGAGAACCCATCTAATTAGGAATCCTTTTATAACTGTTTGTTAGGTTCCTAATATTTGTCAAATGGTAACTCTTTTTTTTTTGGGGAAAGGAAAATTCCATTAGGCATTAACAGCCAAATTATGAGGAATGTGAGTTCCATCACTACAGCTTAAATCAATAGTCGTGGCGAACATATGCGCCAATTGGTTTCCACTACGCTTAACAAACGAGAACTCGCAAAATACAAAGGAACCTGTTATAGCCAAACATTCATCGATATAAGCTCCGAACGACGACAGTGATGACTCGCCTTCTTTGAGAGAAGAAATAACCTGCAAGCAATCTCCTTCGATAATTATCGAGCTCCAGCCAATGGTCCTTGCCCAAGAAATTGCCTCAAAAGCTGCATGCGCCTCGCATTCGACCGGCTGTGGTTGCCCCGAAAATCGACGAACCGCCCATCTGCAACATCCACCTCGCCAATCACGTGCGACCATAGCCACTGAGTAATAGCCCATCCCTTTCGGCAAAGCTGCGTCGACGTTGATTTTAATGCAGCCCTCAGGAGGAGGACTCCATACCGTTGAGAGGTACCTCGTTTGAATTTCCGGAGCCAAGACCATCGCCTTTTGGAACTCGTTAAGAAAAGATTGACCCCAATTGATGAGATGTTCTGCTTCCATAGCTTCTTCGCCATGCATTAATTTGTTCCTTACGTCCCAGACCTTCCACGCAATTATAAGTGCCAAGATGAACTTGTCCCGCTGGAGACATGCCCTCGCATGACTAATCCAATTCCACATCGAACTTTGTGGCCGCATGGGTCAAATGGTAACTCGAAAATTATAACAATTATATTTTCGTGATGATTATAATTTTCTCGTCAATTCAAGTACCATATTGCATATCTTAAATTTCCATTTTCGGAAACCTCTATTTCAGTGGTACCTTCAAAATTAGGAAAATTCTCAGAAAGTTCACTTGAAATCGATAAAATTGCGTTACTCTTTTTCTTCCAATTCATAATCGACTATTACGAATTTTAATTTAATCATATTAAATTCCAATTAAGCTAAGATTAACAAATTAATCTTAGTTCACCTTATTAAGGAATTTTCTCCACAAGAAGTGTGACCCTCAATGGTTCAGGTGTAAACTTGACTTGGACCCACGACTATTTGTGACTTGAATAACTCTTTATTCAATTACGGACTCGTCCCAAATGTAACAATTTAGATTAAACATATTTTAATCTATATCATCGATAATATCGGCTAACGCCCAACGAATCATAATCATGATTGGCGCATAACAACTACATGTCAATTACGGACTCGTCCCAAATGTAACAATTTAGATTAAACATATTTTAATCTATATCATCGATAATATCGGCTAACGCCCAACGAATCATAATCATGATTGGCGCATAACAACTACATGTCATGATTCTTTAGATACAAATGAAGTGCCTGCAAGAACCTTAAATTATATTTGCGTACAGTACGATCCCTTCGACTAAACATATGTCTCAATCGAACTAGAGGCATTGGTTCACTGAGGCCTCTAATATTATTCGATAACTATGTGATCGTTCTAAAGCTATAAAGTTCATTCATGTTTGACTTAGAGAAACTCCTTTCTCTAATCACTGCACTTTCTACTTCGGCCGGAGATTCCTTGGACAATATACTTGAAGAATACATAGGACATTCATGCAATTAAGCAAGCGGTCAAATCCATAACTACAATGTACATACTCCCACTAGATTTCGAATTGTGAGAATGTTGGCTCTTGGAGCAGTCTTCAAGGAGACTCAGGAATAGGTCACAACACAGTTGGTCCTCTAATGAAGTCGCAGTGATATATTATATTTAAGAACTGATGGTGTACAACTATAATCATAAAATTCTACTCGATTAATGGGAACCACTTAGAAATTTCTAGGACGAGGGAGTTCAGTGAACCCATCGACTATGAGCACCCACTTATGTATGCCAATGTCACTACATTGTAGCTGATGAGACTCAACTCACATACACTAAGTGTTAGTCTCAAACGAGAAATGCTAGTATCCTAATTATTGGCGGAATCCATCGACTAGGAACTTGTTTAATAGTTATCTTACTACATGAATTATCTTATGATTCTCCTAGATCAATTCATATTAATTTAATAATAACTATAAGTTCTATATTTATGCATAATAAATTGAGACAATAGATACAGTTTGACAAAAATAGAATTTCATTAATAACGAAAATAGATTGCTTACAAGTAAATATGGAAAGGCAACACCCACAAGTTAACTTGTTGGCCACCTACTCTAACAATACTCTCATACAATAAATATGTAAGTTTTCGAAAAAAGTATGCAAGAGAGATCTTTTTATTTATCTTTTCTTCCCGAGCTCAACAATGCTAGAAACCGAAGGATCTCGAATTAAGCCACATACCATTTTCAACAACGGGCGACACGTTTCATTACATAAAACAAACACAATGCCAATACGGAGTCATCGTCTAAACACAACAGTTTATTACCAAGAAAAAACAACACAATGACTCATGTCTCAACATAAGGGGTAGGTACTTCACACAAATCTGGAGAAAAGAAAAAAAATCTGAAATTTAAATATATATATCAAGAAAAATAATTATTTTAAATTTTGCTAGCGAATGCGAGACCCTCTGCAGCTAGGCTTTCCAAGCTGTCAACCGGAGGCTGGACCCTCGCAACTTTAGCAATCGCTTTGTTTTCTTCTGGGGTACCGCTCTCCAAAAATACACCAACAACTTTTCCGTCTTTGATCCAATAAGATCCAAACTTGTGAGTAGCGGAAGTTGGGCTGCTGTCACCAAATAGAACAGTGTCACCGACGTTGTCACCGTAGAACTGCCATGACAGGTCAAATGCTCGGGAATAGAAGTACGGGAGGTAGTCATATTCTTCAATTGATGTTCCTTTTTCACTGGCGAAAATCGCCTGCATAAATTGAAAGATGCGTTGGAATTTGGAATGGCTAAGCAAATTGGAATTATCTATGTCAATGCAAATAAATTGGTGGAGATGAAAAAAAGAAAGATATTTACACATATGGAAGCATCAGATATATACCTTAACAGCCTGTTCAGCAGATTTGCGTGCGTGGTCAACATGTTCGACTCTTCTTACTTCATTGAACAATTTCAAAGGGAATGTAGCAACATCACCGACAGCATACACATCGGGAAGACTTGTCTTGAAGAATGCATCAGTCTGCAAACAAAAGACCATAAAAATTCATATTCATGATAAGCATAATCGAAAAAAGTTGCACTCACTCGCTAGTGCAACTTTGATATGCCTGGAGAACATAACTTTTACACACAATTTCCTTGTGAAGATAATCATAGTGTGCACTCTCATAGAAATGGGAGAAAAAATCACCCAGAAGATAAAACTGTTTTTTAAGTTGTAAGTCGTGAAATTTTGTAATGTGCTTTAATAACATAGAAGTGGTCCAAAAAGACAATTGAAATTCAAGAAAGAACTTTCAAGAAGCACTAATTTTCTACAGTATTCTTTCATGTTAGCATTGTTGTCATGTGCTAATTTTTATTACCACTAATAAACCATTGATCGTGAAAGTAAATTCAGTATGTAAACAAGTTAGTTAGAGAGAATCATTAGAATGAAGTAACACACCTTAATTCCACCCTTTTCCTCTTCAACTTGGCCCTTGAATAAAGTTGTGAGGGGCCTTCCACCTACACCAACAACAACAATATCTGCTTCTAGTACCCTGCCATCCTTAAGGTTTACATTGGTAACCTGAAAGATGTACAGAAAAACGTCCACGTGTTAGTTACTCTATGAAGTTTGTAAAAATATAATTAATCAAAAGAAAATATGGTAAGTTTAATTAATGTGCTTGAGAACTCACCTCCCCATTTTCGTTTGTACCAAATCCGACAGCTACAGTGCCCTTGATGATATCGACGCCCTTGTTTGTATAGTAACTTTCATAGAAGGCAGCTATGCCAGCAGTGAATAGCCTAGGCACTGTAAAATCATATATTTAAGAAAAATCGGTGACAGCCAAAACTACCCCAGCAACAACAATATCAACTAATTGGAACGAATTATGAAATGGAAAATGGGGAAAATAATGACTTACTGCACCAAGGCTCAGGGTACACCATCTTGACATCAATATTATTGACCCTCAAAGCTGCACTAAGTTCCAGACCTATGTATCCTCCACCAACAATTACAGCCTTTCCGTTCGACTTTGCTTTAATTACTTCAACAAGTTTATCGGCATCATCAATTTCTCTCAAATAAAAGATGTTTTTGGCATCAGCACCTTTCACACCAAAGTCTGTCAATTGAATAACCTGGCCAAAGCAGTACATACATCAGAAACAATGGTCCACCACATGAAAACCAGACCAAAAGTTAAAACTGTTATAAAATTTATCGAAGATGAAACTTAACAGCAGAACCAGTTGCAATAATCAATATCTGGTACGTGAAGGTATCACCAGCAGCACTGATAAGTGTCTTTGTAGGAAGATCTGCCTTGACTATTTCAGTGCTGAGAATCAAAGATATTCCTGTAAATAATCAAGATAAGCACACATAAGTGTTCATTCAATCTCCAAGTGAGGAAGAGCCTCTCAACTAATGCACCCTTCACAACGTTCGTCAAATGTCTCCAGCTATATCCACAACAATGATTGAGAAATATTACCTTTCTCTGTATACCACTCAGGAAGGAGCCTCTCTCCTCCACTTCCAACACACACATGGAAACCTGGGAGCCTTGCAGTTCCTAGAGACAATATATAATTTACGATAAAATCAGCTTGCTGGAAGAAGTATCTAATAAATAGGATATAGTTTAAGATATAAATGGAATCTTAATAAATAAATAAAAATAGAGGAAAAAAGGTAAACCAACTCACCCTCGGGAAACAGGTATGCCTTGCTAAGTGCTGGACGTTCATAAGGAGCGACCTGAGACCATCATTATTCATTAAGCATGTTTGCATTATTTCCAGGATGATAAAAAATAACATTTTAATACAACAAAACAGGATACTCTGGCATGCATGAACGATACTGAATAGATATACTGACGTTTGGGTACGAAGCAGAATTCAGACATTAGCTAAGATGCAAAGCTAAAATCACTAAAACACAGAAACAAAAAATATTAACACCAGATAATTAATACACGAACACAAGAAAACAAAGTCTAAGAAGCGAAGAATGCCTCTGGTGTTTAACGAATCTATCTTTTCAGGGATTAATATTTTCCGAATTTTAATATTGCCAATTTAAAGATTTATTCCCTTATGACGAATCAAACTCTAGGCATAAATTACCACGAGTTGTTCAAACAGAAGCTAGTAAGTAATAAAGCAACCCAAAAAAAAAGACCTTCACAACAATTTTTTTGTTTTCCATTGCCAAATGAAAGTAGAATTAAAAGTCGCTTTTGATCCAAGTGATGATCCAAATATAACAATAAATGAATATAGCGAAGACATATACAGTGATGCATATAAACATGCGCGGGATTTAGTAAAGTGTTTGAATAGCTTGGTAGAATTCTCGGAATAGAACAGAGTAAATAGGCCCCTGTTAATACAGAGGTCGAGTTACTATTAGCTTGATTTATTTCACAACACGGAATAGCTTAAGAATCTAGAGTATGACCAGCATATCGTTAATTTAGAAGTTTGACAGCATATAGAAGCAATATTTTGCCATGTCCATGGCCCTAGGGAAACTTATTCAAGCAGCAGCTTAACGACTAACAAACTCATTTTGAAGAAATCAAGAAAATCAACAGTTCTTGGCAAATCAATTTAGGTGCATACCGCCTCTTTGGAAATGATAGCCAGTTCACCAGGTTGGACGCCCTGCTTGACGAATTCTCGAGCAGCATATCCCTGTGAGCAGAAATAAAATTTCAAATCAGAAACCATACATCACATCCACTCGTATGAATCAAGTTGTATTGCTGCGGTCTACTATGTGCACCATTATAGTTAAGTCCGACATAATAACAAACACAAAGTAGGCTAGTGGAGTTGGATCAATTGGGTAAACGTTTATCGATATTTCCAATTCGTAACCGACCTTGAATTCATAAACCCAATACACACAAAAAGAAACAGCTTAGACGAATATTTCTCAAACCGATACATGTATGTAAACACAAAGCTTTCCATATATCATTCTAGAAAAAGGCGTTTACATATAAAAATGTGGTCTAGATCTGGAAATCACTCACTTCAATACCATCCAAAACCAAGTAAAACTGAAATTGCATACTCTAATCAGACAATTGACAGGAAATTAATCAGTAGTTCAAACGTCCGAAAACATTTTCATTTCACATCGGAAAATAAAAAAAAATATCTAAAACAAAATTCAGCATCGCGGAAAGTAACAGTTCATGGAAATCAAATCAAATCAAATCAAAATCAAACATCATCAAACAGACGAACAGCAGCGAAGCAGATACATAAAACAAAGAACAAAAGCATTCAAAAGTTGCGGTAAAAAAAAAAAAAAAAAAAGTTGATCGAATACTCACAGCAGAAACGCCGCCACCGACGATCACGTACTTGAACGACTTCTCTGCCATTGAATCAACTCAGTTACCGATCGAAATCTATGTGATTTAAAAAATAGTATAATAATTCTGCCGGAGAGACGCAATTGCCTATTATATATATACTTTTTCAGCTTTGGGATTTAGGTGAGAAATGTGGGAAGATTCATGAAGACATATGTCTAGAGATGGGTGGCTCGATTGTGATTGGTTGATGATTAAGTCCCCGTTTGAGAGAGCCAGTCCGATCCGTATACGTGTCACGAGATCTGCCGTTCAAACTGCTGACCGTGCATTCGCCACGTCAGCTGTATTTTGGGTCTTCTTTGCCATATCAGTAGTTGACTGGTGGGCGGATGATGAATTGCCTATCCAATTTTTCTTCTACCTTCTGCTTGTTTAGACATTAAAAAAAAAAAGAAAATACATATATAAAATATATAAATAAAAGGCCAAATTACGACAACTCATGAGATAATGACCGAATCACGAAAAAATCACTCTTATTTGGATAATTACAGTCACCCCTCCTTTTAAATATTTTTTACATAAAATTTATGTAATTCAGTTTTTTACCTAACCAAATCTCATATTCAGTTCGTAAACGGTATGAAATGTTGGCGTACCGAAATTTCGGTTTTGTTTTACCAATTTAACATCCCTAAATTTACCTCTGGAGGGGCTTTTTCGTAAGATAATACATAATTGAGGTGTGACTGTAATTACCCAAATGAAAATGGAAATTTTCGTAATTTGACCATAACTCGAGTGGCCGTAATTTGCTCTGAATAAAATATATAAATAAATATGTGGATAAATGAAAAAAGCGGCAATTAGAGATGATTAGAGGAGCAAAGATATGATTTGCTGCCTATAAAATTGAAAAATGGGCCCCTTGGTTATTATGCAAGGTGTGAAAAGGATCTTTGACATTAATAATAATAAAAATAGCAGCAAGCTTAGTGGAAAATGGAAATATCAATCAATTTCAATTCAGGAAAAAATTGGAATAGTATAGTCAAGATTTGTTTAATTGGCAGCTTCTCTACCTCCTTATTTGGACTGGACTATTTAGCGATTTCGAATATTGGTGATTTACACAGTACTGGGAGATCTAGAACATTCCATAAATGCATTTACTTACTAGCTCTTACTTTTACTCCTCCTAGATTGATCGAGGGGAGTTCGTTCTGTAATACCAATTTCGATTAATCGAAATTTACCGAAATTCCGGTACATCAAAAATTTGTATTGTTTACCGAACTGAATTATTCGGTTCAGTACAACTTTTTACCGAATTAATTCGGTTTTTTCGGTTTGGTACCGATAACATCGAAAATATATTTTAATATTTTTAAAAAAATGTAAAGTAATATATATTTAAACTATTAATAATCGGCTCTAAAGACAAAAAATGATTATCAATAGAGGCTAATTTGTAAATAATGGAAAAAAATATCAATCTAAATGTGTTTTATAATTTGTTATAACCTTAAAATATTTAAAATAAAAGAAAAAATATATTTATTAAATATTTCGGTATACGGTATGGTATAGTATACCGGGCATCTATACCGTATACCGTACTGAATACTGAGATTCCAAAAAATATTTACCGAATACCGAATCGAATTGTTACTAACATCGAATTGAAGTTCTTTGTTTTTGCTAAAAATGAGTCGTAAAAAGGTTTTGAATATAAGAGTTGGAATTATACATTTTTTTTGGAAAATGAAAATATTTTAGAGGTAATAAATGAATGGAATAAGGAAAATTGAGAAAATATCTGCATGCGGATGTAAACGAGATCGAGTCAAGCTGAACACATGGTTGTTCAAGTTTGTTTGAATTTTTATCAAGTTTTATGAATTGTGTTGATAATTGATTTGATAAGCAACAGAATTGAGCTCAAACAAGCTTTAATCAAATCAAACACGAATCGAACTCGAGTAGTTTGATTTTTTATGCATTTTCTTTTTATATTTCTTTCTTTTTTCCTAGTCAAGCTCGATCTTGATCCAAACTAAATATTTTTTCGAACAAAATGTATTTAAGTTCGGTTTGTTATGCTAACAAATCAAGCTCAGACGAGCTTGTAACTAACGTTATCAAAATCAACTATCGAGTAGCTTTTGATTTTCAACTATAAACATGCAGTTTCTATTTCAAAATTTAATTTCATGAAATAATGGTAGAGAAAAAAATAAAGGAAAAGTCAAATACATTATGTTATGTCATCAATTGAGGGTTGTCAATTATATGGCTTAGTTGCCGGCTGCAAGCCCACCTTAAACATGCCATTTTTTTTTATTTACTTTTCATCAACTCTATATTTTGCATTTAATTAAATCTAGGCCCATTGGACGCAACCCATTGTCCCTATAGAACCAAATAACTTCATTTTATGCAACTTTTGGTGTTCTTTTGCCTTCATGAAAATATTTAAATTGTAGTATATATACCCCGACGGACATTGCACAACGACGAAGCATGAAGAGTTGAACTAGGAGCATTCAGCTCCAAGTGTGTAAAGGTTGTGTGCAACATCCGTATTTACCTGGTAGGCGAACCAGGGGGAAAACCGTCTACTTCCAAAATTAGTCGAGCGAAGCTCGGACATCTGGGTTATCAAAAAAAACAGGAACGTCGATATCCAACACCCTTAATGTCCAGTTGATTAATCCGAATCAAGCAAAATCGTTTTTTTTTTTTTTTTAAATCACTTAATTGGGGCTTTAGATTTGTACTATTTATTCAAGTATGCATTAGTTGTATTTTAAATTAAAGTCTTCTTGAGACATATGTGGAAGTAAGGAACCATTCCCCTTCCGGTAAATAAAATGAGGCCTGAAAGTGATTGTTTTCTTGTACTTTTGACAATTGACGTTATCAACTAGTAATATTTAATTCTGATTAAAAAAAAAAAATAAATAAAAAAAAAAAACCCTAGTAATATAAAACACGATACCTACCCCGGAAACTCTCTTTATATAGGTCTAATTCAAAATCAAATACTTGCAATTTTTTAATAGTAGATGCTCCAAAAGTATAATAATATTCATTTGATATATATATATATATACCACATTAAAAGGGGGACCAGTTGAATATATAAGTTTTATTAGCAGTCCAAAAGTTATTTGGACCCGTGCAGAATCATTGCATCCACGTTTAGCCCAATACTTGCTTTTTTTTTTTTTTTTGAACAAATCTTACTTGCTTTTATCATACTACAAGTCAACTTTTCTTGTATGTACCAATATAATATTTATTTAAAATAAATATCGATTCTTACAAGGCATGCGGTAGCGGTTGGAGCAAGTGAACTCGTATCAACTGATTCAAGTTTGAATTTTCTTGACAGCGGTCACTAGGTCGAATTTGTCACACATGGTTAGCTTAATGTGGTTTATGTATCTCGTATGATTTGCAAGCTATTATACGAGAATATAGGTTTTGCAAGCAGACGAAAGTGTAGATTTACCCAAGTTTACTCAATGCACTTATATATGATTTGGTTGCGAGTTAGGTAATTTATTATTGGCATGAAATATAATTAAGAAATTTAGTTGATCATATAATGGACTAAGCCAAGAATGTTTGATGTGGTATCTCTTATAATAATGCTTTTATACAACCAAATAAAAATAATAAGTGGAACAATTTATTTTTGTATAATCAATTATTATAAACGAACAAATTATAAAAATAAAATATAAAAACGATTTTAATTGATATTATATCAAATAAACATATAGATAGCAAAACATTCATAATGGGTGAGCACGTATCCGATACTATCATGTTCCATATAATCACATCGCTTCTATTGAACAAAGTGTTTTTCTAAAGGGATAATTTGCTAAACATCGTTAGGCGCTAATACTCTTTTAAAGCGCAGGATAATAAGATTTTGGCATTTTACTAAACATATTATTCAGGTCTTCTTCACTACTCCACTTGTTTTGTTGCACTCTTCAGATCTGCTCCACTCGACCCACTGCCGGCTGATGACATCGCTAAAACTCTTCCATACACAATTGCGCACACACACTATACAAAGTGACGCATGCACACGTACACTAACATACGCACACATAATCACATTCACGCACAATAGTCATTTGGAAAATCAAATCTGTGTATTTTTGCTTCACTTTGTTTATCTACATAATTCAAACACAATAGTCGATCATAATATATGATGGATTTTTCCCAGCTCGACACTCTTTCGAACTTCAAAGTGAACCTCTTTTTATTTATTTCTATTTTTTTCTTTTATTGTTATTATTATTGTTGTTAGAGCAAACAAAGTTTTCTCGAACTTGCGGTTATAAAAAAATCATGTGGTCCTTGTTCTACAATTTATAAGCATGACCTAGATTTAATTAAGTAAAGCAATTATTTTAACGAGACTGCAGTACTCCTAATCACGAGCAATCAATTATTCATTTTAATAAATTAAAGTCATTAAGATATGATGAGGTTCTAAAAGTTGATTACAAGTTATCATCATGAAGTTAAGCAGCTTCCTAATCCAACGATGATTATTAAACACTCGGATTGTTCTAGCTACCGAATTTCTAGTATATATAAATAATTCTTCATTTTTTTTTTGAGAAAACTTCTAGGATATATAAATAATTCGTTGTTATCGAATACAATGTGAAATAAAATATTTTACAAATAATGTTTTCGGGGTAAACGAGAAATTTTAACCGTTATTTCAAATTGATTGATTTTTCGATTCTATTTATAATTTCTCTATTGTTTGTGACCAATAATCACTAATCATTAAGTCATCCTTTGTGGGACAAATACAATTATGTTTCTTTATACTTTTGATATGTGACTAAATAGTAAATATAGTTACCTAGGCTAGTTCAATTATGAAATATGTAACGTGTTGTTCCACTCCTATTTGTTTTGCTTGATATTATTGGTGCATAATTTGAATATTAGGCACGTAATTAATTTATGGTGGTTGTACTGAACACAGGATATTAAATTATGTCGAAACTTGTTTTTTCCGGTTTGAAAATTGCTATTTGCGGTTTATAACAAAACTCCCCAAAAAAACACTTTATTTCACTAAAACCCCAAAACTTCCCAAAAAAATCCAAAAACCCCGCCAAAACGCGTAGAAGCTCAACTTGGGCGCCCATTCATGCAGTACACGCCCAAGTTGGGCGTGCAAGCTGCATTTGGGCGCCCGAGTTGAGCGTCCAGTGCAAAAAAAAAAAAAAAAAAATTTTTTGTTTAAATGTTCGAACGCCCAAGTTGGGCGCCCATCTTGGGCGTTCGAACATTTTTTTGCGAAAAAAGAAAGCCCTACAAATCGATTTTGTAGAGCTTTTTAACATGAAATTGGTTCCGTAATCGACCTACCCAATGCATATTACACATAAAAGAGTCGAAATTACATCAAAAAATCGGAGCCCAACCCTTCTTCAAGCTTGATTTCGAATTTTCGATTTTTTTTTTTTGCTATTTGCAGTTTTGGGGGGTTTTTGGATATTTTTAAAAGTTTTGGGGCGTTTTGTTATAAACCGCGAATAGCAATTTTGTGAACGCAAATAGCATTTCATTAATAAAAAACAAATTAATAATAATAAATAAATAAATCAAATAAAACAAGTTTCTGCCATACAACACATTATCCTGTATATCATTTAGTTAGAGTGAAGAGTTGTTTGGTGAATTTTGTTGGATTAAACACAAAAAAATATGGTCAAATAATTGAACCTTAAAAGCTTCACAATTACTAGAAATATGTGCATTTGCGATAGGCACAAGTTCATTGTCGTTGCATTCGAGCGAGATGCAAGTTTGTTTTTTTACTCTGAAATCTCATTTCTTTTAGGTTTCTGCTGAGAAGTTAATCAGCTCGAGTCAGTTAACGCTACACGTATGCGACGGATGCAAGTTCACTTGTTGTTTTCACGTTTGTAATAGACCCCAAATACAATAAATTCATACTGTTAATGAGTAATACATAATGTGGTCTTCGATAAAATATTGTCATCAAAACTTACAAGGAAAATTGTTCGAGATAATAAAATAGATTGGGTGCTTGGGTTTTAACTTTTCAAGGTAACTTATGGCCACTCCCTGCATAACAAGTTGAAATTATGAAAAAAAATCCTCATATCTTGATAATTACAACCACCCATCAATTATGTATTTTGTTACGAAAATCTCCTTCTTTAGTTGGTAAATTTGACACTGTAAGGGTGGACATATAAGACAATACATAGTTGAGGAGTGTAACTATCCAAATATAAGAGATTTTTTCGTAATTTGAGCATACCATAAGAGGTGGACGTAATTTGCCCAATTTTTTAAATAAAGTGTCATGGAATGATTGAAGTCTGAAAATATAAAGTGTCGTATTTACAAAATAGGGCAAATTACGGCCACCCCCTGAGGTATGACCAATTTATGAAAACCCCCCTCTTGTTTGAGTAAATACAACCATCCTCTCCTTTTAAATATTTTTACATAAAATTTATGTAATTCGGTTATTTACCGAACCAAATCGTATATACAGTTCGGTAAACGATATGAAATGTTGGCTTACCGAAATTTCGGTTCGGTTTTACCGATTTAACATTCTAAATCTACCTCTACAGGGGTATTTTCGTAAAATAATACATAATTGAGGGGCGTGACTGTAATTATCTAAACATGAAGAGTTCTTTTATAATTTAACTATAACTTAGGGTTGGCCGTACCTACTAAATATCAAATGAAACTAAATTTTGTTTTATTGATTTTAAATTTATTTTGAGATTCATCATGGTTGTAAAACGTGCACCCATATTATTTTGTACTTACATATATTTTATATATATAAATATTAGCGGTTGAGATCTGTTTTCCACTAGAAGAAAAATATACATATGCCCCATGAAAGATTTTTTGGTAATTAGGTGTTGATTAGGGCTATGCCCTAATTATTTGTTCAAGTGGCGATCACATGCAACACGAACTTACAAATTATATTACAATAGTTTCTAATTGATATATGACTTGAGTTCGAATCGTTTTGCTAATATTTTCTAGGTTAAATTCGTAACATATGAACTAGACGAGTATTATTTGTTATCGAGTAATTATTCGTAAGTTGCGCATGACCATAATTTAATTGCCAAGAGAATTTTGAGTAACTACGTAGGGGGTTCATTTGGTAAAACATTATCGAACTATACTGGAATTCCGATTTATCAAAATTTTGGTACTTCGAAAATGTGTACCGTTTATCGAACCGAACTATCAGGTTCGATAAGGTTTTTTACCGAATTACTTTTGGTTTTTTGGTTCAGTACCGGTAAATTTGAAAATGTATTTTTTTTAAAAGGTTAAAAAAATATTTAAACTAGTTAATTTTTGAATTTAATATTCAAATTTCAATAATCTCTAAAAATAAAAAGTGATTTTCAATAGAGGCTAATTTGTAAATAATATAAAAAATTATCAATCGATAAGTATTTTATAATTTATTGTAATCTTAAAGGATTTTAAAACAGAAAAATAAATATATATATTAAATATTTCGGTATTCGGTACGACACGCTATATCAAAATTACCATAAAAAAATAGATGAAGAAAGTCAAAACAAATTTGTGAGGGGCAGTAACTTGTATTTACTAATTTTCATAGTATGATAATTAAAAAAGGAGAGAATATATATTTACAAACTTATATGGGGAAAAAATATTTTGTAAGTATTATTTTAGAAAGAAAATTCCATGAAATTTAAATATTTTACCAAGAAAAAACTAGATGATTACATACCTCATATAGGTGATTATAATTTCAAATACATGGATGTTTAGGTAATTAATGCTTACAATAGGGAGTGATTCGCAATTTAATGGATCGATGTAACTATATTTTGAATATATTAATGTATAATCAGGATTCTCTTATTACAATTACACTCTATATTACTTTTTTAGACAATAAAAATTTTCATGAAACGAACAAAATAAAATAATCATATATTTTCAAAATATCATATTCTCTCAATTGAAAAATATTATATTCTCTCTCAATTGTTCCCTTTTTTTTTAATTTTTTTTGTCTCTCTCAATTGATTAATTGGGAAGGTTTGCCGACAAAATCATTTTCCTAAATACCTCCAAACTTTGTAATGAAAATGACAGAGTAAAGAAGGAGAAGTAGGCTCCGAATTATTAAAGATGTTGGAGTGGTTTCGTTTTGCTAAATTTAATTTAAATAGCTGATAAGATTTTACGTCTTATTTTTACAAATTAATTAATTTAAAGTGTTTGGAAAATGAACTTATAAGCAGTTTTGATTCATTACTCACCATAAAATCTTAAATAAAAATGTGGGATACATCTGCTTTTAAAAAAATCTTATTTATTCTCTTACAACATATATTTTTTTTTTAACATATTTATAAAAAAATAACAAACACTTTATAAATGTGAAAAAACTAGGGGTCATTAGCAATAAACCCCTCATATAGATAATAAATGGTGATATGTCCAACCCTTAAATCTTTCTTTGTGATAACCCCTAGAATTTGTATTTCCAATTCTACCCTTATGTCAATTAACATAATTAGTCTCAATTATTCCCTTTTTCACTCTTTCCATAACAATAATCTAATTCCTAAAAATCTACTTCCAAATTTCTAAAAATTTGCTACCAAATCAAAAAATAGGATTTTTTTTTTGTATTATTTTCGGATTTTATAGCCACTTTTTTATTATTTATTATTTTTTAATATTTTTTTAATAAAAAAATATATTTTTTTATTTTTTTTAAACAAAAAATTGATTTTTTTTTCTCGACAGATTTACAACTCCGAATATGACTATAGTTGAATATTGCTATTATGTGACTACGCTGTGTATAATAGTGTAATTAACATATTGTAGAAGCATAATTATTAATATAACAGTAAGAATATGACTACTATGTGAATGTGACTGTGCTTTGTAAAACATTATAATTAACAGACAGTAGAAACATGAATATGACTATTATGTGACTACAGTTTGTATAACATACTGAACATGATAGTGGGAATATGACTATTATGTGACTAGCAACTGCGTAATGTGACTACAAGTAATCAGCACTTGAAAAAACTTGCAATATTAACAGCAAAATACATTGCAAAAAGAAAAAAAATGACTATGAAAAAACGAAAATAACTAATGTGATCCTTCAACAATGGCCATCGAACATGTTTTTTTGTTGCGGTATCCAACTCGGTTGCACCGACTGCACTTAATCTTCCGTTTGATCTTCTCTGTTAAATATGACTACACTGTTGAACATATGCAGCACCACAAAAAAAAAAAAAAATATAACTAAGTTGTTAAACATGACTACTCTGTCAAACGTGACTACTCTGTAAAATACATTGCACCACAACCGCCTAATCTCGTAATTCAATAGATTTTCCAGATCTAAACATTCAGGATATGTAGAATAACACAAAAATTAATAAAATCAAGAATAATTGAAAATCAATGTATTCGTTCATAACAAACAAATAATAGAACTAAAAATCCAGATCCATGACATATTCTATTGCTAGTTCGACAATTAATTCGAGAAAAATAAAAAATAAAATTTACCAATTAATATAGTATATATTGGTATTCCGCGTTGAGAGAAGGGAAATCTCCATATAGAAATCCGACGGAGGCAGCGACAAGGTGGGGGAGGCGCCGCCGCCAATTGTACCAGGCGTCGATGTGGTGGTGTTCGACGAGGGGGGAGACGATCTCCAACATCGGCGGAGAAGGGCCTCCTGCAACGGGTTTCGGCGGCGGCGTTTGAAGGGTGACTCCGGTGGAGGCGGTCTACAGATGTGAAGAAGAAGGAAAAAAAAAAAAAGAAAAAAGAAAAAAAAAAGCTGTAAAAAGAGAGAAATAGCGAGAGAATGAAAGAGAGAGTGGCGAGAACCGAGAGAATGAAATTGAGGGAGAAATAAAATTGTATTATATTAAAAATCTAACACATAGGGGCACTTTAGTCTTATCATGGCTGGTAAGGGGGGTCTCACTAATTTAGATTGGAATGTGGGTTATGGGAAAAGTCTTTAAAGTCAATTGGGTTTAGTTCAAAATATTTTCTAAATAAGGGGTGTATTGCATATTTCCCCAAAAAACTAATAAGCTCTTTTTAACCGTTTAATAAGCTTTGGTAAATGATGTTATTAATTACCAAAACCACTTTATATTCCATTTTACAAAAAAACAATTACATTTAAAACATGAAGTAAAAAAAAGAAAAATCAATTACATAAAGACATGTAAAAATATAACGTTCCAACGGAAGATTACTACCTAAATTAATTACATTATCTACTGTGGGTTGGCAGATCTCTGCTGGTAAATTAGGAAAAATGTAATTAATTGCCTCCAAATCCGAATCCAAAGACATGTAAGTGGGTCCCACCAGCACATTTCAGTGGGACCCTTTTAAATTATTTTCCTGTGCAAAAAATAAAAAAAACACGGAAATAGAGAAAAAATAATATTTAAAAAAAAACTGTCTTTTAGATTTTTAGAGAGAGAAAGAAATATTGAAGTGAGAGAGACAGTAGAGTTTTTGTCATCTCTCTTTCTCTCTCTTCCCTCCGCCACAGTCTCCCATCCTTGTCCACCGATTAGCCTCCCTCTCCCCCTGAGAATCAAAACAAAACGCACACTGTTCTCTTTCTAGGGTTTTGAAATGTGTGAAGCTAAGTAAAATGAAGTTGTAATTAGCACGAGATCTCTCAATGCTTCAGGTATCGTTGTTTTTAAGCACATTTTTTGTTTGTTGATCTCTCTCTGTAGTTGAAATTTTTCCACCATCTGTTTGTGAAATTGTTTGTATGAAAATGCTCTCTGCAATCCTTATGAAATTTCATTTGTCAAAAAATAGCAGTTTTGCGCACCCGTATGGATCAAAGTAGCTGGGTTTTACTTTATTTATTTATTTTATTTTTTTAATTTTTGCAATAATCAGTTGATGCGTGTGATGTAGCAGGATGTTGGGGTTTCTCACAGTTGCTGGAAGATCACACAGTTGATATTATTTATTCTTTTATTAATTAGTTAATTAGATTGTTCATCAATTTATACAACTGGGTTTTGTACAAACAGATAGAGCTTTACTTATAGAAAATTCAATATTAAGTTTATCGTTACGAACTCCGTGATCTGTAAATGCAGGTGCAGATTATATATAAATTTGACAAAGAAAAATGTTATTTCTTATGATAATCAGATGATTAGCTGGAATTTGCTCACAAATTCCGTAATCCATATCGGAAGGTGCATTTATATTGTTTCTTTTTGATAGACGCAAAAAAGTGTTTCTATAATTGATCAATTTGATGATAAAGCAGGATATCCCTTGTTGAATTATAGTTGTTTGCGTATCATAGTATAAATAATGTGATAGATAACCGTATGGTATGACTATCACCAAAAATTACTTATAGTTCGCTTATTGTTGATACAGACTGGTGATCAAGATTTGGACCACTAAATCGAGGAGAAGGAGCTCGTGAAAGCTTGTAAGAAATGGAGGGTCTATATTTATGCCTGTAGGCTTCTTGAGAGTGATGTTTAAACTCATTTAATTGATTGCATAGAAAAAGTTGCAATGGCTTCTTCTCGAGGAAACTGTGAAATAGTCGAGGCAAAGGACGACCATCCGAGCACAATTAATCGACCGCAATCAGTTCGTCAATTAAGAACACATGACAGAGAACAGAAACCTCCCATTTTGAAGAAACCACACAACAAAAGTCTCGAAGACGATATCAACAAGCTTTTTGAATCGGTCAATCTGAGAGCATGCAAAAGTCTCGATCTCTCAGACTCGTGGAGGAATGCTTCGAAGAAGCCAATGAGAGCCGTCGGTTCTCACTCTCCGGTGACTAGATTTTCAGACCCCATTTCTCTCAAGCAGGCGTTAAGGGGGCTGTGCATTTCTCAGGCGGCAGAGGTTGCCGCCTTGAAACGGCTGTCCATGCCACCTTCGGCATCTCCTAGGATGTCTGAAAAGTTGTACAGGTCTGTTGTGGTTGAAGGTGGAGAAAGCAGAACGGAAGTTTCCGGAAATTCGAGTAGGTTCGTTCAAGATTCCACCACCAATAGTTCATGTTCATCTCCTAATTATATTGTTGAACCAAACGTAAAGCCTGTAGAATGTAAGTCTAGTGATTCTGGTCTTTCACTGGTTGAAAGTAGTGAATCCGTTGTAGTTGCGGATAAAGAATCCTCTCCTGCATGTAATGTTATTACACATGCTTCGGAAGCAAAGCAAAACTTTGAAGTGTCTGCTCTGCCTCGTCAAAATTCTCATGGTGATGATGTCATATCGAAGCCAGACAAGAAAATTTCTGCCCCAATCAAGGTACCTAAGCTGAGGCGGAAATCGAAAATACAGACAGCTTCATCATCCAGTGCAGTCAAAAGCAATAGAGACTCAAAACCTACTAGAGTTGCCTCGCGTACTATAAAACCAGTCATCAGAAACAAGAATATTGTCATAAGGAAACCGAAGAAGGTTCCGGAATCAACCGACGCTAATAATCTCAAAAAATCTGGACAAATGATCTGCCAGAAGTGTCAGTGTTCATTAACGGTTACGAGTAAGGATTCTCCAGCTACAGTTACCACAACCGAAGCTAGTGATGAATGTCGAACAAAGAAACCAGACTCGATTCCTATTGGTTGGGAGAATAAAGGGACGCATGTTAAAACTATTGAGAATCTGAAGTCCACCGAAAAAGGGGATATTTCACAAAGCTCAAAGAGCAGCATTTGCGATTTCAGCAGTAGCACAACAACTAGCCTAAGCGAGGATAGCAGTTTAAGTGGGTCCACCTGTGGAAGTAAACCGCATATGTCAAAAGACACAAGGTGGGGCGCTATCAATTGCGTAAGAAAGCAATATGGTTTCGTAGGGTTAAACCATTTCAATTTGCTGAAGAAACTTGGCTCGGGAGATATAGGCACAGTCTATCTTGCTGAACTTGTCGGAACAAACTGCCCGTTTGCAATAAAGGTTATGGATAATGAGTTCTTGGGGAGAAGGAAGAAGATGCCTAGGGCCCACACGGAGAGAGAGATTCTGAGAATGCTGGACCACCCGTTTCTTCCAACGCTTTACGCTCAGTTTACGTCTGATAATTTATCGTGCTTAGTGATGGAGTTTTGTCCTGGCGGAGATCTGCATGTGCTCCGGCAGAAGCAGCTTGCCCGATGCTTCCCTGAACAGGCGGCAAGGTAAAGAATCTTTTAAGGCCCGTTGATTCTGTTTTTTTATCCCTTGCATTGGGCACTAGAAAGTTTAAATTTTTCTAACTTTATCCTTATACTATATTGAACTCAGCTATTAATTGTTTCCCATGTTAAGCATCCCTCAGAATTTCAAGGCAAATTTTTTTTAATACCAATTTTACCCATTATTATTTTCTTCTTGCAGATTCTACGTTGCCGAGGTACTTCTTGCACTCGAATATCTCCACATGCTCGGAATTGTGTACCGAGATCTCAAACCCGAAAACATACTCGTCCGCGAAGACGGACACATCATGCTCACAGATTTCGACCTCTCCCTCAGATGCACAGTCAACCCAATGCTGGTCAAATCCTCTTCACTCGGAAAGTGGGACCCACCTAGGGTTTCAGGCCCATGTGCTGGATCCAACTGCATCGACCCCTTCTGCAATGGCCCCTCATGTCAAGTATCCTGCTTCGCCCCCTCAAGAGCCAAAAAGCTAAAAGCTGAAGCTGCAGCAAAGGCAAAAGCTCGATCTTTACCGCAGCTTGTGGCGGAGCCCACAGAGGCCCGGTCAAACTCGTTCGTCGGGACCCACGAGTATTTGGCCCCCGAGATTATTAAAGGGGAGGGGCACGGGAGTGCGGTTGACTGGTGGACTTTGGGGGTGTTTTTGTACGAGCTTCTTTATGGGAGGACCCCGTTCAAGGGGGCGGAAAACGAGGAGACGTTGGCGAATGTGGTTTGTAGAGGGCTGAAGTTTCCGGAAGGTCCGATTGTGAGTTTCGAGGCGAGGGATCTTATGAGGGGGCTTTTGGTAAAGGAGCCGGAGAATAGGTTGGGGGTGGAAACAGGGGCCGCTGAGATCAAACGGCATCCGTTTTTCGAGGGGTTGAATTGGGCTTTGATTCGGTGTGCAGTGCCACCTCAGATTCCGGAGGTGTGTGATGTTGTGAACTCGAACGTCGTCTCTCTCGAGGGGAAGGGAGAGGGGTTTATGGAGTGTAGTGTTGATGGAGAACATTTGGAGTTTGAGTTGTTCTAAGTGGAAATTTGAGTTTGATGACTAGATTGTGATTTGGATGAAAGGGAAATAATATGTGTATTGTTGAGAATGTTGCGGCAAAGTTATTTAAACTTTATAAATATTTTCCTCTCACTATGTGCAAATTTGCTAATAGAAAAAAAATGTTGGTGAAGATTCAAGTAATTTGTTAACTAACATTTTGAGTTGTGAGGAGTCGATCGTAATTGATTATCGACCGGACCGACCCGACCCGACCAATTGGGTTTTGACCAAAATAATAAAAAATATTATTAGACCGATTTTTGTGGTTCCGATAGTGATTAACAACCGACTTTATCAGTTGCAAACATGAGTCGGTTGTCGGTATTATCAACAACTTTTTTTTATGCAAAAAGTAAAAGTCGAACGCAGGTATTATCTGTCACCCGATTTTTGAAGGTTTTAGCAAATACCATCTAGGGGTATATATCAGATCATAATTAGCACTTTTGAAGAAAAAAAGATTCGATAGTTAAAAAATCATTGTTAGGTATTATTAACCACTTTTTTTTATACGAAAAATTATATCAAATCGATATATCTATAGAAAGTCAGTTGGTCAGATAATACCTGCCAACTGACTTTTCAAGGTTTTAGCAACTACCAACTAAGGGCATCTCTAGTGAAACCCCAATAAAACACTCCCCAAACAGTGGGGTCCATATGCCACCTACTCAAATTACTATTTCCCTAAAAGTAGGACCCACATTTAACACTCCCTAAAAAAAATTTCTCTAGTGGTACATTTAAAACTCCCTAAAAATTTGTCCAAATATCTTAAATAATAATAAAATATTAAGGAAGTAAATATAATTGTAATTAAATTTGATTCTTTGTATCTAATTAAATTAATTTCGTATTAAATTACATTAATTAAATATTAGTCACCATTTTTATTACGTTGTAATATTATTATTTTATTTTGTTTGTATCCATATTATATCGATAAAATAATACAAAACATTCAACAAACATAAATGAAATAAAATTAACAAAAATACATAATAGATTGTAGTAAATTGAACAAGCTTGTTAGAACATTCCTTCAACTCTAGACATTAATAGATTAAAGAAAAAGACATTATAAAATTAGTTTTTATTTTTTCTAATACGGCTCAAGATCTCTATTTGTTGTTCAATAATCCAAGTTTTACCTTCGTATTATATTTTATATTGTGATCGAATTTAGTAAAATTAAATTTCATGAAAATTTATTTTGACATTTCTTATAATAAAAGTGATGAATGTGAGAGACATATGTGGAACAATCAACTAAATTAAAATTAACATATTTACGAAATTAAAATTTAATTGTAAAATAAATATTTCTTCTATTATTATAGTGAAATTGAATTATTAAAATTAAAATATAAGTTTTTTTTACCATATTAATGAATTTAAATATAAAATTTATTTTACTATTAATATTAAAATTAATGAAATTTAAATTTGTAATTTCTAAAAATTATAAAATAATTAAATAATTATTAGATTTAATTATTACTTATCATAAAGGAAAAAAAAGAAAAAGAAAAATTAAATAATTAAAGTCAGATTTGGTTGACACACATTCCAAAAATACATTAAAATAATCAAAAGGGCTCCACATACACTCCCCAACCATGGATTAAATGTGGGCACTTCAATTGGGAGTCTCATGCCACATGGCACATTTAAGGAGGCTAGAGAAAAGCACTAGAGGAGTTAAAATCATCAATTACTCCCGATATTTAAAAAATCTGACAAAAATAATAAATTGGGAGTGGCACTACAGATGCCCTAAGGGTCTAAATCGAAGATACATAATCAAAATTAGCACTTTCGGAAAAAAATCGTATTTGAATTTGGTATTTATACATTAGAGTAAATTGAATTCTTTTAACTCTCACAACATCTCGAAACCAATGTTTTCAGAACCGAACCGGCTATAAAAACGAACGATCATTTGGGTCATGGATTTATAGGGTCGAACTGGTTCAACCGGGTTTTTTATTTTTTTTAATATGCCATTATTTTTTTAATTTTAATATTTTAAAAATATTATTTTCTTTGTATTTTTAATCTCTCACTTATTATTTTCACTTTTATTTACTTCACATCACTTTTTGCTATATTTTATTGCTTATACTCTATATTTTTCCATTTTTTATTCTTCAAATCTGACAATCGGCCACCCCTATTCGATCACCTGTCATCATATCCGACAAACCTTCGACCACTCATGACTAGATCCGGCCACCCACTACTAAGTCTGTGAAGGTTCGCTCAAATCTAGCCTCAAATAACCAACTCAGCGGTGATTTGAGACGTTTTGGCAAAAAACCAGGTTCCTTGACTGACTCGTCGGTTCTCGGGTTTTACCCGATTGAACCGGATTTTGTTTATTTGACCCCAGTTTTCAATTTTTCTAATTTTAGATGTCAGAGTGGACCGCTTTATTGTCGGGTCATGGTCGAACCGGCCCGATCGGCCGATTCAGTCCGGTTCTAACAACATTGCTCGAAACTATATTTTGTAGGCATTTATAATATTTGGAAGTAAAAATATATATATAATTTGTTTTTTTGTTTATATTTTAAAAAATTCCCCGCCACCGCAGCTGCGAGTGCCGCTCTAAGCTCGTCGTGCTCCTCCGTCAACGTCGCCTCCGCATTTCAATCCCTCACCAAATTAAAAGTCCTTTCCCTTTCATGTAAGTAATTATTGATTAATTTTCCTTAATTTTTCTTCCGTTTAGTCTATGCAATTTATTCACCGAGGTGTTTTTTGCGGCAAAGCTTAACGCCTAGGGTTTTATACTGTAATTCATCTCAGGAATTACTGCTTAAATGTGTTTATTTTTCGAAATCATGAGTGCAAAATGGAAGAATTTTAATTGTTGATTATTTTATTTTTTTTATTTTTTGGTTGTGCAGCATAAGTGGCGAAATTCTCATAAACACACGATATGTCTGCAAGGTAAATGAAAATTCTAGAAGAAAAGATATTTTATTTACATATTGTTGTCCAACCCTAGCATATTTTCGATAGTTTAATTGAGTACTAATTTCCATCTGGGTTCAATTTTTAATTTTGGTGAACCTGGTTCCCATTTGGACAGGCTATGTAAGAAAATGGTTTTTTGTTTATAATTAATAAATTGAATTATCAGGGAAGATAAAGGTGACATGCTTCGGATATTAGTAGCTACGGATTGTCATCTTGGTTATATGGAGAAGGATGAAGTTCGCCGGCACGATTCGTTTCAGGCATTTGAAGAGATTTGCTCGATTGCCGAGCAAAAGAAGGTGTAGAGTCTTCTTCTTTTTCACCTCTAGGTTTTGCTTAAATTGCAGAGCGTTTATTTTCTTGTGTGTTCGTAGTGAAAATTACAGGTCGGATCCATAAACTTATCGAGTGCAGTTGAATATAGAGAAACATAGAAGGGATTGCATTAAGTTTTATGAGTTTTTTATTTTATGCATTCTTATTCCCGATTTTGTTTCTTTCTACTTCATCTCTCACTCTCTTTTGCTCCAAAATTTGTTGTGCTTGTGATTGATTATTTAGTTGTATACTGAACTAAGATTTTATTTGAATGTTAGGTGGATTTCGTCCTTCTTGGAGGCGATTTATTTCATGAGAATAAGCCTTCAAGGTCAACCTTAGTCAAAGCCATTGAGATACTGCGCCGCCACTGTCTGAATGATAAGCCAGTGCAATTCCAAGTTGTCAGCGACCAAATAGTGAACTTTGCCAACTCGTAATCTCTCTCTTTGAGAGCGTATTTCTCCTCATTTTGATTGACATATTTCTTTTTGTGAAAAAAAAATATACGAAATTGTCTTTTACGCTATATTTCTTATTTTGAAGATCTAACTATTAAAGAATGTATCATATTTAAGATGTCATGTTTATTTTGTTCGCTTTGGCAACTAAGTTAAATCTTTAAACATCATTTTCTTCTCTTTTGATATGTCGTTACTGAAGTTTTGACCTGGCTTTGTTTTCTATATGTAGCTTTGGCCATGTAAATTATGAAGATCCTCATTTCAATGTGGGGCTGCCAGTTTTCAGCATCCATGGAAATCACGACGATCCTGCTGGAGTGGTATGAATTCTATGGTAAATGCGGTGCTTGTTTTTCTCTATAATGACTGTTGTGGCACTATTTTATCGGCACTTGCTAAATGAATAGTCTATGTCCCGAAAGTGTTAGCTGCATCAATCAGATTTCAGAATTTTTTCCTCAGTGCAACTGAAGAAATGTTTCAGCTCATGTATTTAACAAAGCTAATCAGATGCCTATTCCGATTCTTCCATTTAAATGTGATGGTTATGTTTTAGTTTTCGTCTCTAAAATCTAAGTGTATTGTAACAGTGAAAGTTATCTGGCTCATATGATCATATTTTTTGTTTTTCTTTTTTTCTTGTATGCTTATTTTCTGATTCACAGAGTTTAATCTATGATCTTAGAAAGTTACCTGTGCATTTTGTTGATAATTGTTGTAGGACAATCTTTCTGCTGTTGATATCCTTTCAGCGTGTAATCTTGTCAACTATTTTGGAAAAATGGTTCTGGAAGGTTCTGGTGTTGGGCAGATCACTCTCTACCCAATTCTTATAAAGAAGGTTTCATCATCACTCTCTTTTATCGAAAATTTATCTAGTTGAAGCATAACTGTCTTTTACTGAAGGACTTGTGAATATACTGTATTATAGGGATCAACATCAGTGGCTCTTTATGGCCTTGGGAATATCAGAGATGAACGCCTGAATCGAATGTTTCAGGTATAGAAGCTGGCTGATTCTGGTTATCGATACAATCACATTGATAGAGTTCTTATTATCTTATTATATGAGCATTAGACTCCTCATGCGGTCCAGTGGATGCGACCCGAAGCCCAGGAAGGTTGTCAAGTTTCGGACTGGTTCAATATACTAACACTTCACCAGAATAGGTAACCATGATATCCGAGTTGTGTTTTAGCTGAACAGATGATGACATAAACAATATAAGAGTTTGTTAACTATACAATCACACGCAATCTTTTGTGTAATGTTCAGATATTTATGGAAATTTATAAGATATCTTCATTTTTCGGTTTCAGAGTGAAGACGAATCCCAAAAATGCAATTAATGAACATTTTCTGCCTCGATTTCTCGACTTCGTTGTCTGGGGGCATGAGCATGAATGCCTTGTCGATCCTCAGGTTCTGAATTGCCTAAATAAATCTTTATATGTTTCATTCTTTGGTTGTATATCTGATCGTTTGTTGTTTGGTTAACAGGAAGTTCCAGGCATGGGTTTTCATATTACTCAACCTGGTTCATCTGTTGCAACGTCACTGATTGACGGTGAATCAAAGCCAAAACATGTACTCCTTTTAGAGATTAAGGTTAGGGATTTGCCAAATCTTTCTTCTCATCAGTCATTCTGTTTGTTTTCTACTATTGTATTTTTCTTCCTTTTCCCTTTTCAATTCTCAGTAATATCAATTAATTTGTATTTGTGATACTGCATAACAACCAGGGTAATCAGTATCGGCCGACAAAAATACCTCTTGAGTCAGTGAGGCCTTTTGAATATGTGGAGGTAGATTCATTTTTATTTATGTCGTTAAGTGGAGAAACATCAATACTTACAGTCTGTACATGTAGGTAGTGCTAAAGGATGAACCTGATATAGACCATAATGATCAGAATTCCATTCTTGAACATTTGGACAAAGTGGTAATGCTGTTACACATTTTCTTTTTTAATTGTATATATTATAGACGATGATGATCACCGTTTCCTTTTTCTATATTAACTATTTTACTGTCCATTTTTGTAGGTTAGAAATTTGATAGAAAGGGCCAAGCAAAAGGCTATCAAGAATTCAGAGCTCAAGCTTCCTTTAGTTCGCATCAAGGTGAATCTTCTATTTCCTTTTCCTTACCTCTTTATGTTTTCTGACATTGCTTCTTTCCTTAGTTTTGGTGTGGTCAATTTTTGCATTTTATTTAACTCATTTATTTCTAATTGAATAGGTGGATTATTCTGGGTTTATGACAATAAACCCGCAAAGGTTCGGGCAAAAATATGTGGGGAAGGTATGGAAACTTTTTACTTTCCTTCCACCGACACTCACTGTGATTAAAAATAAAAGAAGTTATCAAGGCTGACACTTTTCATGACAAACTGCAAAATATAGGTCGCGAATCCCCAGGATATTCTTATATTTTCTAAAGCATCTAACAAACATAGCAGTGGAGGTAAATGTTATCATTAGTATCAGCACATGTACAACTTTGGGTTTTCGTATTTTCTTCGTAAGTGCTTTAATGATCGCAACATAAATACTTGTTTTGTACTAGGTAAAATTGATGACAGTGAACGCCTCCGACCAGAAGAATTGAATCAGGCAAACATAGAAGCTTTAGTTGCTGAAAGTAATCTGGTATAGTTCACCACCATTTCTTCTCTGAACAGTTTTAGGATTATTGCTAACCCATGGTAAAAATCTTGGTCTTCTATAGCATAATCCATGAAAACGACATATGTTTTAATCACCTATTCTAATTTTGAAAACTGGCCAATGCCTGAATTCAGTCGAGACATTTTTCCAATTTGCCAAAAGTGGTTCCACCATTTTTGTAAAGAGTAGACTGAGTTCCTACACCCAATTAAATGTGTGAATGTTGAAAATATTTATTGTTTCATGAAATTGCAACATTAGGAGTGGAGAGTTCTGACTGGTTTAAATGTTGTGTACTTTTTTATCGTTCTAATCTAGTACTTTTTATAAATTTTCAGAAGATGGAGATACTCCCCGTCAATGATTTGGATGTTGCACTACACAATTTTGTCAATAAGGATGACAAGATGGCATTCTATTCCTGTCTGCAATACAACCTCGAAGAAACTCGCGTAAGTAATTTACAGTGTCTTTTCACTCACGGTTTTCAATTTATACTTGCACAGATGGCGCTTTATTTGTTTCTTTCATTGGTTTGTCTGTTTTCTCACCAACCATTTTATCTATAGATTATCCTGCCAGTGTTCTCATAATTTGAATTCTTCCCAATCACAGAGTAAAATTGCACAGGATTCGGATGTTCAAAAGTTTGAAGAAGAAGACATTATCGTCAAAGTTGGAGAGTGCTTAGAGGTAATAAAAAAAATTCCCTTGTCCTTCCTTTCCTTCTTCTGGTTCAGTAAATGACTTCTTACCAGTGCTGTTTCCCTTGTTTTGTTTTAATGATCTCTGACCCAAATTTAGTATTTTTATTGTCCACCAAATAATTTACGGGTTCAAAGAACACCCTGGTCCCTGCGGTTAATGTTTATTTCTGCCTGTTCTACTACGTTCCTCTCCCTCTTCCTCACGTGACAAAAAAAGAAGTCTGACCACTCCTTTTTGACTTCCACTGGCCAAGACATTTCCCATTTAAAGTTATGTCTTCTATTGTCTGAAGAAGATTGATGTTATGATAATAAATGTGTTTGCTTGCAGGAGCGTGTCAAAGAAAGAACCTTGAAGCCGAATGATGCTCAACAGTTCACATTTAGTGGCCAGGCCTCAGAGGTACCCTTTTTGTATTCTAGTCTGACGGTAAACGAGTTGTTTTTGTAAGCCAAATACTTCCACTACACATGTGTTTTGAGTTGTATTTATTGTTTTTTTCTCAAAGAATGTCAGAAGCAGAAGTACTCAAGGACTTGGAAGTGCTGCTTCGTTCAGTGACGATGAGGATGCTACTGTATTCCCCGGCTCTATGTCTACCAAGAAGGGCAAACAGTCACAGTCTTCGAAGCCCCCTCGTAATAGTTCGGAAGCTGGTAAGACTACCGGAAGAGGAAGAGGAAGGGGAAGAGGAAGAGGCAGGGGTTCCGATACATTAAAGCAGACTACTTTAGAAGCAACTATGGGTCTTCGCCCTTCACAAAGGTTGGCTTTATTGTAAATTCACCAAAGCTGCTTCTTAATACATTTCTTGCTGATGCAATTAGAAATCTATTTTGGATGGTATTCAGGCAAATCTGTGTCGTTCTTTTTATATGCTTATTCTGTTAGTGCCGCCCCTTCTCTTGGCAGAAATGCTCCCTTGAATCTTTTTTAGATATCATCGTCTGAATAGGGCTTGAAAAGAAATCTCAGACGAAGGTTTAGTAAAAAAAAATCTTCAATGGAATTGCTGCAGCCCATACTGTATTGCCACGACTTATACTGAAAACACATTCCAAAATTTACAATGAACTCCTTTAGGAATTTCAAGATATCTAATAGGAAATAATTTTAAAATAAGATTTTCTTGCTACTTGATAACATGTGAATCTTGCTAGGATGTTTGCTTATGTTGTTTTTTCATTCTCTTATTTGCCTAATTCATATTGTTGCCGTATTTGAATTTAGCTGTCATTTTCCCCCCTATTATATAGTTCCTGGGTTCACTGAGAAGCATGAAAAACTTATATTACCATTCAGCACTCATTGATTTGATATCTTTACTTTTTATTTTCCTCGCTGTAGATCTGCGTCAGCTGCTGCGTCAGCTTCATTTCGGAGTTTGGATGACGAGGATGAAGTGGATTCAGATTCAAACGACGAAACTGCTAAACTTGACGTTAACGACATTGCTGAGAGCTCAGTATGTACTAATTTTTTATTCAAAGCCATTTTCTGCTCTCTGTAATTTGTTGTTATACAAATGTGCTGAGTCATTATTTACGTTTCGTACGCAAGGATGATGGTGATACTATCGGGAATAGCAGAAAAAGAGCTGCTCCAAGAGGAAGGGGTAGGGGTAGGGGTTCTACCACAGCCTCTAAAAGGGGGAAGAAAACAGATAGTTCTTCTTCTTCTTCACTTCATAGGTTGCTCTCAAGTAGAGATGATGACGATGAAGATGATGACATGGCGAAGAAACTTAATAAATCTCAACCTCGGGTAATTGATTCTATTCTCAATATAGCACTACCCTCCTTTGTTTTAATCATTTAACTTCGACTTTTAAGTTTCTTAGCTAACTAGTATGCTGTATATCTACATTGCCTGTTAATCTTAGAATCGACAGTAGGGATTCGTTTTCAGTTTCACCTGTTTTTTTTGCCCATAGTTCTTTACGCCATTGCATCTTTTATATAAATATGCGCAGCATCTCATCTCAAGGAATCTGAACGATTTCGTATATATATATATATATATATATATATATATATATATATATATATATATATATATATATATATATTGTGCATCATTTATGTTGAAGTTTTGAAGTGTGATTACATGTCTTTGTAGGTGACAAGAAATTACGGAGCATTAAGAAAATAGGTGCTGTTTGAGGTATCGTTCCTCCTTGGTTATGTAATACAACAATGGGCGCTCGTTAACTGTTGCTTTTGAAAGCTCACTGACATTTTGGTTATGTTTACTATCAATTAGGTAAGGTTTATTGCAATTAAACGTATTTAGATAAACGTTTACGGGAATCGAGTAAAAAAGTATTGTGGTTCGACAAAACAGTTCATCCGAGTTTAAATTCACGGAAACCTGCAAATGAACAAATATGTTTTTATAGCGTCTTTTACATAGATTAAACTTCGATAACTCGTAATGAAACACATAAATAAAGAAAAAAGAACATGAATAACAACAATAAATCAACATCTTATAATTGATTCTATTTAACGAAAAAACTCAGAAGTAGAAAAAGAGAATATAACTGTATAATATGGATGCATAAACGAAATCATGTGACCTACAAATACAGAAAAACAATATCGATGAAAAACATTTTTGATGAATATGAATCGTTTCTATGCCTGGTGTAACAGAATTACCCGTTTTTTAATTTTCTTTTATTGTGTTTAAAACGGCGTCGTTTTAACTTATTAAAACGCGCCCATGCTTTTAATTTTATTACGTTTTCTTTAAATGGGAGGGGGGAGTCAAACGACGTCGTTTCGGGGAAGCAGCATGGGCAACATCACATGCACAGCGTGTTCTGAGCTAAAGAGAGAGAGCCGTTGTTTTATTGCTATAAATGGGCAGACAGACCTGAGGGGTTGGCAAACATTATCAATACTCTAGTCTAGCTTAGTTAAAGTAGAGATAAGGTAGAGTTTTTGGTTCCTTTGTCCCCAAGTTTGTTCTTATTTTCCTTCACAGCCTGTAAACCCTATTTTGCATATTGAATGAATTAATCTTTCAGCCGAAATTCAGTAACTAATTCGAGAGTTTATTTGTTTATTGAGAGTGATTCGTGACATTTGGTATCTAGAGCAGTCTTTCCTGGATCTGCCTCTCATTCATGATGACGAGGAGCCATGTTAGAACTGGATCAAGTGATAATACAAGGACAGAAGCAGAGGTGTTCGTGGATAAACAAATGACTTTCAACATGAAGATGCAAGCAGATCTAGCAGGGTTGAGGGAGGAGATGGAGAGAAATAGGCTTCAAACCAGCCAGAGGATGGAAGATAATACAGAAATTAATGAGTGAAGTGGTCAGATCTATGAATGGGAGCAAAGGAAAGGAACCTATGGCTCATGGTAACACTTCAGAGAATCCAGTGAGGAATCCAGAGAATGTTCCACCAGGATTTCACCAAATGCCACAGGAAGGAGGTAATATTAACATTCCTTTGAGAAATACTGATTTGAGGAATGTTAAGGTCGACTTTCCAAAGTTTGATGGCCAGTTCCCTAGAACGTGGTTAAGGAGATGCCACAGGTATTTTAGGATAAACCCTATGAGTGAGGAGGAGAAGGTGCATCTGGCATCGATGAATTTGGAAGGGAAAGTGGAAGATTGGTTCTCTGATTATATAGAAGGGATGGAGTATCTAGGGTGGGAAGCTTTCTCAAACATGGTTTTGGAGAGGTTCATGGAGGAAGAAGGGGTCAGTCTGGTGGCAGAGTTTAACAAACTGCATCAGGAGACTAATGTAGAGGAGTACAGATTGAAGTTTGAACAACTCAAGGCTTTTATGGTAAGGAAGCATAGAACCTTGCCAGAAAGCTATTATGTGGAATGCTTCGTAGAAGGATTAAAAGGAGAATTGAAGAATATGGTCAAGATGATGAGACCACAGACCCTTGCCCATGCCATCATTCAAGCCAAACTGCAAGAGAACATAGTGGATCAGCTGAAGGTGGAAATTAGAAGCTCAGTGAGAATTGCAACAAACAATCAGAGGGTTCCAAGGTTACCTCAGCCCGAACAACCCTTAAGGATTCAATACCCTGAGAAAGGAGCAATGCTACCAAAAAGGTTGAATAAACAGGAACTGGAGGAACGAAGGAGAAGAGGACTTTGCTACAATTGTGATGAAAAATTTACACCTGGGCACAAGTGTAAGAAGTTCTTCTACATTGAGTATGAAGCAGATCCGGAGGAAGGGATGCAGGGAGAAGATGAAATACTAGAAGAAGTAGTGGAGGAGATTATGCAAATATCCCTTCAAGCCATAACTGGCCAATCAACTCACACCACCATTAAAGTAGTTGGAAAATGCAAAGGGAAGTTAATCACCATTCTGTTAGATATAGGAGCATCTCATAGCTTCTTGGACCCCAAATATGCCATTCAAATGAATTGTGAAAGAGTATACACTAAGTGGATGAAAGTGAAGGTTGCTGGTAAGCAACAGGTGGAATGTGACTCTGTATGCCCCAATCTGCAGTGGGAAATGGGGAGCTACAACTTCTGTCTGGGGGTCACCTTACTAGAATTAGGAGGATGTGATCTAGTTCTAGGGGTGGATTTCATGAAGAAGTTTGGGCCAGTCTCATTTGATCACAATGAGAATTGTATCACCTTGAGACAAGGAGGTAAGGAGATCAAACTGCAAGGAATGGCTCTAACATCCCAGTTCAATATGATCAATGGAGAAGAACTAGATGGAATGCTACAGAATCAAGAAGTGAACATGGGGTGTTTCTTCATCTTAGAGGGAGGAGATGGCTCATTACCCAAGGATGAAACTCCTTCTGAAATAACCAAGCTACTGGGCCAGTATGATGGTATATTTCAGACCCCCACTGAACTGCCACCTTGGAGGAAAACTGAACACACCATACCCCTCAAGGATGGAGCCAGCCCATTCAAATCACAACCTTACAGATACCCTTATATGCAAAGGAAAGAGATAGAGGAAATGATTAAAGAAATGCTGAGGACTGGGATTATACAAGCTAGTAACAGTCCATTTGCATCACCAGTCCTACTTGCGAAGAAGAAGGATGGAACATGGAGGTTTTGTGTGGATTATAGAAAGCTTAATGCTATGACCATCAAGGATGGTTATCCTATACCACTGATTGATGATTTGTTGGATGAGCTAGGAGGAGCTAAAGTATTCTCAAAAGTAGATTTGAGAGCTGGATATCACCAGATCAGAATGAAGGAAAATGATATTGAGAAGACTGCTTTTGTCACTTCTTCTGGGCACTATGAGTTTAGGGTAATGCCATTTGGGCTCACCAATGCTCCTGCCACCTTCCAATCACTCATGAATGATGTGTTCAGAGAACACTTAAGGGAGTTTGTGTTGGTTTTCTTTGATGATATACTGGTATACAACAAAACTATGGAGTTACATCTGGAGCATTTAAAAGTGGTTTGTAAATTGCTGAAGTAACACCACTTATATGCAAAGTTGTCTAAATGTAGCTTTGGGCAGAAACAAGTGGAGTACTTGGGGTATGTGATCAATGAGGAGGGAGTATGAGTTGACCCCTCAAAAATACAAAGTGTGAAAGATTGGCCAGATCCTCAATCAGTTAAAGCACTGAGGGGATTCTTGGGATTGACTGGTTATTATAGGAAGTTTGTGAGAGGGTATGGAGAGATAGCCAAACCACTCACTCAGTTGCTTAAAAAGGGGCAATTCAAGTGGAGTAAAGAGGCTCAATTGTCTTTTGAAAGACTAAAGGAAGTGATGACTTCCACTCCGGTGCTACAGCTGCCAAACTTTAAGGAAAAGTTTGTAGTAGAGACTGATGCTTCCTATACTGGTATTGGGGCTGTTTTGATGCAAAATGGACATCCATTGGCTTACTTAAGCAAAGCTCTAGGTCCCAAGAGCTTAGAGTTATCCATTTATGAGAAGGAGTTCCTAGCAATACTCCTATTTGTGCAGAAATGGAAATCCTACCTGATCTGTGGCACTTTTGTAATAAGAACAGATGAGAAGAGTCTTAAGTACTTGCTGAAGCAAAAGCTTTCCACTCCACTACAACATAAATACTTAGCCAAACTATTAGGCTTCAACTATACTATTGAGTACAAGAAAGGGAAGGAGAATGGGGTGGCAGATGCATTGTCAAGAAGAGGAGGAGAAGTGGAGTTGAATCAGCTTACTGTAATCCAACCCCTATGGGTCCAAGAGGTGATCCAAATCTATGATGCTGACACAGAGGCTCAAGAGATAATTGTCAATAGCACACTCAGACCATGGAATGTGTCACAGTACAGCTATGTGGAAGGGTTGATCAGGTACAAATGAAAGATCTTTGTAGGAAAAGCAACTGACATCAGGCAGAAACTGATAGAACAAATGCATAGTTCTAGTGTGGGAGGGCATTCTGGAATCCAGAGCACATACCAGAAGATCCAAATTACATTCCTGTGGCCAGGGATCAAACAACAAGTGAAAGACTGGGCAAAGCAGTGCCACATCTGTCAGCTCAGTAAGCATGAAAATGTGAAGATACCAGGGTATTTGCAGCCTCTTCCAATACCTGAGCAAGCATGGAGTTGTGTGACCATGGATTTCATAGTGAAATTACCAAAGTCTCAAGGAAAGGAAGTGATTTGGGTGGTGGTGGATAGGTTCACTAAATACAGCCATTTTATAGCTCTAAGCCATCCCATTAGTGCCTCACAGCTAGCTCAAGTCTTTATTGAAGAAGTATACAGACTGCATGGGCTTCCTAGCTACATAGTGTCAGACAGAGACCCATATTCACTAGCAACTTTTGGAAGGAGTTGATGTCATCTCTAGGGATACAACAGCAACTTAGCACTGCACATCACCCTCAGACGGATGGGCAAACAGAAAGGGTAAATCAGTGCCTAGAAAGCTATTTGAGATGCATGTGTGGACAATTTCCAAAGAAATGGAGTACTTGGGTTCCATTGGCAGAATGGAGGTACAACACTACCTTTCATTCAACAATTAAGATGTCTCCATTTGAGGCTCTTTATGGATATCCTCCCCCACAGCTGGGTTATGGACCCCATCTAATCAAAAAGAAAGAAGGAGTTTACAGTTGGTTGAAAGAACACCAGATGATATCACAGAAACTGAAGGAGTTATTGAGGGAAGCTCAAGAGAGGATGAAATACTATGCAAACAAGAACCGGGGTGAGAGATCTTTTGAAGTGGGAGATGCAGTCTACCTAAAGTTGAAACCCTTCAAGCAGCTAAGCCTTAGGAAAAGCCACATGTGGAAGCTGACCCCGAAGTATTGTGGTCCATTTCCTATTATCAGAAGAGTTGGAGAAGTAGCCTATGAACTGCAACTTCCACCAGAAGCTAAGGTACACCCTGTTTTTCACGTTTCTCAGTTAAAAAAACAGGTAGGAGCTCACAGGCAAGTCCCCACAAACTTGCCCCCTTTAGATGAAGATAGTCAGATGTTATTGGTTCCAGTAGCTATTCTGGGGAGAAGAATGATTAAGAGGAACAACACAGCGGTGGTTCAGTGGTTGATTCAGTGGGCACATCTTCCAGAAGCTGAGGCTACATGGGAAGAAGCTACGGAGATAGGAAAGAAGTTCCCTCATTTTAAGCCATGAGTCATGGCTTGGGAAAAGGGAGGAGTGGTGTAACAGAATTACCCGTTTTTTAATTTTCTTTTATTATGTTTAAAACGGCGTCGTTTTAACTTATTAAAACGCGCCCACGCTTTTAATTTTATTACGTTTTCTTTAAATAGGAGATGGGAGTCAAACGACGTCGTTTCGGGGAAGCAGCATGGGCAACATCACATGCACAGCGTGTTCTGAGCTAAGGAGAGAGAGCCGTTGTTTTATTGCTATAAATGGGCAGACAAACCTGAGGGGTTGGCAAGCATTATCAGTACTCTAGTCTAGCTTAGTTAAAGTAGAGATAAGGTAGAGTTTTTGGTTCCTTTGTCCCCAAGTTTGTTCTTATTTTCCTTCACAACCTGTAAACCCTATTTTGCATATTGAATGAATTAATCTTTCAGCCGAAATTCAGTAACTAATTCGAGAGTTTATTTGTTTATTGAGAGTGATTCGTTAACATATTTTCAAGGGCAAAGTTCACTTTGCACCCCTGAATTATGGGGTGTGTGTCGCAAATACACCCCTCAATTACGAAATGTACCAAGTATCCCCTCATGTTAGTATTCCGTTTGAATATGTTGATGTCACATGTTGACTTTCTTGTTACCAACAGTTATTATAGCATTTGTCTTTATTTTTTTGACCTTTTTACCATATGTTGGCTATATATATTGTGTAAGGGTCCAAAGCTTTTATGTGCCTCATTTTTTTTACCTTTATTTTTCCTCATTTTTTCATTAGAAATTAGTTATTTTTTGCTCATTTTTTCTTCTTAATTGTCCTATAATGCCCGGCTCTAGTTGTCATAGGAGTTCAATTTCATATGACAATCCTAACCAAAACACATTAGTAACTAGATACTTAATTTTTTTAATTAAACCAAATATCTCAAAATGGGACATTAAATCATGATAAACATCTCTATCAATGTAAGTCAAATCCCCAACACATTCAAACTCCGTAAACAGACCTCCATGATGAATTAATTAACAAAAAATATCTGCCATTAAAACTTACAAAAAAAATATGCTCAAGTTAATAAAAGATTAAAATAAGATATACAATTGCTTAAATAGTCATCCAAGTACTGTTTACAACATGAGTTATGTTGGGAAAAAACGAAGGAGGTAGGGACTTTGTGTTCTTTATTAAGACCGAAATATTTCTAACTAAAGTTCACATTTAAAGGTGAGGGTAAGATTTAAATTACATAAAAAAATATTATAAAACTAATATCTTTACAGTTCTGTAGGTTTGACCAGAAAATGTATGGGAGTATTTGGTACGACACAACCCACAATTCAGGGATGCAAAGCGAAATTTGCCCTATTTTAAATTCCCAAAAAAAAAAAAAAAATCGACGAATCAAAACGATCTTCACGACATAAATATAACAAAATTTGATTACTTAAAACTTAAAAGTAGTAGGTCCAGATTTCTTCATGGAGTTGGAAGTTTGAAAGCTGCAATTCTTGTTCATTAACTTGAAGTTTCGAGAAGTACTAACTCATTAAAAGATTTCTTCTTTTATTTATTTATTTATTATTATTAATTCTTTTTTAGAAACGGTAAAAAAAGAATAGAAATGGGAGTTTTTTTAGCTCCAAAATGTAATTTCAACAGCTTTCTCACAGATTCAGACAAAAATCCCATAATAATTCCAACAGACTACTGCAGACCACTGATCTTCATCGCCTCTTCATCTGATCGCTACTCATCACTACTACTTATTAAACCAACCAAATCTCCAAACCCCACACACTTTCTCTCACTACAAACCAAGAAGAAACTAAAAATGGCGGAAGCAGAAGACGAAGCAAAACCCACGAGGCTAGTGATCTGCGTCGGCGATATCCACGGCTACATCACAAAGCTCCGAAATTTATGGGCCAACCTCGAAACCGCCGTCGGCCCATCTGATTTCCGATCGGCCCTCGTCGTTTTCTTGGGCGATTACTGCGACCGTGGGCCCCGCACCGACGAAGTGATCGACTTCTTGATCTCTCTGCCCTCGAAGTACCCCGACCAATCTCACGTGTTCCTCTGCGGCAACCATGATCTGGCGTTCGCCGCATTCTTGGGGGTTCTACCAACACCATCGGACGGCTCAGATTTGTCCGACACGTGGAGGGAGTACGCGATGAATGAGGAGAGAGAAGGGTGGTATAAGGGTTTGGGGTATGAGGGTATGCATTTGCAGGGGAGGAGGTGGGCTGGTAGAATGAGTGGATTCAATCATGCCAAGAATACCGATTACAAGGGCTCGATTTACGATGCCGGTCCCACTTTCGAAGCTTATGGGGTCCCACATGGCTCTCCCGGTAATATATAGTTAAACCTCTATAAATTAATTAATTCAGCCTCGGGCAGCTAATAGTTTAGTACGTTTTTACCGAGTCGGGAGCATAAGAAATTATTATTACAGCGAAGTTATTAATTTATCGAGGTTCTAGTGTATATTCTTTCAAGAATTGTTTTTTAGTCTTTGATTTGGTTGAGGTTGTGTGAAGTTCTTTTGTTCTTGGAGTTGGTGGTTATGATCATGTTGTAGGTTTCTTGTTTTTTTCGAGTGATTGTGCTGAAATTAGTTTCTTTTCAGTGATTGAAATTCATGGCTCTGCGATGTTTAAAAATTGTTAATTGAGTCATCTATGTATAATAGCGTTATTCAGTTTACGTAGTAGTTTGATCTTAGCGAAGCCTTGTATTGTATGTGGAACCTTTTGGATAAATTACGTAGTAGTTTGATTTTAACACACAACCCTTTTTGTTCGGGTTTGTTCGATATGATATTGGATGACCATCTCGTTTAAAAGCCTGGCTAGAGTTAAGAGTTGGTCTAAATGGTACTGAGACGAGTTGCTACATATTTACAGATTTGATGAAAGCAGTTCCTGAGGAGCACAAGAAATTTCTCCGAGATTTGGTTTGGGTACATGAAGAGGTAAATTAAGCTTACTTGTCTCGGTTCTTTTCTCAAATTTTCCCTCGTTTGTTTGTGAGGCATTTGCATGCAATGGACTGGTAAAAAAGAAAAATAACCGAACTGTTTAAATTTGCTAGGATGAGGTCAGCATAGAAACGAAAGATGGATTGCAAAAATGTAAACTGATTGCTGTGCATGCTGGTTTGGAGAAAGATAAAGGGGTCGAAGAGCAACTGAATTATCTTAAAAACAAAGACACGAGGATTTCTAAGGTCGAGCCTCTCAGCGGAAGAAAAAACGTTTGGAACATACCTGAGGTGACACTTTTTTAGCCTTTTTTTTTCTTGAAAATCGGGCGAAGGGGTTTTGAATAAAATTCTTCAATTTTTTTTGTTTGTGTGAAAATTGTTTTTTTTTTAATAGGAATTGGCTAAAACTCCAACGATTGTGGTGAGTGGTCACCATGGAAAGGTACATGTCGGAGAGTTGAGATTGATAATCGATCGAGGCGGTGGCCTTGAGAGTAATCCGGTGGCTGCTATTGTTCTTCCATCGAAGAAATTGGTGCTCGATACTGATAATTTTGCAACTTAGTTTAGAAAGTGTTTCCAGACCTTTAGGCTATTGCAACATCAGCTAATGAAATTCCCTTTTTCGTTCATTTTCGTTTGTGCCTAATAAACTTTTTGAAGCCTGCGGTAATGCGTTCTACTTTAAAATCAATCAGGAGTCGAGTTCGACACATGAGTTGTTCCATATATCCGAGCTTAATTTTGAATCAATTGAGAAGCTTAAAATTGTTTACAACCGATTATACAGGAAACTTGAAATATCCCGATTCGACATGTGAAAATGAAAATCAATAAATCGAAGATGCAATCAAACGATAATCACCTGCTTCAACATCTCACAGCTCAACTGAATTATCAGCTACTAATACTTTCTGCCTTCCACATTAGTTACCAAAATCCTTTAAACCACAACATACAAAATTCGTATGACAGAAACAAATCGGGTCCTAAACAAGTATACAACTTAATCTCTCCGAGAATATTCCCAACTAATCAGCAAATATCAAGAAACATAAACTCTTTTCTTACCTAGTTTTTTTCTGAGTAAACCAAAGTCGACAGAAAAAAAAATAACAATCAATTTTCATCACTTTCCGAACCATCAGAACTCGAACTATTTCCAGCAGGGCCCGTATTAGATCCATTAGCAACCGCTGATTTTACATCTTTCAACAGAAAGGAAAAAAAATCAATTTTCATCACTTTCCGAACCATCAGAACTCGAACTATTTCCAGCAGGGCCCGTATTAGATCCATTAGCAACCGCTGATTTTACATCTTTACCCTTGACATCCTCATCATCTTCACTATACTCACTCTCGTAATCATCATCGTATTCTTCTCCACCTTCATCATCCTCCTCTTCACCTCCCTCCTCCAAAGACGGGATTTCATCCACACCAGTAATATTTCTCGTACCAGCCCTGCTTCGTTTCAAAACCTTAAACTTAATACTCGACTTCGCATCGCACCCGATCCAAGAATCGCACAAGCAGTACGAGGTCAGACCGTAATTTCCCTCACTAGGGGCCTGAAATTTCCCCATCACAAGCCTCGAACCAGATTTCACCTTATCCACCGCTACTTTGACAGCTGTGTTAATCTCCTTCGGGCTAGCACCGGAACCTTCTAGAAGCTCTTGAATGGCTTTCGAGGCGGCGATTATGGCAGTGGACTCGTCCATGAAGTTGACTTTTTGCGACATCCACACATCGTTCGATGATGAGTCAGCAAGGAGTAGCCAGAAATTCTCTTCCTTCTCGTATGGGAAGAAGGGGGCGTGTGGGAGGGCGCGGATCAAGTTGTTTCGACGGTTGAGAGTGATCCAAGCCTGCATTGTTACAATATCGCCCTCTTGTATACCCTCTTCACCTTCCGTTTCGCATGTTATGTCGATTGAAATTGAAGGCATCATCTCCAGAACCACCTCCACATCTTGCAGTTCGTTGGCGGAAAAATCGGCGGCCTGGGTTAATAGCTCCGCGCGCTCTTGTTGGTTCATTTCACGGAGATCTTGGAATGAACGCACTTTCTGTACGTAAAGAAAAATAAGGAGTCGGGAATTTTATGAACGTAAATAGATATAATTCCTGTACTAATTTCAAAATAAGATATCAACACTTGGTGAAGTAAATCAGAATGTGCAGTATACTCTCCATGGATAGGTAAATTGCTATTTGAACCTAGGTAACAACTTCAAATACATTGCTGTCACAGAACACACACACACACACACACTTATATAGGGGGAGAGGGAAAGAGAAAGTAACCTTTCTGGCAATCTTTTTGACAACCGACTCACTGAAGTGTGGCAGCTGGAGAAATGGACCATAGCCTTCGCTTGATGCACCAGTTGCTTTTCTTGCACTGAGGGGGACAGCCTGCGTTAAGAGCAAGCATTACTTTCAGTATATATTATATGACAGCTGTAGGAACACAATGCACAGTCAGTATAAATTATACTACTTTGGAACTTGGAATACCTGGATTATACTTTGTGATAGCTCAATCACTCCAATTGCAGGTCTTAACCACCCGTGCCCCTGTTGGGTGCGCGGTATAATTGCCATCTGCATGGAAGGAAAATTTTCTTTATAACCATCTAGAACCCCATACAATGCAAAAATTGATTAAGAAATTGTAGCAGCAAGTTAAGAAGCATCAGTGAAAAAGCAATAAACGTTACATAAGGCCAGCTGTTTTTTCTTGTCTCGGTACAACTATAAAGTTGAGGAAAATTTGTCGGTGGAATAAATAGTTATTCCGTGAATAACTCAAAATGGTGACGAGTAAATTTTATGGTAATAAGCGGAAAAGGGATGAAACATTAGCATGGTCACGGGAATCTTTACGGTCATGATACCAATTAAATGAGTACCAAAATGATTTAAGAATAGCGAATGCGAGATTGTTCTATAATCCTTTATGGCCGCGGTAGCCATCTGAAATAGTTTTCTTTATAAAGTACCAAACAAAGTTAAGTTTACTATAAATTCCAGTGATTGCTTCCTTCATTATAACCATACATAGAGGCATAAAAAAAGCTGCATCAAAGTCGACAAATATGACCAGCTAATAATACCTTCATTAGTTCTTCAAGAAGACGGGGTGCAAGGGCAAGCATTTTCTTGAAATCACTCTGCAAATTTGGAGATAATGCTGTGGTTTCACGGGTGAGATGTGCTTGCATCAATAATTCAGACTGCAGAGGAAAAGCTGATACAATTAAGAAAAGGAAAAGTATATTGAAGCACCCAAACCCGACAACTATTATAGGTCACCTTTACTAAAGCAGGATGCTGCTTCCAGAACTTAGCTTGTTCTTGTCGGATGTTTCTAAGGTCCAAATTTAGCTCACTCCTCACCAACACAAACAATTTCTGAAGAGATTCTTCATCAGTTCGACGAACTGGAATTTCCATGTATTCAGCCGCCCTAATGAAAACTTCCATGACCTTGCTGTACCATGAAAAAACAATATTAATAACACCACAAATGAAGATTGTCTGGTACAGAATTGTCACAGCCAGTCGACAGACAAAAAGGACGAAGTAAAGGAATGAAAAATACATTATATAAGATGCATCAATAATGTGAGTGAGCATGTTCGTGGACAACTATATAGCAATTTTAATTTTTTTTTGCATCAGAAGCATGGAAGGATATTCCAAAAGTGCCCTTGTTCCATATCAGACCATACGATAGAGCATCAATTGCTTGATAACGAAGAAGAAAATAATATTCTCTATCATTCAACAAAATGGTACAATATTAATATCTATGTTCTATCAAATACAATAAGATATGAAAACTCAAGATTGAAAGCAATTTGAATAGAAAACATTATAGGCAGAATACAGACTGCAGAAAACATTTCTATACCTCGGAGCCAATGAAGGCTTCATAAAGTGGTAGTAAGCATACATCGTCTGATGCATGACATAATTGCCAGTATATTTCGACGACCTTGACAAGTATATGACAGCTATAGTCAGTGGTAAAAGAATACAAACTCCTACAATCCCAAGTAGCATAATTCCACCGGATGCTCCATCGCTGTTCAGAAGGAACTGAGGGAGAGCAATCCCCATTTGAAGGCCCTACACGATTTCGAAAAAACAAAAACATAGGTTCACTTTCTTCATTGAAACCAGTAAAAAAAACGAGCATTTAAATGAAAATCATCCCTTATCAAAATTACCTGTCTGCCATCAGGATGGCCATATTTCTCAAAGTTCTCACGTGATACGGGATCGGTTAGAGCCTGATAAGCCTTGGAGATAAAATCTATAAAGTACTTGTGAGCCTCTGCAAAGAAAGATTTATGAATCATTAAGAAACAGCAACAAAAACCCTACCAGTTGTCATGTTGGTTTTGAAGGAAAAACTATTGCAACAAAATGTAGTCATTAAACAAACACCTTCAAACCTGGGTCTGGATTTTTATCGGGATGGTATAAAATGGAAAGTCTCCTGTATGCCTTCTTTATATCTGAATCTGAAACTCCAGGTTCTAATCCAAGTATGCTGAATGGCTCAAAAATTTGAACCTGCGAAATCATGATATACATTTAGATTTTGCACGTTGTGTCATACTTGACAACTTCGCTTACGAATTACTGACATTTTATCTCGGCATAGCTAATATAGCACACAAAATTTCCAAGACAATAAAAACGTCTAACAGAACCAAAAGGTAATATGGAATTAAAATGATTAACATGAAGATGAAAGAAATTGTATGAAAACATTGAGACATACTTTTTGGCTACAAAAAGAACTTTAATTCCAAATATATTAATTACAAACTCACAGACGATGGAACAGATAATAAAAAGAGAAAATACCTCAGTGTTGATATGCTTGATGTAGAAAACCAATAGCGCTACGACGAGCCAGAGCAACACTACTGTCAGGTTACTATAAGTTGAAAAGTTTGAAATCTGAAATTTTCACAGAAACCCGATGAATTTAGAGAGCGCTATAGCTCTAAAGTATACAAAAAAATGAACCGAGTAACGTGATTACAAAAAACACAGATAGATACTTACTCGTTTGAATATGGATTTCCGATACTTCCCTGAGCGGAAGCAAGACGAACAATGACAATATATACTCTTGGTCTTCTTTTTGAATGTGAGGTATAAATTGACAAAAGTATACGGCACTAGAGGCAGTGAAATCATTGTCAATACAAAGATGGGAAACAACGCACTGTTCTCTTCAGATGATGCAGCCATAGCTAACTTCTATAGCTTCTCAAGCTGCAATCGTCGAATTCACCGAAAATCTCATTTAATTTTCATTCTAAAATCAGTAACAAAAGTATGAAAATAAAAAATCAAAACTTTTTAGATTCTTAGCAGAAATTTATGAAATTAACTGTTCGCATTTCCACATATTTATTTCCTCATTTCAGGCACATCAATCAAATAATAGCTTCTAAATCGATAAGGAAATGAAATTAATCAGAACCGGGTGACAAAGAATTGATCAATTAAGGAATGAATAGAGGATTAGAACAGATCAATTTACCTGATTGAAAGAAAAAATGAACAGTTAATCGGAGTGATTGATACCTGGCAGGAAAAACTCGCCGGAGTTGTGCTGCAAACTGAGCCGAGCTGCAGGAGAAATTGGGGAAACCGGAGTGAAGCTGAATAAATAATCAGCCCTAGATTTTTATTTTTTTCTGAATCTTGAAAGAATGAAGAAATTGATTTGAGAAATATCAACACGGATTGGATTTGCAATATTTAGAAATTTCAAAAGATGGAGAGGAAAATTGGACTGAAAGCAAAAGCACGTGGCCCATCTTGCAGAATAGAAAATTGGACTGAAAGCAAGCACGTGGCCCATATTGCAGAATAGGCCATAAGACAATAGGCCTATGAAAGAAATCGATTTGTTTTTCGGTGCAGCGAATTACGGGGTTCAGATAAAAACGTGCAAGTTTTTTTTTTTTTGTTTTGTTTTGATTTTTAAGGGGACAGAGTGCATAAGAGCAACTCCAATAGAGGCACTAAATGAAGTATCAAACTAAAAAATTACCACTTTGATACTCTAAAATTAAAAAATCCTCCTCCAATGGAGGCATTAAAGTGAGAATTATTTTGATACTCAACTACCCCGAGATGCAAAAATACTCCCGGGAAAATGAGGTATCAGAAATATAACCACCAAATTAACCTATCACTATTTGACACTTGACATTTAAAAATATAATTATTAATATACTTAAAATTTGATAATCTACTTGATACTTGTGGTTGTAGTGAATTTTTTTTCAAAAAGTATCAAAGTATTATATCAAACATCAAATGAATGTTTAATGCTCAATTTTGATATCTCCTATTGGAATTGCTCTAACGACTCAAAGTTTTGGGGGCAAATTACTTTTTACCCTTAAAATAATGTGCAACATATTACAAATTTATATATATTATATAGCATGTAGAAATATATTAACTATTTAAGGAAAATTGGCTGAAAATCACTCCACACATTATATTATTTCTACAAGTTCTCACCCCTTTTTTTACAATGAAGGAAGCCGCAATCAACTTTATATGTGCACTATGTATACCTATACTCTTTTACAATAGCTTGCAAACCATACGCCGTAAACTACATTAAGCTAATCATGTGTGACAAACTTAACTTAGCTACCGTTGGCAAGAGATTCAATGTAACTAAATAGTAAATTAAGATTGACAAGATTCAAAGTAAATCAGGTTTGAAGAAAAGAAAAGGTTGAAGTATGCTATTTTCTTTTTCGTAGATAAGTATGCAATTAATATCAGTATGCTTAATCATGTTGTTAAAAAATCACATTTAGTACTAAGAATTTAAAACTATATACTAAGGTCTCACATTTGTTCAATTCACGAATTTACCTTTTCCATTTTTGAAAATTAATTATTTGATACAAAACAAAATAGTAAAAAAATAAATTATTTGATAGTTTCTACTATTACTTATTTCAAATTTCATTGATAATTGAATTATTAATACTTTTTAGGAGAGTTAATATTACAATATTCAAATGATAACATAAAATCTATTTTACAATATTATGTCTTTAAAATTGGTGGGAGCATGACGTCAGTAATCATATGTTGGCTCCATTACTGTATATATGTGTATTCTTAGGCTCCGTTTGGTTGGTAAGATAAGATTAGTCAAAATAAGATTAAATAGTCTAATGAAACCCAATTATTTTATTGGAGGTTGCAACGTCCAACAAAAAAAACACACTAGAATGCAAGATAAACCATAATTACATAATTTTGGTGGGTCGACCCGGCAATTTATTGGGATACCAAACATCAAATTAAGTCCAACTATTTAGTTAATCTTGGTTTATCTTGACAACCAAACGGCGCCTTATTTTCCTAGTATGTGTGCGACCATCAAGTTATTTTGGACCAACAATTTGTCATTTTTCCATGGTTCTAAGGGACTAAGTATGATCGAACAAGCAAGTTCAATGGAAGATGACCAAATTAGATTAAACTTTAAAGTGTATAATAGATTTGTAGAAATCCTTACAAAATTATAAAAGGATTTTTAGAATCCACCTTTATATATGTTTGATAGGAAATCTTTGTAGTGTTCTAGAAACAACTCCTAGTTATTAGATCAAGATGATCAATGCCGTCTGTTACGGAGGTGGAGTTGTATAAATATGGATATATTATTTATTTCTGACTCATCTAACTGACTTAAGTTATTTGCAAGGGAAGAAGTTTGAGTAAACGAATAGCGTAACTCATGGCTAAGAGCCGCATGCTATTTGATAGATCAATTCCATGCAGCGATATTTTGTTGTTTGTGTGATTTTCGCACGTCTCACCGTTCCTTTCGGCTTTGAGCTTATGATCACTTGCAAACACTCGGGGAGATCTCGGTACAAATATTAAGCCCCGCAAAATTACATTTAATTGAAGAGAATATGCTATGTAAAAAAATGAATGTATATCCATTTGAGGTAAAAATGCAAATATTTTACGTTGTGAATATCATGAAACTCACGACGATGTCTAACTAGCGGACATAAAGAATTCTTTCACTTCTTTCCCGTCTTTGTTGTCTAACTAGTGGACATAAAGAATTCTTTCACTTCCTTCTCGTCTTTGTTGTGTAACTAGTGGACATAAAGAATTCTTTCACTTCCTTCCCATTTTTGATGGTAATGGGTTAATTTACTTATCATATTTAAGTTTGACATGTTGAAGGTTTACTATTTCTCTATTCCGATTCTGATCTTAAATACTATCCAGGTGAATAATTGTACGAGCCGATACAAGTATTACCTTTGATACATAAGGTGAACTGGGATGGCATGTTGTTCCCGATACATAAAACGGGTAGTGAATTTAGTAAATTGGTTGAACAAATTAATTAGTGAAAATACGAAAAGATTATCTGCAATGAACGTAAATTTGCCGAGGCGAGTTGACTCTGTCCTTAAGACGAAATTTCCCCGCAACGGTGCTAACGGATTAAATGGAAATCGTCTCCCAAGATACAACGGCAAGGCTTGGAATAGGAGCACTCCAAATCCCAAGTACGACGAACTGTACTTTGTGTAGAACTTTTCGAGAGAATCTGTGAAGGGTAGGCTTAATATGCAGTAGGCTTATTTTTGGATTGAAGTGAGGAATTGTGGGAAAGTTAGGGTCTATTTATAAGGTTCGAAAAGTAGTGTCCTTTGGAGCAAAAAGGTACATTTGTTTGAATGGTTGCACCATTTCAAAGGTACCTTTTGTTTGAATGGTTGCACTATTTCGAGTTGAGCCAATTGGGAGTGGTTGCACCATTTCGAGTTGAGCCGAATGGTTTGCATTGGTTCGGCCGCACCAATTCAGACCATTCAGATGAATCGAGATGGGCTTCGAGTAATAAGGGCCCAATGGGTTAAAAGCCCATGACCTAATGTTTTTGATATATATACAGCTCAGTACTTCTCTACTTTTCCAATGTGGGATAACTCAAAATCCCACTTTCCTTATATTTGGACTAGTAATTTTTCATTCACCACAAAATTGGTTCTAATCCAAAATTCATTTATATACTTAATTAGACCGTACAATAACATTGATAAAAAATTGTTCATGACTCAATTTTTAACCAATTTTCCCAACAATCCCCCACATGAATGAAAACGAGGGTGTCGATTCTCTCTAGAGTTCCCACGAATAGTATTGCATCGGAATAGGTAGCATATAGCTTTGAACCTTCCGTAGTGGAGTTACATCGGATTTACTAGGCTGAGTAGTGAACGCGATGTCTTGAACTGTCAGTCGTTCGTGTAAACCAAGACAATGCAACCCACACAATACTATTCTCACATTTCCTTAGTTCTCATGATTGTGCCCGTTTTGGCCATGGACACACATCTTGGATTCATAAGTGTTTGTCAATTCTTTTGAAGCGGCCCTCACTTCATACACTTACATAGGTGATCTCCTATTAAAGGTATCCTGCCAATACCTCACCTTTTGTTACAAGGTTTTGGAATCATTAAAAGCTTTCGCTAATCCTTTACCCTCTCTGCAGGTAGCACTATTATCTTTCGCGGGAATGAGTTCCTTAGTGCTCAACTGAACTTTCTTGGCTTAGTTGTCCCTTTTGAACCAGTTCTTGGGATCTCCAGTCAGCATGGTTGGGTTACCACCAAGATTGTCCTTAATTTATGGGTTTTAATCCCATTCCCCTAGATAGGCAATATGTTTGATCTCTTTAGTTGACTTTTAGTCGCGGATCCGCTATAAACCATTGATTTTCATAATCAATATTATTTCTTTTGAGATCAATTGCCTAATGGTCTTATGTGTACGAGTGTATCGATACTTGCCATTATACATGTCGTTTGTGCCCTTAACGTAACCGATTGGTTATCACAATTTATTCATAATTGTAGACACCGACTAAGTCCAACACGGAACATCCTCCAATAATTTTATGAAATTTATTCAACTTCTTTTCTAACCTTATCTCAAGTTATACATTCGAATTCGTCCATGAATCGAGCTATTCAATTTTGTTTGAGGATTTCCAAGATACATAATCTTAGTGGACTCAAATATCCAATGTACTTTCCTAATACAATAAGATATTTTCTTTAATGTAATCCATTTAAAGGCGATACTTAGATTACCTAAGAACCCTTATAATATCATTGAATGATTATTTATTTTGGAATTACATATTTACTAGTTTGCAATTCTATGCTGCCAAGCTATCCAAAAATATTTGTAATTGAACCATTGTTCATCATTATTTTTGGCAAGGTAAACACTTGGTTTTTTAGACAACTAGATCAATTTTCTAGTAGTGTCTCAACATGAGACTTTCAATAAGACTATCTTTGTTTTAGTGACTTTAACCTATAAGATTACATCGTCTAAACCCTCGTCTTTTGACATCAAACATAATTTTATTTTTATTTTCAATATTTTCTCAACGTTCAAAATAATATCATGAGCATTATCTCATGATTATAATGTCGTCTATGGACATACACTTCCATGTGCTTTTAATATAAACACACTGGTCACACTCGTTATTACGAGAACTATTTGATAACACAATTTTATCAAATATTACTTTAGAATCACTTAACGAGTTTCAATATCTTGTTATAAATAATCAAGATTTTCCATAGCTATTTAATTTAGCTTAATTGGACCACCATTTTAATTCTTCTTTTGAATAGTCCATCTAAACCTTAATAGTTTACTACTTGAAAGAAGACAATTGTCCATCGTTCATTTTATAACTCATAAGTTAATAAAATCAAATCAAAATCAAACGTATTGATATTCTTTGCCATCTTGTTGTATCTTGATTGTTCATCACTTTGATGATTTACCACTCACACATATATTAACTTGGTTGTTCATCACTTTGATGATTTACCACTCACACATATATTAACTAGGTTGTTCATCACTTTGATGATTTACCACTTACACATTTATAAGTTCTTTTATTACGAACTTATTTATTTTCTTATTTTACAAGAAAACACAATATAATCAATTTGCATCAAGAGTGACTATCTTGTGCACAATCATTATTTATCCACTTAATTATACTAGGCCTTACACCCCCACATTTCTAAATATTAATGTGATTACTGGTTAGGGCCTAAAGACCCCCACATTTTTTAAATATTAATGTGGTTAGCTCGGGGTATCTAATTTATGTGTTTAGGGCCTAAAGACCCCCACATTTCTAAATATTAATGTGGTTAGCTCGGAATATCTAATTTTCCCCACAAATTCTAGAGTATGTATTCTAGAATTTATCATTATGATATCCATAAATTTTTCAAGAGTTTCAATACTCATTTTTTAATTCATTTGTCAAAGTTGCATTTTCCAACTTTCATTCAGATAGCATTTAAATGCTTTGAAATCCTTATTTTTATTTATCAATAAGGAAAAATACATTTATTCTTTGATTAGAGAAATATATTGGATCACCAATATGATTTAATTACAAAAGAAATTGTATTTCAAGAAATCACAAAAAGAGAAATCTTCTCAAGATACTTAAATCTTGTCAACAAATGAGATAGTAAGATTTCTTCATTTTCCTCAAAAGAGAAAATTCGTCAAGATACTTAAATCTTGTCAATAAACAAGAGAATATTAATCTCTTCAAATGGTGGTTGATCTCCACTATTCAACATTAAAGTTAGAATATATAAATTCTAATCTTAATCATTCATAATTTAGGATTGCATGTCCTAAACATGCTGTTCAAAATTCAGTCAAATCCAACGATTTAATTCTACAAAACGAGCTCTTAATTAAACTGCTCGAATTTTATTTCAACAAAACATCCATTGTTGTTAACAACTGTTTCGGATCTTTGAAAAATCAAAATCCGATCTCATCCATTCACATTGTAGATCATTATTTTGCAAATGTGATATCAAATCAAATCGAACCCAACGACTCGATCTTCTTTTATGTTCTTGAGACATGAACTACTCATGTGCTCTCATGAATTGAGCTTCTCTTTCTTTCTATTTTATTTCAAATCATGCTTTTAATTAAACCGTAGTATGATTCATATATATAAAACATATGTACATCAATATTATAATAAACATAATATTTGACATGTGAGCACGTCTTTCATACTAGTTGATCATAGAAAGAAACAATATATCAAGCATATTATATCAACATATACATAGTATACACACGAGTATATAATAACATCAAATTTGAACATAATATTTCATGGCATAAATAAATTCATGTCCAACATAATGAATTGATAAAAATTCTATAGCACGTAATCAATGCATGTCCATGCAAAAACACAATTCTAAGGAATTAGTATGGCTTACGCGAATAATAATATGTATAATAATATTCCTCTTACTAAGTAACTCATACTTAATATACGAGACAAGTCTAATCGATCATGACAATAATAAAAACGTTAATAAGATCACGTACTCACATATTCGAAAATCAATCAACCGGACAGTTCCATATCAAATGAAAATTGGGAGAAAGTTAATCCCATATCAAACTATAAGCAATTTATGCAGATAAATATTGCATTTTCATGAGAAATGTCATTAGTATAACACTTATCATGCGGTTTATAATAAACTTATTCAAATAATTAGCACATACGCTATCACTTTATTTTATTTGGGATAAAAATATTTCTATTATAAATGTACATACACAAACATAATGAATATCCATTAAGCATATATATTGTATATGGTTTACCATGCTTCCACATAGAAAATTAAACTATCATGCAATAATCCACCATTATATCATATAGCATTTCACAAATAGATATCTTATAATTAAAAAGCGTACCCGATAAATTATATGTTCGTCAATTCAAGATTTTGTGGGTAGCACCAAATCGTGTCAATATTATGGCAGTGCTCAATGATTTATTCATATCTCTTTCGTCTGAAGTCTGATTATGTTGATTCAATATGATCCGAATAGCCAACAAAATTATCTACAACTTTTATGTTTTACGTTTTCTGAGATTCGGATTAGATCATGAGCAAAATAAGCCTCGAAGTCGGAATAGGTGTGCTGTAAAAATGCACCTACAATGGAACCACAAAAAAAATATTAAATAATATTCATGGATCGAAAATAATATAAAACCTAATCATTATTCTTCGACTCAGTCTTCTTTCAACAAAATTTCGTGCATTGGACATTTGTGAGGCATTTAATATGCGACAAGTCGCATTGGTCACGAACGGTTGTATATGAAAAGGTGCATCAGCAGTTCTGCCACCCTTTCGTATTTTCGTCATAACTTCTTCGTACGAGCTCCGATTGTGATGATTTAACATGTTCTGGAAATCTAACTTGATTATCTACAATTTTTGTGAAATGTTAATTTGCCATATTCGGACTTTAACACCTTCGAAATGGGGCAGGACTGTGGACTTCATGTTCTGTCCGAAAATGAACTTTCTCCAACTGTATTTTGTAACTTCTTGATTTTTGACAGACTATCTTCTTCTCCATCCCGTTTACCAACGTCTGCAGAAAACACAATTTACTAAATCACAAAATTTCGTCTTAAGATTGTTGTTCCCGATACATAAAACGGGTAGTGAATTTAGTAAATTGGTTGAACAAATTAATTAGTGAAAATACGAAAAGATTATCTGCAATGAACGTAAATTTGCCGAGGCGAGTTGACTCTGTCCTTAAGACGAAATTTCCCCGCAACGGTGCTAACAGATTAAATGGAAATCGTCTCCCAAGATACAACGGCAAGGCTTGGAATAGGAGCACTCCAAATCCCAAGTACGACGAACTGTACTTTGTGTAGAACTTTTCGAGAGAATCTGTGAAGGGTAGGCTTAATATGCAGTAGGCTTATTTTTGGATTGAAGTGAGGAATTGTGGGAAAGTTAGGGTCTATTTATAAGGTTCGAAAAGTAGTGTCCTTTGGAGCAAAAAGGTACATTTGTTTGAATGGTTGCACCATTTCAAAGGTACCTTTTGTTTGAATGGTTGCACCATTTCGAGTTGAGCCAATTGGGAGTGGTTGCACCATTTCGAGTTGAGCCGAATGGTTTGCATTGGTTCGGCCGCACCAATTCAGACCATTCAGATGAATCGAGATGGGCTTCGAGTAATAAGGGCCCAATGGGTTAAAAGCCCATGACCTAATATTTTTGATATATATATACAGCTCAGTACTTCTCTACTTTTCCAATATGGGATAACTCAAAATCCCACTTTCCTTATATTTGGACTAGTAATTTTTCATTCACCACAAAATTGGTTCTAATCCAAAATTCATTTATATACTTAATTAGACCGTACAATAACATTGATAAAAAATTGTTCATGACCCAATTTTTAACCAATTTTCCCAACATGGCAAACTATTTTTTTGTGATTTGGAGCCGATTCCAAATTTAGATTATAAATTTCAAAGATGGCAAACTATTTTTTTGTGATTAGGACCGATTCCAAATTTAGATTATAAATTTCAAAGAAGATGTTGTCTAAGTTAAAAAAAGTCTAAATTAATAAAATTACTTTTAAAATATTAAACAAAATTATTATTGTCATAGTATAAGTTCTGTGATTCTATTTTAAGCAAATGCTTTAAACTTAAATTAAAATAAGAAATAAAATATCATAAATTTAAATATATTCTAGGACTTGTTAAGGAATCTTGAAATTAGATTCAAAAAATTGAAGAAATGAAAAAGGTGTAAATGAGAATAGACACGACGTAAATTGAAAATTTTGATAAATTAAATCGGAAATTAATAAATATATATATATATATATATATATATATATATATATATATATATATATATATATATATATATGATGCTAGAGTTAGATCACCTTAGCGAGTTGAGGCAAGATGAGCTGGAAGAGCAGAGTGAAACACTGGCTCACGAGCTTGATGACCTTGAGATACCTGTGATCATAGAACACGTGAACTAGGCCGGGGTTGATCCGGCGGAAACCCCTCCAACGCTCAAGTCAGACGTGCAGATAGTGGAAATAGTCCAGAGAATACAGTTGATAGTATTACTCAGTTAATAGGACGTACCTTGAGGAATGAGTTCAAACATTTATTTATAGCTTAGATGAGAGCTTTAGATGAGATTGTTGGGCCCAAACCTTATTTGAAGGTGATTGGGCCTCGGTGATTGTGGTCTTCAATATTGGGCTCGTAGCCCCGTAGGTAAATAAATTGTAAGCCCATTGGGTTGGCCCAATTAGGTATATCATTAAGCCCCCTACTCTCGAGTCGATGTGGGGGCCATGTTGAAATGGATGACAGATCGTGCCGAGAGTAAAAATTGTAGTAGTCGCTTGTTGGCGTATGGCCTGATGGTGTGCGAAAACGCATTGGAGCGTGTGTCGGAGGGGCGTGCAGGCGCGTTGGCGCGTAGCGCGACCAAGTTATCGCGATGTAAGTTACTTGAGTCGTCGGTTTTGTCCCGCGACGATGTGGTAGCGCGGATCGAGTTATCTCCTCGTGGGAGTTGTTATTTATTGACGTTGTCAATGGTTTGACGCGTTGCTTGTATGTGTTTACATATAGCCTTGTGCGTGATGTACTTGATGAGTGGATCATGCTCTCAAGAATTTTTTTTTTTTTTTGATGGGGATCGTGCCCCTTGTTAGACCTCGCGGGTCGTAAGTATGTTTGGACCGTGGCCACGTTTTAATGAAGGACCCGTCGAAGAAAAGTAGGGAAATTTGAGTAATCGAGCTGGCCAGGCTATATAGATTCCCATAATATCTCTAAGTGTTTCTAGGGTTGTAATCGTGCTAACTTGAGCTTGTGATTGTGTAGTGAATTGTGAGCGAGTTGTCTCCTCGAGAGAACTGTCTGGCAGCGAAGTTGTTGGGGCATTGGATGACGCGCGACTGAGGAACGTGCGGATTGAGGTTGATTTGAGCGAGTTGTCTCCTCGTTGGAGTTGTCTCGCAACAGGTAGTAGTACTGAGGGAGTTGGCTCCTCGTGGGACTTGCCTCGCAACGAGTTTGTAGGATCGAGCGAGTTTGCTCCTCGTGGGAGTAGTCTCGGCTGTGGGTAGTAGTACCGAGGGAGTTGTCTCGCAACGAGTTATAGGACGGAGCGAGTGGTCTCCTCGTGGGAGTTATCTCGCTGTGGTTTCGTAGACCCAAGGGAGTTGGCTTCTCGTGGGAGTTGCCTCGCAACGGGTTATAGGACGGAGCGAGTGGTCTCCTCGTGGAAGTTATTTCGCTGTGGTTTCGTAGAAGTTGCCTCGCAACGGGTTATATGACGGAGCGAGTTATCTCCTCGTGGGAGTTTTCTCGCTACGGGTTGTAGTTCCGAGCGAGTTGGCTCCTCGTGAGAGTTGTCTCGCAAGCCCCCCACTCTCGAGACGATGTGGGAGCCAAGTCGAAAAGGGTACCGGATCGTGTCGAGAGTAGATCGGTGCTGTAGTGTTTCGTTAATCGTTGGCGTGGCGTGGAGAAATAATATTTTTTATTTATCAGTTTGATAGCGAGCGCGATTTGGTAGGCGCGTTGAAGAGCTCGCGCAATTTGGTTAAGCGAGGTGAAATTATCAAGCGATTTGGTGGAGCACACTGAAATTCTCGCGCGATTTAGTAAAGTGCGTTAAAATCCTCACGCGATTTGAGGTAGAATAATGAGAGTTGCGTGCGACCTCAGGTATGCGCGCGCTACGAGGTAGGAGAGGCAGCACGCATTGTAGAACGCAGATGTGCCTGAGTTCGCGCTCACTTGGGGTCCGTGCGCGCACTAGCGCACATGGGGGCACGCGCGCATGTAGTGCACGGAGAGAGGGAGTGTGGAGCTGTTAAGAATTTTATGGGGAGGTGTGCGTGCATTGAATGCATGGGAGAGAGAGTGAGGAGCTGATAGAGACTTCCTCAGGAGGCGTGCGGTATTAATGTATGGAGAGAGAGTGATGGTGACGCAGCATGTTGCTTTATTGAACTTTTCCTTCTTTTTTTTTTCCTCGGGCGGGAAACGTGCCCGTGATTTTCTTTTTTGCCTCGGAAATCGTGCCCGATTTTTTTGCCTCAGGAATCGTGCCCTTTTTTTTTGCCTCGAGAAGCGTGCAGGCGTGCGTCTCGGGAAGCGTGCCCGCACGCGCCTCGAAAAACGTGCCGGGTGCGCGCATCGGGAAGCGTGCCCGTGAATTTTTGCCTCGGGGAGCGTGCATGTTAGCGCCTCGGGAAACGTGTTGTCTGTGCGCCTCGTGAAACGTGCCCATAATTTTTTGCATCGGGAAGCGTGCCCGCGCGCCCCTCGGAAAAAGTGTCGAGTGCGCGCCTCGGGAAGCGTGCTGGATGCGCGCCTCAGAAAGCGTGCCCGTGGTTGCCTCGGGAAGCGTGCCCGTGGCTACCTCGGGAATCGTGCCCGTTTTTTTTTTCTTTTTTTGATATCCACCACGTTTGGAGATTTCTTATCCTTGGGGTAGAGAGAAGATACGAAACTCTTAGGATGGAATGTTTCTTTTGGGTAGAAATGTAAGAGGGTGTATCACCCTTAAGATGAGATGTCCAACCAATTGGATGAGATGTCAAACCTTGAGGTGGGATAGCTCTCATCTTAGGTGAGGCGATCACGAACCCTATTATGGTTTTGAAGAACTCCAAGTGTCTTTGACATCATTAGAAAGAGGAGCTCGTAAGGGAGAGGCGTTGGCTCTCCGAGGTGAACATGGGCGATGTTGCGCAGTTTGTGCTTCTCGGCGATGTTGCACAGTCCGCGCTTCTCCGCGATGAGTGAGTTGTTGTATTCGGACTTGAAGGTTCGAAGTAGATGCATACGACACACTCGCTTGGTGGGCGTTACCTTATAGTGGTGGTTGTGTTACGGCTGAAGCTGCACGAGGGGCGTTGACTCCTGCTATGGCGATGTATGGTGTCACTGCTTCAGTGGCAGCATGAGTTGAATCTTCCGTGATCATACGCTGAAGGTCCTTTTTGGTTATCTGAACCGTTCGAGAAACAAGAAGTTGGTCCTGTTGAGGATCCAGTGGGGCCTCGCGAGGAGAAGCGTTGGTTCCTACTATAGCGATGTATGGTGCCACTGCTTCAGTGACACTGGCAGCACGAGTTGAAGCTTCTGCGATCATACGCTGAAGGTCCTCTTCGGTTATTTGAACCGTTCGAGGAGCAAGGAGAAGTTGATCATGTTGAGGACCAAGTAGGGCCACACGATAGGAGTGTTCGCTTCCTTTGCGATGATTTATGGTGCCACTGCTTCAGTGGCCCGAGTTGAAGCTTCCGCGATCGTACGCTGAAGGTCCTCACCGGTTATCTGAACCGTTAGAGATGCAAGTAGAAGTCGATTTTGTTGAAACTTCTGCGATCATACGCTGAAGGTCCTCATCGGTTATCTGAACCGTTAGAGGAGCAAGTAGAAGTTGATTTTGTTGAAGTTTCGGCGATCATACGCTGAAGGTCCTCATTGGTTATCTGAACAGTTTGAGGGGGGTGGATGTAGGCCTCCAGGGAGTCGATAACCCTTGGCGAACGAAATGTTTCGGGGGCACTGTAAACCCCCAAGGAGTCGATAACGCTTGGCGAACGAAATATTTTGGGGGCACTGTAAACCCCCAGGGAGTCGATAACCCTTGGCGAACGAAATATTTTGGGGGCAGAGGTAAGCCCCCAGGGAGTCGATAAACCTTGGCGAACGAAATATTTGGGGGCAGAGGTAAGCCCCCAAGGAGTCGATAACCCTTGGCGAGCGAAATGTTTCGGGGGCACTGTAAACCCCTAGGGAGTCGATAACCCTTGGCGAACGAAATATTTTGGGGGCACTGTAAACCCCCAGGGAGTCGATAACTCTTGCTAACGTTGAATGGCCTATTTGGTTCTCTAGCCGATCGAGGGGCGGGAAGAAGTGGATCCAGTTGAGGATCTAGTGGGACATCACGAGGAGGGTCTCGTGGTGGATCCCGAGCATGGGGAGGAGGAAGTGGCAAACCTGAGCCCCCACGAGGTGGGAGGTTGTTAGCAGTGTCACACTCCCCTGAGCAGATGTCTTAAGGCCATCATGCGCGCTACGTGATTATGTCTGCCTTCCCACAGACGGCGCCAAAATGATGATGCTAGAGTTAGACCACCTTAGTGAGTTGAGGTAGGATGAGCTGGAAGAGCAGAGTGGATCACTGGCTCACGAGCTTGATGACCTTGAGATACCTGCGATCATAGAACACGTGAAATAGGCCGTGGGTTGATCCGGCGGAAACCCCTCCGACGCTCAAGTCAGACGTGCGGATAATGAAAATAGTCCAGAGAATACAGTTGATAGTATTACTCCGTTAATAGGACGTACCTTGAGTAATGAGTTCAAACCTTTGTTATTAGCTAAACATGAGAGCTTTAGATGAGATTGTTGGGCCCGAACCTTATTTGAAGGTGATTGGGCTTCGGTGATTGTGGTCTTCAATATTGGGCTCGTACCCCGTAGGTAAATAAATTGTAAGCCCATTGGATTGACCCAATTAGGCATATCAATATATATATAACCCATTATCCAATCCAGAAGAACCGTTTAATTTACCAAACCCGTCCAAAACAGCTCGATTCCGGGTCTAAGACCCAACAAACCCTATCTATTATCATCCCTGTTTAAACCACTCCTAATACAACATAATATAATTTTGTACCAAACCACATTATCTTATCTCAATGCTTAACCAATAACAAGAAAAAAAAAAGTATTTATTTTATTTCCCACTAAAAAAAAAAAGATTAAAAAAAACGAATATGCGATTTGGTCAGAGAGATACTAAAAAGGAAACGATAAAACACAAGAAAAAGAAAGAAAATCAAAGAATCAACAACCACACGTATATATTTTGGGTGTGGGTTATTTTGGAAGAGATATTGCTTAAGCCCATGTGATGAGAGAGGCCCACGCGCCAAGATCGGACGATGATGGTGCGACTGGTGGACCCCACCTACCCCAATCTCCCATGCAAAAATACCCATTCCAATTCCAATTCCATCACACGTAGCTCCTTCTCCTTGGACACTCACACTCTCTCACTCATTATCGCCAACCTCTTCACGGATTTCATGGCACCTTGAGCTCGCCGCAGATCTGTCACAATCAAACAATTAATTTTTTATTTTTTTTTCTTCTTCACTTTCTTTTCACAAGCCAGGAAATTTTAATTATTTTTAGTGGAATGGTTTATACGCTATCTGGAGTGCGGCTGCCCACCGTACCATCGGCGGCGTACAAGGTGGGAAGCTGCGGTTTCGGCCATGTCGATCGGAGGAGCGCCGCGCATCTTCCTTTTTTCCTCAAAAACAAATTCCATTCGCGTAAGTGAATTCGAAATTGTGTGTTTTTTTTTTTTTTTTTTCATTTTATTCAATGGCATCAATTACTCTGTTACCTGAATGAAATTTGGGTTGAAATTGATCTGTTCTCGCATCGAAAATTAAGCTAGGGGGTTTTGATTTTGGAGGTAAATTGTATTTATAACACAGTGACTGGAGTGAATACAAGTGCGGATGATTCAGTCGATCGTCGATTTTAGTTCAATTTCTTCATGGTGTTATGGTGGATCATCTTCTTCGATCATGTCATTTTTTCCCCCAATTTTAGGATCTTCAGTAATGTCAAATGTGGTCTAACATTCACTTAATTTGGGGGAAGCTCACTGCGTTGGTGCCCGTGTGTGTCTAGATTATTGGGCCTAATGCGATTCTCAAAATAGTAAATGCAATTCAGAAAATTTAGATTGTCGAATTGACTGTTCTTAGAAAGATTTTGCTAAAATCTAGTGCTTATTTGCTATTTGCAGGGATGATATTTTCAGGTGGAAAGGCTTACGAGTCGGGCTTTCAACCTAGTATGGCAACTGCACCAGAGAAGGTGCTTGTTCCAGGCACTGAGAGTGACGGCTCTTCTTCCCCGACAGAGAATTTAGAGATAGTTTCAGACACTTCACAGGCATGTCAGATTTAAATCCCTTTGCCCCAGCCGAATACAATAGCATTCTACTGGGGCCTAGTAAACTAGTAAACCGATTTTTTCTTTTTCGGAAAAGAGAATAGAAAAGAATAACACAACCACTATTTCCGGTTTTGCAATGTTGGTTTGGTCTAAAAACTGACTCAAGTATGCACTTACTTTTAGGCGCTTCTTTGAGCTACTATAATTTAATTTTCCCGTTGCCCCTGTTCGAAATCTGGGATTTCATTATTTAGCCTGGAAAACCAAGATTTCCAAATTATCAAGAACATACTTAAAGATATGTAATTCAAGAAATAACCTTTAAGAGAGAAAATTGGTTTGAGTCGGTGGTTTTGATAATTGATTTGTAGCAGGTGATTTTCTTCTTTAACCTTGAGGTTTGAGACTAAGTGTAGATGCCTAAATGGACTGTGTAGATTATACTACATACTGCAAAAAAAAAAAAAAAAAAAAAAAACGGAGCTCAAGTAAATCTGACATTGCTACTTATTATCTAGTACATCGAAGTTGAATGATTTTACTTCATTTTCCTGTGATAAACATTTACATGATATAAGATCATTAATAAAGAATATTAACGGAGGATAGGCGAAGCCATTCCATTCAAGTATTTATTATGCTTTATTTGGATTCTCCTTACGTGTTAACTGTATGCGTATAACCTGGATTCTTAACTTCAATTTGGTCTATATTCTCCAATACTTAGAACATCAGTTTGTTCTCTCTTCATTGATTTTCTTTTCCCCGTGTGATTTCTTTTCCTAGATATCAGGTAATCTAGAAAGTGTAGATGGACCGATCGTTAAAGAACAAGAACAGTTGATTGAGCAACAAATTTCTGGTGAAGCAATTAAAGGGAAAGATTCCGCCTCTGTACAACTACTAGATGAAGATGCTGGATTAAATACTGAAGGAAAATCATACTCGATATCTAAAACAATAGCTGACGAATCTTCAATGGTCAAAGAAAGGGTCATCCCTCCACCTGGAGCCGGTCAGAAAATATACGAAATAGATACACTTTTGACCAATTACCGCGAACATCTCGATTATCGGTGAGCTTGTCCGGACCAACTCTGCTGAAATATGAATGAATATATTTTTAGGTTTTCGAAATTTTATGTTCATATAATAATATACTATTAGAAACTTAAAGCTTCCCTGTGTTCTTCTCCATTCATGTTAGGACACTCCTAAATCTAATTATGAACTTGTCGTTCGAGCTTTCTGACAGTGTTTAACAATTTTTGGAGCTGCATTTATAAATTAGAAGTTGATTTATTTGTTTGTATCACGACATCTTTTTGTTTTTTTTTTACAGGTACGGCCAGTATAAAAAATTACGTGACGCAATTGACAAGTATGAAGGTGGATTGGAAGTGTTTTCTCGTGGTTACGAGAAACTTGGTTTTAATCGCAGGTATGTATCTAGGTTCTGTGTAGGTATCTTCGTAGCATCATTAAAGATTCTTAGTCATCTCTCACATAAATGAAATTTCACGTGACATCTTTCTTGAAGTTGTTTTCTGAAAAAGGAAGCACATATTATGTGATTATCGATAGAATTTCTTGATTAAAGAAAATCAATCATACGATATATCGATACTAAAAGTTTCTCTAAATTTGTATTGGCAGTGAAACGGGTATTACTTACAGGGAATGGGCACCTGGAGCCAAGGTTATTGCTGCTCATCGTTTTCGTATATTAATAAAAAGGATATATGCTGCAGACGACGTCTAAATTAGTATCTTAGGCACATAGTTCTCATGCCGACTCTAATTTGTTCCGAAACAATTGTTTTTTTTAATAATATTTTTCACCTTTTTCTTCTTTAATTCGTTGTTTTTATAATAATTTTATTTTTTACAATTCTAACGCAGTCGGCGTCACTTATTGGAGATTTCAACAATTGGAATGCTAATGCTGACGTCATGACTCGCGTAAGCTTTTCTTTCTCTATCCTCATGCTTAGTATTGCTAGAAAATTTCCTTATCTTGCAATATTCGTTTTCTTCTTAAACCTGTTATTTTTTATTTCTCGTTACATTTTGGTTTACGATATTATCTATCTATTTCCGTTACACAATTAAACTCACTGAGCTTTTTAACAGAATGAATTTGGTGTTTGGGAGATCTTTCTACCGAACAATGCAGACGGATCTCCAGCTATTCCCCATGGTTCCCGTGTAAAGGTAATATTTCTCTTAACTAGTAATTTTCGTAACTAGTTAAAAATTGAATAACTTCTTATAATGTATAGAAATATTATAATTTTTTTATAATGACCGAATAATCACCATCATTAATTCCTTATATATTTTAAATGTAGATTCGTATGGATACTCCATCTGGTATCAAAGACTCTATTCCAGCTTGGATCAAGTTTTCTGTGCAGGCTCCCGGTGAAATTCCGTATAATGGAATATATTACGATCCTCCAGTAGATGTACCGCAGTTTTCTCTATTTGTTGTATTTGCCTGGCCACTAATTACTATTGGATAAACGATGAAGATTTATCAAGGTATACTTCCTGTCGTCTCTTCATGTTGGCTTAGGATACTCTTTTGTAATATATTTGCAGGAAAGATATGTTTTTAAACATCCTCGTCCGAGCAAACCGAAATCTCTCCGGATATATGAGTGCCACGTTGGAATGAGTAGCACGGTGTGTATCTATTCTCTCTTATGAAATACATTGGAATTCTATGTTTCTCTTACATGCAAAACCATTTATGTATAATTTTTACCTGTATTTCATGTAGCATTGATGCATGTGGTTTCAATTTGTAAATCTCTATATTGAATAAAGCTACAAAATGCCGTAACTTGAACAGATGATAAAACTGGATAAATTAGATATGTTCGATTCATTTTGTGAAAAAAATTCTGAAAATGCCAATAATTTGCATAGGAAAACAACATTGAACAATATGAACCGAAAATATAATTATTATTTTATGTATAAATAGATATTTGGTCAATTCAATTGGCAGGGAAAAAATAAGATCTTCAAATCAACACATGCCAATATAACTGAAGTTGCTGACAATCTCCGAACTAATTTATTTTTTTCCTCAAAAAAAAAAAAAAAAAAAAAAAGAAAAAAGAAAGAAATTTCGATCTGATGTTCCAAATGTTGGGTATTCAGTATTTTTAACTGAGTCATATTTTTTCCCGACATTTGATGCAGGAGCCTGTTATAAATACATATGCCAACTTCAGAGATGAAGTGCTCCCTCGAATCAAGAAACTTGGATATAATGCTGTTCAAATAATGGCAATTCAGGAGCATTCATACTATGCCAGTTTCGGGTAACGGGTCCCACTCCATTCGATACTTAGTTTACCTCGTCATTGTCAAACTAGTACTTGCAAAGTCCTCTGAATTCCGTCCTTTCTCCTATCCGATTTTTATGTTTTTTTTTAAATGTTGGCTTTTGACAAAATATTTTGTTTGCTTGCGTCAGTTACCACGTGACAAATTTCTTTGCGCCAAGCAGTCGTTTTGGCACTCCAGATGATCTCAAGTCCTTAATAGATAAAGCTCACGAGTTGGGATTGGTTGTTCTCATGGATATCGTGCACAGGTATATTAAGATTTTTACACCAGTATTTATGATTTATACATCCGAACATTTTATTCCATTAGTATATTAGCAACGAAGCTCATTTTAATTTTCGATACAAATTCTAAATTCCAGAATCTTTTAGTTTTGTACGGACCTTGGATTCTGACATTCTAACATAATTAGGTTTGCAACAGTAAATGGTCTGTGAATTTCAAGCATTGTCGCTCGCTAATAACCTGTATTTAGCTGAACTGCAAATATTCTCTTACAATATTTTGTTTCCACATGTTCCGAGTTTTTGCGTTCTTGGTTCGATATGCAGTGCATTACTGCATTTGTCTTAGCAAATTTTGTTGAAAATCTTTTTCTTCAACCATAAGGATAAAGTTATGCATGGTCATAAATCTTTTCAACACTACATTTGTTAGATAATTTGATAGATTATATAATATTTAGTAGATTTATGCTTATCTCAGAGAAAACTTCGTTTGTTACGGATTTATTATTAATTTGAAATTCCTCCCTCAAATCTTTCCGTCCAAATGCACCCGCACGGCCGCACCCGTCATGTATCTTAGGTCATAGTTCTTGATTAAACTAGTGTTCGCTTTTTTCGTCATTGTATAGTTCTTCTGCAAGAAATTCTTTTATCTTTCATTGACATCGAGAAACTCTCGATATCTGCAGCCATTCATCGAACAATACGTTGGATGGACTGAACATGTTTGATGGCACTGATAGCTGTTACTTCCACTCCGGCACACGGGGCTATCACTGGATGTGGGATTCTCGTCTTTTCAACTACGGACAGTGGGAAGTATGTACTGTCTGGATTTACAATGTCACAAGAATATGTTGCGAATGTCTTACAATTTTCTCACCAGAATCGGCTTCTAACATACGCCTTCAATTCTAGGTTTTAAGGTTTCTTCTCTCTAATGCGAGATGGTGGTTGGATGAGTACAAGTTCGACGGTTTCAGATTTGACGGTGTGACGTCAATGATGTATACTCACCACGGTTTACAGGTACTATACGGAAAAACGACGTCACTTTTTATAAGGATTATTCTGATTTTTGACTTTCAAGAATATTTTGTTTCTATGCATTGTACTCATTGATCTTGATTCTCGACTAAGAAATATTTCTTTTTTTAAAAGATGGCATTTACAGGGAACTACAGCGAGTACTTTGGATTTGCGACAGATGTCGATGCTGTAGCGTATTTGATGCTGGTTAATGATCTCATCCACGGGCTCTTTCCCGAAGCCATAACCATCGGGGAAGATGTAAGTTTCTCTGAATCATGTCGAAACAATTTACTACGTGCTTCGTATTTTATTTCCATTTAATCTTTGTTTCTATTCTTTGAATTTCAGGTCAGTGGTATGCCTGCTTTCTGTATTCCTCTTCAAGATGGAGGTATGGGATTCGACTACCGTCTACACATGGCAATCGCTGATAAGTGGATCGAAACTCTCAAGTATGTTGCCCTTCTCAAATTCTTCTTCGAGTTATTATTCATTAGAGTATCACGAAAAAAAAGTGCGATTTCGATTCTACAAAATGGATATTTCTTTTACTTAATTTCCTTTTTTTTTTGCGCATGGAGTTGGGATAAAACAATCAGAGATCAGAGAAACAAAAATCATGAAAAAACATACAATACAAACTCCCTTCGCCTTCTAGATTCGATCAAATACGATATTACTCACTATAGAATATCAAATTTTAAATTTCGGTATCTCCTTTTTTTCTGGATTATTATTTTAATGCAGGAAAAGGGACGAAGAGTGGAGCATGGGAGATATTATACACACACTTACAAATAGAAGGTGGCGGGAAAAATGTGTTTGCTATGCAGAAAGTCATGACCAAGCCCTCGTTGGAGATAAAACTATTGCATTCTGGTTGATGGATAAGGTGATACATACTTTTTTATTTAAAAATTACGCCAGAACAAAGTATACGTGTACTATTAGTAATTCTCGAAAATGAGATGGTCTGTATCTATTTTCTCAGGATATGTACGACTTCATGGCTGTGGATAGACCATCGACTCCTTTGATAGACCGTGGAATAGCGTTACACAAGATGATTAGGCTTATTACAATGGGATTAGGTGGCGAAGGGTACCTGAATTTCATGGGAAATGAATTTGGACATCCTGGTACAAACACGAACCCTTTTCTTTTTTTTTTATTGGCAAGAATTCGTATTTTGTGTACACGAGAGAAAATCATTTTTATTTGGGTAAATTACAACCACCCCTGAGGTATAGTCAAATTACCAAAAACCCCCCTCATGTTAGGATAATTACAATCACTCCCCTCAACTATAAATCTTCTTACACGTCCACCGTTATTGTGTCAAATTCAACATAATCTTCTAGTTTGTACTTGTTTTGTGTAAAAATGCAGTTTCTGATACACCACAATCTGATATATACAAGCCAAAAAACACATCTTTATGATCATCGTGCTTCAAAATGTGTAGTTCGAATGGGATAAAATGGGTATACAGTTGAGAATATTCCATATAAACTAAAAGATTCCACTAAATTTGACACCGCAAGGGTGGACATGTAAGAAGATTTATAGTTGAGGGGTGGTTGTAATTACCCAAACATGAGGGGGTTTTCGTAATTTGAACATACCTCAGGAGTGGTTGTAATTTACCCTTTTTATTTTCTAAAATCCAAAGAAATTTTTATTAACTCCTTCCTTGGAATTTTTTTTTTTTTTCTTCTTTCAGAGTGGATAGATTTTCCGAGAGGCGACCAACATCTTCCCGATGGCAGAGTCATTCCAGGAAATGGCAACAGTTACGACAAGTGCAGGCGTAGGTTTGATTTGGTAAGTTATGCCCTCAATTAAGCAAATCATTATTTTACGTTTTTTAGATTCCTTGCCAAATTTCCTGCCTTGCTTGAAACTGATGATTGGATAAAGTTCTTTAAGCACCTCAAAAATTACGAAATGGCACTTCGGCTTATTTTTAAAGTTCTTATTGGACTTGAGTTTGTAGACAAAATGAAGACTGTTTACTGTATATTACAAGAATGGTTTTACGTATCTGTTTCTTTCATTCACAAAATTTGTTATAATTTCTCAAAAGAAATTATTAGCTTTAGTTTTTGGCTCGTAGCTTCGGCATCCTAATCGAAAAATTACATTATTGATAAAAGAAAATACAAATGTCTTCAATTTAACGTTTTGATGCATATCCAGGGTGATGCAGAGTATTTAAGATATCACGGGCTGCAAGAATTTGACCAAGCAATGCAACATCTCGAAGAAAACTACGGCGTACGTATTCTCTTGCACCAATTTCTCGCCTTAATTACGTGATTTATTTTTCGTTAAGCGCAGGAATAACATTAATAATTGCTTAAGATTATTGATATGCATTGTTCCTCCTATGTTATTTTAAGATTATTGTTGAAGGATCTTGTTTTATTCTACTGCTTTACGGTTAAAAAATCTAGAATGGAAATATTTTTGCAGTTCATGACATCAGAGCATCAGTATATATCGAGGAAGGATGAAGCAGATAGGGTGATCGTATTTGAAAGGGGGAACTTACTCTTCGTCTTCAATTTCCATTGGAGTAAAAGTTATTCAGATTATCGAGTAGGCTGCTTAAAGCCCGGAAAATACAAGGTATGTCGAGAAAAAGTTATTTTTTCCTCTTTCAAGGTTGTACGTATTCCTTTGTCGAAAAATCAATGCTATCCTACACTTTTCAGGTTGCTTTGGACTCGGACGATAAATTATTCGGAGGTTTCGGTAGAATCAGTCACGAGGCCGAGTATTTCACCTCTGTAAGATGATCTACCTCCGATTTTAGTATAAATTATTGGTCACACTTCAAAATTATTTAAAAAAAATTAAATATGATATTTTCTTGAATATGATGTAAAACAGGAAGGGTGGCAGGACGACAGGCCTCGTTCGTTTTACATATACGCACCTTCTAGAACAGCAGTCGTCTATGCCTTGGCAGAAGTTGAAGCAGAACCAATCGATGTCCAAGTTAGCCCTAACGTTTGACAAGTTTAATGTTAGGTGACACAATTCAAGTTATCGCCGCCCTATGTGGCCCCCACCAAAAAAGCCTACTAGAAGCAAGCAACTGAGACGAAAAAAGATGCAAAGGCAGGGAGGCAACCACCAGTTAAGTAGTTATATGAATCGCTAATGGCATCAGCATAAATTCCGTACATGTTTATAATATATCCGCAAGCTTCAATACTTGTGTGTACGGAAGTCGAACGACCCGTTTTTTTTTTTTTTTTTTTTTTCTTTCTCCCTAGTGTACATTCTCTTAATCCTGGTTGGTGACGGATTTTTTTTTTTCTTTCTGAAATAAGATAACTAATCCAGGAGATATACTGCTTCGTTACGTGCGATGTTAAATCCGACCGGATTGTTTTTGCACTGACGTTTTTATTATGGATTTTGCTTATTTGGCCTTAACATTATTGTGGATACATCATCATGTTCACTTTGTTCCGGGTTTGAATCTCCGATGAAATGTAATTTTAAATGCGGCTAAATTACATTTCACCCCTTGAACATTGACCGGCAGGAAATTGAAGTTAAATTAGTTTGTGGATGGAATTGAAGTACACTAAAAAATTGATGAATTTCTACATAACCTATTTTGGATAAATTTCTATGACTCTATTTTGAATTTTCTTAATTAGAGCAACTCCAATGCAAAACATCAAAATTGAAATATCAAATATTCATTTGATAATTAAGATAATATTTTAATATTCATTTGCAATTCATCTACTCCAACCATTGTTATCAAAATTAATAATCAATTGGAAGTTTTTTACTGATTTTATTTGTAATTGCCACGTGTCATTTTGTGATTGGATGTTTAGGTGGTTAATTTTTTGATAACTCAATTTCCAGGATGTATTTTTACTTATGAAGAGGTAGATTATCAAAATACTTACCCATTTTGATACTCCCATTGGAGTAGAAATTTTTAATTTTGGGATATCAAAAAGGTAGTTTATGGGTTTGATAATCCATTTGATACTCCCATTGGAGTTGCTCTTAATGAATTGAATACGAATGTGTTGCCTTAAATTGTATATTTAGTCTTCTAGTTGACCAACCGCCGACCCCGGCATTTGAAATACGTACCATGTTTGTAAAAATAATGGGTAAATTACAACCACACCCCTGAGGTATGGTCAAATTACAAAAACACCCATTTTGTTTGGGTAATTATAACCACCTCCCTCAACTATAAATTTGTTTACACGTCCACCCTTGCGGTTTCAAATTTAGTGGAATCTTTTAGATTATATGGAATATTATCACTTTTGTAACCGATTTATCCCATTCGAATTCCACATTTTGAAGCAAGATGATCATGATATGTGTTTTTTGGCTTGTAAATATCAGATTCTGGTGCATTAAATATTACATTGTACACAAAACGAGTACAAACTAGAGCACATTCCACGAAATCTAGATGATTATGTTGAATTTGACACCATAAGGGTGGAGGTGTAAGAAAAAATCATAATTGAGAAGGGTAGATATAATTATCCAAACAAGAGGAGGTTTTTCGTAAATTGACCATACCTCAGGGTGGTTGTAATTTGCCCAAAAATAATTGTAAATATCCCATTGTCTTATTGGAAAAGACAAATAAAAAAATAATCCAAAATCATAATAGACTTTGGACTTTGTTTATGTCTCTTTAACCAATTAATTATGGTTTTCTACAAACAACCTAAAATAGGTGAACTAAGGAATCATAATTGTCGGATAATGCAGGCCGCTGTATATTTTGACCAGCTTTTCTAATTAATTACTAATTAATTAATTAATTAATTAATTTTGGTGGCTTAATCAATTTTTTTTTTTTTTTTTGAGTAAAGCTTAATCAAAATTACTTCGGATCTTTCGGATAATTCCACATGCATGTGGATGAAAATATAATGCCAAATATATTCATGTCATTTATAATCTATAGATAAATCTCTATAAATTAATAGAGTCTGGACGAACAAAATCTTATTAATTTAGTGAAATATTAAATTATTGAACTAATAATTTAATAGATTTTTACCGAATCAGGACCAGAAGAAATTATTTAAACGAGGTTATTAGTTTATCAAATATGAATTTATCGAGGTTCTACTACAGTACTCCCCTTTTCTCTGATTAAAGTTTACTTGGTCTAAGGTTTACTTGGTCTAGATATAGAATTGGTCCTAATTCTTAGTTATTTGGTCATCAAATTAATAACAACCTTTTGTTGTACTGTTGTGTGGAAGTTTCTTCATTCATCTATTATGAGCATGTTTGGCTAAGGTGGTGTTTGCAAATGATTATTTAAAAGCAGAAGTTAGTGATTGTGATTTAAGTTAGTTTTAAGTGTTTATTTCTAAAAGTTGGGGGTGTTTGCAAATATTTCGTAAAATGAACTAAAATTGAAAAAGCAGGGTTATGGGTGCTTTTAAAAAAATAGCTTAAAGCAGATTATTTTAAGAGAAGCAAAAGCAAAAGTTGATTTTGCAAACACCTAAAAACAGATTATGAGCAAAAAAAAACCGCATAATCACTTTCAAAAAGCATTTGCAAACACCACCTAAGTTTATTTTAAATAATTGATAAGCTCTTATATCTAATATATAACTGATTTTAAAAATTGATAAGTTATTAAGTTTTACTTTTAAAATTATTTCTGTAAAGTGTTTGGATAATGATCTAATAAATTATTTTTACTCATTTTATGATCTATTAAGTCCCACAATGGTGTTTTTTTTTTTTTTCTGTTTCCTAGCCGAAGCTTTGGCATGACTTTAATATAATCCAATGAAATTTGGCCATTTGTCTCCACATCATCTCCTCTTTGTCGAACAAATCATCAAGCTTCCGGAATAACTCGATGGTCTCCTTGTCGTTTACTCGGATCTCCATCCTTTCTTGAGCATAAAAATCTTTTTCTTTATATTTTCAACCCACTTCTTTACTTCTCCAAATGAACATGAGCTCCATTGTTTCAATCCCAACCGATAAAACCGCATCTCCTATTTCAACTTTCCTCCACTACGTACTTTGTCGCACTAGGGATTTTTGAGCCACGTTGCCTCAAATTTAAAGCCATTTTCCCTCTTGTTATGCATTTTATTCGTGTAATGTAACTTGATGTGAATAGGTACGTACGTGATACGAATTTAAACTCTCCAGATGCACAATATGAAAATTTAGAGACAAATATCTCCAATCAATTCACCGTCGCATGTTTAGTAAGCAACAAGAATATTATCGATTACCAAGCGGGCATAAATGAATGCAGATTGGGGCTCCGAAACAAAACCTAACCGATTCACTATGCACCACATTACTTAAATGTAGGTCCTTATATTTTGGGCCTATATATAATAAGACTTTACACAAAACTCACATGTAACAAATTATTTTAATTACATTATTAAAAAAAAATGATGAAAACACTTGTTAATTAATTAATAATTTATAAAAAAAAAATATAAAATCATGCACAAAATTAGAATCTCTTGCTTCATTAATGTGTTGAATAGTACAACTCAATGTAGAAACTAGAAACAAAAATTGTTAATATTGATTGTGGACATATGTGGATGAATAGTCACTTTAATTACACAGAAAACAAAAACCGGATGGAGAAGAGAAGATGGTTCCATTTGGGGAAGCAGGGACCAATCCCAATGCACTGACCATTTCAGATATTATTTTCCTTTACTATTTCATTTCACATTTCAAATTCTTCCACTTTCCATTATTTATTTATTTTTCCTACAAAATAAACAATATATTGATATGTCATATGTGCACTAATTAATTGTACCGCAAATACGACCACACCTGAGATAAGATCATATTACGAAAAACTTATTTTGTTTGGGTAATTACAACCACCTCATTAATTATGTATTGTCTCTTACACAATCAGCCTTATGCTGCCACATTTATCTACTGAACGAGGGGTAGACAATATATAATTAAGGGGAATGGTTGTAATTATCCAAATAAAATGGAGTTTTTCGTAATTTAATCTTATCCCAAATGATTGCCATAATTTTCCCTTAATTCTACTATTTGGTAATTGTCCTCAAATTATTCTGGAGGTGTAATATGTACTAGGCAAATTCTGCGCGATGAGTTTGATTTTCTTGTCAATATTTTCTTACTTGAACCTAACATTATTTAAATTTTTCGTGTCGTTTGTAAGATATTATATAAGAGACGAATCTATCTGTATATGTTAGTGCGAATTCCTTTGGCCAGCATTATTTTTTTTAATATTGATGAGCACTCAAGTGATAAGATGGGGGGCCTCACCATTAACTTTATAATTATATCATTTTAGAATATATAAAGTATAAGTTGATCCAACTATCCCAACTAACGAATATATTAGTATAATTAAATATTAAAGTATAGAGAAAAAAGGGAAAGACAGAAGAAAAAGTGGTATAGAAATACTGTCACAATACTTATTTATATTAGTGTATATATATCAACTTAGTTAAAAGGAGATTCTTCCTTCGAAATCCAAATTGTAAAGGTTGTCTTATTTTATTTTATTTTCAATTTTTTTTTTTTTTGTCAAAAGTTTAGCTAAGCCACTATCTTGCTGCTGCCAGATTTTTATAGTATTTACGGCTTTTAAGATATATATATATATATATATATATATATAATATATATTTTATTTTTTTATTTATTTTTTATTTTTATTGTTAAAGATTTTCATTCCTTTCTGGAAATTTAATGGTTGGTGAGGTAAGGTGACCTTTCCTTCCACTCCACACTAAACACCAAAACTTTTTAATATGTAGTAGCATCAACATATTTTTTCAATATCAACTATTCGAACTCGATTCCTGATAGTAAAACTCGATTACGAATATAACTTAAGATGCGTTTCAATCTCGAGTTCAGATGTATATACTTATGGTTCATTTAACGTAACATACATGAACGCACACGATCTTTAATTGTGGGCTATCTATATCTGAACCTAGATTTGTCACGTACCACTAACCTTAAGATGCACGAATTTTTTTGTGCACAAACGTTCCGCGTTTCGGACATGACACACGCCCGAAACATTTCTGGCCGTTTCTATAAATAAGTAGAAGTTTCGGGGATATTTTTAGTAATAATAAAAAATGAAAACTCGTTTCCTAAAAAAATCAAATTTATTTTAAATAAAGACTGAAATTGCATATGTTTGAAAAAACTTAAATCTTATGTCTCTTTTTTTACTTTTAGTGGTCTTTTGATATTTGTTATAGATATTAATCCTATAGTAAAACAAATTTGTATGAAGATAGATAGTTTATGCATTGATAATACGGATTGTGACTTGTAAGTTGAATATAATTTGTGGGTACATATCTAATATTGACGATAAGTATATTATATGTTAATGTTTAGGGTAAATTACATCCGCACCTCTAAAGTATGCTAAAATAATTTTAAAGTCCCTAAAACATTATTAGAATTCCTACCAGACTATTAGTTTCAGGCAGTGATAGAGACAACATAGAACTAGGGGTGACATGACGCTCCTAACATTTCTTAAATCCTTATTATTTTATATAAGATTTATAAATTTTCATCTATGTTAGCATTAACGGCCCCGCGGAAAACAAATATAGTGCATATTAGTCCCGAAAACATACATGGAATCTTGGGGCTCCGGTATTATTTAAGGGGTGTGGCTGTAATTACCAACACCATAAGGTCCTTAAAGTTACTTTAGCTTACATCAGGGGCGTAGCTGTAATTTACCCTAAACTTTTGTAATGAAAAAAAGAAAAATAGAGCATATATATATATATATCGAGTGCACATGTGAATAGCTGTCCTAACTTTCAACCAGCCCAAAAGGATATTGCGTTACGAAATGGCATGTAGTTTGCTCCATAATATATTAATTCATATACCTACTGCATTCTCTAAAATAAAATAAACAGTTTAGTGTATATAAAAATAATAATTTGAAATACCTAACTTTTGGCCTGTAAAAAAAAACAATTATTTATATACATGTGTAAGGACTAGAAAAGTTAGTTGAACCAGGCAGCAGGTATAAAACTAATTTAACTACTATCTAATATAATTACAAAAGACAGCCCCTCATTCATCCTTCCTTCATGTGCAAATTCATGAATTACAAATAAAGACAAATCTCTTTTGTAATAAACTAACTAATAATCTCTGTCTGCATGCAGGCTCACATTTTAAGAATTCTTCTTCTGAATTACAAGGCCTAAATGTTTCAAATAAATCCAATCAAGTGAGAGAAGGGCATTTCGGGCACTTCAATAAATAAATAAATAAAAATTAATGTATGCCGGTTTCAGTTAATGAAATAAATCTTTTTAGGTTTTTATGAAAAATTTCGTGTAGCAACGAGTTTTGCGTAACATGCGCATCACTTATATCCCAAATATTACATGGACAATATTATTATCGATGATAATCTTGATGCACTGTTTGATAGGTTTGATTGACCTTGATATATTATTAAAGACCGATTTTGCTATTTAATAGTATATTTTGAAGTCCAACATATATATATATTGTGAAGTATTGACTGAGGGTGGAATTTGATATCTCACATATATATATATATTTCATATCAAACTGAGGCTTTATTTATTGTATAAGATAGCTCAAAATATTAATGCTGAATGTTATATTCAAGAATTAATACGAAAATATCTATATATATGTTCAGGGCCGGCCATCGCATAAGTCAAACTATTAAATTGCAGGGTGTTTTTTTTTTTCAATTAATTAATTAATTTAATATTTAATTAGTAAACGGATGTCATTCATGTATTCAATTTTTGGGTAGATAAAATTGAGGGCAGAATTGGTCAATAACTGAAAAAAGAAAAATGGTGAAATGAAAATGAACCAATAAGAAAGAAGGGATTGTTGTAATTAAAAGACAAAGTTTTACAGTTTGGCACAGCACACACACACACACGACATATCCATTGAGTAAAGGGATATTGTGCAGATCATCTTTTCTAAGTGGTTTTACAGTTGGGTCATTTCACTCTTATGCACTCTTTCACAACAATATTATATATATATATATATATATATATATATATATATATATATATATATATATATATATATATATATATATATATATATATATATATATATATATATATATATATATATATATACACACACACATACACACACACACCAAGGGCTCGTTCGATTACTTATATTTGTCGATTAGTTTGGATTAGATGATGTCGGATTTAGTTAATAAGACATTTGGTTAATCGGATTAGATCTTATATTAAATCTGTTAAATTCAAGTATTATATGTGATTGGTTAATGAAAAGAATATTTAATAAAATTAGCATGTAATTTGAAGGATAAAATAGTATTTTACTTGTTTAGTCACTCCATATTAAAGTAATTTCAGGGGGAGGGGTGTCACTAATTTAACGAAATAGTAGCGTTTAATATCGGACATAGATTTTAGTAGGGGGTTTGACAAAGTGTGAATCTTGCCAACCGAACGTGTTACTAACCCTACCGAACATCTTATGGGTCATTTTGTAATTTCTAAACAATCAGAGACATTTTTTAATAGCAAATTTTAAATAATTTTGTTGCTTCCATAATTATTTACATCATTTGATGATCAATTGCAAATTGATAGGAAAATATATTATGAATATATTTGTATGAGAATAAGAAAAAAAAATATATAAATAAAAACTTATATATGTTTATATATCATTTTTTAAATATACCCTTATACTTTTTTATATTTACACGTTTCCCCTGAGCTTCTGTATCCTTATTTTTGGAACATGCTGTTTCCTTCTTGTATCGTGATTTCCGTGTTCGTACTACATAGGTTTAATGTAATTCTAGTTATACCATAGTCTCGCCCATTTCCATGTTTTTTAGTCTATTGAAATAAATTGTAGTAAGAGAACGAGGTCGTATTTCAGATTTCATATTATGGTTTGCCAATAACATCACCAATTTAACATAATCACATCTTAAATTGTATCATTTTAAGGAAGTAAAATGCCTTTATTTTTTTAATTACCTACAAAACAATTGCAAGGTAGGGTAACTATATATGCAGTACAGATACGGAAACGCCGAACACAGCGAAACAGGGAAATCCTATATTCCAAAAATTTGGATATTATAGTATAGGGAAATATGTAAATATTAAAAGTATAGTGGCATGTTTATAAATTCTAAAAAAATATTATAAACGTTTAACATATATGCTCATAGTCAATTGTAGACCCACAATTATATTCAACTTAGAAGTCACAATCCATATTATCAAAGCACAAATTCACAATTGGACATAAAAATCTGTTTTACTATACGATTAAAAATCTATAAACATATCAAAAGGCCACTATAAGTAAAAAAGGAGATACAAGATTTAAGATTTTTCAAACATACGCAATTTTAAGTCTTTACTTTAAATAGATTTTTAATTTTTTTTTAGCAGAAACGAGTTTCCATATTTTTATTATTACTAGAACATCTCCAAATCTTTTAGGTATTTATAATAAACGGCCCCGAAACATTTCGTGCAGGTGTTATGGAGTTTCAGTTTCCAAAACGTACCCAAAACACGGAAACGTTTACATGAAAGTTCCATGCATCTTAGGTAACTATTAATTTTATTGAATAAATTATTTTGCAACTAGCTACAAAATTAATTGCATGACTAAACATTTAATTGTGAAATTCAATTTTTAGTAGATACAACCAAAGTAGACCCAACATTGTTAACGCAATAAAATATTTTATACAAATAAAGGGCAAATCACGATCACCCCTTAGTTACGGTCAAATTACGAAAACCCCCTCCTGTTTGGATAATTACAACCACCTTTTTAATTACGTATTATCTTACGAAAATACCCCTTCAGAAATAAATTTATGGATGTTAAATCGGTAAAACCGAACCGAAATTTTGTTACGCCAATAGAATATACGATTTGGTTAGGTAAATAACCGAATTACATAAATTTTATGTAAAAATATTTAAAAGGAGGGGTGATTGTAATTACCCAAACAATAGGGGTTTTTTCGAAATTTGTCCATACTTCAGGGGTGACTGTAATTTGGGATAGGAAAAAAAATAGAGTATGATTAATGAAAGATTAAGTAGTTAATTAAACAATTAAGAAGAGTGGGGTTGAGTTGATAAGTTTAAAGAGAGAGAGAGAGAGAGAGAGAGAGAGAGCAGCAGCGCAGCCTCGTTCACAAGCACCTGCAAACAGCCTCTCTCTCTCTCTCATCATCACCACCATTTCCAAAAGCAAAAGCAAAAGCGAAAGGAGAAACAAAGAAAGAAAGAAACCCCCCAAAGAGAGTTAGAGAGAGAAAGAGGGAAAGTCTGAGCATAGAGAGAGAGAGAGAGAGAGAGAGAAAGAAGAAAACAAGAGAGAAGAAGGAAGGAAGGGGGTTTGAAGAATGGCAATGATGCAGACGCAGAAAACACTGGAAAACCAGCAGTCGCTGATGCAAGCCGGTCAGATTTCGGGCAGCTTGAGTTTCAACGGGACCTTGTCCAAAGAAGACGAGGAGATGTCCAAATCTGCGCTCTCAACTTTTAGGGCAAAGGAAGAGGAGATTGAGAAGAAGAAGATGGAAGTTAAGGAGAAAGTTCAAGCTCAGCTCGGCCGTATTGAGGAAGAAACCAAGCGCTTGGCCACCATTCGCGAGGTTTTTTCTCTCTCCTCTCTCTCTGTAATTTTTTTTTTTATTTTATTACAATTTTCCCCCCTTTTGTTTTTGCTTAGGTTTCTGTCTTTTTTAGGGCAAAGTTTGTTCCTTAAACTGAAATCTTGCTGAAATTTTGCTTAATTTCTTGTGAATCTTGTGGAATTGAACCCAGAGATCTACTGTATTTTTTTTTTTTTTTTTTTTTTGTGGGTTCAGTTTTTCTTGAAGTATATGCTTACCTGAACCAAGTAGATTCAGCCAAAAAAAAAAAAGAAAAATTAAAATAAAACTTAAAACCTAATTTATTCCAATTTAATGATTCAATTATTCTCTCTTGTTGAAGTTAGAAGTTACTGTTCATATTCATGTATATGAACACACACACACACACACACACACACACATATATATATATATAAATGAATGAAATGAATGTTTCAGGAATTGGAAGGATTGTCCGATCCGATGAGGAAGGAAGTCTCGGTTGTTCGTAAGAAGATCGATTCGGTTAACAAGGAGTTAAAACCACTTGGCCTCACTTGCCAGAAGAAGGTGATTGATCATATTATCCCTAGTTTCCTACTCTTTTTTGTTGTTCGGATTGATAAAAACATCATTAAATTCTATAATAAAATTGATGGATAGATTCGACTTAAAAGGAAAATTAAAAAAAGATAATTATTCGGTGTAATTGGACTCGAATCTATTATCGCAGGAGAAAGAATACAAAGATGCTCTTGAAGCTTTCAATGACAAGAACAAAGAAAAAGTACAACTCATCACTAGATTGATGGAGGTGAGGAGAATCTTGAAAATCGATTTTTTTTTAAATTTTTTTTATGGTTTAAAAATTTCCCGTGCGTAATTTGTAATTGCTTGAATTTGAATTTTGATGATTGTATGTATATATGCAGCTGGTGAGCGAAAGCGAGAGGTTGAGGATGAAGAAACTGGAGGAGCTGAGCAAGAACATAGAAACGATACGCATGCCATAAGTTCTTCGATTTGGAATCGTGTGATGTATTTAAGAAACAAAAAAAACGGGCGTTTCTATTTATATATAATGGGTGTTTTCTTTCTTTTTTTTTTTTTTTTTCGGGTTTGGTTGTATTTTTCAGTTTGTTGAATTAGCAGTTGATGGAAGGCTTTTCTAATTGTAGGAAGATTAATTATCTCTTTAAAAACAGGTTTGTAACTAAAACAGGTTCTCAAAGTATGTATTCTTCCAAGTTATTATTATTATTATTTTTATTTAATTTGTTTTTTGTATGTTAGTGTTTACCCTTTGTGGAATTTATTTGTAAGTAATTGCTTTGGATTCTGAGAGACAAAAACTTTTTCATTTTAATTGGGAATCCAAAGCTGTATGTTCTTGTAATATTTGTCTTTTATTTTTTTACTTTTAACTAGACACTTTGATCAATTAAATTGCAATATTTTAAAACTATTGTAAATGACAAAGATTCTTGATTTAGGTATGTAATCATTTAAATTCCCCAAATCCAACGGTGTACAAAAATGATGAAATTGAAATTGTTGGAAGTGTGAAAGTGAAGCAAACTCGGACAGTGTCATGATTCTTAAGAGCAGGGCAAAGATGCTATGGGATAAGTGTCTCTGTATATTAGGGTAGGGGTTGTAAACGAGCTGAGCCGACTTATGAGCGATGAACCGACGGAAAAATGTCGAATTCGATCTCGAGTTTTTCGAGTTTGAGCTTTTTAACAAGTCAAGCTCGAGCCTACCAAAACAGCCGAGCTCGGCTCGTTCATACCCCTATATTAGGGGTAAAAATTGTGGGAAAAATCTATCTTTTTAGGAAGTAAAAACTAATTAAAGTTATGTTTCAAATTATTTGGAAAAATTGAAAGTCAGTCCTCCCCATAATTATCAACCTACTTCTCCGAACACAAAATCGTTCAAGTATGGCTACTTCGTTTCAAAGGCCTCAGCTGAAGTCGTCTTCTCCAGATTCACCGCCATTTTTCTTCCATCGATTCTAGTATTGTCATGTGACAATATACATAATCAACTACAAGATAGATCCCGCTAGTCTAATAATAAATCAACTATGTTTCTTTTAAAATCGACTTATTGTTTCAAGATTTAATATTTAAAAACTAAAGAATTTTGATAGTCAATTAACAAATTAACTATGCAAACAACGTAGTTGATTTACGTACAATTTATATCCAGAATTTCATGAAAAATATAAGAAGGGTTTTCACTATTATTTTCTTATTTTCATCCTTGATATATCTCTATATAAATATCTCCCTCGACTAGTTAGCTATGCACTATGGTGGGATTGACTATCAACAATAATAAGAGTTGTTATTTAATTGAGTAGCGATATATAGCCATATAAATTGGGAAGCCCAACATTAAAAACAATTCTGGGTTAGGTGCCAAGTCTATATCTCCATTAAGTGCCTACAATATAATTTTTTCAATTGTGGGCACACACTAGTTAATATTTATTTGTAATTTCACTATTATTTTTCTCCTAGTGTTAAATAACTATCAGCATAATTTAGACCCCATATATATATATATATATATATATATATATATATATATATATATATATATATATATATATATATATATATATATATATATATATATATTCTCACAACATAATGAAACAATTCGGTTTATAATTGATCGAGATGTGGTATCCGGTATAAACATATATGCTTGTACTTGGTAATATCGATTGTTATAAAGTAGTGTTCTAAAATCCGGATCGGACCGACTGGTTGAACAAACCATGAACTATTTATGATCTTATTCGGTCGGAGTTGATCGGTTGGACCGTAATATCGGAACCCGAGTGAAAATCGGGAATTTTTGCCCAAAATTGTGTTTTTTTTTTTATGTATATAAAAATAAACAAATAAAATAGTAAAAACGGCGTCTTTTTACTGTCCAGTTGTAAAAAGAAAAAAAAAAGACCAAAACAATAAAATTTGAAATTGGAAGACATGTATGTTTTTTTTTATTATAATTTCTATAATATTTGAATTGGTTCAATGTGATATGTTGTGTGTGCCAAAGAAAGTATGTTATACTTACACTACAAATTATGTATAAATAATTATATAATAAAAAATGAGAAAATCGATTGGACCCCCGTTGAACTAGTCCAACTGTGAGTCAGTAACTTGTTTGAGTCAATGTCTGGTCCGATTTTAAAAACATTGTTATAAAGGTATATTTACCAACAATAAATAAATGTTACTGCATATATCACTTGTAGGTGTTTTGTAAAATATTGTATTTGAAATTTGAGATTCTTTTGTTAAAGTATATAAGCAAAATATTATGAAAGTTAAAAAAATTAATATATATATATATATATATATATATTTTTAATGTTAACGGGTCTAATATATCTGGCATGTTAGAACTATTTAATTTGGGTATGGATTAAAGCGAGTCTGGGTCTAAGGTAAAACGTATCAGGACGGGTCTGTGTTTTATATATTATTTACGCGTTAGATCAAGAATTTCGGCAAATCCGTCCCAGAACCGACCCGTTATCATCCTTACTTGTGTTTGGTAACATCGATTATTATAAAGGCATATATATATATACACATATTATTACCAAAAAATAAATAAAAGTTGCTGCATATATTCTATACAACAAATGTATCCTGTATAATCAAAATGTTAATGTTCGTGTCAATGGGGTATCAAAGTAATTATGCTTCCTTTTGAATTTGAATTATCACTATACCCTACCTACCCCTGGCAAAAAGTGGTGATTTTGCAGATAAAAAATGAGAAAATATAAAAGAAATTAGAAAAACATTCTGTGTTGGTCTTGTAATAATTGAGTTACTTTGGTATCTGGTGCTAAGGAATATTATTTGGTGGCTAATGCAATATGGCCCCATAATTTTACTCCGGATTAGGGGTGGCAATTTGGATCCGGTTCCATGGATCCAATTAGATCCGGTTCGGTTCATAAGGATCCGGTTTAGATTAAGTTTAGTTGAAACAAATCGGATCCGATCCAGTTGATATTTTTTTAAAACTGGATCCATGTGGATCCACTTTAAGTCCATTAAAAGTTTAACCACAAAATAAATTGGATCATATTGGATCCAATCAAAACCCAATTAAAACCCAATCAAATACCAACACAATTTTCTCACAAAAAAAAAATCAAAATATTATTGTGTGTGCATGTGAGTGTGTGTGTGTGTCCGTGGAAATTGTGTGTGCATGTGAGTGTGAGTGTGTGTGTGTGTGTGCGTAAAATAGTGTGTGTGTATAAAAAAGTGTGTACATAAAATAGTGTGTGTGTGTGCGTGTGTAACACAGTGTGTGTGTGTGTGCGTAGAATAGTGTGTGTGTGTGTGTGTTACACAGTGTGTGTGTGTGTAGAAATTGTGTGTGTATGCGAGTGTGTGTGTGTGTAAAACTGTGTGTGTGTGTTTGTGTGTGTGTGTGTGTGTGTGTGTGTGTGTGTGTGTGTGTGTAAACAGTGTGTGCATGTGAGTGTGTGTAGAAGTTGTGTGTGCATGTGCATGTGAGTGTGTGTGTGTGTGTGTGTGTGTGCGTAAAACAGTGTGTGTGTGTGTCCGTGGAAATTGTGTGTGTATGTGAGTGTGTGTGTGTGCGTAAAATAGTGTGTGTGTATAAAATAGTGTGTGCATATAATAGTGTGTGTGTGTGTGTGTGTGTAAAACAGTGTGTGTGTGTGTGCGTAGAATAGTGTGTGTGTGTGTGTGTGTGTGTGTGTGTGTGTGTGTGTTACACAGTGTGTGTGTGTGTGTGTGCAAAACAGTGTGTGTGTGTGTGTGTGCAAAACAGTGTGTGTGTGTGTGTGTGCAAAACAGTGTGTGTGTGTGTGTGTGTGTGTGTGTGTGTGTGTGTGTGTGTGTGTAAACAGTGTGTGTATGTGAGTGTGTGTAGAAGCTGTGTGTGCATGTGAGTGTGTGTGTGTGTGTTGAACAGTGTGTGTATGTGAGTGTGTGTTTGTGTGTGTTAAACAGTGTGTGTATATGTGCAAAACATAGTGTGTGTGTGTAAAACAGAGTGTGTGTGTGTGTAAAATGGGGTGTGTGTGTTAAACAGTGTGTGTATATGAGTGTGTGCGTGTGTGTGATAGTGTGTATGAATAGTGTGTGAATATGTGTGAGTTTGAAAGTTTAGATATTAATTATTAAACCACATAGATTGAGATATTAAATCCTAAAAGTTGAGATATTAAACTACATAAATTGAGAATTAAATCCTAAAAGTTGAGATATTCAACCTCATAAATTGAATTAAAAATGAAATGGATCCATTTGGATCCAATCCGGATCGGTCTAAATTCGATCCACATTAAATCTATTCATATAGATTGATATTGGATCCGGATCCTTTTGAATCCGATCCACATGGATCCGGATCGGATCCGGTCCAAGTTGAGAAATTGCCACCCCTACTCCGGATGTACATGATTTATGTTTTAATTTAACAAGACAATGCGGAATCAAATGATCTGAGTTCGAATTCAGTTGTCAATGTTTTCTTTCTAGAATGGTCTATATTAACCATATTTTGAAAATCAAACATTGTATTGACCTGAATACGCTATTGGGTTACGATTGTATCTGTTCAATCGGGGTTTTTCATTTTTTTTTATCATAATCACTTATATTTAATTTTTATAGCAAAGAACATCTTTTTTTTTTTTTTTTTTTAACATATATTTTCTACACACCAACAGCATATCGATATATATACATCACAATCCAGTCACTTCAAAAATCATAGAAATTGCAATCGAAAATCATTGAAATTGCATATCGATATTTTTTTACATATATTTTCTACTTTTATTGAAAATACGTTCTATTTCATAGCCTATAGTGATTTTCTTTTTACAAGTGGACAGTACAACAAAGTTGTTTTAGCCATTTTGTTTGTTTTTTTTTAATTAAAACAAAACACACCATTTTGGGCAAAAGTACCGTAGATTCATGTAATATAATATAATATTTGAGAGTAATTTTGTATTTTGAGTGTTTTAGTAAAGAGGTAAATAAGATCTTAAAGAAAAAATGTGGGGTGGAGGTACTTTCAGAAAAACATCTTATAAGCTCCCTAACAGCTTATTTTTTGAAAAAAAAATGATCTTTTATAATTTTATTACCAAACACCTTTTAACAGCTTATAAGTTCTTAAACATCCTTGTAAGATATTTTTAGAAGCTTATAAGTTAGCAAAACATGCTCTAATATTTGAACTTGGGCATTGACTCGTTGACTTTATTCTCTTGACTCAATGCCCCATGTTGACCGTAAATGGGCTCAATTAGCTTCTATGGATATATATATATATATGGGGAAATATGCAATACCCCCCTCAAATGGAAAATATTTTGAACTAAACCCAATTGACTATTAGAGACTTTTGCCTACACCCAAGTTTCATTCTTAATTAGTGAGACCCCCCTAATCAAATATGATAAGACTAAAGTGCCCTTATGTGATTAGGTTTTTAACGTGATTTAATTTATTTCAGTCTTTCATTCTTCACTCTCTCTTTCTCTCTCTCTCTCCCTCTCGTTCTCAATCTATCGTCTTTTTTTTTTTTTTTCTTTTCCCGTCTTTTCTGCAGATCTGTATGCCACCGCCACCGTAGCCACGTCTCCACTCTCTCTGTCATTCACCGTCGTTGTCGTCGCCTCCCCCTCCCTCATCTTCGTTATTTTTGATTTTTTCTTTTTTTTTTTTTCTCTCAAAATCTGAAACAGCAGCATCAACGTGACTACTCTGGTTTGAATATGACTATTGTTGATTCACTCGATTAGTGATTTATTATTTTCTCGTGTTCGTTGTTTCTCTCGATTTCTCTCTATTTACATCGCCATCGTCTCCACATAGATTTATACACAACCGTTACCGTCATCGCTCGTTGCCGCTGTCTCCTCCTTCGTTTCCACTTAAGACTCGCTTTCTCTTCTTTTCGTTATCTATCTCATTTTTTTATTTTTTTTCCAGATTTGTCCATCACCACCACCACCGTCGCCGCCTCTCTCACTCTCTTTCCTTCACCGCCGCCAGCATCGCAGTTGTCGTCGACTCCCCATGAATCTCCTTCATTATTTTTATATTTATGTATTTTTCGATTTTTTTTCCAGGTCTGAACAACAGCAGTAACAGGACTATAGTCATGTTCGAATATGACTATAGTCATATTTATGTATTTTTGCGTTACCTAATATGTTTCGATGTGTTTGTTGTAGTTTCAATGTGTTTAATGTGTTTGTTGTGGTTGAATTGAATTCACATAATATTATGTGATTTGTATTTACAGAGTAGTGCAGATTTATTCATCAGAAGTAGTCACATAGTAGTCACATTCTCATTTTTTGTGTGTAGTGTTGCACATCATGTCGTCAACCTTGATGATTGTGTTGAAGTATGGAGGCTCGTGTGGAGTGAAGATATGTCAGGGTGATTTTGTGTATGAAGACCTCGTTGGCTTTGTCGCTGATAGGTGGTGCAGCTTGACTTCGAATATGACTATAGCCATATTTATGTATTTTTTCGAATATGACTGTACTCATATTCGAATATGACTATTGTTGAATATAATCTATATTCTCGTTTTCAAGTTGACTTCTAGTAAGTAGATTCAAATTGATTTTTTTGTGTGGATATTGATTGAATTGTTTTCGTAAACAATAGGTAATCTTCGTTATTTTATATGATTCGGTAAACATGACTATGCCATAAAATCGGAATTTTTAAGTTCAAAATATAAAAAACAACATAAAGAAAAAATATGACTACAATTAATATAGTTACATATAGTCATATTCAAGTATAGTCATATTCGGCGTTGCAAACCTGTGGAGAGAAATTTTTCAATTTTTTGTTTAAAAAAAATAAAAAATAAAAAAATAAATTATTTTTATTAAAAAATATTAAAATAAAAATACATAAAAAATGGCTAAATAAAGTCCGAAAATAATATAAACAAAAAAAAGTCCGAAAATACTTTTGTTTTTTATTTGACAGCAATTTTTTAGGAATTTGGAAGCCGATTTTTAGGAATTAAATTGTTATTATGGAAAGAGAGAAAAAAGAAATAATTGAGATAAATTATACTAATTAATCCTAATTATCGGGATTTAGGTCCTCATTAATAGGAATTTTGTAAATAGTAGATAATTATTAAAAAAACGTGGGATTTAGTTGCCTTATTAATAGGAATTTTGTTAATACTAGATAATTATTAAAAAAAAATGTGAGGTAGTATAAGGGTAAGATTGGAAATAAATATTTTAGGGGGTTTTCACAAAGGAAGAATTATGGCATGGACATATCACTATTTTTTATCTATAGGAGGAGTGTATTGCTAATGACCCATATATATATATATATATATATATATATATATATATATATATATATATATATATATATATATATATATATATATATATATATATATATATATATATATATATATATATATATATATATATATGCAGTCTACTAAAATCAACAAATCTAAACTTAAAGAACCAATATGTTTTATTTTATTTTATTTTATTTTACGAATAAGAAACAAGAGCTTAGAAAAGAAAAAAAAAAAAAAAAAAAAAAACAAAAAAAAACAAACAAAGAAATCAAGAGCTTATATTACATTACAACATTCATCTCGTAATTAAGCACAAAGCCCAAAGATCAACGGACGCAATTCATTTTGTTCGTACTAAACATTTATATGGGCTATGATGTTCGTTAGGCCCGATATTAATGAATATTTCCTTCGGGCCCATGTTTGAGTTATGTCACTGAAACATGGTCGATTATATTTATTTTGATGATTGATATATCTCTTAAATTATATTTATTGATACTTTTTTTTTTTTCAATTATGTGTTATGCGCAGTGGTGGGTTTGGTAGGACAACCGTACCAAGCCCCTCAAATCACTACCATTATCGAAATTTCGGTATTATAAAATTCATTATCATTGCCCTACCAAAAACTTCGGTATACCAAATGTTCGGTACGGTAGAGCATGGTATTGGTAATTACCAATTTATGTTATCTACTATTTAAGTCCAAATTGAATATCGTTTTTTTCAAAGTAATTCAAGGTACATACATATTTAAAATGTTGAAACTAGTATTTAAAATATAAGTATTCTAAATATATGTTCTTAATTTACCTAATATAAAATATGTTTTAAATAAAACTATAATATAAAAACTTTCAACATCAATTATATCATCATTAATGAAAGCAATTTAAAAGATTTTTACATACCTAAGGTGTATAATTAATTAATTTTAACTAATAGTAGTTAGTTAGGATATTATGTTCACTTTTTTATATAATAAGTTAATTATAAAATTTTTATTTTATTTATTATTATTTATTAATAATATTTCGGTAGGGTAGGGTAATACCATTTTTATAATATTGAGTGTTGTTGCCCTACCAAAACATTTCGGTACAGTACGGTAATAATTCGGTAGAAAATCGGGAGGATTCGGTAGGGGACGGGTTGGTAGGACAATGTGATAAAAAAAAAAAAAAAAAAAAAAAACCACCCCCAGTTATGCATACGACAATTTAGTCTTAAAGGGTTCCCGTGCATTGCACGGGTGGAAAACTAGTTGAATGAAAAAGCAATTCCATAAAAGAAAGAGAAACTAATAGAACCTAGTTACATGAGCAATAAGGACATTTATTTTTAGCAACAAGGACATACTTATTCCAGGTTTCAATTAAGGGAAAAATTAGTGAAAGTCCCGGGATTTTGAAATTGCACTGAAATAGATCTAATCTTTTGAGGGAATTATTGATAACTCTCCGTATTGTTTTCGCGAACTTCTAGGTTAAACTGTACGTAAATCAAATATGTTGTTGCGTTAATCGACTATCAGAATAGTATAGTTCACTAAAATATTAAACCTATTATTGGACCTTAGACGAAACAGTAAACCGAATATTAATTTATTAGTCGACTATCTGGATCATGTAGTTGACTATGTAAAATCATCATATAACAATACTTAAATCAATGGAGGGAAAATGGTGGTGATTCTGGAGAAGACGACTTCAGCAGAGGCGCGTGGGGGCCTCTATTTATTCTAAAAAAATCCGAGGCCCGAGGCAATCGTCAGACTTGAGCAATTTTGTATTGGGTAAGGTAGGCTGATAACTATAGGCATATAGGGTGAAGGGAAGTGTAGTATTAGAACAACTCAAATAGTATATAGTAGAATTTTTGTCTAATGAAAAAAATGTAATTGGAGTTTTTGGTGTTATTAAAATGTTTCGAGGGGCTATATCTAAGAGTCCGTTCGATTAAAGCCGCTCCCACCGCCCAAATTTGTATTGCAGGTTAATTGTGTGAGGTAATTTTGGCACCACCGTACCACCACGACAAAAGAATCTGTGAACCCCATTCCCCAAAATCTCGAGGCTTTGATTTCTTTTGTTGGGATTCATTCATTCATTCATCACCAAATGATAACAATAGTCGCATTCGCGAATCATTTAAAAGCGTGCTTGTCTCCATGCATATACAAAAAACCCCGTCTCTCTCTCTCTCTTGATTTATATACATACATACATACATGTTTAATTTAAAATAATTTGTTTTATTTTGTTTGTCCTGCTATATATATTAATAGTATACATCATGAATATTTTAATGGAGTGAAAAAAGATTTTATATATAATGCAAATTTTTGGAGCGTATGTAAAAGCGCTTTTGCAGAAGGAACGGATGGTGAAAAAAGCGTGGTATCGAAATGCGGGGACAGACATTCTTGTTTTCATTCATGTGAATTAATGATAAGTTGTCAAATCTGCTTTTGTTCTTTTCTGTTTTCACGACAAAAAATTAATTGGACACTGCATTTTCTTTTTTACCATCTAAAAAATTGTCGAAATTGTGACAAGACCATGGTAGTTAATCTCGCGATATACCGCGATATATATCGCGATACGGTATGGTTCCAATCAAAACGATACAACTCGGGTTATGTATCGTCGATTGATAAATACCGTTAAATATCGCGAGATATCGTATCGTATCGCTGTATCACGATACGATACGATATTGACGATATTAGTCAACCTTTAAAAAAATGAAAAAAACGAAGAAAAAAAGAAGAAGAAATGCAGTCAACTACTCTGAAAAACGTTTTAGAACAGATTTCTTCAATATCCCAACCCTAATTCACATTTTTCTCTTCAATTTCTTCACCAACCCTCACAATATTACAACCATAATTCCATTTCTATAGATTCTTGCGATTCAAGACCAATTCGAGGCGTTTTTTTGCTGGATTTTGCGATTGATGATGATGAATGCAATCGTTTAAAATTGGTAGATGATGACGAATTAAGTGACATTGATCTTCAAAATTATGAGATATCGAATATTTTAGAAATTAGGTATTCGGATTTGAACTAAGAGACAATTTGGTTAAGCTTATTTTACACAGTTGATAAACTCTTACATCTGATAAGTTGTTTTAAGAGCTGATAAGTTGTTACGTCTTACTTTTAAAATTATTTTTTTCAAGTGTTTGGATAGTGATCTTACAAGCTATTTTACTCATTATGTGACCTTAAATAAATAGGTGGGTAAAAGTATTTTAAAAAAAAAATCTTATTTGCTCTCCAGTAGCCTATAATACTTTGACTTTTTAAGATCTTTTAAAAAAATTACCTAATACACTAGAATAACTCTTAAACATCTTATAAGCTCGATTTAACGTCTTATATTCCTAGCCAAACACCCTCTTAGATGATGTTATTTGATGAACATATATGATTTTTGTCATATTTTATAATATGATGTTGAAACTTGAATTTATACCTATTTTGAAATAAGTAGTTATATTAAATTTTACAGATTTATATAATATTTTTATAATTTAGATATATATTTTTTACTAATTTAATAGTTGGTTAAATATCTTACGATACGGTACGATAACGATACGATACGAGACATGGAGAAAAACGATACGAGATATTTTTACGATCCGATAACCATCACAAGACCACCATTTTGACCGTAGCACTTCTCTCTTTCATTACTCCCATATTTTTTTTCTTTCATCGTATGCATTAATTAATGGGTAAATCAATTATTGGCTTACCTGTTACTTCTCTCATTGCATTGGCTTGTATTTTTTATCCTTTTTTATTTATTTTTTTTAATGATTTATTTGTATTTAATATACTTTTTACATTTCGTTTGAATTTTTTTAAGTGAACTAGGTTGCGGGTACAAGCCATCAACCGACCCAATCTGGAATGAAATATTCGGTTGTCAACTATCAAATGACCCACAAAGGTTGGCTCGTGGCATAAATATGCTATGGTGCTACGTGGCATAAATATGTCCCGTGAATAGTGCAAACATTATGTGGCAAATAATTTGGGTGATTATGCCCAACTTTAAGGGCAATTATGTCCTTCAGCTAGCTTTGAAGGCTGAAGCAACATATATGTGATTAACTTGCCACCGAGTTTATAGGTGTATTGGGTATATTTTCATGGTGAAGCCATAATTTTAAATCACACAAGAAATGCAAGCTCGATCTAGAAAATATTGGCAAGAAATTTTGAAATTTGGGTGATTGCCTCTGTACTTTTTTATTCTACCGACTAAATCATATTTGCAGAAGAAAAAAAAATTGAGGTATTTGTGAGATATCATACGACAACAAGGTTAACTCAATATACTTAAAAGTTAGCGGTATTCATCGGTTCGATAAACCAACTGACCCGTGCCGAGTCAAAAAATTGACATGTACCCAATACCAAACCGGTTATTTAATTTGGGGATATTCGGTTTTGTGATTTATATTTTTTGGTAATTTGGTTTTACCAAATATGGAAATATTATTTTTTATATATTTTATTTATTTATTTATTTACTTATTATTATTTTATATATATTTATATTTTATATATTATTATCATCATAATATATATTATGTATATGTAAATTACTATTTATATATATTTTACACTAAAAAATAAATATTATAAAAATAAATAAAAATTAGAAGTTTAATTATCTTTTAAATTAATGTTCTAATAAAGTTTTCGGTAATTCGGTAAATCGGTAAACTATCGAACCGAATCGTATACTTAGATCCAGTAAACATTACAAAATTTTGGCTTCACGAATTTTCAGTTTACCAAAATTTCTTCTCGCTACTGTTTTACCGAATGAACTCCCCTACTTCGAATGACTCTAGATTGAGAAAAAGAAAGAAAAAACACACACACACACACACATAAATGAAAGTATACAAAAATATTTTATAAAATAAAAAAAAAAAATGCACAAGTCGATGGTATCCTATGTTGTATGTAGTCTTGTAAATGCACACACACTAGGGTCCGAAAATGAAGGCAGACAAAAATCCGACCAATTCACCAGCACGTGCGGAATAGACCATCGATCCATCGCCCATGCATGCATAACCCCCATATATATACCATGACGGTGCACTATATTTGCATGAGTCATGACTATGACATATTTACTAATTTACATTTAACTTTTGTCCTTTGATAATTAATTAATTAATTAATTATCATTTTTGTCTTCAATTGAAAAATATTTATGAAGAGATGCATATAAATTAGGGTAAATTACATCCACACCCTTGAAGTATGCTTAAATCTCTTTGTTGTCTCCACTACTTTCTGAAACTAATAATCCGTTAGAATTCTATCGGAATAACGTATACAATGTATTGTCCTATTAAAGTTTCTAACTATGTTTCAGGGGGTGAGTGTAATTATAGATAGCACAGGGACCTTAAAGTTATTTTAGCATACATCAGGGGTGTGGGTGTAATTTACCCTATAATTATAATTGTCTTAGAGCAACTCCAATGCTAGGCAAAAAAATTGAGTCATCAAATTCTTATTTGATATTTGAGATATTATTTTAATATTAATTTAATATTCATCTACTCCAACCATGGTTATCAAATTAATTATCAATTGAAAGTTTATGAGTGGTTTTATAGTAATTGGCACATGACAACTTCTGATTGGATGTTTAGGAGGTTATAACTCAATTTCCAGCAATTATATTTACGTCTCATGAGGTGAATTATCAAAATAGAATCCTCCATTGGAGTTAAAAATTTCTATTTTTTAATATGTGAATAGTGGTTAAATGTTTAAATACTCTATTTAATAACTCCATTAAAGTTGCTTATAGGTTGTTCTTATCGGAGGCCGCCAACATGGCCATATATGGTACACAGTGAAATGTGGGGTTTGTTAATGTTTTTTATTTTCATAATTATCCCGCAATTTCAGTACCTAAAAGTAGGGGGTACGAGCCGAGATCGGTTGTCTTGGCAGGCTCGAGTTCATTTTGTCGAGCTCATCCAATATATATTTTTTTTTTGCTCTAGCACTAAAAAATAAATAGGTGTTATATATAGTTTTGTCTGCTCTACACTACCCTTGTGATTATTCCATTTAACAAGTGTGGAAGCTACGAATTTTTGGGGTCAATGCAATTATATTATATATTATTGCAAATTGATGAAGAGCCGTGTCCATACCGTTGAAAAAATAAATTTAATTTGTATAGTTTTGTCACAAAATTTGTCTGTTTCATTGAGAAGAAAAAAACAAATGAAATGTTGTCTGAATATTCATATGTTAGTTGTTTTTATTACACATTTCGGCAAATAGTATGAGCTCATAATGTTCGATTGACAAGATTTATTGGGACTCGGATATGGAAGAAAAATGGAGTCTAAAATAAAATATATTGCTCAATAGAATTACTACAAGAGAACTAAAAAAAATTATCGATTTCATTATTGTTAATCTAATATCATTTGGCTCGGATTCAAACAACTTATTAATACTTCTGAACGGAGCTCGTCGTATATAATTAGCGCAGTGCCTACATAATATAATAATTAATACTCGTAACATTTATACAAAAATAAAAAACATATTACCCAAAAAATATTTTCTTTTATATGAAATAATTATATAACGGTTGTACATTTTTTCTAGATAGGGTCCCATAAAGGTTTGGGCAGGCCCCGAATTAAAGCGGTTTAAATTTTTCATATGGTTTGCGAACTATTGCATCAAGACAAAGTTTGTCCATTGATTATACTTGTAGTGGTTGGGGTTCTCGTATCAATAAAAAGAATGTAATATGCATGTTATCAGCAAGGGTACGTGGTTCATTTGGTGGAGTAAGAAAAGTGCAAGAACGTAGGGCATTTCAAATAGTCAAAGGGTATAGATGATTTAAATCTAATCTAAATCAATATCGAAAATATGGTTTTCGGAAGATTTAAGCAATATATAGATGCGATATTGATGAAGATAGGTAATTGTAGAGATTCTCGAGTTGAAGACTTGACCATGTATGTCGTTGTATTGATAATTCGCATCTTACATATTATTAAGGAGTAATTAAGAACCAAATTTAGGGTGTTTGACTAAGCTTATAAGATAAAAGAGTTTATAAGATGCTTAAGAGTTTATAAGCTCTTCCAAAGTGTTTGGTAATTTAAAAAAAAAATTATTTTTTTTTAAAAATAAGTTGTTTGAGAGCAAATTTTTTTTTTTTAATAAGTACATCTACCCGAACTTTTTATTTAAGATCTTTTAATGAATAAAAATAGCAAATAAACTCACTATCCAAACACTTTAACATTAATTCAAAAAATAAGATGTAACAATTTATCAGCTCTTAAAACATCTTATCTGACGTAAGAGTTTATCAGTTGTTTAAAATAAATTTAGCTAGACGGGTCAGTAATTATTTCTTTATCTTAAAGTACTATAATTAAGGAGTAATTCGTTAATTAGCAAAGCATCCAGAAAATGTATTTTATTGATGATTAGCACCCAATTACTCGAAGTGTAATTAAACTTTTGTTTTTACTTGGGGAAAAAGCAAAATTTCGGACAATTGTTCATTTGTTTGATTCATCAAAACAGAAATGTATTAATTGTTGTACTGTTCGAAATCTGTGAACAACAATAAATTAAAAGGGGACCTTGTCCTTCAGCATTGGATCCTCTGAGAGAGAGAGAGAGAGAGAGAGAGAGAGAGAGAGAGAGAGAGAGAGAGAGAGATTTATGGTTGACTGTTTGTACAATTATTATAATAGTATATTAAATATGTGACTGAAATATTTGTGTATTGATTAATAGACCTTAGATTAAGTATCTAATTAAACATTGATGAAATTTCCTAGAAGACTATTAGCTGCAAACAAACGTTGTCAGAGAAAATAAATAAATAATTAATAGGGTCAAAATTCTGTATTCTTTTTTTCTTAATTAGTAAAGGATTCCATCCTTTAAAGTTTAAATAGTTGTTTCCACTCTTTTTTAACCAAACTCTAGCGATGTTTGCAATTGATTTTTTTATAGCACCTAGACGGAAACGGCGATATGGGAAATGAAAAAATGGATACTGGAAAATGGCATGTCTCAAAAATGAGAATACGGGAACTTGAGGAAAACATGTAATATTTAAAATATAGGGATGTATATTTATACATAGGGTAAATTACAACCACCTCCTCAGGTATGGTCAATTTACGAAAAAAAACCCATCTTATTTGGATAATTACATCTACCCCTTAATTATAATTTTTTCTTACACCTCCACCCTTATGGTTTCAAATTCAACATAATCATATAGATTTCGTGGAATGTGCTCTAGTTTGTACTCGTTTTGTGTAAAAATACAGTTTATGATGCACCACAATCTGATATATACAAGCCAAAAAAACACATATTATGATCATCTTGCTTCAAAATGTGGAGTTCGAATGGGATAAAGCGGGTACAAAAGTGATAATATTCCATATAATCTCGAAGATTCCACTAAATTTGAAATCGCAAGGGTGAACGTGTAAAAAGATTTATAGTTGAGGGGGTAATTGCAAAAACATTAAAAAGTCGAAGTTTTCATACTACATAGGTTGGTATGCTTGCAAATATCATGAAGAATCAACTTGTAACTTTAATTTTCAACTTAATTTTGTATGGGTAATAATATACGCAGGCCAAATTAAACATTCATGCACTTTTTTACCATGATTTTTTACTTTTTTACCATAACTATTTACCTTTTGTACTATTCCTACCCAATTAAAAAAAAAATTAAATTGTTGTGCTCGTGCAAAAACATACGAGCATTTCAACAGTGCTCGTCTGATTTCACACGAGCACTGTTGAAATGCTCGCATGTTTTTGCACGAGCATCTTATAATTCAAAAAATAAATTATAAAAAAAAAAAAAAATTAAAAATGCTCGTGTAAAAACACGCGAGCGGTTGAAACGCGTTCGTGTGAAATCACACTAGCCCTTTGCAACCGCTCGTGTGTTTTTACACAAGCAATTAAAAAAAATAAAAAATTAACAAGGCCTGCTCGTGTGGATTTACACGAGCGCAGTGGATGCGCTCGTGTAAAATCACACGAGCAGGCCAAAGTCCGATTTTTTTCGTTTTTTTTTTCGGATTCGTAATCTACATAACAAGAAGATCGTAAAAACGTAAAAATTACCTCCGATCTGTTGACGATTTGCACGGGCTTTGCGAAAGAAAATCGAAAGGTTGAGAGAGTTTTTGAGTTTTTTCACTTTTTGTTTTTTGAAAAATGGTAAAAAATGTGTCTGACTGTTTAATATGTGCCTGCACAAATCATTTCAGATTTTGTATACATCTTTGCTAAAATTGGCAAACATCACTTTATTTTAACACTGAAAATAATTTTATAATAACCTAATCACTAGTTAATCATTGACCACATATAAATTATAGTCCAATAAATTTTGTGAGAAGTACTAAAAAAACTCTGAGCATTCAAACTTGAAATTCTGTTATACAAGCTGTCTTTGAGCTCATTCTATCTGTAGTGTCTGTCATTTAACTAATTCTGGTAATATTTTGTCTGTTGTTTTAGCAGATCTTCTAAGGACAGTGGTACATGCAAAATATAGTCTTAATTCTATATGCCCAATTGATTAATTTAAATACCAAAATTAACGCCACAATAAAGTTATGGGATAATTAATGTAAATTAAATAATGTGTGTGTATGGATGTAAATATATAAATTATAATCAAACCAAAAATGGATTCAGCATAATATGATTATTTATTGATATGGTCATTTCTTTCTAGGGCGAGACTGACTGTGTTCTAAACTTATATGAGATATGTATTAATCACCATTAATTTTCTAAGATTAAATCTGGACCCTAGAAAAAAAACATGGCCTATGTTCTAAAAATTAAGTACTTTACCAAATTATCCTTCGATTATTTTTTTATTAAATTAATATAAAATTGATTAACATTGAATTGTCTAGTTTACCCCCTACTATATTTTAATTAAATAATTAATTTAAATTCATTGTGACCGAGTTTTATTTGATAAATAGTCGAAAAAATGCATTAATTAGGGATAGAACTCGTGACATCTTAATACATTCAAAACTCCTAACCATCCAAGCACATTAACTTATTATGATATTTTTAACCATAATTGTATAAATACTGTTAATTAGAATATTAATTGCAACATTCATTATTATTAAATGATATTAAATAAATTATTAACAAGTTTAATATAATAAAGTTTGAAAAATATAAAGAATTGCAGTTCAATAGGCCAAACATCTATCATTAATTATATAATATTAGAATAATTAATAAACTCCACCATTTAAAAATGTAAAGAATGTTCAATTAAATATAAAAAAATGCATAACTTAATTCAAACTCACTTATGATATTAAATCGATAGTGTGACAAATCCAAATAAAAAATAAAATAATATGTTTATTTAGAAGAATAAAAACTTATAACTCATTCCAATTAGTATTTTTCTCACTTTAAAATAAAATTATATACTACAAATACTATATTGTGAATTTTCTTTTAATATTTAATTTAATCAAATAGTAAAATTTGAATCCATTAAGTTCAAATCCTTTAAATTAGTAAACATTATTCAAATATTTGAATCGGTTGCTTAACTATTGACATAACGTGCTACATAATTGATTTAACTATTTATAAGTAATGTCTAATATCTTTTTAATTTAATTTTGTCATAAAAATAATAAATTTAATTCCTAACACATGTACTAACCTAATCGTAAATCGTAATATTTTATCAAAGCGTAATATTTGAACCAATTAAGCTCAAGTCCTTTCAATTTGTAAACATTACTCAAATATTTGAATCGATTAATTAGCGCGCTCAACTATTGACAAGAACGTCTTAATCAAATTAACTATTATCAATTAAAGTGTAATACATTTTTAATTCAATTTTATAATAAAAAAATAATTCCTGAGTTACGTAAGAATCAAATCATAAGATTAATTAAAGCGTATGATTTGATCAATTAAGCGCAAATCCTTTTAATTTGTAAATATTATTCAAAAATTTGAAACGATTAAGTTCAACCACTGACAAGAACGTATTAATCGAGTTAACTATTTATAATTAAAGTCTACTATCCTTTTAATTCAATTTAACAAAAAAAATAATAATTTAATTCGTAAAATCGTAAGAATCAAATCATAAATCGTAAGATTTAATCTAACCATGAACCAATTAAATCTTACGATTTTTACGAATTAAATTTTATTATTTTTATGATAAAATTCAATAAAAAAAGATACTAAACTTTAACTATGCATAGTTTGATTAATACGCCATTGTAAATTATTGAGTTTAACCGATTCAAATATTTGAATATTCATGTCTACGAATTGAAATGAGTTGAGCTTAATCGATCAAATCTTTGAATATTGTTTTTGAATTGAAAACACATGAGTTTAATTGATTCAAATATTACGATTTAATTAAATCTTACAATTTACGATTCAATTCAAACTTCAAATTCTTTTGAAATTCATTTTTAAATTACACGAGTTGATCAGCATTTCCTTAGATTTTTAAAATATATTATATAAAGATTTGTTAGTATGGGATAATAATAATAATTATATGAGAATTAATAATTTATTTAACATTATTTGTATAAGTTTTATAACCATTATAAATTGTAGCTTTGTGATATATATCCGTAATGTTATTTTGTTGTCAATTATGTGTTGTGTCTTAATGGTAAGTAATTCTTGTATGTTTTAAGATGGTCACAAGTTCGAATTCAGGTTGATGCAATTTTGAATGAGTGGTTTAATGATTTTTATGAATAATGATATAATTGACTTTATAAATTTTAATTCAGCAATAAATATATATTTAAAATTGCATTAAAATAGAAAGGGTTAAATTGACATTTCATTAATAACTTATAATTGCTGATTTTTTTTAAAATAATTATTGTACAAAGGGTATTTGCGACAATACATACATGAGGAAAAAATAGGTTTTTTTGTTGGGACACGTGTCGCAATTTGAAGGGGTATCTCATATAAGTTTAGAACACAGAATCTCATGGTAGAAACACCCCATTCAATTAATGACCATTGCTAAGAATATGGGTGAAAATCGAAAGGATGTGATTGAAATTATACTGGTACTTTTGATGATGATAATAATAATAATAATAATAATAATAATAATAATAATAATAATAATAATAATAATAATAATAATAATAATAATAATAATAATAATAATAATAATAATAATAATAATAATAATAATAATAATAATAATAATAATAATAATATGTTTTAAATTTGGAATTTCAAATATTGGAATGAAAAAGCTTGTTCCACAACTAAAAGACAAATTAGATCGAAATCAGCGGACATCAAAATTCCATTCTTTTATTTGTCTATAATATTGTAAAACATATAATAATACTAATTTATAAGTAATTGTTTTGAAACAAAAATATGGATTATTTTGAAATTAAAATCAAATAAAAAAAAAATCGGAAATTTTTGGATTGGAAGAGGCAAAAGTCTGTAAATTTCATTCCAATTTGCACTTTGTAATTAAAAGAAAAAAAGACATATACTAACAAATAACAATAACAAATTCACGGGACAAAGAAAATGCTAGTCAAGCTCAGCATGCAGTTTGCCTCATTTGATCATAAACAATTAAGTTTTCAAAATTCTAATATATATATATATATATATATTGATGATGCTAAAATGTAGATCATCTGGGGTAGTGTAGAAAACAAACTGGGAGAGCAAAGCAGATCAGTAGCTTGACAACTTGATGATCCTGAGGTACCTGCGATCATAGAACACACGTGAACTACGCCGGGGGTTGATCCGGCGGAAACCCCTCCGACGCTCAAGTCAGACGTGCTGATAGTAGAAATTAGTCCAGAGAATACAATTGTAGTATTGCTCAGTTAATAGGACGTACCTTAATAAAATGAGTAAAACCTCTATTTATATGTCGTTTATTGGGTTGAGTTTGCTTTGTTGGGCCCAAGCCTTACTTGAAGGTGTTTGGGCCTCGGCGATATTGGTCTTCGATATTGGGCTCGTAGCCCAGTAGGTAAAGAAATTGTAGGTCCATTGGGCTGGCCCAATTAGGCATATCATTAAGCCCCCCACTCTCGAGTCGATGTGGGGGCCATGTTGTGATGGGTCTCGGATCGTGTCGAGAGTAAAAATTGTAGAAGTCGATCGTTGGCGTATGGCCTAATGGTATGCGAAAACGCGTTGGAGCGTGTCCCGGAGGGGTGTGAATGCGCGTTGGCGCATAGCGCGACAAAGTTACCGCGATATAAGTTAATTGAGTCGTCGGTTTTGTCCCGCGACGATGTAGTAGCGAATTATCTCCTCGTGGGAGTTCTCTTGTCGCGGGGTAATAGTGTTGATCGAGTTATCTCCTCGTGGGAGTTGTCTCGCGATAATGTAGTAGCACGGATCAAGTAATCTCCTCGTGGGAGTTGTCTCTGGGGTAATCGAGTTACGTCCTCGTGGAAGTTGTCTCACGATAATGTAGTAGCACGGAGCTAGTATTCTCCTCATGGGAGTTGTTATTTTTCGACATTTTCAATGTTTTGACGCGTTGCTTGTATGTGTTTACATATAGCCTTCTGCGTGATGTACTTGAGGAGGGGATCAGACTCTCAAGATTTTTATATGGGGATCGTGCCCTTTGTTAGACCTCGTGGGTCGTAAGTATGTTTGGACCGTGGCCACGTTTTAATGAAGGACCCATCGAAAACAAGTAGATAAATTTGAGTAATCAAGCTGGCCAGGCTATATAGATTCCCATAATATTTCCAAGTGTTTCTAGGGTCGTAATCGTGCTATCTTGAGCTTGCGATTATATATTGAATTTCGGGCGAGTTGTCTCCTCATGGGAGTTGTCTCGCAACGAAGTTGTAGAAGCATTGAATAACGCGCGACTGAGGAGCGTGCGTATCGAGGTCGCTCTGAGCGAGTTGTCTCCTCGTGGGAGTTATCTCGTTGTGGTTTCGTAGACCCGAGGGAGTTGGCTTCTCATGGGAGTTGCCTCGCAACGGGTTATAGGACGGAGCGAGTGGTCTCCTCGTGGGAGTTGTCTCGCTGTGGTGTTGAGATCCGAGGGAGTTGGCTCCTCGTGGGAGTTGCCTCGCAACGGGTTGTAGGATTGAGCGAGTGGACTCCTCGTGGGAGTTATCTCGCTGTAGTTTTGAAACTAGAGGGGTTAACTCCTCGTGGGAGTTGTCCCAACGGGCTATAGGACGGAGCGAATGGTCTCCTCGTGGGAGTTATCTCGCTGTGGTTTTGTGACCCGAGGGGGTTGGCTCCTCGTGGGAGTTTCCTTGTAAGAAGTTGTAGGACCGAGCGAGCTGTCTCCTCGTGGGAGTTGTCTCGCTGCGGGTTGTATTACTGCGCGAGTTGGCTCCTCGTGGGAGTTGTCTCGCAAGCCCCCCACTCTCGAGAGGATGTGGGAGCCACGTTGAAAAGGGTACCGGATCTTGTCGAGAGTAGATCGGTGTTGTAGTCTTGCGTTAATCGTTGGCATGGTGTGGAGAATTTTTTTTTTTTTATTTTTTTATTTGATAGCGAACGCAATTTGGTAGGTGCGTTAAAGAGCTCGCGCAATTTGGTGGAACGCGTTGAAATTCTCGCGCGATTTAGTAAAGTGCGTCAAAATCTTCACGTGATTTGAGGTAGAATTTTGGGAGTTGCGCACGACCTCAGATATGCGCGCACTACGAGGTAGGAGAGGCGGCACGCGTTGTAGGACGCTGATGTGCCTTAGTTCGCGCGCACTTGGAGTCCGTGCGCGCATAAGCCCACATGGGGGGAGGCACGCGCGCATCTAGTGCACGGAGAGAGGGAGTGTGGAGCTGTTAAGAATTTTATGAGGAGCTGATAGGGACTTCCTCGAGAGTGACGCAGCATGTTGCTTTATTCACTTTTTCCCTCTTTTTTTTTTGTCTTAGGAAGTGTGCCGGATGCGCGCCTCGGGAATCGTGCCCAAGTTTTTTTTTTTTTTTTTTTTTTTTTTTTTGGCTCGGGAAGCGTGAAGTGCGCGCGCCTCAGGAGTCGTAATCGTGCCTTTTTTTTTTATTTGCCTCGGGAATCGTGGTCGTTTTTTTTTTTTTTTTTTTGGAATCGTGCCCGTTTTTTTTTTTGCCTCGGGAAGCGTGTCGGATGCAAGCCTCTAGAAGCGTGTCGTGCGCGCCTCGGGAATCGTGCCCGTTTGCTTTTTTTTTTTTTTTGCATCGAGAAGCGTGTCGGATGCGCGCCTCGGGAATCGTGCCCGAGAGTTTTTTTTTTTTTTTTTTTTTTTTTTTGGTGGAGAGCGAACTCTATTGGGTTGGACGCGTTAAGAATCCTTGCGCAATTTGGTAGAGCGCGTTGAAATTCTCGCACAATTTGATGAAGCGAGGTGAAATCGGCAGGCTATTTGGTGGAGAGGAGTAAAATTTGCACGCGATTAGATGAGTAGAGGGGAGGCGCGATTTGAGATGTAGGAGAGCGCGATTTGATGGGTGGCATTGGGAGCCGCGCGCGTATAGAGCCGCACGGCTTAAGCCGCGCATTCTGCTGTGACTGGGGCAGCCGGCACGGAGCCCGAGAGGGTGAGAGAGGGGAGAAATTGACTGCGCGATGTGATGTTGAAGAGAGGTGATGGGAGGTGGGTTGGTGACCTCCACGTGCTATGCTGCTGCCTCTTTCTTCTTTTTTTATTTTTATTTTTTATTTTTTTATTTTTGGCAGCCAACTAATGTTGGAGAAGAGAATTCGTGGGGAAGCGCGCGCAGTCACGAGGAGAGAGAAGTGCCTCTTCTCTTCACTTTTGTATTTTTATATATATATTTTTTATTTTTTATTTTTTTTTGTGAAGCGCGCGCCCGACCAGGCGGTAGCGCGACTGGCGCGTGTAGGCCACGCGTTTTTCACCTGTTTTTTTTTTTTTTTTTTCTGATGCGCGCGCTATCCGAATACACGGTTGCCCTCTCGCATGCAGTGCACGCGCTAGCCGCTTTTGTACTTTTTTTTTTTTTCTTTTTTTTTTTGTTTTCTTTCTTTCCCAGCGCGCGCGATTGGCGGGTGCTGTGCACGCGCGCGTGCTCTCTCCGAGCATTTTTTTTTCTTCATCTTTTTCTTGTTTCTTCATTTTCTTCCTATGTTTTTTCATCTTCTTCTTTTTTCTTCTTCTTCTTGTTTTTTCTTTCTTTCTTCTTCTCTTTTTTCATTATCTTCTTTTTTCTTCTATTTTTTCATCTTCATCTTTTTTCTTTTCATTTTTTATTTGGTTGATATTCATCTCCTTGTGGATGTTCTATTTTTTGAATAGGGAGATTATCCTCGTTCCTTGAGATGAGATGTGCACCCTCTTGGGGATGTTCTATTTGTTGAGTAGGGAGATTATCCTCGTTCCTTGAGATGGGATGTGCGCCCCCTTGGGGATGTTCTATTTTTTGAGTAGGGAGATTATCCTCGTTCCTTGAGATGGGATGTGCACCCCCTTGGGATGTTCTATTTTTTGAGTAGGGAGATTATCCTCGTTCCTTGAGATGGGATGTGCACCCCCTTGGGGATGTTCTATTTTTTGAGTATGGAGTATACTCGTCTCTTGAGATGTGTTGTGAACCCACTTAGGGTTGAAAGGTAAGAGTGATGCCCAACCTTAGGATGGGGATAACTGCCCACTGTAGGATGAGGCGCTCGAGACCTATGGTTTGAGGTGGATGCGCACGGTTGTGCCATTGGTTCGCGCGTGCGCGTCAGACCCTTTTTTTTCTGTTTTTGAAGTAGGGACGTGAAACACTTGATGGGATGTGAAACCCCTTGGGGTTGAAAGGTAAGTGGATGTACCACCCTTGAGATGAGATGCCCAACTTTAGGATGGGATAGCCCCCCATTTAGGATGAGGCGATCACGAACCACCGGGGTGAGATTCCCAACCTTGGCAATATATGGTGCCACTGATTCAGTGGCAGCACGAGTTGAATCTTCCGTGATCATACGCTGAAGGTCTTCTTCGGTTATCTGAACCGTTCGAGAAGTAAGTAGAAATTGATCATGTTGAGGACCCAGTGGGGCCTCAACGAGGAGGAGCGTTGGCTCCTGCTATGACGAACGAAATATTTTGGGGGCAGATGTAAGCCCCCAGGGAGTCGATAACCCTTGGCGAACGAAATATTTTGAGGGCGATGTAAGCCCCCAGGGAGTCGATAACCCTTGGCGAGCGAAATATTTTGGGGGCATATGTAAGCCCCCAGGAAGTCGATAACCCTTGGCGAGCGAAATATTTTGGGGGCGATGTAAGCCCCCAGGGAGTCGATGGCGGTGGTGCCATAGGTGGCTCCACATGTGGAGCAGGTGCTGGAATCGCGTTGGGAGCATCTGTACCCATCGTGGCGATATATGGTGCCACTGATTCAGTGGCAGCCCGAGTTGAAGCTTCTGTTATCATGCGTTGAAGCGCATCCTCGGTTATTTGAACCATTCGAGGAGCAGTGAGTTGTGGATCGGCGAGTGGTGGGTCCCGATGGGGGATCACCTGAACCTCGCGAGGCGGATCCATGGGATGTGGAGGAGGTGGCAAGCCAGAGCCTCCACGAGGTGGGAGATCGTTAGCTGTGTTTTCTCTCCGAGCAGACGCCTCATGAGGATCTTGTTGGCTACGTGATCTGGTTTGCACCGTTCCCACAGACGGCGCCAAAATGATGATGCTAAAATGTAGATCATCTGGGGTAGTGTAGAAAACAAACTGGGAGAGCAAAGCAGATCAGTAGCTTGACAACTTGATGATCCTGAGGTACCTGCGATCATAGAACACACGTGAACTACGCCGGGGGTTGATCCGGCGGAAACCCCTCCGACGCTCAAGTCAGACGTGCTGATAGTAGAAATTAGTCCAGAGAATACAATTGTAGTATTGCTCAGTTAATAGGACGTACCTTAATAAAATGAGTAAAACCTCTATTTATATGTCGTTTATTGGGTTGAGTTTGCTTTGTTGGGCCCAAGCCTTACTTGAAGGTGTTTGGGCCTCGGTGATATTGGTCTTCGATATTGGGCTCGTAGCCCAGTAGGTAAAGAAATTGTAGGTCCATTGGGCTGGCCCAATTAGGCATATCATATATATATATATATATATATATATATATATATATATATATATATATATATATATATATATGAAAATTGAAATTGTAGGTGACTCCAAAAACTTGAGGGCCCTAGGCATGCTCCTAAAATGCGTATCTGTAATGTCGGGCCTGAACCGCGAGTTCATCGACAATTCCGACTCAATTTCTAATCAGTTAATTTTGAATATGTGGAATTATAAAACTTTGGAGAAATTAAAATTTTTCTATGTAAAGATGAATAAAAAGTGATCTCGAATCAAATCAACGTATTTCAAATTCATCCCTAGTTTAGATATGTGGACCCATCATTTGGTCACTAAGGGTTTAATTGACCACGATTCGGTAATGGTTGATTTGTAGCGAGCAATATTTGTTTTGATTGTGTATTATTCGCATCAATGATGCAAGTGCGTACTTTAAGTCGGATAGAACGCTAAAGGTTGTTTGTGTTCGTATAACTTCATCACTGAATCATGGCCAATTATTCAACGTCTAAAATTGTTTTATCCCCATTGTGTTAGATTATGTGTCACAATATGACAATTTAATCTCGACAATATTCACCGTGCATCGCCCGGGTGTCGTACTAATTATTTCGAGAGAACTTATGCTTTTTTAATGATATATATATATATATATATATGCACTAGTTGTATTCTTTTTATTTATATATATATATATATATATATATATATATATATAATTGTGTAATAAAATATGAAAATTAAATTACCACTGTATTTCACTGTATGCAGTATTTGAAAAAACTCAGAATTGATGTAAATGAATTGAATAATATAATAATAATGAATGAATTAAAGAATGAGAAGAGCGGGTGTTTTGAACGCAAATGGTGGGTCAGCTCACCACTTATTTCAAGTGATACGACTCAAATTACGATTTGTTCGATGCTACACTCGGTGAAAAACACCGGGTGGGTCTTCTGCTGCCACGTGTCTCTTTTTTGTATTTTATAATAGATTCCCCGCTAGGGTTTACCATTAGGGGTTTTAGAAAAATAAAAAAAAGAACACGTGGCAGCAGAAGACCCACCCGGTGTTTTTCACCGGGTGTAGCATCGAAGGAACCCTCAAATTACAAAGATTTTGTCACCTCATCAATAAATATATACATATTTTTAGATTAAATAAAAAAAAATATAAAAGTAGGAAAAAATATTTGAATTAAAGTGAAGAAAATGAAGTGGACTGGACAGAAGAAAGGTACGACCCATATGCGATTACAGAGATACCCCTTTTCACGCATGCATGCATTTTTTTCCCCTACTGCTCGTCAATCTGCAAATAAGAGACAAATTCAATTCTCTATTTATTACCCAATTTCTACTCCCTCTTTTTTCTTTTTTTTTTTTTTAATAAAATAGTTGTTTTCTAATATTTATTTACAATTTTTTTTTGGGAATTTTTATAATTAATATATAATTCAAAATGGTTGATAACTGAATGAATGATAATCAAATCTGTTTATAGCTGAATCGAACCCAGGGTCAAACCAACCATGGGCCACATGTCTGACACACACAAAAGAAATCAAATCAATTTTATTTATTTATTATGATATTAATTAAATTAATTAGGACAAGAGAAAAATAAATCAAATTAAATTAAAATTGCAAAACAAAGGGGGCGAAGGCAAGAGAGTAATGCATGGGGCGCGTGTCATCATTGACATTCTCAAAAGTTCGTTACTTTTTACAGGAAACATGGAAACATTATTAATATAATTAAATTAAAATCAATCAATAATTATTTGAGAAATATTAAATAAATAAATATATATATACATATTGTTTTTCACGATTTGAAACAGTGACTAAGTTTTCGTACCCAGAATCTAAGAGTTATTCAAGTGAGAGATTCTCTGAGACCAACTTAGCTAGAAACAGTTTGTATCTACTATCTACACTACCCTATGCCCTATTATATATTAACCAGTCTACATTAATTTTTCTTATTTACTTTTATTTTTAGGAATTCCATATATCTTCCAATGTATAAGGGCATCTCCAATAGAGTCTTCAAATTGGGTCTCCAAATTTTGTTTTGGAGACCCAAATAGAGACCCGGTAAAATTTTGGGGTCTCTAAAAAACAAAATTCCACAATGGGAGGGCTCTATAATTTCGAGTCTCTAAATCATGTTACGGATTATTTTATGTAGTAATTTGTTTATGGCTCAAATTTTATTCATATACGAGATTGTAGACAGTTAAATTTTATTTGAACAATCTTAAATATTTTTAATACACATTTTGATCCAAAAAATGAAAATTTCTGAAAAGATATGAAATATTGAACTAGAACCGTTGAATATTATTTCAATTGATCACGTCCATTAAATTATTATCTAATTATCTTATTCACATCTCCTCCATGAAAAATTCTGAAATTATCTGAAATATTGAACTACAACCATTGAATATGATTTCAATTGATCTCGACCGTTAAATTTTTATCTAATCATCTTATTCACATCTTCATAATTAAATAGTAAGTGATTAAACTAAATATAAAAGAATTAAATTTATTAAACCTAAATACAAAATAAACTAATTACTAAAAAAAGACTAATTAAATAGTTTTGAATAACTAATTAAATACTAATTAAATACTAATTAAATGCTTAACAATTAAGAGATTTATAAATCTCCACTATGTAAACCGCCTTTGACCTCCAATACGCGTATTTTCCTTTTTTTTTTCTTTTTTTTTTCTTTTTTTTTTCTTTTCTCTTTTCTAAACCTAACCCCTCGCCTCTTCTTCCCCAATTTTCACTCTGTTCACGCACCGTAACAGAGAGAAAGAAAAAAAAAATTTGCTCCTAATTATTTCAAGAATTCAAGTAAAACCCAACCCCCTACTTCTAATTTCTCCATTCTCTGAGCCATAAACTCAACCAAATTTCCAATTTCTACAAGTATTGAAGAGAGAAAAAAAAAAAGAAAAAAAACTCACAATCAGAATATTTAGAAGTGATGAAGAAGATGAAGAAGATGAAGAAGTTGAAGAACAATTAGAGGTATTTATGCTTTTTTCAATATTTTTTCTTACCGTTGAAAACCAACGGTCATATTTGCAAATCATTCAAATTTTAATTTTAATTTAAAAAAAATTAAATTCAAAATTTAAATTCAAGAAATTTTGTTTTGTTTGAAGATGGGTCCCATAAAATCAGAGTCTCCAAACCAGTACCTAAATTTAGAACCAAGTTTGCATATTTTGCAAAAATCTGAAAATTTAGAGCCCCTTAAATTTTCTTGTTGGTGTTGGATTTTGATGCACAATTTCTATATTATGCAGCCAAATGGAGTTTAGAGACTCCATTGGAGATGCCCTAAATGATGTCAAATTGAGGTCAAATTGATTATCCAATGTATAAATGAGGTCAAATTACGACACCTCTTGAGTTATGGACAAATTATGAAAAAAAACTCATCTTGTTTAGATAATCACAGCTAACTCCACATTTTAAATATTTTTACATAAAATTTAGGGTAAATTACAACCACCACTGAGATATGATCAAATTACAAAAACCCATCTCTTGTTTGGATAATTACAACCACCCCTCAACTCCTCAAATTTAGTGGAATCTTCGAGATTATATGGAATATTATCACTTTTGTACCCGCTTTATCCCATTCGAACTCCACATTTTGAAGCAAGATGATCGTAATATGTGTTTTTTTGGCTTGTATATATCAGATTGTGGTGCATCAGAAACTGTATTTTTACACAAAACGAGTACAAACTAGAGCACATTCCACGAAATCTAGATGATTATGTTGAATTTGACATCATAAGGGTGGAGGTGTAAGAAAAAAAACATAGTTGAGGGGTAGATGTAACTATCCAAACAAGAGGATTTTTTGTAAATTAACCATACCTCAGGGGGTGTTTGTAATTTACCCTAAAATTTATTTGATTTGTTTATTTACCGAACCAAAACGTATATTTAGTTCGGTAAACAGTTTGAAGTGTTGGCGTACCTAAATTTACATCTTAAGAAGTATTTTCATAAAATAATACATAGTTGAGGGGTTATTATAATTACGCAAACATACAGGGAATTTTTGTAATATGATCATACTCCAGGGAGTAACCCACCGTAATTTGCCCTATAAACAATCATTTTCTCATAACTCAAAAAAAAAAAATTGGCGTACCGTGACAAACTGTATCATTTATAAACCTATTACACAGGATTAATCATTTTCGCAATAATTGTGAATAAAACACAATTTTGGTCCAATTTCTTTATATAAATCTTTTTACAATTTTGGTCCAATTTTACGAATAAAGCTATTAACTACATAGGATTAATGTTATTTTTCTCTCCAATAATTACATTTAAAATATAAAGGTGATGTGTCTAATCATAATTAGGCCCATTAACCCAATTAAGATTAGGCCCAAATTGTCTAATTAATCTAATTGTATGCCAAAACTCAATTAGATTACCTTTTCACCTTTACAAATGACAACACATTGTCCCACATCGGATTTTTACAAAAGTCCTACCTATTCATCCACCTATAAATACATGCGTCATTTCACATAAGAAGGTACACTCTAATTTGGCAATTAATAATTATTATTTGCCAAATTAGAGTGTACCTTCTTATGTGAAATGACGCATGTATTTATAGGTGGATGAATAGGTAGGACTTTTGTAAAAATCCGATGTGGGACAATGTGTTGTCATTTGTAAAGGTGAAAAGGTAATCTAATTGAGTTTTGGCACACAATTAGATTAATTAGACAATTTGGGCCTAACCCGGCGTGTCATCTAGTGTTTCTATTGTTTTGTCGGTTAACGAGCGGAGCAATCCCTTCGACTATCTCGGACACGTGGCAGTGACTCACGGCATTCTCTATCTTTGTGGGCTCAAGGACACTTGGGTTGCCCAATTGGCATTTGAGCAGCATCAAAAGGATATCTACTATTTTATATATAGATGAAAAAACACAATTTTTGTCCAATTCTTTTGGGAAGATATTGTGAATTAGTTTTTTCTTTTGACAAAAAATGGAATATTTATTTTCCGAAAGTAATAATTTCGATCGAATCAGAACCATTTCGAGCCTCATCCAATCCATGTAAGCTAATCAAAAGAACACATACAAAAAAAAAAAAAAAAGAAAAAAATAGAAATAAGAAATTAAAAGGTGTGGTTGAAAAGTATAGTAAAGGTCCCATAAAGTCAGCCTCCTAATCCTCGTGCTCTTTTTGTGATAATATTGTTCAATTAAAACCTTATGGATGAATTAATAAATGAATACTTATAAAGCAACTTTCATTTATTTATATACCAAAAAAGGTATGCGGTTATATCTTAGTATTATCCACCAAAAACAAATACGGTCAATTACGATCACTCCCTGCGGTAATATTAAATTACGAAAAAACCCCTTTTGTTTGGGTATTATAAATTAGGTCTTAACTATAAATCTTCTTACATGTCCACACTCATGGTCATGGGTGTCAAATTCAACAGAATCTTCTAGATTCCGTAGAATATGTTCTCTAGTTTGTACTCGTTTATGCAAAAATGCAGTTTCTAATGCACCACAATATGAGTTTACAAGTCAAGTGACACATTTTATGATCATCTTGTTTTAAAATGTAGAACCTCGAACGGAGTAAAACAGTTAAAAACTGAAGAATATTCCGCATAATCTAGAAATTTCCACTAAATTTGACATTGAAAAAATAAATATGTAACAAGACTAATAGTTGAGGGTGGTGGTTACAATTGCCTTAACATCGGGAAGTTTTTCGTAATTTACCCACAAAATATTACGGAAATGTCAAAACATAAGAGCGAGACAAAACAAAGAGTGAAAACCCCGTTTCCTCCTCTCCACTATCCCCAAACTCCCAGACAAGAATCAAAAATATACCGCCGCTGCTTTTTATGTACAAATACCCATTTCAACACATTTTTTTTCAATTTAATATCTTACGAAAATTTAACACAGACAAATTAAACTGTATTGTTATTGTAAGTTGTAACTAGTAATTATTAGTACTCCCACTGTTTTCTTTAATAGTATTAATAATTAGATTATTAATATTACCACCTTGCCTCGATCTTGTAACCCCGGATTTGAATCAGCATCACATCTCTCTCTCTCTCTTCTTTCTCACTTTAGGTTTCTCTCTCTTCGCCAATCGCCATTATTATTTGTATCAAACTTCCGAAATTCTCCTTTTGCAAAAAAGAAACAACCTCTGCAAACCCCTCTCTCTCTCTCTCTCTCTCTACATATTATTCGAAACCTCTCCTTTTCAAACCCTTTTCCACCATCATTTCATTTCATTCAACCTTTTCATAATTCTTATATATTTCTTACATATATAAATTATTGTTTTAATTTTCTTTATTATTACAAAATTCTTATGGCGCAAAAGAAGCAGCTACTGCATGAGCTGCTGCAAGAAGATCAGGAGCCGTTTCATCTCAACACCTACATTTCCGACCTCCGATCCCGCTTCATCACGCCGCCGCCGCCGACGACCACCACCACCACCCTTCAGGTCATCAACAAACGACGGCAGCCAGCCGCCGCCGTCGCCTCCACCAGCCGGAGCAATCTCTGCAGGCACGCTTGTTTTTTCTCCTTCCACCAGAACTCGCCGGACGTACTTAAATCCCCGTTTTTCGATTTTCCGTCGCCAGCGAAGAGCCCCTGCAAGTCCTCCCCCGGCGGCGGGGGCGTGTTCCTCCACATTCCGTCGAGAACCGCCGCCGTCCTGGTGGAGGCGGCGATGAGGATCCAGAAACAGCAGCAGTCGAAGGCGGCGGCCAAAGCCGCCGCCGCCCGGACTGCTAAAACCGCGGGGCTCGGGTTGTTCGGTTCGTTTCTGAAAAGGCTCAAAGACCGGAGCAAGAGCAAAAAGCGCGCTCTCCAGAACATCGAACTCAATTTTCCGGCAGAAAAAGAAGTAGATGAAAACGTTAGAATGTCGTGTTCTTGTAGTAATCGGAGACCGAGCAGCGCCGATTGGACGGAGAACAACGAAGAAGCCGATTTTGAGGCCTCCACCAACAGCAGTTGCGGCTCCGATTACTGCTCGGAGGAGATAATAATCAATAGCGATTTTGATTTAGTGGAAACACGCTTTTGCTTAAGCCCTTTCAGATTCTCTCTTCTCCAGACCCCTTCCTCGTCCGGCCGCCGCACCCCTGACTTCTGTTCTCCGGCGGCTTCTCCTAGTCGCCGCGTAAATCAGGTTTGTCTTTTTCTTTTCTTTTTATTATTATTATTTTTTTATTTTATTATTCCCCTGTCTCTTTGAGAAATGTGGCACATTACATTTTAATTTTAGGCCAACTCGATGAACGAGTTGAGTCGACTCGTTTTCAGTCATCAATTTGGTAAATAACTAATATGGCTAAATAACGAAAATCCCTCTCTGATTATCTGTTTATCGAGTTTTTTAACAGAAAATGTGTACAGTCTATTATACTTTATGTTAAATAGGTGAGAAATAAAAGAAAATATATAAAATTGTGTAAAGTGTATTTTCTCTAGTAAAAAAAAATCCGTTAAAAAGTCACATTGTAAGGGGTTGGCGTTAGACGGAAACGAACCTCAAGGTTTTTTGGCAATTACAAATAGGTGGTGGTATTTTTCGTTATTTAATCTAAATTTAGGAGGTTTTCGTAATTTAGCCTATTTAATATCTTTTTAGGACAATTGTATATGGTAAATGCCATAATTTCTGTATTATCACCTTCAATCATTGATACAGACATACAGTAATAATATAAGAAAATTGCGTGAAGCTGAGTGAGTGACCGAGTGAACTCGTGACTCGGATGGAAATCGGTAAATATACATTGACTTGGTTTGTAGTTTGTACTGTCGGTGAACAATCAATAATCCTGTTGGTCTGATTCCGTGGCCGGGTTGTCGTGTTCAAATGTCGAAAATGCCCTCGAACACTTGCAAATAAAAATTATGAATACATGCACTAATTATTTAAATGGCCACCAATATTTTGTTTGCTAGTTCGAATTCTGTACTTTTTCCCATCACGCCTATTCCACATAAATTATTATTTTAATCATTGGTTAATCTCCCCATGTAATCTCCCCGGACAAATCTTGATTAACTCTAATTAATTAACCATTGCTTAATTTCACCGTTTTTAATTAATTAACGTACGTGGAAGATTGGTCAGCAGTCAAACACACCTCACTTTCACCAATGAGATTGCAATCTTGATAATCAAATAATCAAGCATTGTTTTTGTAAATTTAAATAATTTTTTTTGTTTTTATAGGAAAACGAAAATTACGAAGCAAGAAATGTAGATAAAGAAGAAGAGGAAGAAGAGAAGAAACAATGTAGTCCCGTTTCAATATTGGAGCCTCCGTTCGAAGACGATTTACGCGAAACCGAAGATGCAGAAGAATTAGAAGAAGACGATTATGACCTCGATTGTGGCTACGAAAATGTAGAAAGTAAGTTTTTTTTTTTAATCATTTTTTTTATTTGTTTTCGACCACTAGTAGTTTTTTTAATGTTAGGTGACTAAT